>NC_088979.1:107548416-108185468 GCF_963932015.1 Anas acuta | reverse complement strand
TTATAGAGATCATCATACTGGTGTTGGCTCTCTTAAATTTCTTAAGTAATTCCTACCCTTCCATTTTCATTTAGGTGAAATAGAAGCTTTTTGTTTGCAAAGTATAAAGATATACTCACTAAGTAAGCAGTGTTATAAATGGATGCTTGAAATAATGTGACAGACAATGATCTGAATAGCTTAAAGATATTTTTATGATCTGTATGAGATTGATGTGTGAAATGGGATCTGTGGCTTCAGTGAAGAAAGTCTCTCTTAGCTTGGTGATTCTCATTTTTTCCCCTAAAATAAACTCAGACAAAAAAATATAAAATAAAATTCAGGTTTTCAGATTTACAGTGTGTTTTTAGAAATGTGCATGGTCTATTTTTGCATTGTCATTATCTTCTGAATCTCTGCTTCATGTAGCCCGTTTCTTGATTTTTTCCTTTGGATAATCAGACACCAAATGACCTGCAGCAATAGAATTCCAGCTAGGTCATTTCTGTACAATGTAACGTCACCGATGACCATTTGTATTGACTGAAGCCTGTCACTTTGCTTGGAATTTGTTTAAGCTATATAAATTACAACGATGATGATTCTTAGATTTGTGAAAGTGAATAAGAAACTACCAGATATGGTTTAAAGAGTATCATCTCACTTTTTTATTCAGAGAATTTTGATTTCCTAACAAGACTGATGCTCAGCAAGTACAGCAGAGTGTAGAGGCTGGTGGACAGAGCATGAATGTTACATCATTACAACCAAAGACTTGGAATGAGACTCCAGGGACTTTATCTGATGGTCTTGTTTCATTCTGAAGTTCGTAATGGAGATTATGTGATCTGAGTGAAATAAATGTGGGGAATATGAGGTGGTTCTGAGGTGGCTTGGCAATGAGGCATGGCCACTTTGGAAGCACTACAGAGTTGACTTTAGAGCACTTTGGTTCATGCAGCTGGAAGCACAGCTGTAGTGAGCAGATGGACCAACTATTAGAGCATTCACACTAAACTCAATGGTGCTCTTTAGGGCTAGAGCAAATCAGCAGAAAAGATCTATGGTTTGATGGATGCTGAAGATGATCAACGCTAATGACGAGATTTGAGGTGTGCGGAATCTACAGGGAGGGTAATCATGAGCCCTGCGTTGCAGTTAGCCATTTGGACAGTAACAGTTTGAAAACGTGCTGTTGGCCAAACAGCTAGTGTATGGCAGGGCAGCATTAGATCTGTGATGGCTGGCAGGAGCAGCACATATCTAATGACAGACAAATGTGCATGGGACCAAGCTGCAGGAGGGCTCAGGCTGGAGGAATGTCTGGTGAAAGTAGCCCCTTCCTAGTTGTTTTTCAAGTGCTCTTCACCTAGGCAGAGAGCAAACAAAGACCAGAACTGCTGTGCATATGAAGGAGATCATTGCTGCAGTTATAAGGCGGACATATTCCAGTAGACCCATGGATGTATTATATGAACTGAATATATCCACAGTAAACCAGGGGTTGTTATGTCTGCATAGTAGACCCAGGGATATTTCAGGAACGAAGACACTTAGGGCCCTAAGTGGCCCTGTGTTTGCAAAAGCCAGTCCATAGAGGGCTATAAGTGAGAGGCGAGGCATTGGTTACTTTATACTTCCCATGTAAAATGGCAGCTGTGTTATTGTGCTCCCAAAGGACATCTGAGTTCTTATAGATTGGAAAAATTAGCTACAAAATAACTAAGAAATGTAGATGAATTTCCCAAAGCCCCAAATACAAGCTTGCTTATTTAATAACGATAAACTGAATCTAGAATGCGTTTCTGCTATAGGTAACTAGCAAGAGCGTTGTGTTTGGACAGGTAGTTCTATTGTCTGACTTCAATGCCCTATTGAGGAGAAACTTTCTTTCCTTTAAAGGAATGTTTTCTTATGATTAGGTTGTCATTGGTGAGGTTATGATTAGCTGTATCAAAATAAAACTTGCTATATGGCATAAGTCAAACAAAGCACAGATTCTTGCATTCCCTTCCTCAAAAACAGGCAACCCACAGTGCTGTCGTCAAAAAAATAAGGCATACACACACCACAAGGAAAGATTCCTCAGTTAATCTTGAACCTGCAGTTTTGATGTTCTGGTTGACTTGTTCAGAAGCTTTTTCACATCTCTTGGATTCTGTCAGATGGAGTGATAACACGATAGACTTTGATCTTGAGGATTTAAATACTATTTCTTCCCTCAAATCCTTTGGTGTCTTCTGTTTTTTCATGAAAAAAAAAAATGTATTAGCTAATTTATTTAAAACCATAGCCAACTGGCTGGTTATTTTTCTAACAGTGTTAGTCACTTGTCTGACTTTTAACATGACTTACTCCTCTTTCAACTGGTCTTCTATTATGTGCCACTTTGCCTGAATTCCTTTTCTGAAATTGCCATTAGTGCTTAGGTAATAAAAGCACAACAGCCTGTACATACTTCACATCACCCAAGAATCTAGCTGTCAGGGCTGTTATTTTTCTTAGTAATCTTTGTACAGGTAAAAACAGCAACATCTTAGAGGCTTTTATCAATGATTAGCCTATTGTAGAGCATATTTCATATACCGGGAAATGTGCTGTGTACCATTTTGGGATGATATTATGGTATTAAGGTTTCATAACATTCCATCAGCATGTAGATACTGCAGTAAGAATCACCTGATTCTGACTTTGCTCTAGCTTTGTACTGGCATAACTCCATTGCTTCAGATGAATGGAGGAGAAACCAAAAACAGGTCCAGCAGAGTTACATGGATAAGCTGTCTGGCTAAGGAGAACCTATTGGACTTTTTTTGGAAGCTATAAATATCCTCAGTTCTGCAGGTAGGAATGACATCTTCCAGGGTTTTACTTAAATGTGTTCATAGAATCACAGAATGGTTTGGATCAGAAGGGACCTTAAAGACAATACAATTCCAACCTCCTGCCATGGGCAGGGACACCTCCCACTAGATCAGGTTACTCAAAACCCCATCCAGCCTGGTCTTAAACACTTGCAGAGATGAGGCATCCACAACTTCTCTGGGCATCCTGTTCCAGTGCCTCACAACCCCCTGAGTAAAGAAACAAAATCTATTTTATTTTATTTTTTTTAAGTTTAAGGCCATTCCTTCTTATCCTATTACTACCCTCTCTGACAGAGTCCCTCCCCAGCTTTCCTATTGGCCCCCTTTAGGTACTGGAAGGCTGCAATGAGGTCTCCCCAGAGCCTTCTCTTCTCCAGGCTGAACAACCCCAACTCTGCCGGCCTGTCTTTGTAGGAGAGGTGCTCCAGCCCTTTGGTCATCTTCAGTGTTGCAGGTTTAGAGCTTGTAGGGCTCAACTCTTTTGTCTGACAGTTTTATTTGTCTCCATACGCATTTTTCCAAGTGTCGTCTTTCCCAGCACCAGGGGAGCAATGTGTAGAGCAGTGACAAGCATCACTCACAGGGGGACTCTTACTTTCATGATGTTACTGCTGTTCGTGTAGCTTTTCCTAAATTAGCTTTAAACTAGCTGCTTGGGTCCTTCTAAGAAAATAGCTGCAATTGCATGGAATATAGTACAGCTTCCAGAGAGACTTGGTAAATATCCATCCCATTAATCTCTGCTGAGATCCATGCTGCTGTACCTACGCAACTGTCAGAAGCTGACCTACTTAAAGTCAGTTTGGGTAGAATTACTCAGGATGCAGTCAACCCGGTTTGTTCAGGGAAGATGAACTCTCAGGTCCAGTGTCTATCATTGCCATCCAAAGCACAATTTTATCCATATCTTCATACATTTCTGTGTAATTATTTGCATAATTTCCTCTCTATATCACTGCTAGTGTAAGTCTTAGTTAATGAGATGACTGTATGTTGGCAGCCATTTGCAGGTGTTATTTTTTTAAAAATACAAAAGCTTTCTTCACTAAACAAACTTGTTATTGTGTAAAGACTAGTAAAGACTAATGTCATCAATTTTTATATACTGTTCCTTCTCTGTGGTGGCTAAGGCTGTTTGTGTTATCCTATGTGGTTGCCCATTTTATGCTTTATGAAGTCTTATAGCCAGCCAAAAATTACAATATCCTAAACATTCTCAGAGGAGCACAAGTGTGTCCACTTTCTGCTGTCCATTCCCTTCCTACTGCCCCAGAGTCAGAAATACTGGATTAGGGATGCTCGTGGGTACCTTCCTCTTTGTATCTATTTATGGACCTCTTGTCCATGAATGTATGCAATTGCTTTTTGAACTTATCAATACTGTCTGCCTCCACTATTCCTTTGGTGAGTCTGGAAGAGAAAAAAATCCTCTTGGAATACCACAGTTACACAAGATAAACAAGTTTTCTGAGTGTTTGTTTAAAGGTTATTTTTACCATAAATATCATCTGTCAATATTTTAACTTTCTACTGCAGCAGGTAGCTGCACAAAACAGAATGAATTATTTGTTTTGATTTATTCATATGGATTTTTAGTAACGTTATTGACATGGCATGTATGGACCTACTGCCCAACTCCTGACTAATATAATAAAGAAACACAAAACAAAATAGTGTGGGTGGCTCCAACCATATATATGAATTATAGTAGTTATACAGCTACAGGCCAGCGTACCTTTATCTTCACATACATGTAGAATCACAAGTCCTTCTTATAGGCACAGTTGTTTGGGTGGATCCAAAGGTGGAATAACAGATAAACTTCAGAAAACAACAGACCTGATTCTGCCAGACCCTTGATAATGTGCTGCAATTTAAATGTGGGTTCTTTCCCACTGTAGTCCATGGTAGTGCTTATCTGAGAGAGCCAGGCTTGAGCCTGGATCCCCCTGCTGAACTGGAGCCTGTCGACAAAGCTGGGATAGAGGAGTAGTGTGGGGAAGGTTTGTAAACAGCTGAAGTGGAGCCTTCTGGGTTTAATGTGTTCCATAACCAGTTCAAACAGGGCAGCGACTGAATACCCCAGATGTCAGAGTTACACAACAGCTCCTTCAGAAAAGCAGCCTTAAGTTTTCAGTGGGCTTTATAATAAAAAGCATGCAACAAAGGACTGAAATGTTCACCCACAGACAGTGAAGTGCTGGCTTTGCTAGCAGCACTCACCCACCATCAGCTCTCAGCTCATCCTTTCATGGGGGGAGAGATGGATCTAATATTCTTCTTCATCCCTAATGCATGTTTTTACGTTACCCTTATATTATTGTATGTGGGCCGTGTATAGCAGACTTAATGCAGCAATTTGTAGACCTGCATCAATTTAGTGCCTTTTTTTGTTTGTTTGTTTGTTCTGAAGTAAATGCTATATTAAGTGCAAAGTTTGAGGCTTTTCTTTTTTTTTTTTCTTTCTTCTTTTTTTTTTTTTTTCTTCCCCCACCTGGACTAAGGTTGGGGTCTTTAAGGAGAAGGAGGTTCTTTCAAAACTAACAGAAGTTTGGTATTTTCTATTCATACCTCTAGCTTCATATCTGAGCAGTACTCAATTGCATCTGATTTGTTTCAGCCACCGACCATGGGATGTGGTAAGCTGCAGCCCGTGAGCAGCCATTTCGCCCTCCTCTGAAGGGAGCCATCAGTGAGCAAAAACATCAACCCTGGTTCTGAAACTGTTTAAAAAATTTCACGCTAGTAACCAGTTTTTAACTTTCTAACATGTCTAAAATTTTCCTATGAAGCTCTGCAAATTTCATTCTTCTAGGGGACCATTAGGTCAGGATTTTTCTACCTGGCACTTGTATTTGGCAAGGTATTCTTTTTCAATGATATTATGGAGCTATAACAGCATTGATGCTTGTTTTACAGTCTAGCAATTTAAAATGTCCAGTCTTTTTAAATAGGAGAAGGCTGTTTTGATACTGAAGAATGATTTAAAAGGATCTACACTGGTCTGTGAATTCTGATTTTGTACGACTAGAACTTTAGTTTGGTTAAGAATCTAAAATGGAGTGAACTATCATTAACATGGACTTGCACAGTCTCCAACATCAGTCTACATAATTATCTTTACTATAATACAGCCTTTTCATACAAGGGAAGAAACAGCCTGTGGCTCTGCCATGCCCTCAAAACTAAGCTGCTATCTCCTTCAACCTCACAGTTCTGGGCCTTCTTAAAAGGGGACTACTGGTCTAAAGGTTACAGGATGCAGCTCTTCACCTGTATTCATTGCAAGGCTCCGCTGAATCATAAATTGTCTCATTATCACACACAAGACCCTTCAGGTTTGGCATTTTCCATCTACTTATACCACCTTCAGACTTCTTGGAAGGTTGTGAGATGCTCAGGACTTAGCTGAGCATTGTCATCTTTTGCTTTGCATTTCACTTTGCCTTTTCCCTCCCCCTTTGACTCCTGTCACTTATCACCAGTCCACTGATCTGTACCTGTATGTGCTAATGACTTTATTTGAGTGTTTTCATGTGCCTACGGTGAAAGGTCAGTCAGGGTGTCACACCTCTCCTTCTCACACCTCAGTATGTCCCTTACCTTACCTCACTAAAATAAATACTAATGCTAACATCTAGAAAATCCATCAGGAAAAAAAAATCTGCTAAAAGCAACTGTTTGTAATTGCTGGCTGGTCTCCATTGGAGCATTATAAGTGCATTTTAATAGGTTTCTTTTCATCTTAAGGCTTAGTCAGTGAGGCTTGACAAACTTTTTATTAACAAGTTGTCTTATTGTTCCATGGACTGTTTGCTTTCTTATTGTACTTACTGAACAGTGTAATATTATAAAAAGCAAGAGGACACATTGTTTGCTGATTTGATTTTATATAAACCAGCAAACATATCTTACCTGTTTATGCCATTTCCTTCCACAGGTGTGAGGAAATACTTCATTAAATGAAAATTTCCTGGGTAGCTTTTCACCTTTCCTATTTGATCAGCTGTACAGCACGCTGTTTTCTGCTAAATGCCTTGGACTCAGGAAAGTAAGAACAAGAAGACTCTAACAGCTATCCCTAACTAGCAGCAAACCTTGTGTGGCAGAATATCAGAACAGCAGCTAGCTGGGGTCTGGTTCTGCAGTTAGGCAAGGAAGGTGCTCTTAGTAACTCCCTCAGAGGCATTCTGCATGCAAGATCCTGAACTGCTGTGTTAGTGTTTGTTGTTGAGACAACGTATGTGGTTCTTCACAGATTACTGGGTCCTACCATATGCCTGTGCATCAGAAGCAATGCACCAGAGTGAAACCTACTCTTCAGACTTCATGACAAAAAATCAGAATGAGCCTCTGTTTCCTATAAAAGCTTCATATTTTTGGTATATGGAAAGAATAATGGGCTTAAAATCTCCGACTGAGTCATCAGTGTAGTATCTACATGGTCCTCTCCATTGAATTGAATCTGTCTCTCATTTGGAGATTGAATTTGGGATCAAATCGAATTTGCCAGTCATCTGGGGATGATACAGAGATTGAGAACTATGAGAACTACGAGTGCAATGCACTTCCACACATCTATTGTCTCAGCATGTTGTACGCCTAGAACAAAATCCGTGCTTTGAACTAGTGGAGATCAAAAAGTATTAATCAGCATTTAGCAAAATTTATCCCAAAATCTGAACTGAACCATCCTTGCTGCTATGAGGCTAACCACAAAATCTATTTTCAACAAACTTTTAGTTATTCCCTCATCTCTGGTTCCTACTTCAAATTGCAACTGCAATACCACAGGTACTAATTTAAAAGCAAGCTCATTTTTCTTCATAATAAGACCAAATCTTTTTCTGTATGGAGTTCTTTTCAGTGTCCTTGATGCAGGAGTGTGAAGCATTTTTTAAAACAGATGGTTCTAGCTCAGCACTGATGGCTGCTGCTTTAGCCAGGTGGCCAGGACCCTCTTGTCTAGAGGAGACTGATGACAGCAGGTGATGCCAGTGAAAGCCTAAAAGGATTGAGAAACATGATGAAATACCTATTCTGCTCCATCTCATCTTATGCCTTTTTTTCCCCAGACTGTTTTGTTGGGGGAAAAGCTGTAGTGTATGAAGGACTAGGGTAATTCATCACAATTTTTTTTCTATTGATAAGGTCCAAGGAGTCCCTACATTAAAACTAACAAGATATTCTTGCTTCAACTGAACTGGCAGTTTTATTTACTTGTTTTTCTTGAGTAGGGTCAAATTGTAGGGTCAAATTCACTTTCAGTTTTGTGCAGTGAATGTCTCTTCACACAGGGGCAACACAAACATTCCTGCCTGTTTTGAGGGCATAGTCCTCATAGTGTGTGCATCCCCATCAATCTCCCTTTCAAATGCAAGAACCCTATGCCAGAGCAGATAAACTGACTTTGTTACTTAGCTTTCTTGTGACTACATGATTTATCATTAATTTTCTGTCATAATCTTGCTTTTATGGAGAGAGCTACTTAATATAACTGTAAGAATGACTGGATTGTGGTATGGAGCACCTAGAGCTTGCACTGAAGGGAATTTTGAAAGTGTTGACTTTTCCAAGAGCTCCTGAAGGAAGCCAGGGCTTACTTGAAGATCAAAGAAGTGGGTTGGGAGTCCAGTCTAAGTGATTGCAGAATGCAGGTCACTGCATACATCTGCCTGCTCTATAACTGACAAGGTTGTCATCAGCCTTACCTGAATGCACGTTAGGCAGCTTAAAACCACCTGTGAGGGTAACAGCACAGAACTCTGTATGATCTACTGTCTGAATGCTTACACTGGATGAAGGTGTTGGGAGAGAAATGGAGAGGAATAAACAAGTTTTGCAGTTCCTGAAGAACACCATATCATTATGGTGATGCTGTTGGTGATACTCAGTGTAAGTAATACAGAAGATAGCTTCATTATATTCACACAGCTGTTGTTAACTCCTTTTGATTGCAGTTGTGTATATTACGTGTGGTAGCTAGTGTCTTTTGTTCTGATTTTATTATTTTTTTTTCAGACCTGGAGACCTCATAAGATGTCACATATACTAGCAAGAGTAACAGTCTTATTTCAAAAATAACTTTGATGAAAACTCAAAGTTTGGGCTCTTCCCCTGGACAGATTCAAGCTAGCACTCCAACAGGAAGAAAGCTCTCCAAGGTATTACTGTTTTTCCAAAGCAACTAATCATCCAAGAGAATAATATGAAATATGATTAGCTCTAACGACTCCTCCAATCTTTGGCTTATTCACTGCTCTTTGAATTCAAAATATAGTCTCCTTTTGACTTCAAATAATGTAACTCTTGTCTTCTGTAATAATTTTCTAATAACCTACAATCTCATTCACTTAACATGGAAAGCACTCCTATTTTGTGAACTGTGTTTTGTTTGAATGCTCAACTCCCATCTAAATTATGAGAAATACTTGAAAATAACACCCTCTTCTTCTCAGCTTGTAGATATTTTTTTTTTCCATAATTCTTGTGAAATAAAAATAAATATACGGTAAAATATCAGTCAGAATTAATGTAGTACATAACTCTGGAGGCATTGCTATCTGGCAGAACAAATCCTAATGAAATCATCATTCAAAAGAAGCCTTGCTCCCATGTTGCAGAATGAATATGAAAATGATCAATTAATGTGCTTAAACAAAAAATAGATAAATAGACAGAAGGCATGGTTGAATAAAATTCAGCTAACTTGGGTAGTTTGTATTTCATTTTGTGCTTATAAATTCATGTTATAGGTACCTAGTGGAGACTTGGTATTTTCCCCTGGCTTTCCATCAGTAAGTCATCACTGTACATTTCTCTGATGCATCCCTGATTGATTTCATATCACTGACTTTCCTATGGCAAATGCTCCCAGCAGCTTGGTGCACCCATATTACTCAATTTTAATCAGATAAGACATTTTCTTCTACAGCTGCTCTCACCCTATGCTGGCTTTCTTTAAACTAAAATAATTGATACTAATAACTGATTTAAGCATAGTGTGGTAATCAAGGTACTCCCATTTAAAAACAAAACAAACAAACAAAAAAGCAACACTATCTTCTTGCAAAGTAGAATAAAATTTACTCACAGTTTTGATACTTTAAGGGTCTATTTTATTATCAGATTTAATGGGTTTTATCAGTAAGTTATACCTATTTCACTTGAAGTGGCTTCATCTACTTATATCCAAGAAGGTACGACCTTATTCTTGCAGTGTCTCTTTCTGCAACTCAGACTATCCTATCAAGACTGAAATTGGGCAGTTTTCAAGTCTTTCTCATAGTTGTTCAGACAGGAATACTATGCTAGTTTCCCTTTCAGCAGTGCTTGTAGTTCCTGTGCTCCCGGAAAAATACAGGTGTGACTGAGAAGACTGCTGAGGTGGTGCCTGATGAGCTGATATGAGTTACTCCACAGCTCTACCAAACTCCATAGGTTAGGGTCACCATCTGAATTTCTTCTTCCATGATGAACAACTGCCTCTCACCAAGGATGGAACGGGATTGCTCAGAATGAGTCCAGACTACAGGCAGTAGCAGTATTTTTATTTCCCTTAAGGAACAGTGGTCATATCATGCAGTTAAAACAGTCCAGGTTTTGATTTTTCATTTAAAAAACAAAATTATTTGTGGCTAGCCATAGTTATGAAAGATTTACTTTGAAGAACAATATAAAACTGTTGATGCAATTAAAATGAAAATATTCAGAGGTAAAGATATAGGAAGAAGAAGGATGTATAAAACCAATTTAATTTAACTAGTTTGAGAATCATTGCTCTTCATCATTTTTAGATCTATTTTTAGTAAAATTTTGCAGCCTGGAGGTTAATTCATTTTTTAAGTTTTCAGAAGCTTATTGGGTTGAGACACTATTTCTATGGAAGTGATCTAGAAATATTAATTTACATGCACCGTATCTATATTTCCTCTGCAAGCTACACAAATGACTTTTTATCAGAGCTCTTTCTTTCTTTCTTTCTTTTTTTTTTTTTCTTTTAAATCATCTACTCACTTTTCTGGAAAACTGTGCTAAATACGGGTTGGTACAGTTATAAGTTGCTCCATGATCCCTAAGATAATGAAGTTTGCTTATATAGGTCTGTGCCATGTGTCCTTGATGTTCCCCACTGGGATCTTTCCTTCCCATGTCATATGCCCAGATCACTCGCCTCACTGTGCTCTTTATTTCCCTCTCTTGTCCCTCAAAACCAACAGGTCATAGAGGTAAAAATACCTGCCTGCTGTTTGGTTGGTTAGAACTCACCTGGCTTGCTAAATACAATGTCTCTTCGTGTTAAGTAGTGCTTTGTAGTGTTACTTAACAGGGTTTTCATTTAACTCACAGACAGTGACAGCTTCTTCTTTAAGCCAGATCTTTGCTTGACAAAATCATGCGTAACTCTAGATAAAACAAGGACTTAAACCTAAATCTAATCCTGGAAGTAGTAGGTGTGGAGGAAACTGCTGGGTGATCTTATAAACTGAATTAATCGTGTCTTTGATCCCACAGTTTTCTACAGGTTACTGTACTAGCTCTTTATTGCTTCAATCCTGCCCAGTATTTGAATGCTGCTGTTGCAAAATGATTCTTTCAGAGGTTTGTTATGTTCTAGGATTTCTTGGAGAAATCCAATGACGACTATTGTTCTGGGTTTGAAGCCTGGAGGTGTCCAGATCAAGAAGAAGCTATGCTCATTTTGTAGATAATTTTAAAGGGACTTTTATAGTTAATGCCTAAGTTTGAAAATGTATGTATGGTTTCAAGCATAGCCATGTAAACACCAGTGTGCTTGCATGTATAATGCCAACTGTGAGCCTAAAACAGTAAGAATTGTTTGTTCCAATTTTGCCAACACTTGTTATTCTCGTTGCAAACCACGCAGTATTTGCCATTTTGTGTACCTATTCTTTGAGTCATGTATTTTTAATTTTTATTTTTACATTTTTTACCTTTCACTTAAAACGCAAAACAAATTTTGTTCTCACAGTTATTGAGAAAACAAGAAAACACTAAAATGGTGTACTTCAAACAAACCAGACCAAAGACCGCAAACCCAAAAGTTCAGAAGCCCAAAGTCTAACAAGAAATGCATATGTGCTCATTCTTAAATCCCAGAGTCTTTTTAAAGTCAATTTTGAATTATGATTTTAGGGAAACACTGACTCATGAGTTTTGATTAATATAGACCAACAACAGTTCCTTATTATAATCAGTTATTAAAATGGACAAAATAATCAACCATTCGTACCTTGTAGGCAACCTTAAATAAACAATCAATGCTTGTGTTTTCTAAAACAGTAGCAACATGGATTGAACAAATCACATCATTAGTGGAAATGACTATTCAGGTATCGCTATGTAAGTGTCAAGCACTAAATAGAAAAGAATAGGCAGTCCACGTGGTTGCCAAAGAAATTGTTGAAGAAATGTATCAATCAGAATGTAAAATCAAGTCTGGAAAGTCGGAAGTCCTGGAATTACACCTATTCATTTTGCAGCCCCTGTCTGAGAAATATTGCATTTCTGAAGTGCTGGGATGCGGCCGTTCCCTCCCCTGCCGAACACCAACCTGCTTCCACCTCCCCTTGTCCTAGCACCTCAGTGCAGAACACCGCCTCTCAACTCTTTGAAACTGAGGTCCATCTAGTGGGCACCACTGGGTATTACATCAGCAAGAAAGCTTAAAAGGTACATTGTCTATACATATAAATGTGATTATTTATTTATTTATTTGTTTTATGAGATAGACTTATTTGAAAATTCTTCAAGCCTGCTACAGAGCTTCTCTGACAGACTGCATTCCTAAATGAGTCTATTGTTCTTGACAGAGATGTATTCTCATTTTTCTTTCAGGTTCATACCTGCCTCCTGATGATGCTGGTGGCTTTTCCTTCATGTTCAAAATCTGGACTTTGGCTGGCCCCCAGCTGATAAATTTGCTCCCAGCTGATAAACTTAGTCCCCAGAGAAAAAGGAGAAATTTTGGAGAAGAGTGATTGATCATTGCCTGAAAGTTATGACCCATATAAATGAATTATAGATGCAGTTCTGCTATCCCTCTCTTTTTCCTTCAGCAGACATTACACCAGGAAAACTCTTGGGAGACTTAAACGGATCCTCTTGATTGTATGCACTAGATCTTGATGCCTAGCAGATGTACAACTGGCATATCAAATATGCACACTGTACCCAAACTGTGTTTAAAAATAGGAACCCCGTGACACACAAAGGTAGAAACTTTAATTAGCATAATTAACAAACATTTTCATATCAAATTATTTTATAAAGAATAGTTGAGAGTATCCCGAGTCCCTCATCATCCTTGACTATGGAACTAAACATGGGTCAGAGAAGAGGAAACATATTGCAAAACACTTTTGAAAATAATATGTGATTTTGAGACCATCTTATCAAAATTAAACAAAAGTAAAGCTTTTTCCAGCATCAAACCAAAAGGATGTCCTGCCAGAAATGGACATGCTGCTGCATTTCACATCTGCTCATGCCAACGTGGAAAGGTAGCACTGCTGTACCCATCTACTCTCCATGGAGCCTCTCTTTACCCTTACTGCTGGAGTGAATGAGTAACTGATGAATCCAAGTCTCTGGATCACAGCCAACACACTGATCAACCCTCCTAACTCATCTTGTCTACTTCAGTGATTTAACAGAAAGGCCATGACCACAGAGCAACTGGAATGTGGCTGCAGGTCTTGCTTTGATGGCCACTGAGCACTGAGTGACCTGCTGTGCCTGCTCTTTTTCTCCTTCATGTACCCGTATCAGACTAATTAATTGCCCATTGGGCTGTGTTGCCACTAGTGCTTTGCATAATGAGTAGGGCAGCTTTCCCCTGACCATTAATTTCTTTGAAAATTTACATTTGCAGCTTGACAAAACATTTTCTCTTGGTAAGATTTGAATGCTTGTTACAGGAAAGAAGACCCATTGAAATAGAACCCTTGGAAGAAGAAACTTCAGGTTTAACAGCTCAGCAATTCTGTCTGAAAAATGCTCACCTTCTGAACAAGTTTTAATTCTAACACCCTTTTAAGGCTGCTTTAGACACTGACAGTTAATGAAACCCTACTCAAGTTGTCATCTGGGCAACTCACAAGCATAATAAATAGTGAGACAAATGGTAAGTGACATATTGGTGTATGTTGTTGCTTAACTATACACAATGGCTTAACTTTCTGATTTGGCTAATTTAAATTCAAAATTCACTTCATGCTTTTTTTTGAGAGGGGTGGGGGAGAGGGGGACGGGACACTATGGATGAGTCTAACAGTGTTATTCTCTTTTGAACATGATGGATGTTAGTTTTTGTTATTAATACTAGTATTCATTTAACACCAATTCTATTTGTTGCATATAAACATGTTTAAAACCTTCCATGATAATATTTACATTCTTTTCAGAGAGGTGCAGGTGTGAATGGAAAGAGTTGGTTTGGTTACTAGACTAGCTATACACATCATTGTGTGTCCCAGAGAAAGCAATTCCTTACATCTGACAGAAAAAAAAATATTGAAATTTGCAATTTTTGCATTTCTACTTCAGAAAAGTATTTACTTCAGAAAGTTTTGTCTTCTGCAGAGACTTGTGGCACCCTTGCTCTAGAGCTCAGGGAGCTCTACCCTCATTCTGGAGAGGCAGAATCCTCAGGCTTTGTTTCCAACTCATTTTCAGTATGGAGCATTAAGCAATCTTCCCAATGTCCTGAAGTCATCTCCAGACACTGACAGAAGGTAAAGCATAGAACAAAAGTACTCTTGGCCCTTAAGACCTATTTTGTTATTATTTTGCTGTATAGATGCTACTCAGAACAAAGGAAATGTCTTGACAAAGATTGAATATTCTGAGAAAAGAGCAATTACCTTTGTAAATATTGCGGTATGCCTATGGGACATTTTTTTCCTACATGACTTTAATTTTAAAAGTAATCAAGTCTCCCAGGAGTGCAGTGTCCCATGAAGCAATCTAAAGTGTCACAAGACAAGCAGGAAAGTTAACAGATCCATGTTAACAGATCCATTTTATGTTTACCATTTTCTCTATTATGCCCATACTTTATAAAGTGCAACAAGGCATATAAGAGATCTGGCCGTCTGATGTCTGTCCATACTGAGACACAACGGAGGGAATTGGGAATGGAGCAGCTGCCTGATTTCTAAACTGTCTTGCTTTTATAGGCTCTTACATAAGCCTTTTTTTCTTCTAACTCCGTATTTACCCACTCAAGGGTCTATCTCATTGTTCTATTAGTGCACTACCTGAATTCACAGCAATGAAATATGGCAATAAAGCTTATTAGATATTGTACGAGGAACAGTGCTCAGTCCCAAACACTCTTGTGAAAGAGCCCCATCCCTCTCAAACAGATATCAAAGCGAATAAAATTATATGCAGCAAAACAAAATAACTAACTTCTTCAAAATGGTGGTATCTAAATTGCATGGCGCAAATGCTATTCTTTAGAAAAACAAGATTTTTCAAATGAACTCCATATAAAACCACTGAAGGGATGTGCGAGTAGAGTGGAGGATGTGCTCCTGCCCTTGTTCCTGGCAGGACTCTGAATGGGGCAAGGCCACACAGGCTGCCGCTGTGTCTTCAGAAGCCACAGCTGATGAGATGGCACCATTAGCCTGACCCAGGTCCCACTCATTTAAAGGATTCATTTTCATTCTTTGGTCTGAATGGAGAAGATACAGGGATTTAAAAAGCATACTTCTTGCCTTGCTGTGGATGGGTTCTGTGTCTCATTTGTCCTTCGTAATTTGCAGCTCCAAGTGTTTTCAAGAGCATTAGGACTGCCTCTCGGCTGTATTGCTTCCCCTCGTGCAACTCCTGAATCTGTGACATGCCTTTGAGCAGACCTGCTTGGTTGCCACTTTATTATTTGTAATTAGGCTGACTTTATTTATAACCCATTCAAGAGATGCAGGTAGGTACATTTCAGATGTTCCTGTGCACCGGACAAATGTTCCTCATGGCTAAAACCTCTCAGGGAAGAAAGCTGCTATAACTCCTGGCTGCTGGCTGGCTTAGCACTGAGCTGTCGTGAGCCACCTTAGGCACATCAGGAATAAAATGTTCCTTGGCACTCGCAGAAGCTGAATGCTAGGCACCTGGAGAACTTTAAAATTGAAATAGGTACCCACTTAGGTTTAAGAGCCTTCAGAGTTAGGCAGCAGCTGAGCAGAGGTTTTTAATATCACTGTTTGTAATTGCAGCTAAATTCTGCCTAGCTGCCTGCTTAGGTACCTAAATACCTTTTTGGGATCTAGCCCTAAGGATTTTTTTAACCTTCTTATGCATTAAATAATAAAGAGCAGGCAATTAAGAAGTCTTGCTTAACTGTGTTAGCCTCTTGAAGAGAGCTACAAATCAGCCTCATTTCCTCCTCCTGAGAATCATTAGATCATTTGTTACAAGGGCAAAGGGAGCCTCTGCGGTATGCCTTCAGCATATTTCATTGTAGCAGTGTGTAGAGCTGCTCTGTGGAGTGCTCTGTTCATTTGTTTACAAACCATATGTGCTAGATCGAGCATCCCAGTTGGATGTTTAGTTTGCAAAGTGATATGTCAGTGGCTGCTTAATTAGGAGTCTGCAACCCTCCTTTCTCAGATGCTGCTGCTTATTAAATGTTCCCTGATTGGGAATAATCAGATGTCATTGGTAGAATAGTTGCCTTTGGTCCGAGTGAAAGGACTTTACCACCTCTAACTTGGAGTTATGGCAGCAGGCTTGGACCCCAGAGGTTAGGGCTAAGGACAGAGGAGACAAACAGCCTTTTATTCTCCTTCCAAGGCAGGTGCTGTCAGTGAGGAGTGTTGTTGCACTCTGTGGCCTAGGAGAGGAAATGTTTCACCATCGCTGCCTGTGTATCCCACTCAAGGTGCTTCCTGGGGTTTCTCAGAAAGAAGTGCAAGAACAGGTGAGTGACTTCTCTTTGCTGCTTCTCTGTTCAGGCTGGGATGTGAGGGCAATAGCAATCACAACAGTTGGTGTTCAGCACCTCTGTGGAAGGCCTGTAAAGAATAAGCTGCTTGTAGTAAATGAATGTGGCTCATTCTCTAGTGGTGTAACCTTCTCTCATTTGGAAGGTAATTGGTACTTCTCAAAATTAAAGGCTTCAAGACTGTTTCTTCAGAGATGCTCCAGGATGCTGTGCTGAAACTGTAAAGATACCTCTGAAATAAACTGTTGTGTACTATTTAAGTGTTCTGGATTAATAATACTGGAAGCTTGGGGGGGGGGGGGAAGGCCTCACTGAAACTGATGGTGCTCATGGGAATTGTGGTACTGATAGACTCAGAGAATTAAGTTGTTTATTCATACTGCTCTGCCTGTGTTCTTAACCCAGGCAATTTTTCTGCCTCTAATGTACCTTCCCAGAGGTAACAACTCTCACTCACTTTGGAATTAAATGGATGAATTTAGAGGAAAATACCTAATATTTTAAGGAAAGCTGGCATAAATCAGAGAAAATACAGAGTCCTGGCAAGTTGGACTGATCTCCAAAAAAAGCTGAAATACATCAGGTGTTCCCCAGTGCTCAATTCTAAGACTAGTCCAGTTCCACATTTTTTATCAACAGGAGGCTCAACGTGAGCCAGCAGCATGTCCTGGCAGCCAAGAGGGTGAGCCACCTTTTGGGATGCATTAAACACAGTAGAGCCAGCTAGTCAAAAGAGGTGATTCCCCTGCTATATTTAGTACCGGTGCAGCCTCACTTTGAATATTGTGTGCAGTTCTGGTCTCCACAAGGTGAAAAGGATGTTAAGGTAGTGGAAAGCATCCAGAGGAGGACAACAAGGCTGGTAAAAGGGCTGGAGGACACCCTGGTTGTCTGGTCTGGAGAAGAGGAGGCCAAGAGGTGACCTCACTGCTCTCTGTAGCTTCCCGAGGAGGGGAGGCAAAGAGGGAGGTGCTGGTCTCTGCTCCCCACTAGCCAATGACAGGACACAGGAGAATGGCACAAAGCTGGACCTGAGGAGGATCAGACTGGGCATTGGGAACAATTATTTCCCATGAGGGTGGTCAAGAATTGGAGCAGGCTTCCTAGTGAGGTTGTTGGTGCCCCGTGCCTGCCAGCGTTCAAGATGCAGTTGGATATGCCCTCAATAACATACTTTAACTCTTGGTTAGCCCTGAAGTGGTCAGGAAGTTGGGCTTGATCTTTGAAGGTCCCTGTCAACTGAACCATAAGTTTTATGTACTACCATAAGTTTTATGTACTTTTAAGGCAGAAGCACAGAAAAATTTCTAGATGTTATGTGTGTATGTATATAGGGATAAGGTAAGAAAATCCCATTGTGGGGAAAAGGGGTAGATGGTGGGTGGTGAAGCTTAATCAGCTCTCTTATTCCTGCCTCTGGAAATATTATCCCTATTCAGTAGATTACTTTAGCTTGGGAGGAAGCAAAAGCCATTTTACTCTTTTCCCCATCCTCTGGCTCTCTGAATAGTGGAGAATATCACGGTGAGCAGTATACTTCATCCATAGATGGCTTTTTTCAGGCAGTTTCAGGATGATTGTTTTGCTTGCTTTGAGACATCTTTTTTCATTAGGGCAGTCATATTCTGTCAGATAGAGATGCATATGGAATAAGGAATAGACATAGTCTTAAATCTGGTTTCATACAGGAGAGTAAACTAGCTGCATGGCTTAAGCTCATGCCTGGATGGCAAAAATTCTGACCATGAGCTTGAGCTGATTAAGTCCACAGCCTCTATGTATCTAACTATAGGTCACATAGCCATTGTGGAAATTAGTGAATTAATATGTTTTACATGTATAGTAAAATGTATAGAAAGTATTTTTATGCATAAGTGCTACAGTTTGACTATTTGCTTTCCTACTAATACAAATTACTCTAAGAGTAGGGAAAAGTAATGATGCCATAGACAACAGAGAACAGCCAGTTAAGTGTTATTAATACATGCATTTTATTCACCAAGAGACTATTAATGCTCTACAAGTATTTTTCTAGCCATTTTCCTTCACCATTTGCACATGTTCTTTTGATGAGCAAAGAAAAGCTGATGAAAAGCCTATGATAATGAGATCAAGAGAAATATGAAAAGAAACTGAAAATGCTGACAGTCTTGATTATTAGAGTAATCTAGCATGGCAAATTACATTATTAATATACACTTGAAAAAAAGAGTAAAAAAAAAACAACAAGCAATTGTTAAATTGTTATAGGCGTTTATGAAATTGTGTGTTACAGGAACAAAACTACTCTTCACTTGCATTTAATGTACATATTTAGAGTTGGGAAGTGGTGCTTGGTATTAAAAACATGGCAGCATCTCTCTTAGTAAATGCTTTCTGTCATTTAAGCCAAAGGATTTGCATTTCCATGTTTCTGCAATCAGGAGTGTTCATCAAGTGCTCCTATAGTCACTAATCGCATCCAATAAATCATGAAGAGTGGTTCTAGATGCATTGTTATAGAAACCACTAATATCAAGTGGGGGTGTGAGGAGGAAGTAAAGTGAATGCAGCTCAACTGGTAGCAGTATTGCAATTACTCTTTTTCGTGACAGAGTTATCTAACACAGCCTACCTGTGAAAGATGGGTTTGCAACATCTGGTGGCAAAACTGTACAATAATGATAGAGGTCTGATGGTGAAACAGCTATGTAAAATCCCTTCTGGTCTCCTGCAGATTGTGATATCAGAATACAAGGTAGAGGTGAGGTCAGAAGCACTAGCTATGCTGGCAGGGGTGGCTGTAGAAAATCCAGGCATTATCTAGATGTGGAAAAAACAAATTTTAAGATTACTTTTTTTTTCTTTTTCTTTTTTTTTTTTTTTTCCTCCATACCAATAATTAATTTCAATTAAAACTGTGTTAGTCCTAGCTGGGACCTGTTCTATTAAACTTACATGTGCCTGTATCTGTGCTGACATGAGTGGAAGTGAAGGCAAGTGAGGACGATGGGATGGTTTCTTTGGATAGTAATTTCAGTAAAGTGTCATCAAAAGCCTTAGCCCTACCTTAGGGCTTGTTGGACTGGATCAAAACCTTTGGAGATAGCTGGTGCAAATGTGCTCTGCTTCATATTCACTTTGGTGGTTCAGATTTGTTCTATATGTCCTGCTGAGCTAATGGCTTACTGTGGGCTTCATGTCAGGCCAGGCATTGCAAGCTTGCCCCCAGCTGCATAAAATTGACAAGCATTCTGTATTGTGTTCTGCCTAACTCATCAGAAATGCATCTGTGCTATTCAGCAGTTACAGGTGTTGTACCAGTGACAGGAGGACTACTGTTGTATTCTGTGGGTGGCTATGCTGAAGACAACAGGAGGCATTTCAGAGCAAAGTGTCAGTGTTCATGAACAGGTCACAAGTCTCCAGCCCACAGAATAATAAAGCCCTGTTGTCCCAAGGATTTTGGACATTAGGAGCTGCTGGGCTTCATCCCCAGTTTCTCCATATTCACCACTTTTGCTGCAGCCCCAGGATTTGGCAGGGGGAGCAGGGAACAAGTCTGTGTTCAATCCACGGCCAGGTAGGCACCAAAACACCCCTCAGGATGTCTGGGAACAACACTGAAACTGCCCTGAACTAGGCCAGCTGCTGCTATTGCACCAGCTGGAAGGAAGACATCAGCGTGCTGCTTGCTGTTGTTGTGAGGAGGCTGAAAGAGAAAGGCATCAGCTGGCATCTGAAAGTTTCAAGCCACTTTATCCGCTTTCTCCTTCTCTTTTACAGTTACTGCCCAGCTTCCTTGCACTTCCCTCACAGATGCAACAGGGCCCCCAAATTCAACTGCTGAGATGGAAACATGTTTAATAATGCCTTATGAAAAAGACATGGTGAAAAATTCCAATGTAGATGGGGGATTTTAGTGACAGATTGTGCCCTGGGATTCTAGTGCATATCTTCCATTAAAGCTGTTGAAAATGTTCGCATTTCAAGGAAGAATTTGGGCTGTTGACACAATTCCCTGTCTTTCTTTGGGACCCAGACATTTTCTGTGGTAACATAAAATATTATAAGAAAAATAAATATAATGCATTTAGGCATTAAAATGAATAACAGTCCTTGATCTATTGCTGAAGATTACAGACATGAGATGTGAAAGCTGTTCTTAAAGTAAGATAGACTTTTGCTCTAATTGGCACTGCAGCTGTCCTTTTATTACAAAATATGAAGGAGATGACTAGAGAGGTGTCCAGATCCTTGCATCACACAGAGAGATTGCTATGTATCTGATGATCATAACTTTGGCCAGTAGCTTGCTGTATTTTGTTGTCCTTTGAATCAAGTGATCCTAAATCTCAGGGTAGCATACTTACTGCACATGAGCTGCTGCCTCCAATTCCAGAGAGGACAAAACCTCAGTGGTGAGTGTATAATTGCTATATTTTTAAGGGAAACATTAAGCCTCTTGTACTCCTAAGGTGCTGTATGAATGAAAATGGCATTGAATGAACAGAATACTACTAGCCCCACCCCAAAACAAACAAACAAACAAACAAAAACCCTTCGGTGTTTTTTTTTTTATTTTTTATTGGAGAACTATAAAAATTTTGTCCTGGGAAAATGAAATAATTCTTATACTTCTGTTCTCCCTCCCAAGATACTTGGGGCAGTCTCAGCATATTTTCATTCTGCCTTTTCAGGAATGAAATGGAGTGTCTGCCTGCCCCAACCTCATGCATCTCCCCTGGGGACCAGGGAGAGCCTGAGCTCAGCCGAGTACTTGTAGAGCACTCTGGTGCCTATTGCACTTCTGGGACTTGCACTGTGTCAGCTGGAAGTGTAGGTCATGGTGATGACGGTACTGCAGCTTTACAGGAACATGCCTAGGAGCCCTTGTATCCTTGGGTCAAAGTAAACTCCCCAGTGGGGCTACCCGTCATCATGTAAATTGGTGTGAAACCAGAAATGTGTGTGGCAAGCTTCATGAGAAACCTAATTTGCTTTAGACGATGTTTGTCAAAATCGAATTGTCTGTGCAAAACTGCTGCTCCATCAAAATATTTTTTTTTCTCCATCTTACCAGAGAATTTCTAGCTTGTTGTGATGAACATAATTTTCACCCTTTCGATTCCTTTACATACAAGACATAGACAGCACCTGGTGTTTATTTCCTTGGGATATAGTGTGTATCTTCAGAGCTGGGCTCTTCATTTAGGAAAAACAAAACACTCTGCATTTTTGACTGTTGAGTGGACAGTAACAGCAAAGCCAAGGGGCTTTGCCTGTAACTGCTAGCCACAGCTAGCTAGGGTGTGGTTTAAGATGATTTAAATACTTATAGGATGCCAGCAGAGGGTGAAACGAGGAAAGGGGGGAAATGAAGGAGAACTTGTTTGTCTTAATCTCCATAGAATGGTTTAATGTACAGTTTTATCCCCTTTAAAACAAACAAACAACAACAACAAAAAAGAGAAAATATGGTGAAAAGGGAGGGGCAGGACCTTTACTTTCTGTTGCTGCTGTTCAAAAGGTTTGAAATGCTTGCAACGTTTTTACAGCATTTATTCAGACCTAAATTTTCTGATAGGTGGAAGTGGTGAGCACCCGCAACTCCAACAGGAAAGGGTCAACTCAGAAAACCCAAACACATGATTTCTCGATGAGGGTGTGCAAACTGCTGCTGCTTCTATGTCTTTGCACTGTCCCTTTCTGTCAGAATTATAGCACAGCTGGCAAACCATGCTTCCTTTTCATTACAACCCAAAGAGCTGATGTACCTAGCCATATCTGGCTGTGGTGCTTATCTGGTTTTCCATCAGGATTTTCTGGTCTCTATTTCCTAGGGTTGCCCTTGGCATTGCTGAATTTCAGCTGGCCTAAGAAGTAACATGGTCTGGTGGATTTAAGAAACTAGAATGCACACCAAAGGCAAATGAACTTTAAGTACAGCTAATTGGTTACATTCCTTGTTAAAGAAATAGATTAGAGCAGGAAGCTGGTGTGTTGCTCTTCTGTAAAGATGACCAGTCATAACTTGGTCTGTTCCCCTCCTCTCCTTTTGTCAGTGTGATGCATCAGCAAGCTGTGCTCTTCACTCCCAAACAGAGAAAGGGGACACCAATAAATTAGAATGCCTTTAAAATAGATATGTGTGTGTGTGTGCATATATATATATATATAAAAATCTTACCAAATCTTACACTTCACCTGGGCTGTTATTTCATGAAATTATTTTATTATCACACTGATTGTCATTGCAATTTTATGGTTTGCTATAATCTTTGGGCTCCTCATGTTTGCAGTTATTGTTGTGAAATAATATGGAGGCAGAAAGCAGTGGGGTTTGTTTGTTTGTTTGTTTTTAACGCTCTTATTCCTTGTGAAATCTGCAAATTCAAAACTGCCTCTGAAAAAGGACCCTCTGTATACCCCGGAGCACTGTAACACTGCTAAAAACAGAAACTGGATGCTTTCTCATGGGGTGGAGGGGAAAGAGTTGAGAAAGGTGGCAGTTTTACCCCAACTGTCTCATGATGTTTGAATGCTGGGAGGCAGAAAGTAACATAATAAATATCTGAAAATGCAGCCACTTACCACACTTTCATATAAATTCCAGATTACGGGCCAGATTCACTGTTGACATAAGCAGATGCAAATCTAATGAAGTCACTGCAGTTGCTTCTGCTTATGCCAGAGGTGAATTTGTCCCTATTTTTGGAACACATTAGTTTTTGTGCTACAGCACTGACACACTGTGTCGTGTCAAAATCATTTTCGACCATGGCTTAGTGCCACTAGCTGACTGACACGATGTATCATGTCAAACATCTGCCTAGTAATGGTCCCGTTCTGCTTCTCGACATGATGTATCGTGCCACTGTGTCGTGCCTGAAGGCATCCGATAGGAATTGCAGCAGGATCTGAAATAATGAGGAATGCGTACTAATTGAATATCTGAGCATTTTTGGCATCCTGTGGGAAACAGCGCTCTGTATGTCAGACTATCTGTAAGCTTCTTGCAAACTCCTCGTGTACTTGGGTGTAAAGCGATCACTAATGTACTCCCACCTCAACACATTGTGTTGGCACAGTAAATGACAAATACATTTCTATTTTGGCCTGGTTCTGCTTTAAGGACCAGCACTGGATTTTCTCCACAAAGCAATCAATCAGTATGAAAAGAGCTTGCTCCTGCTCGTGATTTTACAACCTTCTGTTACTGTGCATTAAGTGTAGAAGCATGTTGTTTTGTTTCACTTCTTATTTTTTGATAAAGTAGCATCTGGCCTTCTAACCACTGTGCCTGAAAGGGTTTTCCCTCAGCCAGGGATGGATCTAAGTGACATCTCCCCTCGACCGGGAAGACCATTCCCTGCCCTGAGCAGCTCTGCTTGGCAGGATTATGCCCAGCACTCAAGCATGGGAGCCAGGGGATGGAGTGGCCACAGGAGCACCTGAGCGTGGGCGCCTCTGGGAGCTGTTCCCGGCACCAGCCTCCAGCACCTGCCTGCTTTGTTGTCAGGGTCACCTTGTGGCAATAGGAAATGAGGGGAAAGGATTTCTGAAAGTAACAGTGCCCGTGCTGACTGGAGATTGGTGGATAGCAATCATCTCTGGAATTTTCTGTTTCCCCAAAGAAGCCATTCAGAAGCCCATACATGCAGCACTGCAAAGTCCATGTTGTATGCGTGCTAGCCAAGCATTGACACTTCTGACTGGCTGCAAAGTTTGATGTAGAGATTGACTCCATTTAGGCAGATATACAAAATGCAACAACTATCAGGAACAAATTACCAGGGCTTTATTAAAGGGGTATATAGCTACCTTAAGAGCTGTATACCCAAAAATAAAATAAATGTACCTGCAGGAAATTGAATCTTTTTTTTTTTTTCAAAGTATTGCAGTTGAATGCTTCAGAGAAATGCTTTCTATAAACAGGGAATCCTACTGGGGTCAGACAGAGCTATTTTAACCTCGTGTATTCATCTCACTGTTCTGGCAGAGGAGATGCATGTGTGTTTGTGTGTGTATATATACAGAGAGAGAGAAGGTATAAATTTAGTATATTTGATTGAAGGCTCCAATTTCGGAAACTATTAAGTATAGGCACACTTCAAAGGAATTTTTTTAAAAATAAATTTGAAATAATTCATTTTAGGCCAAAGAAGAAGAAAACAAGAGCAAGCAAGTGTGGTCGTGTCTAGGCTTATAAGCTGGGATAATGCTACCGAGCTGTATGCTGACTCGTTTCCATGTGAGGAATGGTATCAAAAGCCTTCAAGTATGGGACTGCAGTGGGGCGGCTCACAGGCAAGAATGTGTGCAGAGGTAGGCCACGAATGTATCTGAGTAGGATTAGAGCCATTACAGCCAGATCCTGGTTTGCTACACATTTTTTAAGTCGAGAAGTGCAGTTATGTGATTTTTCTTTTATTTATTTATTTATTTTTAAGATTGTGAACCAAAAGTGGGGAGTGAGGAGAGACCTTTTGGGCAGTCAAGTGATGTGTGCAGCCTTCCAGCTAATGGGGCAAGTGGGTTCTTCCTGGACAAACTTCCAGGCAGTGCTGCAAATCCTTTGGGAAGAGGTGTGTGGCCCATGCGAGTGACTTGACTGGGGGACGGTCCCCTCTTCTCCAGCTTTGCCATGCTTCTCGTGCGCCTGGGGACCATGGGAGAGAAACTGGGCAGTGAGATGCTCCTCATTCCCATTGAGCAATGAGAAGGGAAAGGGACCTGCACCCCGCCCGCCGCCCCCCCCCTCAAAAAAAAAAAAGTAAAAAAAAAAAAAAAAAAAAAAAAGTTTGTAGTTATTAATAATAAAGTAGTAATGAGCATCTATTCATCAGTTATTAATTACCACGCAGCGCCGGGTTTGGGGGGGGGGGGGGGAGGGCTTATAAAGGATGCGCAGGTGCTTCCGCGCCCGCGGAGCTGTATCGGGGGCGGAGGGGGGGAGGTGAAGAAGGGGGGCCGGGGGCGCGGCCTCCTTCCTCCATCCCCCGCCCTCCGCGGCCGCTCCGCGGAGCCGCCGCGCTATAAGTGCGGGCGCGGAGCGCGGCGGGCGCCGAAGATGCGCTGGCAGCCGGCGCTGCGCGGCGCCCCGCCGCGGCCGCCCTGCGCGGAGGAGGAAGAGGAGGAGGAGGAGGAGGAGGAGGGGGAAGAAGGCGGTGGCGGCGGCGCGGGGCGGCCGCGGCCGCGGCCATGAGCTGCTCGGACGTGGCCATGCAGCAGCCTGCCCCCCCGGCGGCGTGCGGGGCGCCCCGCTATCTGCCCGGAGCCGCAGCGGGCTGTCCGCAGGTGAGCGGTGGGGTTGGGTGATGGAGGGGAAAGGGGAGGGGGGCTTTGCGGAGGGACCCCCCCCTCGGCGGGCTGCACGGCGCATCGCTGGCTGGCCGGGGCGGAGACCTCCGTCCCGGCCAGCCAGCGATGCGCCGTGCAGCCCCCGGGTTGATTCGGAGATGCGGGGAGTTGGTGAGGGTGTCCCAGAGCAACGGAGTCTGGTAAGACTTTAAAAAAAATAAAATAAATAAAAATAAAATTCTCATATTTGACTTGCTCTGCTGGAGTGGGGCGAGACGGGGGAAAAAGTTGCTTCTTGCCGCCTTCTCCCCCCTCATCGTCCCTGCTCGCCCGTGCGGTGCGGTGCGGTGCGCTCCGCAGGAGCGCACACGGGAGGGGACCCGCGCTGCTCCCTGTGCTGCTCCCCGCGGAGCGGGCGCGCCTCGCCGTGCTGAGCCGCACAGCCCGGCTCTCCTGGAAGAGCGGCTCCGGCGAGTTTCCAACTGAATTTGGTGATCAGATGTATTTGGAAGAGAGGAAAAAAAAAAAAAAAAAAGTGAATCAGGAAATTCTTATCAGGCTGACAGCATTTTTAGACTATGCAGTGCGTGGGTGAAGTGGGACTAATATTGACTTGGCCCTAATGTAGTCATCTGAGAATACATTTTTTGGTTGTTGCTGCATTCCATAAGGTTTTATCATTATTATCCACGAAGATTGTTTTCTCTGTACATGGGAAGTGACCCCTAATATCAACTTGCCTTGGAGACACGAATATGGGCTAAAACATTAAAATTCCTATCACTTGTTATTGTTTTTTTCTTTATTGTTGGGAAAAGAGCTTTTGCAGAAATGATACCGAAGCTGACTTTTCCAGGTCGCTCATGTTGTTCACTGTAAACATGGGCTCTGGAAAACTCGTGAGTTTAGTCTGTTGCAGCGTGCCTGCTTTGTTATTTCTTCTCCGATCTAGGTCACGGCTCGCAGAACCCTCACCTTATTCAGTGGTTGTTAGTCATGAACTTTGTATTTTAGTATCCGGAGCTCCACTTACTAGCCTGCCTGAGTTGGAGGGAAAATAAATAAATAATCTCAAACAACTTGACTAAGAGACCCAGAAGTAGAACACTTAGATTGAAACTTAGGTGGACTTTTTAGCACTTAACTTTGTAGGCAGTTGGCTGTATTTCTTTTCCAGCACTGGAGTGTGGAGCACCTAGTACGTGAAAATCTATCCAGTGATCACTAACGGCTGTGTCACACTCCCATGCAGTTGCTTTTTGTTTTTAAAGAGACTCAAGAAGTTTCTCCATCAGCTGTAAGCAGCACCACATCTGAAATGTCCCAGAGGCACCCTAATGAAAGCCAAAGTTTCTTAAAATTTCATTTTAAATAAACTGAGTTCCTGTGGCTTATGCTATTTATGAAATGTGGAGGTAGATATTCAAGGCAAGAAACATAGCTCTGGTGAGCCAATACAGCATATGAGTCGTGGCCAGTACAATATATCCTGTTACCACCAAAAAAGCATTCTCAACCTTGCTATCCTACACGTTATTGACAGTTTGTTTTAGTTAATCCTGCTTGCGCCAGTTTTCCTGAAGTGTTTGGAGCTGAAGGGTCTTCAGAAACTAGTCAAGTGTCAGGCTGCAAAACCGAGCTGTTCGTGCTGAACTAAGTGTTGTGCCCGCTGCCTCTAGCAGCTGCGGGCGTCAGAGGGGTTTAGGTATTCTCTTTTAATCCAACACTTTTTATTAAAAAAAAAAAAAAAAAAAAAAAAGGAAAAAAAAAAGAAATAAACACAGGATGAACTCCTGATGTATCTCTAGTTGGAGTGGAATGATTTAGCACTCGGGTAACACATGACATTTTGCAAGTCTCTGTTTCTTCAAAATCATCCTGTCAAGAACATTTAATCAAGTGGTAAAGAGCCTAAGAAAGAAGGAAGAAGAGTCTGTTGCCAGGTTTTTGTTTCTTCTTACACATGTGTTCAACATGTAAAATGCTCCTGCGCTCTTCATAAGGATGATGACCATTTTAAAGAATGTTCTCCTTTGCCGGAATTAAAACTGTGGTTTAAAAATAACAGTGAGGGAAGATGTGTTAGTGGGGCATCTTTAAAATAAAGCTCTGAATTGGAGCTGACAAAGTAGAGCTCACCCTTAAAATATCCAAGGACTCCGTTGAGGTGTTTTACTGTGTCATCGTACAACACTGTTGTCTTCTAGTACCCAGTAAAATGGTTTGTCTCCTGAAAGAGAGAGCACCTCAGCCTTTCCTTTTAATTTCAGGGAGCTTGAGGTGCATTATTCTAACTAAAGCTTGTGCATCCTTGCAGGTACTTGTAATAAACCTGTCAGAGATGTAATTGGTTATGCCAGATTTTGGTGTCGGTTTTGTATCTCTTGAAGAGCAAAGCAAGCTCTTCAGCGGTGGAACTGCCGTTGCAGCTATTTAGGTTAAAGTTCTACACTACAGCACTTCTCTGGAGAGGTCGTCATCTCACCTTTCTGTAGGTTGCATGCTGCATACGCAGGTCAGGAGAAGTGTCTCTGACAAGCAGCTGGTACTGTGTCACTGCTCTGCACTCAGTGGGGTCTGAACGATGGTCTCCTTTTTACACAGCAGGTCTTGGATTGCTTTAAAGGATGGATTAGCATGCAGCCGGAGTGTGCAGAACTGAGCTTTTTTGTTTGTTTTCTCCTTAGAGGGTGCTCCACTGTGTCTTCTTAAAGTTACCCCACTCTAAAGTTATTCCCACATTTCTGTACATGTAGTTGTTGCTCCACTAAATAAGCACAAAGATGATTTTTCCTTGCGCAGAGATGCAGAGTTTTTGGAACCTCAGCTTTAAACAATTCACAGCCAAGAAAGGACTTGCTGGCAAATTAATTTAGATTTTTTTTTTTTTTTTAAGTGCTTAATGGATTGAAGCCTGAATTCCTATTGAATGTTAATGGGAGTGGAGGCTTAGCACCTTAGATCTTTGAGATTGCTGAAGTCCAGGGACATTGCTGGCAGGAAGTAAGAGAAGTATGGATATATAGATGCTTACGTGATGCCAGAAGGAACTAATGAAAAGTGGATGCAGCCCTCTTTCTATAGATAAATTGGGGTTTCCACGTTCCTTTGCCAAAATACAGAACGAATGTGTGATGGTGTTACAATAAGTACACATTCTTGTGTATGGTAAGGAGCTGTGCTGGCCTGAGTGTAAAGCTCTCTGGAATGGTGCAATAAAAACTCTCTTCACCGTACACTTTTCTAAGGAGCTCTGAAGCTGCTGTAGTAAGTTTTGGATTTCTTATGTATTGGGTGAGGAATGGGTGTAACAGAGCTGCTCATTCGAAGAGACTGGAAACATAATCGGTGAAGAATCCTGTTTTATTCTTGGCATACAAGACACGCAGTGACAGCTTGCCATACCCTGTCGTCTAGGGACAGCAAGCTGCAGGGCTGAGGCTAAGGTAGGATTCACCCTGGCTCACTAACAGCTGAGTTTAAGACCTTTTAAATGGGAAGTTACAGTAAATGGTAGTTTTGGAACATCTCCATGGTATGTAGATGTAGAGAGCTAAGCCAAACACCATCCTTGCTAAATCAGTCTTGCATAAAGAGTTGTGATATGCTCAAGTTAGACTTTCTGCTGGCAGGACTGTAGACAGACTTTTTCCAGATAAGGGCTTGTCTCCATTAGCAAATTAGGTCACTAACTCAACTCTTCCTTCCAGACGAACAGCGTTGCAGACAAGGACAAGCCGTGTGTACCGTTGTGTCAGCTGGCCGTAGCTAAACCCTCATTCACAGGCTGTAACTCAGTTTTCCAGTAAAGTTATTTGTATTGCCTGTTTGCACCCTTGAGTATGGGCGTATATTACTGATGCTGGATGTGCGTGACAGTCCGTGGAACCTGACACACCAGATAGTAACAGAAGGTAGCTTCACATTTCATTTTTGTAGTTTGGATGGTTCCTCAAGTTTTTTTTCTGAAGTCTGATAGGTCCCCTGCTGCTGACTTCACAAGACACTAAACAGCTTCAAAGGCTACTTTCAAAATTATGGGATGTAAAACCTGGATTAAGTCTTGCTCTGTATATGGGCGTATTTGTTTTTGTTTGTCTGTTTTTTAACCCCATGAAACCCTGCTTATTTCAAAAATATGGCTTGCTTTACCTTCTTGTTCTGATGGGACCAAACAATTTGACCTTCCTTTATACACATGAAAACAGAGCTTTAATGGCACAGCCTTGTTCAGATGTACTGCAGAAGATGTATAAATCGAGTCTTCCACTACTTGTCTCCATCAACTGAACACTGCAGGGCCACCAGGCTCTACTGCTGCAAACCCAATGGATCACCTGAAAGAAAGTGTGGCTTTGCTATCGGCTTGCTCTTTGCAAGGGGAGAAGTTACCATTTCCTATTTTCAAGGCATGCAGTAAATGCTGCTTTCAGGCCCAGCATTCCATGCCATGATTGCTTGAAATTGTCTTCTTCCTTGAATACTTTCAGTGTTATCAATAGGAGCCTGCTTGGCAGGCAGCTCCACAAATGCAGGACTGTCCGTGATTTGCCTAGGGTTTGTTACTGAAATTCCTTCTCAGAAGCTTATGTCGAATGACAGCTTTTTTCTCAGGATAGGGTCATATAGTGTTTCCTCAGTGTAGTTATTCTTTATTTTTGGTTCCTGTTCTTTCTCTCATAATGGAAAATCTGTAACAGGTGGCCACAGGCACACCAGACTTTCATGCTTGGGAGCATACAGGACCATATGCTGCATGATGGCATGTACGGAGATAATAAGTTGTAGGATCAGACAACCAGCTTATATGTAAAATAAGAGCCGGTTTGAATTTTCAATTCAAACTCGGCTACACTAAAATTTTTCCAGACTCAGCTGTGTTTGGTAGTTTCTATGTTTTGCTGCCTAGTGGCTACTTTCAGCTGGAAGTGAATTTTTTTTCGGTTTGTGAAAAGGAATGCTGTGACATTTTTACCAGACACCCCGGCTGAGATCTGGGACCCTTGAAGTCAATTGGACTTTTGCCATTGGCTTTCATGTGGCCAGTTTCACTGCATGAGAACAGTTTTCCTTGGTTCTGGGTAGGGTATGTTGGAAAATAACGGGAATCATCGAGACAGGGGTTTTGTGTGAGATTTTGGACCACGTGCTTTCTTGATATAAAAGACCCAAGTGGTCTGTTTTCCTCCAAAAGAGTGGAGGATGCTTATTCAGCGTGAACCCTCTCTTTAATATTTCTGTATTCCCGATCTATGTTTGACCTTTAGCTTTTTTTTTTTTTTTTTTTTTTAAGGGATACTTGTAGTAAGAGTTGAAATTTTCTTTGAAAGAACCTCTTTGTAAATATATGAAACAACAAAATTAGTGTCGGTTTAAGCTGAATGCAGCCCACGCTGTACAGCATTATTTACCCAGAGGTCCTACCATTCCTGCTTGTGCCATAGTCTTGTGTCTGTTATTGAAGATGGGATCAGATGATATAGGCACTGGATTTCCCATTTCTTTATCTATTTTCCAAAATACTAAGATGACTTAGATTCTATATTCTGAGTTTTGGCCAAAATGAGATTTTCTGTGCTTGTTTTGTTTTTTATTTTCAGATGCTGCTTAATCTCAGTCTCTAGGTTTTAGTGAAGAGAGAGGTATAATTCATGAATATATGAAAGCATTATAGAACTGAAAAAAGGCAAGACATATGCAGAGTTTGTTTGGCATTTACACTTTATAAAGACGTTACAGATACTGTTGACTGCTTAAATATATGCCACAACTATTTGCATGAAAGAAGTACAAGGGAAAGTGGGCTAGCCCAGACTAGTTATCAGAAACCTAACCTGATGTTTGTTTGTTTGTTTGTTTGTTTGTTTGTTTTTCCCCCCTTTGGTATTATTTTTCTTCTCTCATGAGAGTGGGACAAATTCACTTGGCAGTTGATGGAAAAAGTTAGTACTTTTCCACTCACACAAGTGCAGATAGAAATGCTGTGAAAAGATTGCTGTTAAGGTCAGAATGGGTGATGCAGAATTTGCATGTAGGCAGAGGTATCAGAAGAGAGTTAGGGAGAGAAAAAAACACTTTAATTTTTACTTTAATTTTTATTATAGGATATATAATATGTAAAGGATGTATGTAAGCTGCATGCAAGGAAAATTCACTTTATCTCACTGTAACTTCATATTTAAAGGGCCCTGTAATCACAGGCAAGAAATTGGCTGATAATTTCAGCCTGAAATACAAACTAAGTAGATCTGTATCTGATTGCAGGCTTGATGTGGTTTTGAAATATCTTTTAATTTAGAATTCTCATTCTTTGCAAAAAGTTCACCACAAAATATAATTTTTCACTATAAATAACTTTACACAAGCTGTTGTACCTGCCATCTTTTTTGATATTAAAAAAAAAATAAATAAGATTCATTGTTTTCAAAAACAGAGCAAGTACTCGGAATGTCTTGTAATGACTACCCATGGACTGGAGGGGAGGAAAGAGAGTTGAAATGGAAAATGAATTAGATTCTTAAGCTGTAGAAGGGGGAACATTCCTGCACAGAGAAGCGACTCTGGAGATAAGTTTTAATTTCCTGAGCTCTAGTCTCTATATAGGAACATTGAAAGACTTCCTTCCTGATAACCAAGTCAAGCCAGGGACTATATTAAACGATGTGTTTCTGTATATAATTGCATGCTTGTGTATGTATTTGTATACTTGCAGCATAAATACAAATAGTGTACCTGTAATCACAGAAATCAACTTTTAAAGTGTGTTGTATATACTCAGGGTCTAGCATATATGCAGTATCTGAGATGTTGTAATATATCAATATCTATTTAGACACCTGTAAAGTACCTCTTTTATACTTTCTATATACTTAAATAAATGCATAATGTAATTAAAAAGTGGTTCCCAACCTCTTGTCTTGCTTTTTTTTTTTTTTTTTTTTTTTAGGAGGATCTGGATTGTGGTGCATTTTTGAACATCATTAAGTCATTTAAATAGATATGTTATATATTTTTCATATACACATCTACTATATATGTGATATTGTTAAAACTATTTCTGTCCTATTGACATCTCATCCTTCAGAGATTATTTAGACAAAACCACGAAGCTCACTGAGAGTTATATCTTAATTTTTCAGGAACAAATGTTAAAGGGGTTTTTTGTTTGTTTAGAGAAAGCACAAAGCATTTACAAAAAAGTATGGGTCACCTCACATTTAACACTTGCAAAAGTTACTTTGATAGCTTCAGACTACCTTTCATTTTAGCACTTAGGTTCTAGAAAAACTATTTATTGTTTTATCTTGCTGTTTTTTTTTTTTTTTTTTTTTTTAACATCTTGTGAATAAAGCTGTATGTCTAAATAAGTGACACTGTACTAAGCAGAGCCACGTGCTTTGTGAAGCACAGACTTACTTGAATTTAACTTTGAATTGTTTAGATCTCCCAAACTGCAAAATAAAATTCCTTGCATCCCTTGTTACAGTTTGTGCAACAGTGTCAGAATTAAAGGTATTACTGAGTCGGTGTATGTTCTTCAGTTAAGCTACCAGAATGTCTGATGCATCACTTAATTGCTCTGAGCTTGTAGTATTGTAGGTTTTAATTTCATTTGTAAGTATCTCTTTCTTACAATTAATTTTTTTAGTAATCACTCATAATTAAGAATTAGTTCTGGAGTTTCTATTTTGTGTTACAATAAGACAATTTGTATCTGCTTATGGGATTTTAGAAAGCATAGAATGTAAGTACATTTTTGGTGTACAAGATTGGAGAATGACTTCCAATTATTTCTAAATCTGACAAGCGTATTTATTGTATAACTGGAACTTTATAGACTGTGTAGTTGTTTAACTTGCTCTATAGAACAACTTTGGAAAAAGAGAAAAAAGCCGTAAACTTAAAGAGATTCTGATGGTGCTAAAGTGTTGCCAAGCAAACCATAAAAGACAAGTCAAGCTGTAATTCTATAGAAAAGCTATGAAATACTTCTGCATATGTGCTGTAGTTGTTTTTGGGTTCCTAAAGCTGCTTGTGTGTAAAGTCAGCTGTGGAAATGGCTAGCTAGCTAAAAGCTATGATTCCTGCAGCTTGACTGTTGTGGGGAGCTTTTTTCTGTGAAAACAGTTGTAAAGTGGAACATCTGAAAAATATGTTCCATGCAAAATGGATCTTCACACACATTTATTTTGACATTTAGGTTTGATTTGAGAGAGAGAGAAGATTCTGAAATAGCTGTTCACAGATGGCTTTGCTGGCTTTATTTTTTTAATGCTTCTCTTTTTTTTTTTTTTTTTTTTTTTTGCATGTGTTTGCAGACTTGTCAATTCCCCTCTTCCCCCAGATCACATGCTTAATTTCTGAAGACTTGAATTTTTATTCTTTACTCCAGAAGCTGCCATTTAATAACAAATAATAAAACAAAACAACAACAAAATAAAACCTACCCCCAAAAGAACCCTTTCACCATCTGAATGTATAGATCTTCGTGATAAAAACAAACACAAAACACCTTTCCTTGCCCTAAATGAGAATTTATGCATTTTGTGGACTTTGGGAATGTGGTGGAAGACTTTTCAGGAATCAAGTTCTCTAACTGTTCCTGTCCTCTCGCCCAGGAGAGCAAAGCTGGGTGGATGTTCAGCCATAAGGGTGAAATACAGAAGTTTTGTAAGTGGCCACCCTTCTGCAGGGCTGTACAAGCTGAGGCTGCAGCCCTCACTGATGGGAATATCCTTTCCAGGTGGGAGTCAGCAGTAAATTGTCAGTCTACCTGTGCTCTTTTTGAAGGTATTGGGAGCAAACCATTGCTGTTAAACTACCTGCGGATGTGAAATGTGTTTGAGGAGCAGGTCCATCTGTGTGGGGGGAAACAAAACTCTAAGCAGCACTGGTAATCTCTTTTCTGTAAAATGTCGTGTGCAAAATACCTCTGTCTTCCAAGTGCAATGAACTGAAATGAATATTCAATGCATTCAGTTATTTTTCTTTAAGGAAACCAGATGTTGAGCTTGCACTGAATGCTTTTAGTGATACATCTCTTGTTTGTTTTGTTTTTAATCCCAGAAGAAATTAGCTGTATACAACAAGATGCAGGAGTCTCTGGAAGTGACCCTTCCCAGCAAGCAAGAGGAGGATGAGAAAGACCAGCCTGCCGAGATGGAGTACCTTAACTCTCGCTGCGTCCTTTTCACTTACTTCCAGGGAGACATTGGTTCAGTAGTGGATGAACATTTCTCAAGAGCTTTGAGCCAAGCCAGTAGCTTCAACCCAGAAACTGCCCTCACCAAGAGCAAGGCAGGGCTAAGTCCATTGTGGAGAGGTAAGAAGGGAGGTAACCTGCTGTCTGTGGTGTAGCTTACTTGGTCTATGTCATTGTAACAAATATTGCGTTGCAGCTGAAATTTTGTTCCCTTGTGAAGGTGGAAAAATCACCCCAAATATGAAAGAAATGAGGAGCGGCTTGGGGTTGAGTGGTCTGGTGTACTAACGGGGAAAAAAGGTGCCAAAGGCGTGGAAGAAACAGTCATCTCCCACTCTTCCCATAGCTGCAGCTCCGCCAAGGCCGGGAAGGAGCAGGGCAGAGCTCATGTGGCTTCAAAAAAGTCTGCTGCAAGATTTGAGGCTTATTTTTAAGCTCTAAGTGTGAAACTTGGCCTGTAAGGCAAGAGCAAAGCTGTTTGGGATGCTGGTCTTGGAAGTGAGAAGACCCACGCAGCCTTCTTGGGTGACTTTGCCAGGTGATTAAGATTTGTCTACGGCTGCTTTCCAGGTAGGGAGGAGCCAACACAAGCTGGAATGGGCCCTGGCCCTGGCCCATGTGGCTGGAGCCTGCCTATCAGGAGAGCTCACAGGAGAGACACAGACATCGTTACTGACTTCCTGCATGTAAAATGGGGGTGGCTGTGCTCTGAAGCAGGAAGTAGAAACTTCAGTGATCAATGCTGTAAAGTGTTTACACAGCAGCATACACTCTTGCCTCATAATGGGCGTAAGGATTATCAATGTAATGAAGGACAGATCTTGCCAGATGAACTAGGTAGATTTTACGGGTCAGATTTTTAAACTGGTGGCTGTAGAAAGCCTGCCTGTAAGACATTATTTCTGTTTTGTCGAATGTGAGAGTCTATGTAGTTTTTTTCAGATTCACAAATGCACTGCTTCTGATCTTTTCTTTACATGGATTGTCAAAGGGACAGTGAACTAAGAACAGTGATTAATGATCTTGCATCAGGTTTAGTGGGAGAGATACTATGAGGATCCTTGTAGGACTGGTGGTATTCATAATCAGTGATGCTACGGTGAGAGTATATTAATGAAAGTCACAGATAATAAAAAGAGGATTTTTGGAAACCACTGTGAAGAGAAAAATAGCACAGAAGGTCTTGCTTTCCAGAAGGATGATGACAAATCTGAGGAAGTTTAAGCAAAGGTCAGCACAAGTGGCTAGGGAGCTAGAGGAATTTATGGCTTGAGCGGGGACCATTAATGTTAATGGGAAATTTTCCATTGACTTGACTGAGAGCAGGATTGAATCTATGCTTACAAAAAAAGAAGACTGGAACACTTATAAATGGCCCAGACATGCTGCAAATGTTTTAGAGATGGGATCAAGGCAGTCACTGGAGACACGTGCCTACAGCAGACCCTCTTCACTGAGCTTGAGACATATCATGAAGTAAGGGTTGTGCCCTTCTCTTTGGCCTCAGAAATTCCCAGCTCTTTTGCCCTGACTCCCCCCAGTTGCACAACTCTCTGCAGAGGGCTCTGTAGTAGACAGGCCAGGGTGACCTGGCACGCGGGCTCTTCAGACAGGCTGCTTCCTGACCTGGGGTGCCCCATGCCATCGGTGGGACATGGAGGTCTGCGTGTTCTGAAAGTGTTCCAGGAATAAAGTAAGGGGATATGCCTTCTGCTGTTGCTGCACCTGCTGGAGCAGTATGAAGATACTCAGGAAGGCTACTGGGCAGAGCTGCTTGCTTCTGCATAGGAGACTACAAAAGATGACCATGTTTGTTTCTCCAAAGAAGAGAACCTGACAAGAGCTTTATTGTACCTAAACAAGTTTCTGAAATACGACTGCTTGAAAAGATGCTAATGCCTTAGTCTTTTGGTTTATATACTTCTGTTGAAAATGCTCAGTTGCAGCAAATGTTAATGAATTTGTATCCCGTTGCCTAAAGTAAAATATAATTAGCTTGAATATCTTTTAAGAATAAATTTCATGGAAAGTTAGATATATTTAAAAAAATAAAAAATAAAATGACAATAAATTATTAAAAGATCAATTAGAAAAAAAAATCTTGCATTTGCAAATAGCTGTTTTAGAAAGTATAGATTTAAGTGAAAAATTCTGCGGGAATGTACTGGCTATTTAGCTCATTGCATTATTTCTTTACCTGATAGGACAAGGTTTTATGGTTTTTTTTTTGTTTGTTTGTTTGTTTGTTTTTGTTTTGTTTTGTTTTCATCTAAGTTGCATTTTTTTTTTAGTGTTGTGATGGAAAAACAAATTGCAATTTCATCATTACATTAATATTGTGGTTTTTTGTTTGTGTGTTTGTTTCAAGGAGGGATTTTGCTTGTGTACAGAAAATAAAACTTATCATCTGCTGTATATTGAAAATACAGATCAGTCTGGTCAGTTTAGGTTGAAATGAACTTAAAAACTGTCTTTTTATATAATATAGATTCCTACAACAAATTTGAGTAACAGGGATGCTAAATACTTGAAATCTTTTGCTGGGCCTACACTTGAAACTAATGTTACCTTTACGGAGTTTTTATCAACATGTTTTTTCCCAACTGAAAGGGATTTTTTTTTCTCTCCTGCCTTAACTGTAAAGTAATGTGCTACAGAGAATTCCATACATTGTCTTCTTTATAGCATGTGGGCTTTGGCAGGTTTTCAGTGCATGTTGGCCAACCACCATTAACATTTGCATTAGTCACCACTTTGTGGTATCTGAGATGTTGCCATCTCCCTGCCTCACTGTACTTAAAGTAGGAAATTGTGGTAACCGAGTATCTTTCTTGGCAGACAATTTTAGTTAAATACCCCTTTCCCCCTCCCAAAAGCCTGTGGAAGCTATTCAGATACTTTTCTTTCTCAAGGACAGTGCTGAAATCGCTGTTTCTCCATTGCCATGTTTCACAGAGGCCAGGCATCCAACATGACAATATTTGTAAAAATAATTGTCTGTGCTCACTGTTGTAAAGGTAGAAGGGAAAGAACAATCTTCAAACACAATGAAAATGTGTGGTGGTTGTGGTTCAGCACAGATGGTACTTGTTAAAGATGTTGCTGCATGCAATATTTAGTAGCATCCTCTGTGAGCGTTCAGACTGGATGATGTTTTTTTTGCAAGGTCATGTAACCTGGATGGACGTTATATCAACAATGACATGATTTTACCTTGGCCAAAGAGGTTGTCCTCTGCAGTTATGCTCACTGATGTCTCAGTGGTGGCTGAACCATGACAGCTTCTGACAGTGGTAATGGCTTTTGCGAAATGGGCACAGGTTTGACAAATTGAGATGACTAAACGTGTTTTCTGTGGCCTAAACCTATTGCATGATTGGTAAAGGCAAACTGATATGCAATCTGGACTGAATTGACATTGCCAGATCCAGTGGTTTTAAGTGCTCTCTCCTGATACTAATTTTGTCCTGCAGATACTCTGTGGTTTTCGGCACTTTTGTGAAGTGAAATGGCTTGCATTTAGGGCTTTTCCATGCTGATAACAGCCAGACAGTTCTCAAAAACTCTCCATTACAGTGATTAATTTTCCAGAATACTGGCAACGCATTGTCAAGCTGCGTTTCTCTGTTAGGCAGTGAGGAAAATAACAGACTGGACATGAAGAAGCTTAGTTTGTTGTTTTTTTTGACAGCCCTACTGCCAACACTAAGCCATGTGCACTCTGTGTCTCAGCCTAATCCCCTGTAACAAGGAACAGTTTACAAACAATGAACAATAACAATTTCAGAGGGGTGCTGAAGCTTCTGTTATGCACTCGAAGCTCTCTTCTAGTATGAATTACAATAGAAATACAAAGCTAAAAAAAGAAGCAGTCTTTTGAAGGAAGCCATATTGGAGGTTTTTTGCAGCCTCTGAGAGTGTTTGGCACAAAGATAAGTTCTTTACATTTGTCCATAGAATATTTATGAAGTTATTTCCAATACCAGAAGTAATTCAAGCTCAATGAACTGCCTAAATCAAAGCCAACTGATGAGTGGAAAAAATGCTGTTATTTTAAAGGATTTTAAAATAGATACATTAGTGTCCTAGTGATGCAGTCAGAAAACTCTCTTAGTTTTTGTTTCCAAAATATTTTTGTGTAAGCACAGTTCAGAGGCAGGAGTGTCTGAAGAATCTGTTCATTCTCAAGGATGTCTTCACCCAAGTCTCATTCCAGTTGCTTGCTAAACAGAGCAAAACAAAAAGTCATTTAGGAAAAAATAATATAAACATTTTTTATAAATGCTATATGAAGGACAGAGGTTTCCTCACCTTGTCAAATATTAAATTACCTTGCCTTTATTACTCTGTAGGCTATTTTTATGACTTTGGTCTTTCATCAGTGGTAAAGTCGTGTATTTTTATGTTTCCATCTTTGACCAAAAAAAAAATATGTTTAAGCAGAGGCATATTGCATGAGGCAGTGCTTTCAAACATGAGTTGGCAAGGGGGATGTGAGAAAGAAGATGCCAATACTTTCCTACACATCAAAAACATTAACTGCTTCTTCAAAAGAGGAATTTTTAGAACGTCATTTCATAATGTAGAGGTATTGGAATGCATTTAAGTATAAGTCAATCCCTAGCTGTAAGGAGCAACAAGTCTCTTCTTCTGACAAAAACTTCTTTCAGTTACATAGGAGACTTTATCTGCTTGATGCTATTGGATACTGAGCAACATGATGTAATAAACTAACATAAGATGCATTAGAGATGATCCCATCAAAACATGCAATTAATTTGAAGAGAATTTTCTAAATGATATGTTCTGGTCTGGTCAGGAGCAGAAGTTAATGTCTCATTATTCTGTGTCAATATCCTGAGAGATCTGTGATCCTTCAGCCTGAAGAAGACAAGTCTCCTCACAGGGTCTTATCAATGTGTGTAAATACCTGATGTGAGAAAATTAAGATATGGGAGCCAGAGTTTTGTCAGCAGTGTTTGTTGACAGGACAAGATGTGATAAGCACAAATTAGAAATCAGGAAATTCCATCTGAATGCAAGAAAACATTTTTATTTATTTTTTTCTACTGTGAGGGTGATCAAACATTGGAATAGGTTGCCCAGGGAGGTCATGAAGTTTGGATTTTGGCTAAAATCTGACTGAATGTTGTCCCAGACAATCTGCCCTGGATGACACTGCTTTGAGTCCTGAGGTTGGACTAGCTGATCTGAAGAACTCCTCTCCAAGCTCAACCATTCTATGATTTTGTAACTTGAAGCTTGAGTTCAGCATTACAAATTTGACAGTAGAAAATCATTTTAGGGTTTCTGTCATTAAAGTTGTTTTTCAGCTTCAGTCATAATTAATTTCTCTTTTCTCTTCCAGAAAACTCAACAATTTCAGGCCAAAGGAGCAGTTTTCCAACTTCATTTTGGACCAGCTCTTATCAGCCTCCCCCACCACCATGCTTAAGTGGAGTACACCCTGATTTCCCCGTTACTGCACCAGGCACCTTCCCAACACCAGATCCCAGCAGCTGGCCAGGACACAGCCTTCATCAGACTGCCCCACCTCCTCCCCCTGCTGCATCTGAATCCTGGCATTATCCTTTAGCATCTCAGGTGAGCCCTTCGTATGCACACATGCATGACGTATACATGCATCGCCATCACCCTCATCCACACATGCACCATCACCATCCCAGTTCGCACCGCGACCCCCGGTACGGGTCCCTGCTAATGCCTTCAGTACGTGCAGCCAGGATTCCTGCTCCCCAGCGTGACGTGACTAAGACAGATCCTGCTGCTGTCACCAGCGCTACCTCAGCATGGGCTGGAGCCTTTCATGGAACGGTGGACATTGTGCCAAGTTTTGGGTTTGACGCAGGTAAGATGGTTCAGTTGTGTCTGTGACTTGTTTTAGCAGAAAGAATTCAAGCAATGAAGTGGACTCCCTGCAGCTCAAGTAGGGTTTGTTCTTAGAGCCTTCTCCAAATAAATTTCCAGGTAGGAATCCCTCCTGAACTTGCTCTCAGAGCAGATGAGCTGTGAAATATCCATCTCCATCTGCCTTTTGCTGAAAGACCCTTGTCTCCCTTGGTCCCTCTCAAGACAAATGAGTTGTGACATGATACACAGTTTTTTGGTTTAAATCTTGTGGGAAATGGCTAATTAAACTTTCACGTGGAAGCTTCCAGCTTATTCAGCCAATTCATGTTTTCATTCACCAAAATATAGCTCCGATGAGGACTGAACTAATAACTTGTCAGTACATGAGGATTGCATCTTACTCATGTAAATTGGAAAAGTGCAGCATTTCCTTCCTGTGTAGCATCCAGGTGTCACATAAAGAAGAGATGCTGTTTAAGCTGTGCTCACCATCATACTCGATTGTTGTAGGGGATAGGCAGAGGTCTCTGAATCAGATTAATTTTACTCCATCTGTAGCTATGGAACAACCTCCATAAACTACATCTGTTGCATCACAGGCAAGATTTGACTTGAAGGCTCTCATCTCAGCATTAGGAGCAGTCTGGTAGCCCTCCCTGTTTATAGTCATTTAATATCAAAGTGATGGGTGACTTATTTCCAGAATGTCCATCTGTGCTCATGTGCTCTGTTATGGTCTCTGTTTTCTGCATGATGTGTATCTGACCAGCAGGTTAGTACTTCTGAAACACCTTTTGTTACTTTATTCAGGAAATACTGGGTTTGCATCTCTCTTCCCTTTTCCTTGAGGTATCTTTTTCTCTGTTTTTTTGAGGATGTCTTCTTGATAGCTCTAGCTAACTGATTCCATGTGTAAGAACTGCTTTCTTGCTTTGGTTAGTGTGTAAGGGAAGAAAGAATTGGTGGAGGAAAAAATGCTGTTTCTTAAATATGGAATAATAGAAACCAGAACCCAATTATAGTGAACGTAATGCAAATTTCTTTCTTCCCATAGTAGCAACTTGGAACCTATAACCTCTTCTAAGTACTATGCCACATAACTCCTTCAAGAAATTAAGAAAAAGAATAATAGGATTTTTAATACTGGATGATTTTATATTTATTAATAACACTTCCAGCCAACCAGATGATACGAGATGTATTATTACATTTTATGCTTTTTTGTATGAGAAGATAACCTAACAAAATCACAATAGTAAGTTCTATCTTTCTGACAAATTCCATAATGGAAATTGCTTTCTCTGAATCATGAGCAAATGGTCATTGCAAGTGATGGAGGGGATGAGCCCACTGGTCTGACAGTAGCCCCAGCAGTCCAGCTCCAGAACTCTGTACTTGACTTACCTTTTGGGGGACAAAAGAGCAGCAAACTGTATAAGGGATTGTTTGTCAGGAAGAACCACTACATGGCTTCAGTACGAGTCTCACCTAGGCTGCAAGTTGTTTCTGTACTGAGCAAGCTGGTTTGTATGCTGTTTCTGGTACGTGCTTGATGTGTAGATTATAGTCTGTGATTTCCTCTGGGTTTGAAAAGAAAGATGAAAAATTATATGTGACCAGTTTATAGAAACAGAAGATCTCAGCAGACCAATATCTCTCTTGTTTATGACTATTGAAAATGGCCATGCTCTGAAACACAATAGCACAACCTTATTGGGCAGCCCCAGCTTGATACCTAAGGCTTTGGAAACAATGGACCAGACAATGGATGTCACAGCACATAGTGGTAACCTGTGACATTACAATTATCAGTTTGCTTACCCTGCACACTCTTCTTTTGTGATCTCCAAGCAGAGACTTGCTGGGAAGGACAGCAAATCTCATTCAGAGAGATTCCCTTTCCACATCTGGTGGATTTGAGACAAATGCTTTGGTTACAGGTATTCAAGGTGTGACCTAAGTGGAAAGAGGGAGGTTAATTGCTCCAGTGTTTTGCATGCATGTCAAATGGAGTCATCCAGGGAATGTGTGTTGTGTTGCAGGGTAGAGGAGGGAGCTGCTGAAGCACCACACTGAATCATATCCAGCATTTACCATCACTGTCAGAGCTTTTCTTGTTCCCTGTCCACTCTGAGGTAGAGTTTTCACTGTTTAAGTCTCCACAACACACAGAATTTTATTGCATTTAATGCTAGCGCAAGATGGCAACCTCAACAGAGAGGCTAAAAACTAGAGGGCCTGGAGAAGAATGTACTCACCTTCTTGTAAGAGGATTCCCCTGAGCTGGGTAAGGCCATAGTGGCAAGAAAACTTCAGTTCTGGAAGTTTTTGACCACATCTCCCTGAAGAATAAAAGACATCAGCATCTGGAGCTGTCGATATATTAGATTACATAAGCTTCAGTTAATTTATTTGAAAAAAGTTAACACATCTAGAGGATGCTTTTCAGAGTCCTTCAGATATGCAGATGATTTTTTTCCCCTCTTACTGTGAGTCACATTTCTTGTGCTACTGTCACATGCAATTATAGAAACATTTGCAAAATTGCTCACGCTGAATTAGACGGAGTGATAGCGTTGAGATCAGGGCAGGCTGGCGGTAATCTTACCCTCGTCCAGCTACATTGTTGCATCTCAGACATGCAAAGCCAAATACTCCATCTTCTGAATGGATGATGCTGAACCACTTCAAAGGTTAAGAGAGGGCTCCCCTTGCATGCAGGGTGTAGTTTGGGAATTTGTTTCAGAGCAGATTGTATGGGACATTAGCATCTCACTGTTTGCAGAGCTAACAAAGTATCAATCTTTAATGCACATCTGTTTGAACTTACATGGTCCTGTTTTAGTAGGATGAGTAGGGATTTAGCTACCTGATTCCCATTAAATGTGGCTTAATCCTCATGCTGTATGCTGCAAATTAACCCTTTTAGATGCTTCTGTGTCAGTACAAGTGGGATTAAAGAAAACGCAAGCCTAAATCAAAATCTCTTGCAACTTGCTACATTTGTGGCTGCTGTTATATGGTGCCTTTCCAAAGCCAAAGTGCCCAAGCTATGGACCAGCTCGATATGTTTGATATCAAGCACCAAGCACAACATGTTTGTGCATTGAGCTTTAATTCTTTGTCCGACTGATGCCAAACAAAGCAAGGTCAGCCTCTAACAGCACTGACTGCAGTTCACAGCACATATATGTAGATCATTGCTGCAACCACAGTTGTACAATGTTGGGACTAAATCCTCGCGTTCATGTTAAGGGTGAGAAAGCTGAGTTGAGCACTTAAAACCGGGGAGAAACTGCTGTCTTGTTGCCACTGGAGCTGGTGGTTCCAGCCATCCAAGCTTGCCTGTGGGCCCTCGGGAACAGAGCAGTGGGCACAGACACTCTTCAGGTGGTCAGTCAGATGCAGCTGGCAGCCCTGTGGGTAGAAGAGTAGAGCAACTTGCCCTGCTACTGCAGAGTCTGCTAGTAGGATATCCTGCCCTGCTGTTGGACAGATGTGCTGGAAGAGGTTTCCTGTAACCCCAGCACAATAAAAGCAGAGCAGGATTTTGGCGTATCTGAGGGCTGTAATTTTGTTTTAAAATTGAGGTGCACATCTGTCTGTCCTTATATTTAGGAGAATTAATCAATATTCTCTAGTCCTGGCTAACTATGGAAAGTCCACTTTGGAAATGCTTGTAAAGCAAGGGGTCATATTGAATACAGAATTTGAGTGGTCAGTCTGCTGCCTTGCGTAGAGTTGTCTCCATTCACACATGCTACAAGTCGGTCACACTTCATCAGGCTGGTTTAGATGTTCCCACATAACCCGCATACCGTGTGTGTGGCAGTTAGCTACGTCGGCATCTCAGAGATGGAGAGTTCTGCTGTGGAATTACTGGCTTGTACAACACAAGCGAGGGTGTCTTTGCAAATGGGAAAATGTTTGTTCTAGCGGCAGACTGCAAGCTACTGCTCTTGGTTAGTAGCCGGGCTGCACTTGGATTACATGTTTGAACTGCAGATAGTCTTGCCACAAAGGATATGGGAATATAATGAGGAAAAGGCATGGAAAGTGTTTCACATTCAGTTCTGTAGCTAAGGCAACTTTCATTTCTTTGGATTATTTTCTGTGGCTGTTTGAACTTAATAGCTATACCTTAAACCTCCTTGTTACATTTTTTTCTGTTTCTTGCAAAGACACTTAAGTAGGAAGGTGTCTAGTCAGCTGGTTATTCACCTTCTACCGGTCATTACTGTCAGGTATACATCCTCTTAAGCAGGTGTGTGTAATATATTTTTTTCAAACTGGTATGAACCATTCAATCTATTTCTCTTGCATTGGGAGAATCTATATCAGCTTGCGTTTCCTCTGGTGTCCTGTAGTGCTCCACTGGTAGACTTAAATGGCTTCCTTGCACTCTGAAAAGTTTCTGCTGTCTGACTGTCTGACTCCCCTTTTTATTATTATTATTAATAATTATTATTATATCTTTTTTCTTTGCTTTAAAAAAATAAATAGAAGGGGGAAAAATAACAAAAAATTGTCATCACTAACTCTGAGGAAGCTTTGAAGGAAACTAACAGTAGTTTATTATGTCACTGCTTGTGAGTGATACTGCCAGGAAAACACATAACTCATAAATAAAAAGGAAGCATCCTCATTGAGTAAAAAGTCTGCAAGTGTGGCATGCTTTTGTTGACAGATGTCCTGTTTTTTTTGTTTGTTTTGTTTTCAATTTAAAGAAATAGGTGGAAGTGCATGTGAAAAGGAGCAGAGATCCACCCAAGAGGTGTGCTCTGCTTTCCCTTGTTGCAGCTGGACATGCAAGTGTTTGGGCACCGCTTGAGAGTCCTCACACAGATGGAGCAATGTGGTGTGATCTTTCACATGACTATTAATAGCTTTGTAGCTCAGCTCTCACATGTTGGTCATCAATAGTAATATAACTGTACCCCTGCATCAAGGATTTGGTGGATGGATCTGAATCCATCAGGCCTGTTGGAAGGCTTTCTAAAAACACGAGTCTTCCTTTGGGTTATGCTGTGTGATCAGATATGGAAATGGGTGAGCCATTCTCAGCACATCTTTAAGTCTCACAGGTTACTAAAAAGGCAATTTCAGCAGTCGTAACACCACTGTAGTCTGTTACAGTTGCACCTATTTATATTAGTGGTGTATTTGGCCTTAAAATTAAGATTAGGTAATTGGTGCATTGGTCTTGGTACAGCAGGACAATATATAGCACGATACAGAACAGAATTGCTGTCTGCATAGCAGTGGTTTACATTGGGAAGTGAACCTTCATTTCATGAAATTTAATTTTCTTGGCTCAAAACATCAAGGGGCAGGTTTTAAATCAGTAAGGCTTAAGTTCCTTGCTACCTCTTAAAGTATGCGCCTGCACCTCTCCTTTTTACTTTCCCTATAAATGAGCAAAAACATATCTTCTTTGGGAAGTTTCATCTCCACCTCCCCCTCTATTGTCTGGATTTTAGGTATCCACCCTGTTGGGTGTAAATCTAGTGAAGATTGAATCCCTCTGGAGTAGAGAAATCCCAGATTATAACACAGGTTCCAAGTCCATAATGCTAAAGCCACAACATAGCACCACATTTATTAGATAGTCCTCACTTTTTATAAAGGAAAATGTTAGAAGAACTCATAACAAATGCAAGCTGAAAATCATTAATTTTTCCCATGTGGAAGCACTAGCCGTTCTTGGCTAAAAATCTGACACTCCGTAGGTGAAATTATTTGGGTTTTTTACTTGCTGCAGGAATATTTTACCTCTCTCCTCTGTAAGGTGAAATACCATAGAAACTGTGAGATTCTAAAGTGTTACAGATCTTTTTGAAAAGAGATAGGGGCCAGCTATTGACTATCAGGAAAAATGATGTTGTTCCATAGTGGATAGCCTGCACAGACCTTGCAGGACGATTTTATCACGCCATGCTCCTCTCCAAATGAGGCCAAAAAAAGGAAGCACACATAATTTTACCAGTATTCCTGAACTGCTTGAGCCAGTCTAAAACTTCAGTGGGGTTTAAGTTTGTCGCAAATAAACTATAAAAATTGAAGCAATAGCAATGTTACTAATAAATCCACTAGGCTGGTAAGTTGTGTTTGTTTTTGTTTGGGGAGGGGGAGGAAACAGCTGTATCAGATTTTAAATGTTACTTTTCTTTTCCAAAATCCAGGTCTACAGCATCAGGACAAGAGCAAGGAAACTTCCTGGTTCTGAAGTTTAGATATAACTTAACTCCATCTAGAGCTGGAGTCAGCGCAGCTGGGCAGGCAATATAACCGTCGTTGACTCCTTCTGCATGGGGCAAAGGACACACATGAAGATGAAGAGCCAACCATTCTGGTTTTGCTATTGAGCCTTTTATTTTTAAGGCCACTTATGGGTCCCACAGAGTTGGAAAACAAACAAACAGACAAACTCGCTTTTCTTTCTTTCCTCATCTGAGCCTGCTGCAGCTGGGCAACCTAACTCCTTTCTGCTACTTTAACAGTGTTTTGTTTTGTTGAGCTTGATATTTTTATGAACAGTTTTAATTGTCAGGAAAAAAGACTCTCCCTTGACTACAGTGCGCCTCCTTTCAGGAATACATTATTTTGTAGCTCTTTGTGCATCTATTTTTGTAGAAATACAGAAAGTTTGGGTAAGGATTGATGGGCTATTTTAGGATGACATATTTTTTTAAAAAAAAAATTGTAAAATTGTTAAGTTCTGTTTAAAGAACTTGCTCTCAGAGAAGCACTGGCAAAAAAAAATGTATAAAATGCTATTTTTAGATGTCTGTGATGTGTTTGTGCATTTTGGGTTTGTTTTTTTTTTTTTTTGTTACCTCAAATATCTATCTTTCCCTTCTTTTTAAAGAGCTAAACCTTCCTTCTTTCCACATTACTAGATCTTGATGTTTTCGTCCTCTAGTTCTAGCTTAAGCAAGTATAATTCACACCTAAAGTTTCAGCCAAATATTTTTCCTGCTGGTGTTAGATTCTAGTAAGGGTGTGTTTCTTCATGTTTCTAAAGACAGCTTTGTGCTGTACTGATTGTCAGAAATTTGCAAACACCTTTAGCATGGAGCAAAGCCTGGGGTTACAGAAACTGCATTTCCAACCCATCCATTCTTTCAAAATGGACCAAATACTTCTATGGATTTTTTATCTGACCTGAGTTTGGACCTCATCCATGATCCACAGAAGCTGATGAATGCAGTCGCCTATGAGTTGTGTTTCAGATGCTCATAGTGATTGTAACTACTAGCATACTCATATTTTAAGTCGCGAGGCAGGACTTTCCACTAAGTTATTTCAAGGGTTTTAACCTGTAACATGAATGTTTAGAATAGAAATGTAAATTCTATAAAAATGTGTGACTTGCAGAAACAAAATGTTTTCAAATGGCCTGATCAGTCTGCTGAGCACCGCATGGGAAGAGTTGAAACTTTCAACACCTGTTGATTTCAAAAGCTAGTTGCCTAACCTAAGATTTTTTGGGGGCCTTGTGGGACCCCAGCTACAGCTCTTGAATGTCATAGGAAGTTGTATGTGCTCAGCATGCACAAAAGCTAGGCTTTGCTGCTGTAAGGGTAAGAATGAACTGGGAAATTATATGGCCACATCTAGCCACAGCACACTGCAAAGTGTTTGGGAAACCCCATTTCTGTCCTGGGCCTTGAGTCTGACCTGATTAATAATGACTTTAGTTGAAGCCAAGCGGGAGGAGAATCCAGCCCTGAATAAGGGCTACAAGATTGCCATCAACAGCCCATGTCCTGCAATGGGCTGCTGGTGGATCAGCCTCCAGGCCCAGCAACGTGGTGGTAACTCCAGCAACATGACATCACATGCTTAGGTGGGACCGAGTACAGGATCGGGGCCTGGGTTGCCAAATCCTGGCTATTGCTTGGAAATGTTGCCTTTCTATTCTGTTTACCTTCAGTGAATGAATATTTTTGGGATCCTCCTGTAGTATTTTCCAAGGCTCTCATAACATATTATTTCTGTTATCATTGTTTTCAGACGTAACTGTCTAAAAGGCAAACCAGCTACATGGAGATCAAGACCATAGACATCAAGACAGATTTAAAAAAATAAAACACTTTTAAGGCAGTGAACATTGTGAATGTAGGCTTGTCAGGTGGACACCACATGGGTGTGTGTGAAAAGGGAGGGGGAGTGTTGGGATGTGTCTGCCAGTCTGAAATTCAGGCCTTCCTCCCTGCACTGCTTCTCTCCAAGCTTTTGAACTTGATCCTATGAGGTGCTGAGTTCTCCTTTGACATGAGAGGGCTTGATATGCTGGCACTGTGGGAAGTAGGAATATATCACAATTTGGTAAAACCCTTAATCATGTATCTTGCTGATATGATGTTTGAGACAGTGTAAAACTGTTGAAGGGACTATTCTTAAATATTACTTAAAAATAATAGGGTTGTTGTTAGTTTGTTGGGATGCTGAATTAAATATTATTCTCCCCCAGCCCCACCTCTTGTCCTTATAGTCTATCAGCATTTCTTCCTTAAGGAGTTTCACTCTCATGACAGTTCTATATATTGTTGCTGCTCTGGTGGAGCTAGCTTCTCGGTTTGTCAACGAATTAGTAACGGAATGGGAAAAGTGCATGGAAAGGAAGGTAACAAAAGCCTTCATGGCTTATTTATTTATCAGGACAGTGTAATTCAGGAAACATCTCAGGAATATGAGTTCCTGAGATAGATTAAAAATTGGGAATTATTACAGTATTAGAAATACTGGAAAAGAAAAAAAAAAGATTTTTTATTATTGTTATTATTTTCCCCTGAACTTGGCAAAGCTGGAAGGCAAAGAGGTAATGTGTCACAAGAGAAACAATGAGAAAATTTGTAATTTAACTCTTTGAACATCGGAGATTTTGGGGCAGAGGGAGCAAAACAAAAGGCAGTGTTTCTTTTAATATGTACTATATTTGACTTCCTGAAATAGTTAATGTCTAGCAAGAGCAGTCTGTTCATTGTCTTTGTTTTTGCAAGCTCAGATTGTGAAGGATCTCCTCCTGTTCCCTGTAGCGTCAAAGCAGAATGAGACAGGAACAATCAAGCCTGAAGTTTGCACTGGAATTCCTTTCTGGACTGTTTTATTGAGTTGATGGCTAAAGGGAGTGGATATGTGATGATTCTGTTGCTTCTTTCTTCAAGGACTACTGTCATGCACTGTTTTGCTCAGCAGCTTCCACTGCTGAACTTGTGATTGTGCTTAAAGTACTAGTAATAAGTATGTAAGGTTTTGGGAGACAAGTGCCAGTGAAAAACTGCTATTTTCTACAGCTGTTCACACACACCAGTCAACTGACTTTGAAAGACAAATTTCCTCAGTAACTAACTGTCCCCTGTACTAACAAATGAGATGAAAGTAAAAGCACAAGTACAGCACAGAAAGTAAAAGCACAAGCAGTAGCCCTTCTTATATGACCTGTGATTTGAATGACAGGAAAGAAAAATGTCTTATGACAAATTTTTAAGTTAAATTCAGCAGATTTGCTTCTCTGTCATGCGCACACATATACATGCACACTAATACACACGCACAAATGTTCTTATGAGAAGCAGATGCTATGTTGGTATTGCTCTTGAAGGAAGAGGGGAGTGCTCGCTCATGATGTTGCGGTTACAGCTTATTGATTGCAGTGAAAAATAATAATAAAAAAAAAAAAAGGATGATAAGGCCACTCATGCTACCAAAGGGCCCTTAAAATCAGGTCACAGGCAAGTTATGTCTTAATGTGTTACTAAAGGGCTTGTTTCATTCTTTTTGTGTGTGGTGAATTCCAATGATGTACTAAGAAAGTGAATGATTCATTTTTTGAAGTCTTATAAAAACATGATGTACTCTGACACTATTTCTGGGAGAACATAGGGAAACCATTGTTTTATTTCAAGAAAATCTAAATACTAACCTCTTAAAATTGTTCAAGATTTTATTTCATTCCTATTAATGTTGAGAAATCTGCTGTCATTTTTTTTTCTTGTTTGCTTGAAGACTGGGAGTTTTCTACCTGATTGCCAGTTTTTGAAAAGCAGATATCCATCTTGTTTCAGCTGCATTTTCCCATCCTAACAAGATGATACAATACTGCAGCTATTGAACACCCAGCAGATCTGATTTCTGGTGAGCTGAATAGGCTACACTTGACAGCAGTAAAATGCACTTTGTTCTAATTCCTCTCCTCACTAGTAACACAAATTCAGTTATTGGTTTTTCTGATGCCTCTTTCACAGTGTGAAAGTCCTCAGTGAATGTTAGGGTTTTCTCAACCTTCTGCTTCTCCTGCCTTGAACCATGCTTTTGGGGATGAATCTCTTTGCAGCTTTCAGAGAGAGAGACTGATTGCACATCTCTTGAGAACAGAGGTTGTGGGATGGAAGGGAATGTTGTGTCTCCCCACCTGTACTTATGATCAATTGCCTTGCACATACCCAACCTTTCTGCTTCCAGCCTATTGTGTATGTCTAGCTCTTCACTCCCATTTCCTTATGTATGTGTATATATTTACACACATGGTTATACCTAGTTCCCTCTATTCCACCCTCATACTTCAAATTAATTGAAATTGAAATGAATCTCGTCTGACTGAAACAAACAACAAAAAAAAATATTTTATTGCATTCTCCGTAACCTCAGGTGTGAATGGATTTTTTCCATTCTTGTAAAAAAAAAAAAAAAAAAAGTGAAAAAAGCAACCCCATACCTCTAAGCCCAACCTTTCAAAAGCCCTGATTTGTTTCACGTTTAAAGATGACCATGGAATCAGCAGAGTTATGTAGAGAGGTGCAATATGTTGCCTTTCAACAGAAAAACATATCATGTTGAATACAATTCTTTTAAATAATTTCAGGTACAATGTTTTTCTCCGTATCAATGGACCATATGTTTCTTTTAAACAGTTTAGAAATATATATATATATATTAAATTGATTTCTTGGCTTTAATACATTTGCCCTGGTGCTTTTAAAGGTTATTTGAATGACAAATATTAATTGTGTGTGTAGATTTTTTTTTTAAAGTTGATGCACGTTGTTTGGAACTGAAATCTCATGTAAAGCAGGATAGTATTTAAAAATAAATACTGCTTTTACATGTTAGCCCTATGGGCGCAATCAGACAGTTATGATGCAAGAAGAGTTCCCTTTAAAGCCTAAGGGACTCGTGCTGGGGTGAGGTCAAAATCCCAGTCCCTGAAACAGGAAAGGCAGGAGGGGTCTTCTTGCAAAGGTTGAGCTGGTTGGTAATGCTGTTAGCAAAGATAATGATCTTCTCCAGCATTGTATGCTGATGGTTGGGCAGCCACTACACAACGTTAAAATTAGACTGTACTAGCAGGTTTACACTTGTCCCCTCTTACATGGTGAACTGCATGCCAAGGGGAATTAAAGATACCCCTGGAAACCTGTATTTTAGCTGCTCTTGGTCTGCAGAGTGCATGTAACCCTGTGGCTGTTCTTGCTCTTGTGGTCTCCATGATGGGACCATCTCCATCCTCCAATGCCTGGAGTTCTCTGTGAACTTGCAGGGTGTTTTTAGCACCTAGTAGAGGTTGTTTAGAGACAGTGATAATTAAAACATCACAGTTCTTATGCACCCACTCAAAGGCACAAGCCTTCAAGATGGATCAGCTGTGCATCATTGATGATGGTCGTTACAGAAGCCCTATTCTTGTTTCCCTCCCTCAGTGTCTGTGTAAGTCTTTGATGGCATTGAGATCATTGGGACCAGCCGTGAATGCCTGAACTGCAGTCCAGCGTTGGCTGGCACAAAGTGGAGGCCCAGAGTCTGGGCCAACATTAGTTAACACAAATTGGAATCCTTCTTGATTCCAGTGGGCTTGGGCTCAGGTAACTAGTACCTATTATAAAACTTATATTTATAGCAGTTGAGGTTTACAGTAATCTAGTAAAGTATCTGCAGAAGTATGCTGCACTTTCTCTGCTTGCTGTTTGTAGCTGTCTTTTAAATCCATCTGTCAAATCAGGGTTCCTCTCCTTCCCCACTTGATTTCCAACCCTGCTTCCCTCAAAACTCCATTGAACATTTCATCCCTCTCATCAAAATTGGTGGGGGACTTTGTATAAAGAAAAATGTCACTGTTTTAATTACTGAATAAATAATTTAATGTGAATTTTATTGTTATATTTTTAATGTAGCTTTTTTGGTTTGGTCTGTATTTCTCAACAGTTAGCTAATGCTTTTTTTTTTATTCTTATGCAAGTGAAGAACTCATAAATCTCTTTGGAAATTACAGCATCCTGAGTATCTATTCTTTTCAAGAGATTTAATTTTTTACAGCTAAGGGTTTGTTTCCTGTTGAAAACACTATAAAACAAGTGTTCTAAGATGGCCCTCTGCTGAAAGTGGACAGAGTGAAATCCTAGCATATAAGGATATAAGGATTCCAGTTCAGATGTTGTCAATTGCTTCCTCTGTGATGTCTTATTTGTTTCTTTGTTTATATCTTTTTAAGTTGCCTTAGTACTAGAGGCTACTTTAAAATCACACCTAGTAGAATCACTACCTGATGCTTCTTGGTTGTATGAACCTTTTAATTTTTGAATTTTGTTGTTATTTTGATGGTCATCAAGTAGAAATTTTCCATGAAAGTTATTTACTCAAATTGATTTATTTTTTATTTTTTTTTAATGGCAAAGTTCTGTGATTCCCATTCAGGAAGTAACTTTGCCCTTGCTAAAATTATTTTACAGCTGTTTAATTATGAAATGCTTGCATGTCTGTGTTCTGGATCGAGGTCTGAAGGTTTGATGTTTCGGTCACAGATATATCATTTACTGTTCCAGCAGAGGGGGGGAGGGGAAACCTCCAAACCTTGGCCAAGCAATGAGCTTTTGAAAAATTGCCACTTGCATGCGATCAGCAGGGAGCTGTTAAGAGTTTAGTTGCAAAATTCTGTAAAGATCCTGACCATATGGGCTGTGCTCTGTTTCAGAGCATCAGTAGATGAGCAGGAATTTCCCATATGTCCTGCTCCAGGCACCATTTCCAGGACTGGACAACAAGCAGAGTGCTTTGTCTCTGCTCAAAATCACCCTCTTCTTTCTTGGGCCATCAGCAAAAGGTAGAGGAGTTGCCAGAAACATAAGGAGAGGAAGGCCAGGGAAGGAGGAGTTTGGGTTCAAATCTTTCTGTAGGAGAGAATGGGGTTGGGAGCTATTGGGAGATAAACAGTCTGCATGCACAGTAGAGATGAAGATGGGATGGGGACCACTTCAAAACAAGCAAATAATGCCTAACGATTGTTTGGCTTATACATGAAAGAAGTAGAGGGGGATGTGACAGCCATCAAAAAATACGAGAATAGTGTGGGGACTTAGAAATTTGGGACAAACTATGTGTCAAGAAAAAGTTAGGATAAACATTGCAGGAAACTTATTTCTTTGAAGTGAACTGTGTACACTGTGGTTTAGTCTGTGAGGAAAGATGAGGGAGCCCAGTTGGTTTAAGACAATCACATATATCCTCAGTGAAGCAAATGCATTTTAGGCAGCAGCAGTACGTTAATGTGGAGGATGAGCTAGCTTAAGTGCTTTTTCTTCTCCCTGTAACATCTTCTACTAGAGCAGGGCTCCAGTGGCCTTGCCTCACGTCTTGGTTTCCAGGTGCTCATGGATTTCTATATGATCTAATTGTATCACAAAGCAAGAGGAGGGGAAGGGATGCTCAAGAGGGAACATTATTTTGTCACTGATTTTGTTCATGCCAAACTACAGCCTCTGTTCGTGTATATTGGTGCCACTCAGTTGACTTAAGTGATCTTACATCCATCAAGAATCTCATCATTTACATCCTAATAAATCTAATTCAGAGTTTTATTAGTTGGAAACTAGGTTCCAGCCTGGTGCCAGGGGGAGGTGCTTTCTTTGGTGCCAGGAAGGACCTCAGCAATGCTCAGACTGCTATGAGGGCATGAGGGAAATGCCATGGAAAATGTGAAGAGCGGGACTGTCATCCGCTGTACTGCTGGGGAGGCAAGCATGGCCAGGGGCCAGCTGCTGGGGTAGGGTCTGCTGGTCCAGCAGTTCCTTCAGCCCTCCGTGGGGACCCCTGGTGCAGCAGGACCGGTCGTCCCAGCAGGACCTCGGGCTCCGAGGGATTATGCTGCCTGCATGACGTGGGAGGCCGGGTGGGGACCGAGACATCTGGTGAGAATTCCTCACGGCTGAGCTGTGCATTGGGCTGGGATGCCAATTAATTTAGCTGATTTCTTTTTTGGGGTTGTTGGGAAGAGGAGGGGGGCTGGATGCTTCAACTTTCCAGTAACTGTCTCTCCTTCAGAACATCACTTTTGCTTTATTTCAAGAGAAGTGAGAAATGATATTTAAATAAATAAATAAATAACCACACACTAATGTCTTTGCCTTCACAATAACTGTACATCTGCAATGGTTTATCACTGTGGTAAAATGAGTGGGTAATAAAGTTTTGATGTTGGTCATTGTATGTACAGAGGTATTGCAGTCATTGAAAATGATTTGTTATGTGAATGCCCATAGTAGCACCAAAGTTCAAAGAGAGGTGGTTTGTTTTTCATGCCCATTTAGTTATGAATAACACCAGCTCTAATTTCCTCCTCCCACCAGCAAGCAGAGAGTTCTACACTGGAAGCCAAATATAGCAACAAAGATTTCTATATCTGGCCAAAACCAAGAAATCTGTTCCCTTTTAAGAATAGCACTCTATTCTTTACTGGTGGGGATAGATAAAGAGAAAATTCAACTTTAAGGAACTTTCTCAGTGGGAAACTCCCTAGTCTCTCTTGAATGTCCTTTTTAAGAGTATGAGGTTATTTTTTGTCATCTATGTCAATAGGGATGATTTCTGTAGAGGCTCATCGGTAAAGCAGTTTTGTGGTGGCAGTCTGTATAAATATTCCTCAATTGCTGGTGTATTGTTTCAGCCCTGCTTTGTCTTCTGAGCAACAGAGCCAATGCTGAATGGAAACTCCACAAGCTGCACAACTACCCCTGCTTTTTCTTCACCCTTTTCTTTCAGGTTTTCTTTTGTGGGGAAGTAATTCCTTGGTTCTGACAGATTGACTCCTGCTCAACCTGACAAGTAAGCTTGAGGAGGCGGCGTGCAGCAGCATTGCCTACATGCTCCCTTCCTTCTTGGCTTTTTCATCAAGGGGGAGTATGTGGGAAGCCATCCCTGTGCTCTTTTTCATGACTTTTTTCTATTTTCAAGTTGTGTAGTGCCCACAGAAAGGTGTCTAGAGTTGGTGGGCTGCCCAGTTCCCTGCCTGGCTGGCTGGGCTGGAAGAAAAAGGAGGCATTGCAAACTAAAAACAGAATTCTTCAAGGTCAAATGCTTCCACCACTGATTAGTTGATCTTTCCTGAACTGATCATCAAAATGAACGTGGACATGGGTGTCACTCTACATTTCTTACGCTGAAATTTTCCTATACAAGAAGGTAACCAACCCTTTATGATCTTGAGCAGTTTTTATGACTTCTCTATGCTATCTGAGGAAGGCTATTTAGCCCTTTCTTCGAAGGTTTTATTCCCATTCCAACCCACCCCCACCACCCACCCACAAGAAACTGGCATCTGTGACATGTGAACAAAAAATCCCATTCTCTAATGTACCAGCTGTCCTTGTCTTAGAAGCATTGCCTCATTTGTTTTCAGACTGGTTGGCTGAAGGTCTTTGCTGTAAGGTGAACAGTTCAGGATTATAGATTTCAATCTTCCTCCTTTGGGATTCTGGGATTTTCTGCTGTTGTTGACTTCAGTAGAAACAGGTTTGGACACCTAATGCATCTTAAAACCAATGCGGGAAAGCATCACACAGTGAATCTACTTGCACTGGATTTGTTCTGCAAGATGTCTTACTGATGGAGTTTTAAATAAACACAGGGATGTTTTGAAATATTTTGTGTATGTAAATATGTAAAATATGCAAAACAAACTTAACAGCTGTGGGGTGTACTCATTGCTCACGTGAGGAGGCTTTGTGCAATGTTTTTTTCCATCATCCCCTCTTTTTTAAGCCTTTGCATCTGTTCCAAGATAATCACTTCTCTGTGATTCACATTGGACAAGGAGGGCGGAAGCTGGCTGGGCCTATGTGTTGCCCTAAAGGGTGCCCAAACTTCCATGAAGAACCTCATACTTCATCATGAAGCATACTTTCTACAAATCACAGCAGCATGTGCCCTGTAGGCAATGCACAACAACCGCTTTACAGTAGAGATGGGACACGGTGTGGGTCCAATTGATCTTGGCCACCCAAGAGCGGTAATGCAAGGCACAACACATAGCAAAAAAAAACAAAATAATAGTCACTAGCGTATGAGTCTTAGTTTCCTGAATTTAGTCTTTTTCTTAGGAAGGGGTGACAGTTTTGCATCCTCAAGTCATCTATTTAGCCAGAGGGAGCTGAAGCCTAGGTACACATGAGATCCTGCTGCAGACTTCAAGAGTACTTCAGTAAGAAGAAAGTAGCACAGAACAAGCTCAGTCCATAGCACTATTAGACTACACTTTTATTTTATTGTTGGTAAACAGTATACGTCTTTTAAGACATCTTTTCAGAGAGGGTAATGCATCCTCCATGCACATCAAGTCTCTGCATTGCTTCTGAATGCATCAACTCCAGAGCATATCACAAGATGCTTTGTATGACTTAGCTACCTGTTGTTTTTAATGATTTCTCCACCCTTATCCTTGCTTTTGTTTTCCATTTCCATTGCTTTATTGGCAAGCTTCCAAACTCCTGGCTGCCTGGCAATGTGGATATCTAGGCTCACGGCAGAGTAACTCCATGTCACACAGTTAGCATCTGTGTGCACAGTTTAGCCTGTCCAAAAGCTTGGGCTCATGGGTGTCAGAGGGTGCAAAACAAATACAAGCTCCATTTCCTGGCTTGGTGGTTCCACTCACAGCAAAAGGAAGTGCTTGGTATGAACAGCAGCCCTGGGTAAAAGGCAACGTGGAAGTAGAACACTGTTAAGCAGTAGCTCAGCAGGTATCCTGGCTACCTCAGGAAAAAAAAATAAAAAAATGCACTTACTCAAGCAAGGAGATAGTGCATTCTCCAGAGATGTATTGCTTCTTATTCTCCTTTCTCCCAGATAGATTAGCTGCTGTAAGTATATGACTCAGGAGAGCCTAAGTATGTTTCTACTCACTTCCAGGCCTTTTGTGTGAATAGGCTTGAAAGGATTTTCTTGGTTTCAGAACTTTATCACGCCATGCAGCAGGTGCAGCATACCCATTCAAACCTTTATATGATGAGTAGACTTGCCAAAGTCTCAGTCATCCTATAAGGGTCTTGAGGGCTTTTTGCTTCCTAGGAAAAAAACACAGTGATAAGTGTAATGATTTGTTTGCTCTCAATGGAGCTAACCTTTATAGATGTGGCTTTAAACATTTTGGAAATGTTCTTTTGCATGGCGTTCATTATGTGACTGGCACCTCCCTGGATTTTCCTACCATTGCCAGTTGTCCTAATCAATATATGTATATATCTTTATGAGATCTAGTATTGTTAGAAAGCTCTTCCCAACCTTACTTGTGACCTAATGCAACAATAAAAGTCAACACCGTGGTGGGTCAGGACATTAGCAATCTATAGCAATGCCTTTGTGCTATAATTTCCTAGTTTTAAAAGTGACAGATTCCTTCCATCTTGTTTCCTCAGCTCCTGTCTCATGTGACCTATAGAGACTGCATATACATGTATTCTACCACCCTTTTCCCCTTGAAGCGACTGGAAATTGCTGCCAGCCTGGATGATACAGCAAAGTCTCTGAGGCAACTGTTAAAGCCCGTGGCCTGAAAAAATGTGACTGTTGTATGGCTCATGGGTTGCATGGTTAATTTTCTCTTGTTTTATGTGATGGAAAAGTAGTTGCTTTTTGTATAAAGCTAGATGTGAAATGACCAGAATATTACATAGGCAGAAGCAGAAACAATTCAAGAGCAGAATGCTGAACTTTTTCCTGTTCCCACCACCACAATGCCTCTATGTTGTCCTGAAGAGACCAACACAGGAGATGGCCTTTCATTCCTCACTCCAAGATTACTAGCTAGAAAGCATTTTTTCAGTTGCTTTCTGTTTATGATGCTATGCAGTATGTGCTGGTCTCATCAAACGTGGACAAGAAGCACCAAAAACATTTGGCTAGTGGTTTAGCTGCAGTAGCTGCAGTTCTGCTGTTTTCCATGAAGAAACTCATCATTCAAAGTATGCACTTGTAAAGCAGCGTTTGCAATGTGAGGGTCTGGTAACAAACAGAATGATGTCAACCTTGTTATTTGGATTTCAAATATGGAGAAGGTTAGAGGAACACTGAAACTAAATAATAAGATGTGTTTGTTAAGCTGCAAATCTGTCCCTTCAGAAATTAGTTACTTCTAGTATTTCAAACTGTATTTTGGTGTTTCTTAATAAAGTTTCTCTTTGGTAAAGGACAAAAAGTAGCTGTTATCCATGAAAAACATTGTTGATTACTTATCCTGTGGCTTTTTGCTGACTTGAAGAAGTCTGAGAGAAGTATAGAGAACTCAGATCAACCAGTGTCAAAACCTCTAGTTCCCCCATGCACAGTTTCATTCATCATTGTAAACTCTCTTCTGCATATCTCAAACCTGTTATTTTCTTTATATGAAATCGGCAAACATTATAATTTCATCTCAGTTGGAATATTACTCCCCCCCCCCCCCCCCCCCCGCCCCTTTGATGGGTCAGATTTAAACCATCTGCAGGCAGATGGAAAGGAAAAGTGGAATTATTGTTTTCACCAAAAAATTTTGCAGCTGTCAGGGTGTGTTTGACACAAGCCTGATGGCTAAAAACAAAGACAGGACACATTGTCCCGGCTGGATATCAGAGAGCATAAGAACTCTTCATGGCCAGCTCTTGGACATCTTGGGGCTAAATGAGGTAAACAAAATCATTACTTAGCCATACTCTAGGGCTTTCCAGAGAGATCTCTTCACTGAATTATGTACTGCTTTTGCTGGGCCTCAGTGAGACCCTATCGGTTTTGGCATGAGGGGGTGACTCTCTAAGTGATAGTCACAATACATCATAGAGACCACTGTTTTGTGACGGACATACCACGTGGCAGAGGCTGCAACCATCGATTCCAGTACCTGTCATTACGTATTGCTTCTATAATTCAGATAATTTATGGCTCTGTCATTAACAACTGCAGACATGAAAAAGGGCTTAAAGCAGAGCTTTCTAGGAGGGACACCAGGAGGTATGGCTTAAGCCCTCCCAAAGTGGACTAGAAGATTATTTCACCACTTCATATCCAAACACTAGTGGCTCCTAGGTCATACCAGCAGTACTTATTTTGAGAGCAGGCCTTTCCACAGGAGTATAGTCTGTCTGAAAACCAATCCAACGCTGCTTCAAGCATGTTTCTTCTGGAGGTTTTTTCAATCTTCATTAAGAGTAACTGTTCCTCCTGCTTGCAGCAAGCTAGGCATCCTCAAGAAACATAGATGAGTTTCCACCGGGACTAAATCACTACTCTTCTTATGCACTTGTTGTGTTATATGTAGAAGCATGATTCTTCATTGGTAATGTAGTGTTTAAAACTGCAAGGCCTTCCTAGTTTGTTTCTTTTTTTTTTTTTTTTTCATTTGATGACAGACTTTTGCTGTATTTTTTTTTACTTTTTTTTTAATTTTATTTGTTGTTGTTGTTGTTTTAACTACTTGAATATTAACATCAGCAATATAACCTAAGATAGTTAACAATAACATTTTTGTCCTTTTCATTATGAGTTTTGAGAGTGATTATCTTATGAAGTCATTGGGAGGACTATTTTTCTGCTCTAAAGTGACAACCATGTATTATCTTGATCTTCCAGGACTGACACTGTTGTGTTGGTATTTACTCATGTTGCATTTCTTCCCCAGATAGTTTCTCTGTATACATCTGTAGACAAAATGTGCTTGAGCTGAGCTAAAACTAAGAAAAAGTCATTCAGGAACTGTGAGCTATTATCTGTCATTAAGTCATCTGGACCCTTGTGGTGCACAAGTTTGGAGTTGCACTGCTGTTATTCTGTGGTTACTGAATATGTTGTATGACAGCTCAAATCGAAAGAATTTTGGAAACAGTTCATCATCTAGTTCAGAAGACCCAGTTTCACACTGATTTTGGATCAAGGTATGATGGGATCGTGCTGCTACAGTTGTAATTTGCTAGCCTGGAAGGAAGGAAAAGCCCCAAAGATGTTTCCATTATTTTTTCACTCGTTCTGGGGGACCAGAATTTTAACTTCAACAAGAAAACCAAGAAATCAGAGAGATATTGGCAGTATCACCACACAGAGACCTCAAAAAAGGTAGATCACGTAGCGGCTGAATCCTATTCATATCACTATCATTAATCCAGCAGGTATAGTCCTAATGGAAATAGTAAGAAGATCTAGTGAACCAAAACTGACTTGCACAAAGGGAATATTCTCTACCACTTCTGTACTTGATATACAGTGCCTGGACATGTACTATGTAAAGCCTTAGGGGGAGGATGTAACAGACTGTGCTCCCAACGAGGTACTCTGCAGTCATTTACACCTGCATAAAGTAGGTGCGAAATGTTCCCATTCAGAACTGGAGATGTTCATTCTCATCTACTTAACAGGGTTGTAAGGATCATGGAAGTGGCCAGACAAGGGAAAACCAGACCCAGCATCTTGCTGGCCCCAGTAGCGTCCCCAGCTCATGCTGGTTTATCTGGCAACCAGACTCCTGGACAAGCCGGGAGTGCCTCCGCTCTGTGCCCTATCTCCATGAGCAGTTCTGAGGGGAAAATTATTATTATTATTATCAATGATAATAACAACAATAATAATAAATTAAAATCACTTGTACACTTATTCCTTTGCTGCTTATAACTGTCTTTGTAAATGGGAAAGAGAGGATACTAAATGTTGTCAATGAGGTAAGGCTGCTCTGCTCTCCCTGAACCATCCATTTGCATGCAGTTTCCTACTATCTGTAGGTTTAAGAGATCTGTTCCCATGTGGCAGATCCAGCTGAAAGTCCATCACTCATTGGAATCTCTCAGAAGGTGCATCTGTACCAATCCCTGTATCTCCTTGAGAGGAGGATGATAACAGGCTCAAGTAACAAGAGAATCTGAAATAAAACTAAGAAAGAGAGTGTCATAGGAGATGACAAACTTATTACAGAGCTTTGAATTAACCTGAGGTATGTTTAAGGAGGGAAAAACCTGGGACCATACAAAAGGAGTTTATAGAGAAAGCATTCTGGGGTATAAATATAACTTGTAGATGATGCAAAATAGCTCAGCCTCTGTCTCTCAGGAAAAATGTAGAGATTTACATAACTCCTGCAAATGGCCAGCTGCAGAGTTGTGCAGTTCTGTCGCCGGTGCAGCTCTGCTTCTTAACCATGGATATTTAGTTCCGTACTGCAGCCCTACCAGTGGTGTCTTATAGTTTGAATGAGAACAAGAAAATAGTTTTGTAATGATAGCTTTTCCCACTGTCTGCAACCTGACTTATGTTTAACAAAACTGATCCTCCAATTTGTTATTTCTTTCCTTTTAAAGAAGTGTTTTAATACCTAGACATGATCCAAAAGCCACTGGATTTTGAAGACATTATCCAGCATTTATTCTGGCTGTTTTGTGTGCATCAGAGTCCTGTAACATTTGTTGCTCTTTCTCAGACACAGCTGAATATGATCTGCCTTCATAGCAGTAGTGATGTAAGGTCTCAGATGGGTCCTTCTCCATTTCTGCAGTTGTAGGTGCACTGAATGGTCATTATTAAAGCAGATTCCACTTCCAGAAATGTGATGAACATTATCTTTTGTGATCAGTATATTCCACTAAAAAGTGAAATATTTTGATTAACTAATTAAAGGTCAGGGTAATAGGGTAGAAATTTTCAGCTGAGTACACAGCTGGCTGGGCTGAAGGAAGCGATAAAGGGCTTTGCTGCAATTCATCCACCCCTTGCTAACAAAGATGAAAGCTCAGGTAAGCCTTTTGTGTTCTACCATTAAACTAACTTTGCATCGTATTTGTATGGATTGCTCTAGAGTACACAAATCAGCTAAGTGAATGTTATCGATGTGACAGGCCGTTGTTTCTTTTTTTTTTTTTTTTTTTTTTTTTGTTGTTGTTTTTGTTTTCCCTCTTTTCTGTTCCTAGAGTTGAGGAAGTTGTTTTCTTAATTAATACCTTGCAACTATTCATTTAATAGAACTTACAGCAGGTGTCTGAAATTTTTAAGTAGGAAGAAGTGAAGAGGTATAACAAGATATTATCGATGCATTTTCTGTTTTGAGGTATGGTTATTACATACCTATTTGGTTTTAGTTTCCTTACAGAGGAAGTCATGTAGTTTTCTGTATCTTTTTTCATCTTCTCTGGGAAATTTCTAGAGAAGTTTGTTCTCAAACTGAACTCTGTAATGGGTACAGTCTTTTATTGGGCTGAATGCATAATAATAGGTGTGCTTCTGAGAATGGGTCTGAGAGCACAAAGTTTCCTGAAGTCAGTCCTTAAGTAAAATTGTAGCACAGCTGAAGCTAGGTGGTGTTTTACTATTGATTTCACTAAGGTCCTTCTTTTCTTTATTATTATTTGCTTATCTGAGCTGTTCAAACCAAATTGTGAAAAATGTGTACATTCTGTTCCACTTCATAAAGAATGCATATTGTTTAAGACTTTATGAAGAAACATGTTTACTTTTTTGATGACAACATGTATAAGTTGTTTAAATGTATATTTAAACTGCTAACATGGAGATCATGCAGGCAACAGAAGGTATGAATATGTCACTGGGCATTATTAATATTAGTGCTCACGCTACAGTTAAGGATTAGAATTTCACCAGAAGCTCATCCGGTGTTAACTGCTGCATGCAAACACAGTTCTCTGTGTTCGAAAAATTGCTTTCTGCCTGTAAATGTAGCTGTGAGGAACTGGGAGAACAGGGAGGTCCCCCTGCTGTTGGGAGACAGGTGACTGCAGACAAGGATGTTATTGTGGAGCAGTGCATTTCTGTGCTCCTGTGAAACAAATGCCTCCCTGCAAAAGGCTTTAATGTGAAAGGCAACGATGGATAACATTAATTATGAAGAGAGGAGATTTAAACCAAACAAATAAATTGAAATCCTGAGATGGATTGTTCAGAATTTACCTATGTCAATTTTTTTCGTGTAGATGGCTATAATTGTAACCACTAGGCATGGCCTGTGCAACAGCTTGACTGCTTCCATTTACAGGCAATTATTAACAACACTGTTTAATTACAAGCTAATTTCCTCTAAAGCAGCTTATGCTTGAAGCTTCTGTGATTTAAATGTGAAATGACCCCATTATTCCTTTATTTAATTGATATTAGCTGAAACTAATTAACATACAAAACTCAAATCAGCTTTAATTAGAGAGCCATTACTGGTATATCTCTAATTAGTATTAGAGGTGGAAACATTTGCAGTGATGCTGAATTGTTAACATTAAGAGTAGCTGTATGAGCCATGTTGAAAGTAAATGGCTTTGGAGAGAATATATCTAGAGAGCTTTTGTCTAAATTTACTTTAAGTGACAAACTTAAACTGTAAGCCTACCCTTAAAGACAATACACAAATTGTCATATTTATAAAATACTTTGAAGACACCTGTATGTGTACTTTGCTTTCATGGTGCGCTATTACAGTAGGCTGCTTTTCTCTCTTAACAGAGAAGCTAAAATTGAGCTAATCTTCCCCAGTTACACAAACAAAGTCTCATTCACAGCAGGGTAAATTTCTCCAGCTGTTTATGGACTGGGTATGAACAGCTGATCTCTTCTAAAGAACTCAAGCTGGGAAATAAAGGGGGGGGGAGAGGGAATGCTGTTGAGCAGGAGGTGAAATGGGTAATGGTGTAACTTACTGTGAAACTGGTCATTCAGAAAGCTGTGCATTTTACCCATGCTGCCTTTTCTGATACTGTTTTTTTAACATGATCGCTTTGCTGCTGTAGAATGCATCAATGCTATTATGACCACCTTGATATGCTTTGGTTAAGACAAGTAACTACTTTTAAAAAAAAAAAAAAAAAAAAGGCACCTGGGTGGGAAGGAGACTGCAACAGGACAAGGAATGGAAACTGTGTAGCTTTTGAACTGAGGAAAGAGCCCATGATGTGGGAGAGCTTCTCTATGCTACAAGTGTAATGTCAGGAAGGGATGTGCCTATCTGTAATGAGCCTGTCCACAGCTGTCCCACAAGAACCTCCCAGCCCTACTGGTAGGGGAAGGCTACCAGTAAAAAAACTTCTTTTGTGCTGGATAGGTGTAAACCATTTTCTCTAACAGTGCTGTATCCATTTAAAAAAAAAAAAAAATCCAATTTGCTTGCTCTGATGCTGTTTTTTGTGTGCGCGTGCGCATCACTTTATGTACATAACAGATAGAAAACATGATTAAACCAATTGCATGTAAGTCTCTGGTCCGTATTCAGGAAATGCAGTAGGATGATAGTCTACGTGTGTATGAAGGCATGTAAAAGCACTTTTTACGTATTTGTTTCTTCTTGCCTGTTTGTATTTTTCTCATCTTGGAGTGTAACCTCTTAGACAAAGGTTAGATCTGAAGCTTTAAAAAAAAAAGCTGGGTTGTATATCATGCAAAGGTGTATTATGGTATATGGTAACATTAGTTAGAAAACAAACACAGCTATACTGTTGTGAATGGCTCCTTGGTATGGCAGGCTGATGCGTACCAGGCATCTCTGGTGACAGCTGGGCAGTAACAAGCAATATGTTGTCAAGCTGCATCTCAGTGGTAATATGGCTCTACCCAGATCTCCTCCTGGCCTTATATAAGTTTGCCTCTTGGCTGTTGTAGGTTTTCCTTTCTTAGTTTACCAACCTTAGTTTACTCTGTAACTTGTTAATTGCGCTACAGCCAAAAAGCTAATTTATCTTTACTGCAGGATTTTTTTTTTTTTTAGCCAAATCCAAATGCATGGAAACGAGAGAAAATCCCTCAACCTTTGTGCATCTGAATGAAGCCTTCAACCGGTATCACTGACTTTCTAGTGGATCATGTTCTAGATCTCCTCTTGTATGTTAAGCTTTTTCAGCTGCATGCTGTTTTAAAGAACATTGATAGTGCTCAGATTTATTTATTTATTTTTTTTAAATTTTGGGAGATGTCACTGAATCCAAGGAAGAAGAAATTTATCAACAGTGGATAGAGCTTGGATCAGTGCCTTGAAAACCTCTTCTTGGAATGCTGTGGGAATTAGTCAGGTCTGTTTGTGCAAACGTACATACAGCTACTGACTTAAAGCCTTTGCACTGATCCTGAACTTCTGGAAATTGGAATGCCTTCATTTATCATCAGGAATTCACACTAAGATTTCTTCTGCATGTATGTAAAAGCTGAGGGGTATAACTGAATAACCAGAATGGAAATGTTGGCTGAGAAACAGATCTTTAATTTTGTTTACATACCATGAAAGTAGCCTAAAGAAAGTTGCTGTAACTAAAGGGGTCTAGATTTCTCATAGGGGGTAGGGGGGAAGACAGAAATAAGTCTATGTCCCATTGCTGAGCGGTCATTAGCTTTTACAAGTTACTTCCTTTTTCCAAGGTCTAATTGGTGGCCCGTTGGGAGCCCTGAATGTTGAGCTGTCAAAACAACCTCTCTTCTTATTTTTTTGTCACATTCCAATATAATTAGACAGATGATTACAGTAACAAACACAGTACCAGCTGTTTGAAGCTTAATAATATTTAAGTGTTACCATCCCTTTATTTTTAAGGTACCGAAACATATGGGAATCATAACCCATTTCTCTCTCCCTCTCTCTCTCCTTACTCTGCTAAGCTACATGTTTGTATTCACTTGCCAAACCTGTGTTTGAAGAAAGGAGGAAAAGAAATAATAATTCTAAAATAACCTGTAATAACTCCAGCTCATCTGTCCCATTCATGAAAGTCCAGTTCTCCTTCTTTCCCCAGTTCTTCACTGACATTACTTCCCTGGGCACAGAAAAGTGACAACAGTGTGTAAATAGATTGGTGCCACTTTTCCAGCCTGAAGCTCAGTTAATGGCAATAAAAAGACTAATAACAGTAATAAAGATTTTTTTGGACTGCTCTTTTACTCAAAAAACTCCTTGAGGCAACAGATGTGTCCTTTCTAGTTGGGGCTACATCACTGCTTGGGCGGCTACTGGAACTAATTTCTCTCCCAGGATTCAGATTTTCTGCAGAAAAAATTGTCTGTTTTCAGATAGACACTTACTTTCTCACTTCTCCTGTATAGTTTTAAAAGGAAAGCTTATATAGAAGACCAAAAGCACAAGAAAGGAAAGTAAGTAGTAAAGTAGTTTAAGAATATCAAAAAAATATAGCCAAACTCGCCCTGTGCAATATTACTCAGAAAGCTGCTGAGTTATTCCAGGGATTAAACTGACCACAGAGCTTGCATTCCTGGTTGTTCAGAGCTAGCTTTCTGCCAAAGTACTTTAAGACTTTGGCATCTTTTGCTTTCATGTAACCAGGGTTCGGGTCCCGTAGCTTTATCCCCTCCACTCAGAGCTCTGTTCAGCAAAATCTCTGGGCTTTGCTTTCAGTGTTTATAATGGGTGGGAGGAATGTGCAGAAGGAGGCTTGAAGGAAGAGGGAAGCCAAGGACAATAGTGGATTCTCTAATGCAGTATAACTGGGTTTCTCCACCTTGCCTGGCACTGGTGTACAATGTTCAACAAGTGGCATACTTAGCTCTGGTCAGGTAGAAGTCATACTGTTTCACAAGGCAGTGAAATATCTCCATGTTTGGGACTGAATACCCTGGGTGCTTGGTGGGAGCTTTGTCAGATGGGTTTGGCTGGGACCCTGGGGAAGCTGCCTCTGTCCCAGTGGCATTGTGGTGTAGGGCTGCAGGCAGTGCAGCGCAGCTCTGTGCTGGAAACAGGCAGCAGGTGTGGTGGTTCCTTATCAGCCAGGTGTCCTGTGGGGTCTCCAAAATGGCTTTTGCTTCAGCTGGAGATTAAAATCTTCTTGAATGAGCTCTGTGTTTTTGTTTCTTTTAAAAGATTGTGAGGTTGGGACCAGTCTCCTTTTAAATATGGAATGAAAATCAGCATAATTGCTGCTACCCTAGCCATTTGCAGAAAGTACCACACACTTGCTCTCAGAGGTGCCTGAATTCATGCTATATAATGGGGGTGATTTCCTGTAAAATCTGATTTAAGGATGATAGTGTAAATAAAAGGTTTATGAACTTTAGTAACAAAGGAAAGCTAAGGAGATATTAAGATAGCAGACAAATACATCCCAGTAAATTTCTTTTTTGGGGAAAAAAAAGTATCATGTTTTTATCAAGAGCATTTTCAACAGAACATTATGAATGGATACTTGGCTGCATAAAAGATGAAGTGCTTTTCCTTTTTTCTTCCTTTTTATTTCTTTTCCTTTCCTCACCCTCTTACTACTTTCAGTTTTGAAAATGAATCCTTTCCAACAGGCTGATCCTTTTTTGATGTTGAGTCAGTGGACAACTGAGCTATTTCACACTTGGAGAGCCAAATTTCGTCTCTTATTGCACATGTTCAAGCCTAAATTTGGGCCTCAGATGTTTCAGCAGAGACAAGATTACTGCAGGCACAGGGTGTAGAAATTTACACTCAAGCTTGTGTAGGTATGCTAGCAAGATAATACTTTCCAGGATGGGAAATTACTTCACCTTCAATGAACAATGTTGAAGAAATAAATCTGCTTTAAAGAACAACAAGAAAAAACCTTCTGTTCTCTCTGCCTTTTTTTTTTTTTTTTTTTAATTCCTGAAGGATGCTAAAGGGAACTTTAAGGTAATATTATTTTGTCTGCATGGCCTACAAAGTCTCTGGCAAAAATCAGGGAACCTTATGGAGTTCTGTGCTTAATGTTGGTGACACTTCTTTGTTCTGGCCTGACCCTCTCTTATACTCAGCAGAGGGTGACACAGTGATCTTAGTGCTGTTTTGGGATGAAAATTCCCTACTCTTACTCCACTGTGGCAGGTATGGGGTAGGAAAGAGGATTAACTGTAGTCAGAGTTTTAACTTCCCCAAGACAGTGGACATGAGAACTCTGCAAGACTGATAATTGAAAATGTATATTATACCTATATGTGCCATTGGACTTTAGCTGTGAACTAAATGCCTTTAATCTGCAGTTTGCCTCACAGCAGTCTCTTTAATGATGGTACTACAGGAAGACCATACAGACAAAGCTGTTTTTTTTTTTGTTGTTGTTGTTGTTTATTTTTGTTTGTTTGTTTAGCAGGTTTTCATGCACAGCCCTAAGCAGGGGAAAAAGATTTTCCTGAGTTGCTGGGAAGGATGTTGAGTGGCCCGTTCTCTGCACAAACTGACTCCCTCAAGACAGTGTTCAGAGATCGATGAATAGCTTCACGTTAGTGTAAAATTTTATCTGAATACTGGTGCCTAGGCAGCTCAATGTTTCTCTTATTTATTTATTTTTACTTCAGCTTCCTTGCTCAGAATAAGATGGTGTCCTACTGGGATGATTAAAACCAGTTGGCTGACTCTGAAGTCAGCACACTACATAGTATAGCACAAGATGAGATGCTCTGAAGAAGGTTTTATTGTATTATCTGTTCTGCTATTGCAGTAATTAAAACCCAACAAAACAGACCAAAAAAAAAAAAATAAATCTTCCTTTCCACAACTGTTTGTCTTGAGAAATCCAGAAAAAAAATTGAATATTGAAGCACTCAAGCTATTTTTACATCTGTCTTAGAGCTGATCTGTGTCCATTTTGGTTTAGGTTCTTTTAATTGTGCTAAAATATACCCACTGTGCATGGAGTTTTGTTGTTGTTAAGGATTAAACATATAAAGGAGAAACTGTATATTGCTGAGAGGCTGTTTCTGTACTCCCTCCCCTCCCTTCCCCCCCCAAGTGGATTAAAAGGATGATGGTGCCAGAGAAGCACAAGATTTATTGTTCAAGATTTTATTCACTTTTTTTAAAAACAAAAACAAAAAAACTCTTATTTTGAGAATACGAAAATAGACTGTACAAGTTCATGAAGGACAGTATTTGGAATGTGTAATATCAGCTTATTAAAAATAAGCAGACTGTATTCTCCCTAGTGCTGCCTTCTAGAGTTGCATTCTGGCACCTTTTAGTGTGAAGTGGAGTGAAAACTATAACCAGCTATTCAACACCATGAATGCAAGGAGGTGAGTTGCCAAGACAGAAGCATAAGGCTGTATGATTTGTGCAACTGTTTTGATTAAGATGCCCAGTGGCTCCTTGTGAGTAAGTTTACAAAACAAGGGCCCATATGTATGGCAATGATAAAGTGGCTTATTGAGTGTCATGCCTGATACTCATGGGGAATAAATGTCTTCTAGCTTGGTGTATGATACAGAGGTTGCTCATACTTTATGAAAATACTTGTCTACATGTAGATGGCACTGATTATGTGAAAATGACCTTGTCTGGAAGCTGATCTAGCCAGGGCACTGGAGGACTTCATGCCTTAGTTCTGCTAGTGCCAAGTGGAAATTACAATGGGGCTTTGGTCTGTGTTGAGCTCTCTACTGTTTAGCTATTTACATGTATGCTTGAAACTACCTGGTTAAGTTTGGTACCAATGTAACCTGAAGGTGCACCTGTTTATTGGTGGGCAACAGTTAGCTTGAGAGCAAAACCTGAACTTTCAATTTTGCCTGGAATGTGCTCTGGACAAAATTTGGAGATGTTTTCTCATCTCCATTTCTCTGAATGCTGTTGAAACGCTGTTATGTTCTTGATGACAAAAATCTAGCATGAGGCTATTATCAGTCTTCTGAATAGACAGTAATGTAGCTCTTCCATTTCAAAGGTATTTGGAATTTTCTGTGGATTAGCTTTGGTCCCACAACTGTCTATTTAAAAGATTGGTATGGTTTCTTCTCCGTACTTCTTAGCATGAGATGGTCTCATAACATAATATATTTTAACCACGAGAGGAAAGGAAAAGACCACTTCTCCTAAGCCACAAGCATTTTGTACAGAGATATGTTTTGATTCAGCTCCCTTCATCCATCCCAGACTATAATTTGCTTTGCTGCAGGCTCCATAAGACTCTGCACAACATGTGTATGTTTTTGGCTGGTTATTTCAAAACAATCTTTAAAGCTTATGGAAGGCAATTCTGAATTTTAGTGGGGGGAGAGAGAGACTTGGAAATAATCATAGTATACATATAGTTAAGGTTTCTGCTCAGAATATCAGTTGGCTAATTTCAGCAATAAAGACCCACAGAGGCTTGGAGAACAGGTATAGAGCATTGTTATTTCATTCTTTCACATCCTTTTTGGCTTATGAATTCTTCCATGAGATATCAGTAAAACAAATAAATAAATTCTGGATTGCTTTTAATGGCATCTAAAGGCATTTTAATGTGTGGACGATAGGAGTAAGGCAGTGAAGCCCCTGAAGCCCAAGGCTGCTGAGGGTGAATGCCCAACATTGCTGACCCAGTTCCTTAGGCTGCTGCATGGACTGAGAGCCTGCAGTGACCCTCTTGATGAGCAAGGCTGCTTTGGCAATCCTGGCTCCCCACCTGTCTTTCGTTCCTGTTACAAATAGGCAGTGCTGACACTTCTGCACATGAATATAGTCATCCACCTTGCCTAGCCATTGTGTATGTCTAATGGTTATTATCCATTTCCAAAATTCTTCCCTTGGTTTGAAAACAAATTTCACACTAGTTGTGTGATGCAAGAGGAACAGCATGTGTGCTTGCCTCTGCATGTAGAGAACAGAGTGACAAGTGTCTCTCCTGCTTGTACCCAGCACATCTATCTCTGACTGTACAGAAGCAGGGTGGGAAAAGTGATTTACGCTCTAGTTTCACAGGTATAAAGAGTTAAATGTGTTAACAATCTTTATTAAAATGTGTTCAGTGTTAAAAAAGGGTAACACTTGTAAGAGTGGGTAACTTCATTATTTATAACAGCCTTAAGTCTCCTTATGCAACTAAAAAGAGTGACATGCTCTTAGTGTTAGAATGGGGCTGGAAGTGGAAGACAACTAGGAATCAAGCTTTGATCAGAAGTCAAATTTACTTATTAATTTTAGGGGGGTTTGTTGGATTTTTTCAAAGTGTCTTTTTGTTATGCATTCAAACACTTCCTTAAGGGAATGTGTGTGAGATGCCCATTGCAAAGGGTGCAGTGCACGTTTAGGAGGCAGAGGCAGCATCAGCAGTTCAACTCTATGTGAAATATTTTGGATGCTTGCCATTTTTTTTTCTCATGTATTTAATAGCTTTCTTAATGTCCTGGCTTTCTGGATTAGCAGAGAGACCTAGCAAATGGAAGCCAAAGAGCTCTGTGTGCATGCTCATGGGTGATAGGCACAAATTAGAAGGGCTGTGGGAAAGGACCCCCCTCATGTACAGCTGTTGTGCCATGTGTATGTGTTGGGGAGGGGGAAGGCAGGTGGTTTTCTGATCAATACTGTTATACTGGTCTGAGCAACCTTGTGGATGCAGTTATGGATTATGCCCCCTTCACATAATATGAATTTATGCCTCTATCCCCACAGGAGAATCGGGCTGCAGTGAATTATACTTGCACAGCTACAGTATGGTTCAAATTATGCGAGTAGAGAAGACTTATTTCCAGTTCTTAATGAAACAATAGGGACAGATCCAAAGACTGTCAAAATTAATGGCAGGATTCCTGTGGGCTGCTTTCCATTTATTCAAGAGCCACCTAAGAGGCCACTTTACCCTCTAGAAAAAAAAAAAAAAGTGTATATATATGTGTGTGTGTGTGTATATATATATATATATATATATATATAAAATATATATATAAGTGTATATATATAAAATATTCTATGACTCTTGGGCTTATTTTCCCTCCCAGGCTAGTGGAGAGGACCCCTATTATTACTTTTGGGAGGTGGCTCAGGCTCTGGTATTGGATGCGAGTTCTTTGAGAATGTAATTAGGAAATACATCACTTCAGCATTTTTATTGTAAACATACATCACTGTAACACACCATTGTTATGAAATATCTGATATTCTGGAAATATAGAGAAATCTCATTTATTTTCAGAAGGAAGGCAACTTTTCTTCAAGATCACAAAAATATCTGTTGCTGCTGAAAGCATGCTTTGTGTTAACTTCTAGAGTCTGTGGGTCTAAGCCCACGTATGTGTTGGCATGAGCATTCCTTACTGTTAGATGTATGTTGTATGAAGATGGCAGCAACTTTGTGACTGATTAACAAATACTGGCAGAATTTCTGGCTTTCCTTGAGAAGAAAAGTCATTCTTCTCTCTGACAGTCCTGCAGTTTTTCAAAGACATCTGTGGAGCCTGCCTAAATGTAGTGTTTGGTGTTGCTTGTGTGCACCTTTGGGAACATAATTCTTTTGTTTTGTGCCAGTGGAAACATATATGACACTGCTGCTAGTGCAGCATATTCCGTATGTTTTTCCTCCACACTATTTTCCGTTTTGAACCATTCCAGTACAAATGAAAGCATTGTTCCAGTCAGAAATCAATGTAGTTTTCCAAAGCTATAGAGGCTTGATTGTGCGAATCTCTATACATTTTTGGATTTAAAAGTTGTCTGATCCAAGACACTGAGTGTTTGAACCTGTGTGTTTATAGCAGATTTACTTGACTTGGTGTTTTCTTCAGTTATGTGCCACTTTTGATTTCCTGTTCTCTGCCTGTGTTTTTGCTAGGTACAGGTGTAGCTATTGTTTTGGGTTCAGTGGACATGGTTCTGCCTCATCCCTGCACTGCTGATGGGTGACCTTTCCCTGGAAAGTGGCCATTTGTCAATGTAAATGTATGTAGTGGAGTTGAGTGAGGCTTTTCTTGCTGATTTTTTAATCACATTTTTAACTGAAATATGCTATAATATGCATTTGCCTTAAATATATTTTAATGGTTTCTTTAACTCTACCTTTTACAAATTTGTTTCTATTAAAAAAAAAAAAAGTGGAACTCAGGTAAAACTGTGCCTTGTTTCTTCCAGCCAAATGTTTGACACCAGAGGAAGTATTTTCTGAATTTATCTTCATGAGAAATCAGTGTTCTTTCATTCTAAATCGACAGAAATGTCCAATGTCAAAATGGAATTAACACACATGTCAACTTCTAGACACTTTTCTCTGAAAGTCGTTTGTCTGTTGCCATGGTGATATAACTTTAACTGAGGTAACGGTCTAGATGAGATTATGCAGAGCCCAGCATTTGAGGTAAATACTACTCTCCACATACAGGTGTTGCTATGACAATAGTAGGCTCCCACAGCTTTGAAAAGATCACTCAAATGATGCACTCCTGTCCGACCTGGAGCACAGGTGAACTTTAAGGATGGCCACAGTTCTGGAAAGGTGATGTTTCAGGCCATTCTGCAACAACTGCTGCACTACTTTCTTATCTCCTGCACCTTGTTTGTCAAGGCTGTGCTGCAGAGCTGCAGTGTCAATGCAGTGCAATTTCCAGCTACAAAAATGTGGTGTTCTGTGGTAAAGCTACAACTGGGTCACAGCTTTCTGCTGAGCAATAACCCATTACAGTGCTTAAAACCAGGTCTGTTCTATCCCAGGCTGTACCTCAGATTACTGTGGTCCTGGCTCTTGTGTGATGCCTGAGAACCAGCCTTTCTGGCATGTGGAATCATCCCCAATGCCCAGGTCTGCCTCTGTTACTGGCTCTGGGGTTTACCTTGCACCATTCTATTTGAGAAGTATGATGAAGCCCAAAAATGAGGGAAGATGACATTATCTCTATTTTAAACTGACTCCAGGCACAACCCTCTAGGAAAGGGAAGACATCGTGGTAGTGTTCTCTAGCCAGGATGTAACTACATCCTTTCTCATGCACCTTAAACTTGAAGTATCAGTTATCACTAACTGTGTAAACAGTTTGCAGGCCCTCATGCTGCCCTGTGAATGAGAAACAAGTTATGCAGTCCATCTCCCTTTCCTGCACTCATTGCTTTGCAAACATAGGAAAGTAACAGGGTATAGAACTGAGCACTAAGTGTCCAAAACACATCTTCCTCTGAGAGGTCACTTACTAAGAAGTACCACGGTGAGTTTTTATTTTTTGGAACAGAAGGAGTTCATGTATACCCCACCAGGAAGCCTCTGCACCTCGTGCTCCTCTGTGTTTTCTTCACAAATAGACTGTTCTGCTGTCCCACTGATTCCAGAAAGCAATAGGGAAAAATGCTTAAGCAACTGTCCTGTCTGAAGTGACAGCTCAGATATGAGCTGTGCTATGTACAAATGTACAGGCACCTCAAAACGCTATTTAGGTATAGCAAGAAAGGCTTGTTTATACATCAGTCTTCTGCCTACGTGCCTTTTCATCAGCCTAAGCTTTTACAGGAAGTGGTGCATAAATCATTGCTTCCTATCCATTATGAATATAATTTTTCATATTGAATTTTTCAAATTCACAGATTTCTTAAAATGTAGGCTTGGCACTAATCATGTGTAGTAGTTGTTCATTCCTTAGTGATCATATTTACTAAAGAAGCCTATTGGGAATGGCATATTCATCTTTCAAATTTAATAAGTGCACACTCTTGGGATCACATGAAAACTCTTCTGTAAGCATCCAGAGTATGTGGGTAACATGTATTTTCTTCCTGAGACCCATGCTTTAAGGTGGGAGGAAAAACCTGTGTCAAGGCTAGGCATTATGTTCTTATTTCGCACACTTTATGAAGTACACATACACCTTTACTGAATACAGCATTTATCACTTTGTCTGGCAAGTCTGGCTTTCCTTAACAGTTCCTTTGTGCTTGTAAATCACTCATGAAGTAAGTATGCATCAGGTTAAACATGACAGTTCTAGGTAGCTGTTCATTCCTTCACTTGTTATGGTCTTTAACTTCTTCAGAACAACACTACAGTGTTTAACAATAACTATAAGCCAATCTGCCAGCCAAGCACCCAAAGTTGCTAAAAATTCTGTTCTGTGCAGTGTCTTGTCTTTAGCATGGCAGCATGACTGCTGTCTGCCACTAGAAAGGAGCCATAAGACTTCTATTAGTTGAGATAATTCTGACTGTGTAAAATTGTTGTTGCCATTTATTTACAGAGTAAAATTATTGAGACAGTCATTTACCTGACTGCTTGTTTCTAAAGAGTATAGCACATGTCTGTACAGAACACAGAAAATTTGAGTGCCTAAGCTTGTTGTCCTTCTGGGTTCAGCTGTTACTGAATTGCATGGGTTTGGGCCTGAACCTGAGAAAGGTGAAGCACCTATATTCAAGAGAGATGAGTTCCAAATAGAGCTGTTGATAGCAAATGAGAACACAATATAAGAATTATATGTATAGATAGACCTGAGCCTAACCTTAAAGACTGTTACAGAGGGGGCAGACTTAAACTGCTGGAAACCAGGAGAAAGAAAAAATTGTTAGAATTTCAAGTTTTTCAGTTTTGTAGGTTGCTTATTTCCAATTCAGATTAATTCCAGATCCACAATCTTGCAAGGAAACAACAAAAACTGTTGTAATTGGAGTCAGACAATCAGCAGTGAGGAGCTGATGGAATCTCTGAACTACCATGATCTGTTACAGGCAACACAGCATGAGTCAATAAGGAATGCAGGTCTCGAACTCGTTGTCTCCTTGAGGATCACCCTTAACCTCTCCTTGTGCACACCCTTAACCATTGGAGACAGCTCTGTAGAAACTGCCTCCCAAAAATGACACTTTCTTTTGCCTGGAAACATAACTCTTCTTGCATGGGTTTAATTCTGGCCAACAGTTTCTGTGCTGTGTGATGAGCTCAACCTGGCACCCATGGGTAATGGTGATTAAACTGTGACCCAAGTTACAGAAGAATTCCAGTAATAGCCTTGAATCACTATTCAACCTCTTCTACATTTTCCACAGTAAGAGCTAAAAGGTTAGCAAACCAAGAATCGGCTGAGGTTTCATTCCATGGCTCTTTGTGAAGCTGATTCAGAGTACGGTGGGGATACAAATGACAATTTCCTCCTCCTGACAAGAGAGTAATATCATCCATGATACTCAGCTTTTATATCTCAATGGCCTAGGTGTAGTTTGTCATAGAGACAGCAGAACAGCCTTAAACTGTCATTTTAAGTCTTTTGGTGGCCATCATTATCATCACCCTTGGCAGTTTGTTCCAGTGATTAACTACTCTTCTGGTTGCCCAGATTCTAGTCTAAATTTGGATGGCATCCCTGCTGCTGCAGAAATGAAGCCAGTCCTAGGAGCAAGTCTCTGCGACCTTCACTCATGTTGACTCATATTTTATAATACCTAGGAATGACTCGGGAAAAGTCATTAGAAACAAGTCTGGCTGTATATTCACAGTAATCTACGTAAGAGATTTGGTTTCTAGCATTCTCTATGTCATGGAAGAGTGAAGGAAGTACTAGCTGTCATTAAAATAAAAAACTTGTTTATCAATTGCTGCAGTTTAAAATAAGTCTCTGGGTGTTGAAAATAGGTCCCTGCTTACTTGGACGTTGCCTGGGATTGCAGAGGACCAGCAGCTTTCCCTGTGCTGTTTTGTTGGGAATTACACCCACAGAGGAGGAAGCAAAAAGCAAGAGGTAATTCTGCCTTTACTAGGTTAGCTCCTTGATGGTGATTTTCATACTGATATTATTCCATGACATTGCTTCCCTTATTCGTGGTCATAACACCAACATCCAGTAAAATAGTTGTATTTTTTTATGATAATGAATCCCCTGCAATTTATGAGACTTACAGGCTGAACCTCTGGTACAACTCACAAATTCTGCTTAATAAAAAACTTGCTTTACCAGCAGCCAAACAGCAGTAGGCTCATCAAAGAATAACTTTTTTTCTTCTCAGATTTACTGTAACCACATAGGCAGAAAGATGGTTTCAGGGTCTCACAGTACAGTCTTGAACAAATTATGGATCTTTCCCTACTTCATAGGAAAAGAGTATGGTGTTTGGTCCACCACCATGGACCAAAAACTGCTTTAACTAGATCTAAAGTTTGATACATTTGCTGGCAAACAAGGCATCTGTGTGAATGAACTGTGGAATTTGTGTATTGATTCCACTGGCTAAGTGGAAAAGAGTTTTGCAATGCCTCTTCATTTTTGAATGATTTAAGATAACTAAGATAAGTACTCTCCAGGTAATGTTTGTTAATATTAGACAGAGTTTCTGAAAGACTTCAGGGTAAAATATAAATTTATATTTTCTTTAATAACAGGTGTTTTCCTCAGCTGTAGGGAAAACATACTGATTAAAATTAAAAAGGTAACTAAATTTTATGGTTAGTAAAATTCATTATACAATTCAGAAAAATAAAGGGTTTATCTGGAAACTCTTCATATAAGACTTAATGTCATTTGTGTCATGTGAAATTTGTTTTCTGAGGAAGAAAAAAAAACTTTATGGAATTATAAAGAATTTACTCTCACTTTAACTTTTTGTTAACATAATACTAAGATTTACAGGAGACTAAAAGTTAAAGATGGCTTCTGTTTATAAAATGCCCGTAGGTATACATCAAAAAAAGTGGAGAAACTAGTGTTTGGAGTTTAGTCAGTAAATGCATATTTAAGATTAATATGGTATGTGTGTATATAAAAATAAATAAATATGGAGAATGAAAATATTAGCACATCATATGGAAAGGCATTTTTGAATCACACTGATCTATTAACAATGGATTTTGTTACTTCAGACTTAGTTTTGATTACATCATTGCTGAGAGTTACAGAAGCCAGAAGTTGTGGAAACTTTTATGAAAAACAGATATATAAGTAGTTCTGTAATGTCACCAAATCACATGTCAAGGAAGTTAGACTTAGAACAATAGCATAGTATATAGTGCCATTTTATGCCAGGACCCTCTTGAAAAAAATCTAATTCACCATAATTTGATCTATTATTTCTTGACATACAATGGGAATTCTGTATGTGTTATTCATCTAAGTTTTATATGAACTATTCTTAAATTATCTTACTTTCAACAATATTAACTTTTAGAATGTTTTAAGATAAATTTCAATATTCATGTATCTGTCTAATCTACTCTGATCAGAAGAACTATTAAAATAGCACATACGTTTACTCAACTGAGGCACTTCAAGAAATTTGCATTTTGCATCCTTGTAGTGTTCAAGAGGCCCTTTCTTTTTTTCTTTAACTCATCATGCCCACATCATGCAATGATTTTGTTTTTGAACATCTTCAGAAATCACAGGAGATTCCCAGAGTACAAGAGTTTATTATTAACATCTCTTATCTTCTTGCCAGATCTGGACATCAGCAGTGAAACTTCCCAATAATCTAATGCAACAAATAGGAGCTGTGGATTGGAATGACTCTCAGAGTAGAAAAAAATATTGTTCCTTTTTTTCCCCCCACATATAGTGTAAGTGAACTGATCTTACAGATTCCTGCAATTATTTTCTCATTCATAATTTCCAAGGGATTATTCAGTTCTCTTTTATACTTATTACCTCTTCAATCACCTGCTTAAAAATACAGTAGGCTCAGTAACACATTTAGTTAAAATTATTCATACCAGAAGACAAATTGGAAAACAAGAATTTGTATTGGGTTCTTTTCTGCTTATGAGGATTTGGGACTGGTAGATATGGATGCTTGTGAGACTCAGAATAAGCCATTTCATGTTACCAGATGTGTTAAAATAACAATCTCAAAAATGTTTATTTAAGAATCAAAGTTAGCTCATTATTTTGGGTTTTCTTTCGTAAGTAGGACTTTAAGCAAGCAAGTCTGCTTATTTTGACTGAAGTATCCAACTTTCCTCTCTGTGAGAGAATGGAGGGTAATAATGCTGCAGCAATGCTAAGCAAGGTCACCAAAATGCTTTCAGAGGGACTTTGCTATGTAGAATATTTTTGGAATATGGGTTGAGCCAATATTTACTTTAAACTTTAAAAGTGCCTTTCCTCAACCAGATACTTACACAGATAATTATAAATATAGTAAAAATATAGATAATGACAAAGCCTTTCAGACTAAGCCAGATTCCAAAATGTAAGTAACTAGCAAGAATATGAATTTCTTCCAGCAGTTGTGTGACTTTCCCAGTTTCCATGCAATTTTCCCCTTACCAAAAGTAACATTAGGTAACAATGTTCTGCAGGGTTTCTTGAAAGTTAACATGTTCTATGTGAGCCTGGGAAGGACATGAGCGGTGGGTTACTTTGAATGGAAATAGCGCTGCCACCGGTTCCTGCTCTGCTACTAATAACATGAGCAGTTCTGCTGGTTTGAACTGTAGCAGTAACTGAAAGGTAGTTTTACAGATTACTAAGGTTTAGACCACGCAGGTCATGGAAAGCAGAACCAACCAATGTTCAGAGTATGTTTTTGTACCCTGGAGTAGCTGCCTATTTCATCCCAGCCTTCCCGTGTTTAGGGTAGAAAAGAGTTACTCAGCTGTAATGCAAAGCATCTATCCTAGGAGGTTACTTTTCACTATTGTATTGGAGAGAGCATGTGCTCAGGTAACAAAGCTAGGTGCAATTGCAGTCTTCAGAATGAAGCATCAACTCTGGTGTAAATTACTTGATGCAAATCATATGAAACATATCCTTCACCACTGACATTTTCCCCCAGTCTCCATGAAGACTGGGAGATACTTTTAACAACAAATCTTATAAAGAGGGAAGAACATGAATGAAAATGCACAATAACTTTAATCCAAGATATTTTTGCTTAATAAAAGAGATATTCCCTGTTCTTGGGATGAAGTCAAGATCACGTTGATGATAAACCAATTCTGGCAATGTCTGTTTCCCATAATTTTGAAGTTTATAGTGAAGGACTAACTTTATTTCATGAAAGAAAAATAGTAAAATTACGTTTGGTTCCACTGAAGCCAATGGCATTGCCCCTGATGGAGTGAGTAAACTCCACTGACATCAGAACAACCATGTTTTGCCCAAACTGTGACCAAGGGGATCCCATGCAATGAACCAGAGGATGAACATATATGTCACCGTAGTATGTCTTAGATTGCAAGTGAATAATAAAAACTGTTTAAGATAGATAAGCTGTGCGTGAACTGTGAAAGCTCTCAGATGTAGAAACACTGAAATCATAGAAAGTCTATCACTGATTTCCTCAGTCAGTTGACTTGGTACACTTTGTTGCTATTCAGCAATAATGCATAGCAAAAAATGTCCTTTATGATTGTGGGGTGAATGAAATGAAGTTGTGCATTATAGGTGGTCTCTTCAGTTTGGATTTCTTCCTTCTTAGTAAGTGTTCAGCTGTCCTCCACTTTCTCAACCAGACAAGCTGTAAAGATTTCTCTTTATCACTGCACTTGGAGTAGGCATCATTTTGGACAAGGATGAGTGTACAATGTAAGTCATTTTCGTTAAAGATGGTGGTTTACTGATGCTTGTCCCTGGGGTAAGAATACAGGAATTAGTTATGCAGAAAATTGGTTAACAGGCTGAATTCAGGTGAAAAGGTAAAGCTAAAATGAGACTTTCCTTTATAAACCAGGGTACAACTAAAACATGGGACAAAATGTCATCAGTTTTTGCAAAAGTTCCTCCAAATGACAAATCAGTCAGTTTGAGCTGTGAAGTCTAGAGGAAAGCCAAGGCTTTGCAAAATTATCATTTACCTCTTCAAATTTGTCACACCATCACCATCTATAGCAATGTGGCATGTTCATGCCTGCAGAAAGCTGTTGAGGGCAGGTTGTCTGTTTCGTAGTTTTTCAATATTAACTCAGTGTTAAGCACCTTCACAGAATTTATTTTTCTTTATTCATTCTGTGCATGAAAGTGGGACTTTTTATTGAGGTGGAAGGAAGAGATCAAAACAGAAGAATGGGAAGGGCTTCCTTAACTACATTGGGAAGATGAATTGGTAAAGAGGGAGAAAAAAAAATATCCCCTAAGAAAAGGGATAGAAAGGCTTTCTTTTTCAAACAGTGAGGTCATTCTTGTGTTGTGAGCCTATGCCTACTTGAAGACATGCACCTTCTTTTTCCATAAGGTCTAGGAGAAATTAAAACTAACTCTAATCTAATTCTCGCTATTCTTCAGCCGTGATCTATGAAATCAAAAATTTTCAATCAGCTCAAAGCATGAGTTCAGCATTCAGGAGAAGGCACCTGCCAAAATTGAACCCTTAAAAAAGAAAAAGGGGGAGAGAAGGGGAAGTGATTTATTCCAGCTCAATAAAGAATTTGACTGCATATAACAGCTGGACAACCTATTATTTTTTACATGTGGACAGCCTCAGAAATGTCCAGGAGTAATGATGCAGCTTAGGCAAGCAATGAGTATGAGAAATTCTACCCAGAACAGTAAAGTAAGAGGGGAAGCTACAAGTCTTTTTAAATGAGGTTTAGCATGAAAATACTGTCACAAATAGCTACCACATGGCAGCAGTGATAAACTAATGCTAGGGGACAGCAGTTATGAACATCACAATAACCTCTGACAGGTGCCAAATGAAATTTCTAAATCAACATCTACCTTCAGAGTCTGTGTATTCCCAGAAGAAATATTCCCTCTGTCTCCTGCTCCATCTTCTACCTGCCAACAGCTGTGAAGGCTGGCAAGCTGCCTAGAAGGTTCTGCAAATTTTAAATTAAAGGGCAGTGTTAATTTGGGAAGCCTTCTTCCTACCTCTTGCAGGTTGAGAGCATGCCATAATTTTGACTCATCCATGCTCTTCCTGGGAAGAGATCCTCTTTCAAAACTTTCCAAACATATATGTACTGAGATATACTTGATTTTCCAGGGTTGATTTTTTTCGTTGTTGTTTTTTTTTTGTTTTGTTTTGTTTCCTGGGTTAACTTTTCAGGGCGGTCTCTGATCAGATGCTGACACCATGGCACTCACAAATGTATCAAACTTTGATCTTTATGTTTATTTTTCAGACATGAGAGTCCATTAACAGTATTGGTACAAAATAGTTTTACAAAGGCAAGGATAACTGTACTCTCATTTTGAAGAATGTCTGGAGACAGAAGATGCAGCCAGGGTAGGAATGACAGTCTTCAGTGAGCAAGAAGTCCTCTGGGCATAATTTAGACAGCCTTGACACTATTCTAACCTATAGGATAGGGAGATAAAATGTCTTCCAGCTGCCTGCTGGATCTGGAAGCAAGAAACATCAGCAGTCTTTCCCTGTGAGGCCCTGCAGAAACTATGTGCAGTAGCAGAGAGAGCTGCTTAATTTTAAAGGAACAAAGCCTAGGCATTTTTTAGAAAGGTTTCAGAAATTAATTGCTTAGGTTTTGAGGTTCAGAAGAGAGCAAGACATGGAAACCCTTTGAAAAAAGGAAAAGGGATAGCGTGGGCCTTAGTTTAGTTTTCCAAAATTTCATCATCTGCCAGGGAGGTCTATGCAGGATTGCAGACCCAAGGGAACAACAAACCCAGTTGGCTTAAACTGGCTTTCCTGCCAGCTCTCTAAGACAAGTGGGAAGTCCAAGGTTTGTAATCTCCTTTTAAGTATTCTCTGGATTTAAGTTGCATAGAGTTTGTTTGCTTGTTCCCTTCCCCCCCACACCTCCCAGCCATTTAACAGGAAAACCGAGGATAAAATGTTAAGTCTCTCCTCTCTTATTAAAATACCCCGAAACAAGTACAGAACAGAGAAGAGAGAAATAACCCCAGTGACCACTAGCCAAAACTCACAAGTAGTATGTGCATATCTGAAATAGTTGGTGCGCTCGCATAGGAAATCGCTGGATATTTTACACCTCTTGCAGCGGTTTAGTAACTGGCTGTGGAAGCTCATTCCCCACTTGAGAAAGTCATGAATTATACAGTTTTTACATCTGTTGAGCATGTTGTGCTTCTCAATCATCCAACTATACCGAGCCCTAAGTTTTCAGCCTTCACAATGAGATCACTGTTTTCAAGCACGTTCTAGTGGCATTTTGTCAAGCCATGTGTGTTTTCAGGATGGGGGCAGGGAGGGAGGAACAAAACTATGCTGCCATTTCACAGGATTACAATCTACTTTTCAGCCTACATAAAACTGCAACTGACCCATCAACAAAAAATATTCTTTGTTTACTATTTCTTCTACCCCTTGAAATAGTCTGACTGTTGTTTGGAAGAAGAGGATGAAAAGGAGGATTTTTTTTTTTTTTTTGCTTTAGATTTCAATTCCTGGTTATCTAAAAACAAACAACAACAACCAACCACCCAGCACCCAAAACCAAAAGACTATAATAATGACAAACAATAAAACAAATAAGACAAACCCACAAAACTCCACTCATCCTTAATACTCTCAAGATATATGTCACTGTGTGAAAACTCATTTTTGCTCCAGTTTCATGGTGTTTAGAGTAAATCTCAGCTATTAAACAAGGGTTGATCATGAAAACACTATCGTAGAGAAGGGAGACAGTATTTCGATTTTACTCAGACACTGGCTTAAGGAAACTACTTATGCTAATCAAGTTTTAAATCAAAGCACTCAAGGTTTATAATAGCAGGAGGTAGATTCCAAAGGACTAAGCACACAACCTGGGAAGAGATGAAGTGGAAAGAACTTTGTAGAAATTATCCATTAGCATTTTACTGCAGAAAAAACAAATGGGAGTTATATATTTATCTTAAGTCACTCAGGACCCAGTGTGATCCCTCCAGCCTGAACAGTTCCCAAACAGATGCTAATCTCCTTCACAGAATGAGTTTGATCATTGCCCTATTAAGGTGTTTTTTTCTTTCATCATTCAAAAAGTAGTCTGCTATAGTAACTCTTCCACTGGCCAAAATTCAGATGTAAAGAATGCATACACGTGATGAATGTTGACTACTAAAATGCATATAGACAAATTAAGGTTTTATACATCTCTTGTACTTGCTTTTTGGTTTTGAACTCACCTTGTATAGCTTACATTATTTGAAGAAGAGGAATGGGCATTCCCATATAAACTCATAACAAGCATGGCACTGTGAAAAGGCACTGAAAATCACAGCTTCCTGGAAGATATGCCAGACTAGCAGCTGGATCAAAAATCTTTGTTTTTTCTGAGAAACTCAGCATGTGAAGAAAATTCCTCTAAGGACAAAGCTCTTCTAAAGCACTTAGGCTATCAATACTTAATTCAGGTAGTCTAAGTGGTTGTAAATCACAAGTGTTCCCTGTCTGGTGGGCAGGCATGGCCAGCTGGGCTCGGCTGGTCTGTGGGTATGTGAAGAGAGAAAAGTGATACCTCACTCCCTGCCTGTTGGGACAGACGTGGCACCTGGCTGTAGCATCTGCTTTCTCTGCTGCCCAGGGGAATAGACACAGAAGAGAAGGAAGTAGGCCAAACCAGAGCTGAGGACAACTCTAGCTTGATGAACTATGATGCTATAGTGATATGATATTCTGAGATGAGCAGTGTGAGCAATGGCAGTGTGCTGGCTGCTTCTGGCTGGTCTCTGAGCCTTCTCTGGAGTACCCAGTTTTCTTTATTAAGCCTAGGATTAGCCACACTGTCTATGGACTGGGGAAACTGAACCACTGGCTTTTAGTTCATGTCTATATTATGCGTTACTTAACAACCCCCCCTCCCCCCCCCCCAGGCTTCAGTAATCTATTCTAGCTAAGCTCAGCAATACCTCAGTGAAATTTTGAGAGGATAAATCACAAGTTGTCTTTACAACATGGATGTGATTTGATTACAACATGGTGGTAATCAACAGTGCACAGGGGCCACTGTGTTTTATCACCAACTGCTAGGGGCTTGGGACTGTGTAGCTCCAACACAGCTACCACGTGGGGTTTGTTCTAACAGGGTACTATGATATCCATAGGGTGGGTGCTTATAATCATGCTATTGATCTATGGGGTTTCAAACTATCTCTGCCTACATGGCAACAGAGCCCATGTATCTCCTTCAAATGTTCTGGAGAGTCATGAATTGTTACCACCCAATAGTATAATTGTCTAAGTAAGAGCTAGGCTCAGGTGTAGGAAAAACCCCTCTTTAGGGACAATATTGTGGTAAAAGTTAATAAAAATACTTGCTTACTTGTGGGTAGGTGAAAGTTGCTTGTTTATATTTAAGTTAAGTAAAGAATCCTATGCCACATAGGAAACAAGGCTGAGGTCTCTCCTGGTTCCAGCTGTTACAGCAACTGTCATCAGCATGGTTCATATTTTCTCTCTTCCCTTTCTATTCTCCCCACCAAAAAAAAAAAAAAAATATATATATATATATATAAAAAAGTAATAACTTCTTGGACCTTGACAACAGTGACTTGTAGGTAAGTTTTGTCTATGTAAGCTCACTATTTCATTCTGATGAAACCTTTACACCTGTGGGTGTCTCTGCTTTTTCCAATTAGATCATAACACTTGGTGTTTACATTATGCTTATGGACGTTACCCTATCTTTAGTATGATTTCTTTATCCCATTGCAAAACATCCCACATAACCAGTTTTGTCAGGATACAGAAATTCTATTAAAAAATAAGGAAAAAAAGTCTGTGATTACTCTTCTACTTGGCACATAACTGAATATAATCTGATGTGTAAAAATAAAAGCTGGCTGAGAAAGAAATCTGAAAGAGAATGAAGAACCTCAAAGTTGTTTGCTGTGTATAGCTAAGCTGCATTTTGATTTTATAGTATTTAAGCTGAGCTCTGTCATTATAAGAGTTAAGAAAAAGGTTGAAGACTTGAGAGGGGGGAGCCTACAGGCTAATATTAGCAGCACTGTTTTGTTTCAGGACACTGTCACAAAGAGGATGAGAAGCTGAAACATCTTTGGTATTACCACTTGCATGTTAAATGGGATTCCCCCCTTGAAGATATTTTTGCGTTGTCAGAGGAAGGAAACGGCAGCTGTGAAGTTGCGCTCTTCTCATGCAGACCGCAGAGCCCACCCCACCCCCCTGGAAATTCATGCCAGATGCAGGAAAGAATGAGCAAGGGTTTCAAAGTGGACACTCAGCATATGGAAAGGAATCATTTAGCAACTAGAAAGTCTTGGATAATTTCAACAAGTCTCAGCACTAAAGCAGCACTTCAAGAAAATCTGCTCTGGGGCTCTCAGTAGTGTAAAATAAAGATCTGTATGTCTTTTCATCTTCATGGAAACCAAGTTTAAAACTGGCCTGCTGAAAGCTCTTTTTTAATATGTTGTCTGCATGCTTGTTGTGAAGTAATAGTAGTAAATGCTAGGTTTTGAAGAACAGTAAACTTGAGGTAACAAGGTGCCTATGAGAAAGCAAAGGTTTTGACCAGCTAAAATGAGACAGCCAGGCCCTTTCTAGCTCTCTGCCTCCAGAAGATATGTAGACTCCTCGGCCCAAAGCCATAGCTATTGTAACTGGAGTTGATTAGAAAATCGTAAGCATTTTCCATAAAACAGACAAACTCAAGAAATGTTTTGTTTAAAAATATTAACAGAAACGTTCAACTAAAACAGCTGAACACCCAGAAGTCCAATTTTATTTTCCAATTTTTTTGAAATGTTTTGATAAAATCTTGGCTTTCAGAAACACAGATGAAATATTTTTGGGATCACTTAGCCATAGACAAAAGAATAACTTGAACAAAACACAAAGTCTCCAAAAGTATCCATTTCAGGAGAGGCCTTTCTGAAAAATGTTCTGATTGAAAAAATGTGACCTTCGAAGTTTATTGGGCTAAGTAAAGAAGTTAATACAGGACATCTTGGCTCTGCCATGAGCACTCCTAACAAATTGCTTTGTTCTGTCCCCCACTTGGGAGTGTAACCACCCAGTGAATGTAGCTTTTGGTGTGCTGCAGAGCCAGAAGTAGATATGCTTTAAGCTCAAGAGAAAGAACTGAGTCAGGTGTGTAAGGAGCAGAAGAAAGAACAAGGTTAGATCTGCCAAGAAAGAAGATTCTTCTTCAGTTCAGAAGTAAATTACAGGTAGAAGGGAGAGAGAGAAAACAAGGTCACGTGTTTAAAGGAAAACGTGTGCTTGCTGGTCTCTGCGCTTCAGTAATAGACTTGTGTTCTTTGGTCCTTCACCACAGCCATCTTTTTAGTGCCCTAATTTCTTGACTCACTAACTGATAAACAATTTTAATGACATGGTACTAGGGATATTTTCTGAAGAGCTTTTCACATTTTCTGTCTTCCAGTGTTGTATTAAATTGCAGTTATTTAGGCACAGCTGCTGCCTTCTCCAAGCATGCTTATGGTGTCAAGGTAGGCTGTATGTTCAAATCTGAAGGTCGGGTCACGGAGCTCTTGCCATCGGTAATGCAGTTGTTTTTCTCTTGTACAATGTGCAGCTTATTCTTCTTCATGAACAATAGATTGAAGATATATCCTTATTTCAATTTACGTCAGCACTGGATATAAGTGGAAATATTACATCTCATTGTAAATGGGGACATTTATTCTTATATTTTGTGTCTGTGTATCATGGATATGCTTAATATCTGTGCTGCACACAATATAGAAAATTATATTAGGAATACCTACCTTCTTGGTTTTCCCAGCTGGAAGCAATAAATCTTTTTCTATAAACCATACCCAGGCATTCCTGGGCACTCAGAATCAGGAGGGTGCTGCATCTCTCTGTTAACACAATGGGCCTGGTAGAAAAGTTCAGTTTTGCCTTCTTAATTCAGCAAGAAAAAGGACTGCCTTCTGCAAACCATCCATGCTAAACTGCATATTAGAAACTTTTGCTCAAACAGTTCATAACAGATTCCAAATACACTCCTCAGCAAACGCTCACTTTGGTGCTGTAGCCTGCTGAGGATTATACTTCCAAGTCATTTAAACATAAGCTTAAATAAAGATATTCTTTATATAAAGATATTATTTTAGTCTGATATCGAGACTTCCAGGATGTTATCATAATGATAGGAAATTATATGCAGTCTGGGAAAACCATGATTATCATCCTTGATTAGAAAACATATTTAAATGCATTAATGGACACAACATTCAAACTAGTCTGCTAAGTCATATTCATCTGTCAGTTGTTAGAGATTCTCTCTAATTTGGGTTGTATTTGGTACAAAACTTTTCAGCACCTTCTGGGAGGTGGGTCATTCCTTCTTTTCATTTGGAAAGGTTTAATTCTATGATAGTCTGGGGAAAAGCAAGTAGCACTGGTAATTTACTGTTATGCAAGCGGTGTATTTCTCAAAGGCTGAACTTTAAGGACATCACATGTATGATTCTGTTTCTGGCAGTATCGTCTTTGAGTTCAGACTGTTCCTTTCAAGTTTTATTTCGTCCACGTCTTTTGAAATTCCCACTTTGTTATCTTAGAGTCATAAATGTGATGCAATAGTGAATTAAGGGATACAAAGTAATTATTATTATTATTATTTTTTAAATGAAGGATTTTCAGCCAGCAATATCTTGACATTGGAAGTAGACCTAAAAAATCTCTTTCAGATAATGGAAATAGTGAAGTAACATAACAATGCATTTTTTTCTTGTCTTGAAATTATATTTTATTAGGTCTTGTTTACTTCATCTTCAGATTTGGAGGACAATGTAGCAATGATATTAAAGATAGGTGACGTCTAGGAATAAAGAGTGCATTTTGACCAATGAAATCTAAATATAGATGATTCCATTTAAAAAACAAACAAACAAAAAAGAAACAAGGAATCCTACTGTTTCTCTTTTTTTTAGTTCTTTTAGATTTTCTTGACTTTTTTTTTTTTTTTTTTTTTTTTTTTTTCCTTAGTGGTTTTCAGCTCAAAAACTTAATACCTTTTGCAGAAAGAAAACCCAAAAGTATTACAATAGCAAAAACACCATGTCCTTTATAATGGAACACCTATTCAGGATATCAGAGGGTTAGATGAGCTTTTCATAAGAGTACAACAGTAAAAGGCAAACCGTGCTTATCATTTATAGGAACACCTCCTAGATAAATTACAAATATGGGTAGTGCTGATATTGTATTGCATTTCAGTCACTTCTACCAAATATATAGGAAAAGATGTTAAGCATGCTCATGATCTGGATTAGATCAGGAAGGTCGTCTAAAGACATATTTAGATCTGAGAAGAGCTACAATTTAGTAAATTCACTTTAATCTGACCTGTGATACAGTAACAGCTTTAGAAAGAATGTCATTTGAAGGACTTCTTAATGCTGCTGCTCAGAAAATGAAGTTCTTTGGGGTTTCTTTTTCTTGCTGAGAGGAGTGTCCACCATCTTTTTATCAGATGGCTTCAAAGAAAAACTGTTGCAAACTGAAGTCTGTTGGAATAGACTATTTCTATTAAAATTATAAATTCATTGAAAGACTATCAGTTCCATAATTTTCCTTTTCTGCCTTCAAAATAAGGAGAAAATCACAGTAACACAACATGATCAAAGCAATTATCTAGGAAGGAAAAAGCTTCTGTAGAAAATGTTTACCCACATTACTTTTAATATGAAATTGTATGGAATCATGGTGAGGATGGAGGAGAGACATTGATTTCAGCAGACTTTACCCTTGCATTGGCCTGTAGTGGGAAGACATTTGCCATGTAGTGGAAAGTCTGAACTGAAAGGTCTTCTGTGTGGTACAACAAAACCAAGAAAAACATATTTTGATAAGAACAAATGAAAGCAATAACCCAAAACAAACTATAAGGATCCTTTCAGTTATTGAGGTAAGAAAGCTGAGTGGCATAATCTATTTGGGGATTTTAGCTAATTTATGCATAATTTCTCCCCTCTATACCTCCTCCAAGTCTCTGTGTTCAAGATGCTTGAAAATATGAAGAATCAGGCCAGGTGGAAATCAGATCATTTCTTCACACAGACTACAGAGTTAATCCTTTGTGTAACTCCTTTGTATATTAGAAAATTAATCTTCAGCTGGTGAACTGAGCTATCACCATAATCCCTTCATGGCACAGGAATTGTCCAGATGGAGCTGTGTAGGGGCCAAGATCTTGGCATTAACTAGTTCTAACTTAAGATTTTTCCAGCATTCCTGGTTCTGCATCTGTATGAATGTCTCAGGTATAATTTCTGTGTGAGGTCTAGTGCTCACATCTTTCACTATTAGAACCGCACTTAGCTGCATTAGCTGCAGTGTGACATAAACATGAATTAGAGAGCTACTATGAATAGGGCCCTTTTCAAGAATAAGGGCCTTCCATTAACATTCAGAACAGGCTTCCTAACTGACCTCTGTAATCATTCTCTTAGCGCAAGTAGATAGCTTTGTAAAATTGCTGAAGTCATGGATAGCTTGAGGTTTTGTCACCTACTATTCTGTTAAATCAGTCATGAAAGTAAAACTGAAGTTCTGTATCCAGATCTGTGGGAAATTTGGGGTAAAAACCAAATCAAGCTTACTTGGATTTGAGCTTTCTTTTCTTTCTATTCTTTTGGACTCACACATGTTCTCACGTATGCCATATGAGTACTGAAAGCAGAGCCAAAAATTAAAGTGGTAGTTATTCTGCCATTTTTTTCTGCCAAAATTAAAACTGTTCAGTCATACACATGCTTACACAAGATGTTACTGCTTTTACTTTAGCCCCAATTGTAGAAATACCTTATCTCTGATAGACAGTGCATCCCTTAAGGTATTGAATCTAAGGCTTGCCTACCAGTATCAGTCAACAAAAAGTTTTAGGTTAGATCTATGAATTAGATGATGCAAATCTATATCCTCTGTTATTCAAAGCAGGTGATGAATTGCTGCCATTTTTCCTTTCTGACTTAAGAAGCAGTGAATCTGTGAACAGTAATAATATTAAGTATTTAATCTGGCTTCAGTTGCACTTCTAACATTTGCTGCAAGCGAACTTGTTTATACTTAGGCTATAGAAGTGTCACTCTATGCCTTTTCCATAAGAGCTGTATACATCTGCATAACTAAAAGCTGACATTCTGTTGTTAGAAACAAAACATCTTAAATCTGCTGGTTTACTCTTCAGAGACATTTTATTTGTAATCACACTGATAGCTCTTCTGATGAAGACTCCTTCATTGGAAGCAAGGGGATATCAGTACCTCTCAGAGTGCACTGACATCCTCTCTGTTTAAGTCCTAAGTGATATTTACTGAAGAATGTCATAGATCTACCCATTACCCAAAGCCCACAGAGGCTACCAGAGGATTTCCATAGGTTTCAACAGGCTTAGGTCAAGCCTAAGAAGATTTTGGTCTTAAAAATGTTAATACCAGTAAGAACTGTAATGTACCACCCAGCCATTCTTCAGCTGGCTATTGCAATATCATTTTCAGATAACTTTTGGTGAGCAGTGAGAAGCACATAGCTGTTGCCTGCTTCTTGGACCAACGTCCCAAGCCACAGTTAGACAATTTTCTGAAGTACACGGAAAAGATATGCTTCTTAACACCCTTGTTGACTGCACTGTAACTTATGTGTTAATTAGACATCAGATAGTTTGCTGTTTGCTACTACTGTATTCATCTGTCAACAATATCTCCGCAACAACATCTGCATCTACCCATAGGAGAGAGAGAGAGAGAAGGAAGGAAAAACAAAACACAACACAAAAAGCAACAACAACAACAAAAAACACCCCAAAACAGTACTACTTTTTCTAAGACTGATTTTACTGGGGGGTAAAACTTGATAATCAATAACAACAGAAAACATTGGGTGGGGGAAAGGCATGACGCATATCCTGAGAGGAATAATAAAATATGCCCAGTTTATATGGTTAATCTTCTCTGTAGGCTTGCTCTGCAAATTTAGGGAAGATTAAATTTCAGATATGCTGTTTCTTGTTTTTTCTGGCAACAATAAACTTCAGTTTGGGGGAGGTGGGGGAGGGAGAGGCTGAGTGGGGAGAAAGAGCCACAGTAAAGTGTCTGCTGTCCATGTAGTTTTGCCAGACTGCTGTCTCAATTGAGAGCTGTGATCGAGATTTATTGGGCTTAAAATATGAAACAGACCTTTCATGTTGGAATTCTAAATATCTTCTTAAGCAGTAGTGAGTACCACCAAATGCTTAAAGGCAACACACCACAGTTCAAACCCACACAATAGTTTCTTCTCTCTTGTGAACCAGCAGATTGTAAGAATCTTGTTCCATCTCATTTTTTGGACTGGGGAAAGAATATGTTGGATGTTATCATCATCATCTGAAAATCACTTTGTTTTTTATATTGGATTTTGGCTCAGATGGTCAAGATTGCTAGTATTTGAACATGTGCATTGAATGGGCAGGTTTATCACTGAAGTTAATAAAAAAAATGCTTGAATGCATGCAAGATGTTTGCATGTTGGTAGCACATTTTATTAATCTCTTAGTTATGTAGTGGCAGCAGGAACAGCTTGGAAAAGATCTATAGGACTTATTTCATGCCATTTTGCCAGCCTCCTGTTCCTCTGTTATGCCAACAGCTATGTTCTACAGGAAAAATAAAGGTTTCTGCCTGACAAATAACATCAGAGTCAAAGTTTCTGTGTGGGCCTTGGAGGTTAAAGACAAAAATGCAAAACCTGCCTCTTCTCTCTGCTCTTCTATCACTATGTTTTAAAAGTATATGCTGAACTCATCTTCTCCTTCAGCTTAAGGTGTGCAGCAATGAAAATACGTTGGGACTGTTAGGCTGTGTGACATCATTTATGTTGAACTCTGACCAGGCTAGAGTTCTGGTAACAGTTGCATTAAACTTGCAGTATCAAATCAGTGGATTTCCTTAGGGTGGATTTTAATTATTGCATAGAGTTTAAACTGGCAATTGAAGTGCTGATGATTGTTTCTTAGTGGCTTATCTGAAATAAGTACTTCAGCAGTACTTCTAAAAGTATGTGAACTGAGTAACATATTGAGTGACCTTTGCACGTGTACTGGCTTTATTTTCACCAGCTGTGCCAGCGTCACAGGGTAGATAAGAAAACATGAGAGAGCAGGTGTTACCAGTCACAGTATTTTCTTCATATTTTATTTTCTTTTGCGAAGAATAAAGCAGAAAAGTCTCTTTCTCTGCTGATGTGTACTTAATGTCTGATATGTAAGATTCATCATCTGAGTTGAATTTATTTTCTGATGATGCTGTATTTCAGCTATGTTTGTGTGACATTTACATCCCTTTTAAATGCCAGGTACACTACACATTCTTCAGATCTGCAGCCTAGGAAAGTAGACTATGTCTTGTTTGTTTCTGTAGACTAACATGGATGTAAAATTTCATGACATGTGGCTTTGTCACATGTAATTCTGTTATTAGTTCCTGAAGTAAACAATATTGACATGTATCCTTGCGTTTAAAAATGTACCAGGAAGATCATGGATATGTTATTCAGGACATTCTCATCTTGAGCTTGAATGCATGCAATACAAGGACAATTCAGAAGTGCTGTGCTCCTCTTAAGCATTAGAATTTTGCACCAAGAATGTAAAACACCAATGCTTGGTAGTTTGCTCTGCCTGTGGAAAAGTGATGAGTTGAATTTGGGTTTGCTTAAGATGGCTTGAAATGTTTTTAGCTGAGGGGTGATGATACTTCTGTAGCTGACTGAAATCCTTTGAAGGATCCTTCTCTCTGAAGTTCACTTGCCACCTCTGCTCCAGAGCCCAGATTTGTTAACATTCCGTGCATGCTGCAGAGCTCATAGTTTACACAGTCTTTTGACTTGGAGTGGGTTGAAGAGTGATGAAGATTGAATGGGTTTATTATATTTGTTGTTTATTCTAAGCAGTTGTACTTCTCTTGTAGTTTAGATAGTCATCATTGGGCAGGTAATTTCTGGTTTCATATTGTGATCTTTATTTCTTTTCTTTACTTACAGTTGTTGAGTCAGACTTACAGCAAAAAGCTCTGTTCTTATTAATTGGACAAAACATTCTTGTAGTATGTACTTCAATTTTGTTTGGTTGTAATTGGTATTTGAAGTCATACAATGAAATTATCTATTTTCTTCAAAATATATGTATGATTTTCTATATGCTCCATTTCATATGCTGTTTCTCTCAGGCTACAGAAAAAGAACTGCTTAATAGTCAGCAAATTTGATGTGAATGGAGAGATCATGAAAATCCAAACCCCTAATGGTTCTTCTATGGATGCCATGGGAATGGAGAAATGTGAGCTCTCTATACATAACTAGTACTGTAGATATGCTGCATTATTTATGCATCATCACTGGAGGAAGGATGAAGGTTTGTTGCAAAATAAATGTATAAGTAAATTGCAACAAAAACAAGAAAATTAGTGGAAAAATATATGTATTTGATTTACTCTGAAATTTCATATGTGCAACAGAAGAGTCTGTGGTCCAATTATTGGTCCAAACTCTTAGCTTTGCAATAATGAACATACCTTGGAAACATTGCATTTCCCTATGCAACGACCCTGATCCACTTTTCATTTCTTGTATAATGTATGCTGCATTGCACTATAGCTCCACAGTGGTCTGACATTTGCATTGGCAGCAGTAGGATTCCTGGATATAGGAGAATGACAATAGCCAGTGTGAGAAGGAATGGGTGACAGTCAAGACACTAAACAGATGTAAAATGTCCTGTCAATTCTTCTTAACATCTGTCAATCACAGGCTCTTACTAAATAAGACACCCCTGAGGGTGAGAGCTAGCTACTCTGTTGTCTTGTTATCTTCACAGAAGCTTCCCAGCAGGAAGCATGGTTAGATAGCTTACCTGGGAAACCCAGCCTTCTGCAACCTATATCTTTTAGATGAGCATGGAAAGTAGGAGCTTCTTTTCCTGAGAAGAGCCACTTGGCATGTATGACTTCACTGATGAAGAGGGGCCAATGGAATTAGCATCCAATTTGTATCAGTTCCCATTAGGGTTTGATCAACCCATGTTATCCCCTTAGCTTGCAGCAGTCAGAGAAACACACAGATGTGCCTGTTCTGAAGGCCAAGACAAAGCCTTGTTATGCTTTTTTTTTTTTTTCTTTTCTTTTTTTTTTTTCTTTCCCCTCCAATGGGATTACAATGGTCTCTGTTGTCTGGCTTTGTCGAAGTACTCCTTGATTGACAATACCCTGGGAGATGTCACTGTCCTTGCTCCATGCATTGAAATAGACTAGTGTACCAAGGGTGCTTTAGGACCTTCGTTCCTCTTTTTTTTTTTTTTTTCAGGTGTTATAAATGTCTGTCAATACACCACAATGACGACCTCTTGTTGAGCTTACATGTCTGATGCTCTATCAGTCAGTGTCTGTTTGAGGGAGATGCAAAAAAGAAAACTTTAGGTAGTGACATGAATAGAGGGCAAAGAAATAGGGCAACTTTATTATGGACTGTCATCAGAAAGTAGCATGTGTGGAATGTCAATTTAATAATAGAATTGACAGCTTTTCTCTGGTTTCCGCAATGCCACAAGTGTTTCTTTGACAGTTTAAAAAATAGGTCCTTTGTAAAAGTCAGTGAGTGGTGCAACATACATTTGCGAATGCTCTGCATAATTGAGATTCCCTCAAATGCCATTGCCATAAGACTAGCCCCAAGAATCCTTCTACATTGACTAAGGGTAGTGGTGTATGGAGACCTGGTGAACTTAAACAATGTGAAATATGGTGTACAGTAGTAGGGAAATGCACTATAGCTAAAAAGATGCTGAGTTACCAGTCTGTCAAGAAGGAGTTTCTAAATAAATATAATAATGCATGTGTCATGATAAATATTGCTAAAGGAAGGGGTCATAAATTTTCAAATTTTTCAATTTTCTTTCAACAGTTATTCAGAGAAAGCTTCCACTTGCTGACCATAGAAAAACTGTCATCTAGAGAAAAACTAGAGATCCATACTTTTTCTATTTTTCAACAGAAAAGTGAAAGGAAAAAAAAAAAAAGACATGATTTTTCTCCTGATTTCTCTGTATCTGGGAAGAAATTGCAACTAGCTCTCTGCTTTTGTGATCATGAGTACAGCTGTTTTAGAAAGCAAGGCATATAGTCTGGGGAATAATATCACTCCTCTACAAGCTGCAAACACAAGAATAAATTAGAGATGTCTCCTTTGTAATGTGTTCTTTTCAATGTAGAATTTGACATAAATTACCTTAGCAGAGGGCAAGGCATATTTCATAATCTGTTTGCAATTCTAAGCCACAAACTTCAAGATTTTTCTTATTACAATTCTAAAATGACAAATAGAAACCACACCTTTGTTTAGGTGTCAACAAAGCAATTTTTCATCTTATGAAGAATGGACTCATTCTAGTAGACAAAAGATATGTTGGAAAGGGGCTTTTATTCCTTTTTCAAAGGAATATGCTAGATCATATATTAGATCGTTCATTTTAATGATAGACTTTTATACCAAGGCTAAAAATAAAATGAATAATCTAACTGAGTAGGATCTCCAAAAGGAAGTAGGAAACATCACAAACATTAAATATCTGTGTATACATGTATATATAGAGAGAGAGAAACAAAGAGAACACGAATCATCATTTTATGGCAATAATCCAATAGTTATGCTACTAGAGCAGACAATCTACTCTAAAGGGCATATAAACGATGATGATAGCAAGTACTGTAAGTAGACATCTACATAGATGATGCCTTGAAGCATAATTTACTTTTTGTTTTCCATGGACATGGTCTTTTTAATTCATTTTGGTTTATAAATTCGTACAGTTTATTTTCTTGGAAATCTGAGCAGACAGCAAACCACATAGTTTTAACTAATTTACCTGTAAAAATTTTCTAATATATGCTGACAAATAAATGGAAAATATATAATCAGACAAGGAAGAAAACACATTTCCTCGTCATTTGTCACATTAGTAAAACTGGTCCTGTTTCATAGATGAAATAGTTTGAAATTGAAAAGAAGCAAAGTCAAAGAAAGTACATCAATGTCGAAACCCCTTAGGACAAAGCTAAGCAACCAATTTTTTATTTCCTTTGATGAGTTCATAAGAAGCAATATGTTAATCCTGAAATCATTTCTATTTTGAATGAAAATTCATTTGTTGGCAAGAACAGCAAAATATCTGTGAGTTTTCCTTCTGTGGCTATTTCATGAGAAAAACAACTGCTCTTCTCTGTTATGAGATAGCCCCATTTCTCAAATGCCAGACATACATACTCTAAATCAGACTGTTTTTTAACTATTTCAATTTTGAATTACATAACACTTGGTCTTAAACCATAAAAATAATTGCTTAAGGATTTCAACAGTCTTCTGTAAGAAAGAAATCTTTCAAGGCCTCTGTCGTAGCGCAAGTTAGTAATAGGTGCAGTCTCTCTTCATTCTCCTATCAAGGATTCATGCATTATGAAAAAGAAGTAATCTATTACCTGGTTCTCAGATGTTAACATGAATACTTTTCTTTTTCTGATTCTTTCATTTATTATGGTTTAAAATTACAATGTTTGTACATTTGACAAATGTAACTTCCATCATTTGTTTCCCTGTTAAACGTTCAGTATCTTTGAAGTGAAAGCTTAAGTCAGACAAGCTTAGTTCAGAAAAAAAAGACATAGCATTACAGTGCTGTCACTACTAAGAGCTGAACCATGGCCAGTTTAGGCAGTATTATATCATTGGAATTAAACTGGTTTCCTGTCCCCTTGAGAGAAACTCATTAGATAGAGAGAAAGGAGGAAAAGAAAACAATATTCTTCTAGTTTGACTCTTAAAATGTATGGCCCTGTGCAGTCCCCTGTCATTTCCTTTATGCAAAGAAGTATGTTTCTTTAGTTATTGAGGGCTTCTAACTTGATGTTGGCTCTAGCACTGTCTTTATGGGCTATATTACATAAGGTTGTTGTGTAGTACTTAATGAGAAACCCATCCCAAGAGTCATTGCAGGAGAGGTTCTCTTGCTGGGGGAAAAATTTCTCTAAAAACATTTCTTTTTCAAAGAATGGATAAAATGCCAGAGAGGATAAGCAAAGTACTAGATATTTCAGGGTTGCATCTAAGAAGGAAAAAATCAAAATGCTACCAGGAAATGACAGGCCTTTGACAGTTTTTTCCTAGGCCATAAATGTTGGCATAGAGTATGTTTTATAATGTGCATGTACTGCAATCTACTCCTGATTTTTAAGATCAAAATTCTCTGTACTGTGTGGATGGATACAAATGCTCACCAAATGCTTTTATGCTTTTTTTTTTTTTTTTTTTTTTTTTTTTACCTTAATCTCTTTATCTTTTGTATCTGATCACTTTTGGGGGACTGACAGGTCAAAGAATCACAGACAGTAGAGCCCTTACTCATGCTTATATACTCACAAAAAAAAAAAAAAAAGTTCAACTAACAACTAAGAACATATTTCTGATTGTTTTAGGCTGCTTCCTGTGTGCAAACAGAAGAAAAAATAGAGACTTTATAATAATAATAATAAAAAAAATGTTTCTCCCAAAACAGTTTGTCCATATCTAGCCTGGAGACAAGGTTTCAGTTAGCTTGACCTCACTGTTAAATTAGACTGGTGGTCTCAACATGACACCTAATTAGTATTTCTCCACCTTGCCATTATACAGTCTGCAGTTTGGCATGATCCACAATTTCTCCTCAGGAGACCCCACGTTGTGCAACACTGAGGATAATATGGGTCAGGAGAGGAACCTCAGCTGAGTTCCCAAGGGAAGTTTATAGAGACTCCGTTGACACACAGCCACCATCATCAGCCTCATATTTTCACTGTTAAATGAAAGAAAAACTAATAAAAGCCTAGAGATTGTAGTTTAATTTCATTGAAACAGAACACACTATGCAACATTTGTGGTGCCTCGTGAAGGCTGAACTCCAAATGAACTGTGAAAAGCTTCCAGGGTATAGCTGTTTCCCCCACTGTTCCCCCACCTCCCATTTGCTCTGTGATGAGATGGTTGCTGGACTAACAACTGCTAATTGGCAATGATATGACAACAAGCATAGTAGAGGGGCTGTGCATTTATAAAGCTCTCTAGAAATACCACTAAAGGCACTACAGATTAAAGTGCAGAACATCCCAATTCACAGAATTAATTTTGCATATTTTACCTACAGGGAGAAAAAAAGTTTTTTTCAGAGTAAAAAATGCTTTCATATTCCTATTTCTCGAGTATTTATTTAATCTTACTTTATCATTATCACTATCCTTTAAACTCTCTAGAGTACAATCACAGCTTTTGCTGAAGAGCAAAATTTCTTTTAAAGTAATTTAAAGTCATATATGGTCAAAATGTTAGCAGAATGGCACAAATTCTGTATATTGAATGAAAGGGAAAAATTTGAATCCTTTTCAAACAAAGCGAGGTTTCTGTAAGATAACAGGATAAGTATAATACATGTATAATACATTTTGCAGGTACAGGGTCTGATGATGATGGTTGAAAGTGGATGGAAAATAGGAGACAAACCCACCTGAACCAGCACAGTAAACAAAATAGCCCACAGGAGAATATTAAATATAGTCACTGACTAGTAGAAAAAGTACTATGCCTAATCCATCCAATCTTAGTCCTCCTTTCCCAGCAACAAGAACTGGGAATCACTCCTGTTGACTGGAGTCAGGCATCAATTTATCTTTGAGATGAATAAATAAATAAATAAATTATTATTTATTATTATTTTACCCCAAGGAGACATTTACTGTCTTTATTCTGCATTCCCTTTGCTTTGAGTAATGCCATGCTCAATTCTTTAATTTTCAAGGCCAATCTAAATTCAGTTGTTCTTAACCTTACAAAATGTATTCTTTTTTTGTGCAGATTCTATTATTAAACCCCTCACATCCTCCTTCTACTCTCCCGTATACTTCATATCCTATTCTCTTGCTGATAACTCAGTTCCAGGCTGACAATTTTTAGTAGATGTGAGAAAGAAATAATTGGTTAAAGGTCTGGCATGCCTGCCAGATCACTAAACACTTTTGGCCTGACTTCTCATACCAGGTCTGTGAGAGAAGAACTGCTTGGGGTCACACAAAACTATCTTCATACCAGCAAGAAGCTTAGGTAAGGGCTTCTCAAATTTGTAAACATCCACCAAGCCCGTACTCCCACTCAAGAGATCCATTCATACCGTTCAAATCCCTCAGATTAGGGCGTTTCAACATTTGCAGTCACAGGGTCCTGTTGGCAGCTAGTAATTACCATGTGCGGGGCTCCTACTGTCATCAGACTCACTGCTTGTAGTCTGGCACTAACACTGGGACAAGCACTAGCATGTATTGAGTTAGTTGTGCCTGGTTTTCCATAGTATTTGCAGAGTGCTCCACTGTTTTTCTCCTCTGTATTTGATACTCAAGGCACTAGAGTACACTGGGAGTAGTTACAACTGCACTAGAGTTAGAGGTCATGCTTGATATGAAGAAGGCCTAGCCCCTGTGCAGACCTTGCCATGGACGTGCTGAGGAATCCTGTGCCTCCTCACTAGGACCCTCTTGCATGAGGAGCAGCTGGTGAGCAGATCACGGATGAGAGCAATCAGCATAACATATGAGGTTACAGAGCAGGAGAGTGTCTGCTTTGCTGCACTGCAAATCCTAAATGCCAGGATGACTTTTGAGGGGAGGAGGGAGGATACACTTAAGGTGGTGCTAGCTAAGGAAGTTTCCAACACAATGTGCATGATATGACAGAGATTTTCATTGCAACAGATTTCTTAGCCAGGGGTACTCATCATCTCTGACCTTGAGCAGTGCTACAAGAACAGACCTCTCGGACCTCTCCCTTGTTATGAATCCTAACTCTTCTGGATCAGCCTAGCAAAACTGCATGGAGATAGAAAACCAGCCATGTCACACTGAAGTATTTTATAAAAGCAGTGACTTTCTATTTTAAGACACTGGTGTAAAAATTCTGCCTCTGTAAAGTCTTTTTTTTTTTTTTATTAACCATTTTAGAAAATAGATTTGCCAGCTACTTATACAAAGTCTTCTCAATGAGTGCCTTATAACCCTTAGTATGCTTACACCCCTGCAAAGTAATGAATGCTGTCATAGTGATGTTGAGAAGGGGTTATATGAGGTTTTTAGTGTCAAACGGGGGTACCAAAGCTAAACATATGGCTTACTGCTACCAAAAGGCCCTCTTCTTGTTTCCTTTGGGTTGACATTCGTGTTCATCTCACTCCACGATGAGTACAGGTGGTTCTTCACTCTAAACTGATAGAAAACTGTTCTTCCTGATTGATTTTCTGCTGATGTAAAGAGTTGAAGAAATAGCCAGGATGAGATCAAGAGAAGAGGTGGCACATTGAAGTAACATACATGCATGAAGTGGGACTATTTCTATTACCAAAGGAGGCTGTTTATTTAATAATAGAAAACCATTTTCTGAAGCTCAACTTTTCTTAGGAACACTGTCACTTGTTGAAATGTGAAACAGCAAACATATGGTGAAAATTCACCTTAGGTGCCTTAAGTCAGACCACAGCAGGGCATTGGTGGTTGAATAGACTGGATTTCAGATGGAATTCGAGTCCCCAAGAGCAACTGTGGACCTCTGGGTCATTCTTTCTTCCTGTCCTAAGTTTTCACTCAGTTTTGTTGTCCTCAATGCCATAAAAGGAGACCACAGGAAGAGAGAATTTTCTCATCTTGATTATAGTGCCATTAAATACACATGCTCACAAACATGCTCAGTTTCTTCTACAGTAATGACTCACCAAGCATTACAGTAGAAAATAGTCATGTAACACACAGGGCTGCTATAGAAAGCAGGAAAGAATGTGGCTGTGCAGTTAAAGTCTGTGTATTAAAGAACTTGAGATGGAACTAAGTTAAAATTTCATGTAAAAAAAAAAAATTATCCATTCCTGATTTTAATTCCTTGATCATCTAAGTAAACAGTTGTGTTAATGCAGGCTTTTTTTCTTTTTATTTTTATTTTTTCTTCCCAAATGTAAAAAGCCAACTTGCAGCTTGTTTGTGCTAATTTAGTTATTACTGTACCCTTAGCCAGATATCATTTCACTTGTTAACTTCAGTCTTGATTTTTACTAGGGTATTGTTATTACTCAATTACTACGTTACTAAAATGATCATATTTTAATCTAATTAAATATTCTTTACATTAAAAATGTTGGCTTTTATAAATACTAAAAGTTATGGGTTTGAGTCCATTTTAGAACTACTTATCAAAAGTTTCACTTGGGGTGAGATTTTTCTATTTTGAAAGAAGGGAATCTGCTTTGAGTCCAGCTGTTTGGAAATAAACACTCTTTAGAAACTAATAAACAGCAGTTTCTACTATATGAGAATGTTCTTTCTCACTTAAAAAAAATAAATAAATTGTTGTCTGAAGTACATTTTTTCTTAGTGATATAGCCATTTGTTAAAAAGCAAAAATAAAACATTTGAGTGATTTTAAATGAATTTCACATTTACCTAAAGAAAAACTTCAGCTCAGCCATCTGTGGGAAAAGGCTATTATAATTCAAGTTTCTATAAACATGCTGTGATGACAGGATTTTTAATACTGCACCTGAAGGAAAAAGATAGTGTACAAATGTAATGCACCTGCTGGCTTGGGTGTTTATATGATCAGCTAAGCAGGAGCTCTTAATACTTCCCAGCAGATCTCTGCCAGTGGGCCTGCTATAAATCCCTCCACAGCCAGACAAGTTGGCCTTTATTTTTTCATATTGCTCTGGGCATCTCACATGACATTCCCAAAAAAGGAATTGTACTACAAGCCTGCTCTGATTGCTAGTAATGACTTAACTGCAGAGGAATTATAACAGTATGAATAACAGTGGTTTGCACTGTGAATGCCTAAGCTACTCCAAAAATGCCAGAGCAACCAATATAATGTGCTTCTTACTCGTAACTTTGAAATGGGAGAGAAAGTCAGGGCACTTTACAACGGCTGCTAATCTGTAAACACTGATTGTTCATTCAACAGCAGGAAGCAAAAACAAATGGAAAGCAAATAACAGTATTAGCTGAACTGGGAATTATGGAAGGAAAACTATGCAAACCATTAAAGTAAAAATATAGGAAGGAAAATAAAATTCCCCCTCTTGATTATAACAGATAGTTTGAATGAATATTTTGTCGGCAAAAATTTTCTCTGTGTGCACGTCTTCTTAAACTCCATTAGACTTCTGACTTAGCTAGAAATAAACCAACACAGTTTGTATATGATTTAGTCTGCAAGTTTCCTGGGGACAGAATCCTCTTAATTGTTTTGCTTTACATCTTGTTTAAACTGGCCTGTGTGTTTGGGCTGTACTTGTAAACTGTTGGCAGAGAGAGTAGATACAGAACATCTATCTAATAGATTTCTAATAAAACATACCAATAACATAGTATAGATCTGAAATATTTCAAAAAGCAACAAATGTAAAAAAAAAATAATAATTTAACACAGGTATCTTCAACAAGTCTACAGGATTACATATCAGATAAGAGGGTTCTTACAAATGGGCACCAACTCTCAGTGCTTATTAATGTAAAAAGCTACAAATCGCCACTGTATCTACATGGGACATGTGAGGAGGGGAAAGTCAGACCAAAAATCAAATTGAAATTGAAGAGCGGGGAAGGAAAAACACAGCTTAAGCTCAGCAATTCACAACCAATTTCAGCCACTCTCTGGGAGTGATCTAAGTAAATTCTGTGGGAGGACTTCACCATGCAATTGCTAGTGTGCTGATAATGAGTAAAGTACAATTTTCCTAGGTGTGGCTGATGCTACCTCTCTGTGCTGGAGGAATATGGGGTCGGTGCCTAGAAAGGGTATTTAATAATATGGACTGAGAGAAGAAAGGGGGGGTAGGGGCGGGGTGTTGGATGTTGGAAAGACTTTGAGTGGGAGTCCAAAGTGGTTCAGAGTTTGTAGTACCCTTGAAGGAGCAGGTTATGCTGGGTGGGAATGATGATAAATGTTGTTTGGCTCTACCTCAAAACCAACCTCCTGAATTTGACCTTTGCAGCATGGGACCCCATTATAAAATTTATATTTCTCTGTAGGATAGTGGAGGGGTGCATGACCCAGTAAAGCAAGCAGATGTGCTTGGGTGGGCAGCACTGGGTCTAGGATGTCACAAGTCTGTTACTGCAATACACTCACAGAAAAGCTTCAGCGTTGCTTCTTCTGTGGGTAGCTTGTGATGGCGAGGCACCCTGAGTAGCTCTGTCAGCACCATGCCTACCTTGCTAATGTGGAGTACTCTTCAGGGCAGACCCTTGCCACAGGCAGCTTTGGTATTTGGAGCTACAGTGAGAGACCAAAAGAATTCCTTCTTCCATGCTATAAAAACCTGCATTCCTTCCTTTGGGCAAAGCAGGCTGGATTTCTCGTCTGAATTCTCTGACTTAGTCGTGCAATTTGCCAAAAAGTCTGCCTCCCTGGAAAAGAGCAGTTACCACTAATTGTTTTGCCTGAGAATCAGTCTTTTGAGTTGTCAACCAAAGCTGCCTTCTGGCAGCTGCCCTGGTTGCCATAGTTCTAGACAAAATGAAAATGTTATTCAGCAAGGCATCTGCATCAAAGGGAGAAGCAATGGAAATATCAGTCAGCAAAACTTGTGATGTTCTGTCTAGGAGGAGCTGTTTCTCAGTACTTTGCACCATTGCAAGAATGGTGCTTGCGAAGAAGATGAAACTCTGAGAGCTGGCCATGGATTTTTAATTCCATATAAGGAAGAATTCCACTTTTCAGATTTAATTTTCCTCAAGATAAAGCATGTCTTGGGCTAGAATCACTGTGTTTTCATCTACTTGGCTACCTGAGAAGAAACATAAAGAAAAATCAGTGCTTCATCATTTATGCATTAGTCTTTGAAAGATTTTTTCTTTTGAGATCTGATCAAATTCCCTAAAAAGAGGCTTATTAGGAGAAATAATTGCTTGCATATATGGGACAGCATCTTCTCTGAGGTGCCACAGTACACTGTACTCATTTGGACAGCAACTGCAGGAAAATGTCCTGAGAATGTGATGCTCTGGATTGTATTCTGATCTTGAATAGGAAAGGACTCCATTATCACTCAGGGCAGTCTGACTTAACAAGGTACACTTGCTCTCTCTCTTTGATTTGAGAAAAGATAGCCTTTTTCTGCTACAACTGTGTTTATGAAGTAATGGTGAGGCACCACTCACCAGGCACTTGTGAACTAAGAGGTGAAAGTTGAGTGACAGAATTTAGGAAAGGGAATAACTGCAGGAAAATATGGCTAAAATTACAGTTTTTATGGATAGAAAATTCTGTTGGTGTTATCTTTAAGGACTCAGAAGGCCCTATGGGAAATGAAGATGATACTGTAAATCTTTATCTGCAACCTGCAGACCTGTATTGTGAGGAATGCTCACTGGTGAAAGACTGGTATCTCACATTTGTAAAGAAAGATGTTTTATGTATGCATGGCTTTATTAGTGTATATATATTTGTGCATATAAATATATACATGTAATGTATATAAAAGTAAACCTTGATTTTACTGTGGGATGCCCTGTAAACTGACTTTTGTCCATTTGGGTGTTTTGGGCCCTGGCTTATTGAAAATTGTTTTTGATATGTATGTTTAAAGAAAATACAGAAATATCTCTTTGCCCTGTGATACAGGATGCGCTTCATTAAACAAGTGACATTTGTGTAAGAATTTTTGCTGTTTGGGATATTGTCTTTTTAAAAAAGTCCCAATTAATTGCTAAGAAATGTTAAAAAGTTTTACCTTGATATGGTAGGTTGTCTAGTAATTTGATAATTTTTCTTGTAAGTAAAGAAATGATGGGGAAGAAAAAAAAAGATGAAGTGATGGAAATATTATCAACATTAGCAAGTCATTCAGAAAGGAGAAGCAGAGGTTGAATTTAAATTATTATTATTATTTTCTTTTTAACCACAGAGGAAGACCAACCAATGATCTTGTTTTTCTCTATGGTGGTCCAGTTTCTAATGGCTCACATGCATGTGTTTTTCCCAGTATTTTACACCTTGAAAAAATACTGAGTAATGTAGTGTAGAATGACTCTTGATACAACACAACCAAGAACATTACAAGGCTTTTTTTTTTTTTGTTTGTTTTGTTTTTTTTTTGGTAAAATACAGAATTATAATCAGGATTATAATTGATGTAGTGAATATGACTATAATTTAAAGTACCTGAGGAGGTCTACACTTGTTTTCTTAATCGGAAGATGCTGAGGCATGAAATGAGAAGTCAGCATATTTATACTCATGCTTCTTAGGTGTTATAAATGGCTCAGGATTCAAATTAGGATTAAATAAAAAAATAGGATTTATTAAAAGAATATAAAGGAATAGAGGTAAGCAAACAGCGCTGGGTGCACCGGGAGTCTCCGCTCCACCAGGACGCACACCAGTTACATCAAGCAGCTGATTTTTATGCACCTAGACTAATACATATTCATTACTACTTCTAAAAAAGTAGATTATTATAATTAGCTTCCGGGGTCCAGTTCCTCCTACTGGAGCATGCGCATCAGTCTCCTCTGGGGGTCTCTAGGGGTCTTTCATGCTGAAGGCTCGTAGTCTTCCTCTCACCCTTTGTACTTACTCGGCACTATTCCAAGTTTATGGAACACTCTCTGTACACTCTCCGCAGGTCTTGTCTCCCAACCGTCCTTCAGCTTCTTCTTTCTTCCTCTTAATCTCTTGGCCCCCCTGGCCAGATACCAAGGATCCCATAACAGTCACCAGCAGTCACCGGTTATTATCAGTTGTTCTGAAACTCCCAAACAGGTTGGCGATTCACAAGCAATTAAAACATTCTTTCCCAGCTATTCACAGTCATCTACATAACATCTATAGCAGTGTTAAATCAATCTCGACAGAGAAGACAGAAAAGAAAAACTGTAACTGTTAGAACTAGAAGTCAGGAATAACAAAAGCAAACAGGTTCATAAATTTAAGGAGTGTTTTCTGAAGACGTGATAAACTGACTGGAATGAGGGGGAGACCGGAGCACACTGCATCTGTGGTTCAAGAATTAAATTGCCAGTGCAGGGCCCAGAGGCAGGCAGGATTCAAACAGAATTATTGCAATTATTACATTATTACAGACTTATTTATTTATGGACACGAATTTATGGACACGAATTGGAATTGTTAAAACATTCCTCACATTAGGCAAGCTTGGACCTGAGCTATTTGGCTGATCAGTAACAAAAGTTTGCAGCATTCAACCCCAAAACTGACATAGGAATGTAGCTAAGGCAAGTGTCTCAGTGGGTCTGTATGTCTGGTGAAGTTCTGCTTCCCCAACAGCTTGGAAAGTGAAAGAGAATTCAGGCTGATCTTGCAGGTGACTGCTGTCCAGGATACTCGAACAGCATACCTGTGGCTCACATTTGTGAGCTTCTTGCAAGGTACATTTGTTGGCCTTAGTCACTTGCTTCACATTTTGAGTTAATGGATTTAGGTGCCTGTACTAAATTCACAAACAAAGGTTAAAAAAAAAAAAAAAAAAAAAAAAGACAAAAAGGGAGGATTTCTGCCTACTGAAAGCCCGGGGCTTTGTTCTGGCTCTCAGCCCAGGCCGTAATGGCAGTAGTGCAGGGATGTTTTGCACTCAGGTGCCTTGGAGGGTCACCTGTGCATGAGCAGGGGCCAGCATCTGGCAGTGGCATCTTGTGAAGCAGTGGTGAGAGAATGTTCCTGTTCAAGTCAAGGAAAGCAGTCCTTGCACTTACCGAGAGAGGCAGTTGTGTCCCACTTTGTTGCAGAGTGGGGTGCACTCCTAGCAAACCCCATGACTAGGACATTCCTCAAGTGGCAGCACTGAGTGAGTCTAGTAGATCCCTGGGTATGGCTTCAGATATCCTGCTGACTTGTCTGGGTCTAGCTTTGATTCTTGTATCTTAGTTATGCCACTTCCCCAAAATGAAACGATTAAGTCTTGACATTGTGCCTCACAAATATACTAAAGCTTCAGCCCTGAGCTGCACTCTGTTTTCTTCTGTGACTTATCATTTGAAATACGTGGAGATACCTCAGAATTTTTGACTAGAGGGCAGACTGTAGAGTAAACTTGATGATGTGAGGTTGCATGAATAGGTGAGTCTTATGACATACTGTTTGTAAGGTCCAAGATCCTCCACTGTGACTTTTCAGCCTATGAAAATAATGTGATATAAACATTTTTGATCATATCCTGTTATATAAAGCTGAATTAAACAAACAAAAACAAATAAAAATATGTTTATGGCATTTTGTCAGTTCCTTTTTTTTTTTTTGTGTATCACTGATGTGATAAGTGTTTCTATCTCTGGAATTTTACTGATTGTTTTAACAATAGCAATGGTGTGGAGTGCAGTCACAGATAATTTGCATTTGAGTTGTTTTTTTTTTTGATGTGCATTCTTTAGAATCCCAGGGCAATAGTGGGATGCAAAGTCTTGTTATACTATTGGCTTTATTATCCAGACCATGATTCACAGGAAAATGTTGTAATGACCTCTTGCACCAGCAACTAATTCTTCTAAAAGATGAAAGTTATTTTTTCTCCTGGCCCAGATATCAGAATCTGCCTTCAAAGAATGATATGGCATTAATAGTACAAGCTGCCCAACACTTCCAAGGGAATAATACCGGCAAAATCATTTTTTTTCAAGTGTATACACAAGCCAGCTGTATTTTTTTTTAATCCTGTGCTTCAGAGGCAGAACAGTTTCCTCCTGCTACTCAGACACAGCACATGTTAGCAATAACTGAATCATATTTAAGATGGAGAAGAGAAGAAAAACAACTCTGACCAGAAGATTGACCCAACTCCCAAATCAAAATTAACCTACAGAACTTGGACTTGTTTAGAAAACCTTTCACAACTATGCTGGCTGCTCTTAATACAAAAGTGCATAAATTCATATTCCAATCTGGATTTTGGACCCTAAATGACCATTTAGATAAAGAGTCACAATTTTGGCTGTCATGAACATTCATGTCACTTATCTCTTTTCTGAAAAGATTTCTTCTTCTGGCTACTTTTGATAAGTACTTGCTCTAGAATATCACTTTTCTAGTGTATGACCTTCAAATTTCTGGTCAAACTTAATTTATGATCTGCTTAAGCCCATTAGGTGATGCCCCTTCATTTAAATGTGTCTTCTGCTCCCTTGATGTTTTTATTTCATCTGGATAGACAGCAACCACTTCATCTTAGTAGACCTAGTGAATCATTCTTTCTTGGACAGATTTTAATTTTCATACCAGTGGTCTCAGTGGTTTACACCTGTTTGTGGTTTTGGATGAATTTCCTTACAGTTCAAATGTCTTGTATCTGTAGTGAAGAGTTTATTAGTATTTTGTACTTTCCTATTTCTATAGAAAATATACCCTGATTTATCAGATTTATCCTTTCACAGTGATGCATTATCTCTGGATTCACCATTCTGTAGGACAACTGATCTTCCTTCTTCTTCTGATACTTGAGCACGGATTTGTAGGAAACGTTGTTATTACCTGCTAAGTGAATGATCTTTAATTCCATATTTTATTTCTTATTACTTTTTACTCCATTCCTCAGGTTCATCCAGACCTTTTTGCATATTTCACAGAATCACAGAACCATCTAGGTTGGAAGAGACCTCCAAGATCACCAAGTACAACCTCTGACCTAACTCCACTAAACCATATCACTAAGCTCTACATCTAAACGTTTTTTAAAGACAGCCAGGGATGGTGACTCAACCACTTCCCTGGGCAGCCCATTCCAATGCCTAACAACCCTTTCAGTAAAGAAGTTCTTTCTAATATCTAACCTAAACTTCACCTGGTGCAACTTTAGCCCATTCCCCTTCATCCTGTCACCAGGCATCTGGGAGAATAGACCAACCCCCACCTTGCTACAGCCTCCTTTAAGGTACCTGCAGAGTGTGATAAGGTTGCCCCTGAGCCTTCTTTTTTCCAGGCAGAACAATCCCAGCTCCCTCAGCCACTTAAGACTTGTTCTCCAGACCCGTCACCAGCTTTGTTGCCCTTCTCCGGACTTGCTTGAGCACCTTGATGTCCTTCTTGTAGTGAGGGGCCCAAAACTGAACACAGTACTTGAGGTGCAGCCTCACCAGAGCTGGGTACAGAGGGACAATCACTTCCCTAGCCCTGCTGGCCACACTGTTTCTTATGCAAGCCAGGATGCCGTTGGCCTTCTTGGCCACCTGAGCACACTGCTGGCTCATATTCAGCCGACTATCAACCAATACTCCCAGGTCCTTCTCTGCCTGGCAGCTCTCCAACCACTCATCTCCCAGCCTGTAGCTCTGCTTGGGGTTATTGCACCCCAGGTGCAGGACCCAGCACTTGGCCTTGTTGAACTTCATGCAGTTGACCTCAGCCCATCGGTGCAGCCTATCCAGATCCTCCTCCAGAGTCTTCCTACCCTCGAGCAGATCGATACACGCACCTAACTTGGTGTCATCTGCAAACTTTCTGAGTGTGCAGTCGATCCCCTAATCCAGATCATCAATAAAGATATTAAAGAGAACTGGCCTCAGTACTGAGCCCTAGGGGACTCCACTAGTGACCAGCCTCCAACTGGATTTAACTCCATGCATCACGACTCTTCAATCACTTTCTGTTTCCCAGTGAATTATAGTATCATCCATAGCAATTATGCAATACATTGTAGATTTTTTTTTATTACCACCTTTAAATAAATATTTAGCACCCATTTTTGCAGAGCTTCACTCATAATTTGCCTCCATGCATGTAGTTTCCCTTTCAGCAGATGCCATTGTCATTTTTCTCTTAGCCAGTTCTTAACCCCTTTTACAATTTTTCTCCTAGTTGCCATGTTAATAAATGTTACAGATAGTAAATAAATTTTGTGCATGTTAGATCAGATCAAATACGCTAAGCATATTCTGGATTAAATCAACTCCTTTGCTGGGAAAACTGCTATCTTAAGGAAAAAGAATTTGCTTATCTAAGATATCTTCAGTGAATGCATGCTGCATTTTCTCCCTTTTTCCTATTTATGTCTGTTTCTAATTACCTCCTCCAAACTTGGTCATAGCCCTTGGTCATTACAGAACACTGATTAACAGGTCTCTCTTTTATTTTTATTTATAGCTACTGTCGGATCTTGTTTTTTTCAGCTACCTTATTTTGATGTCTTTTAAACACCTTCAAACCCAAGAGGACCTGTAATTTCAAATATAAATCTATCTGTATTCTGGGAAAAAAATGACACAGTTCTGATTTGAATGTACTGGGTGCAAATTTTTGGAAATGTGTTTCTATACTACATGTAATGACTCCTCATTTCAGTAGCTACTGATCCTATGTTCCCCATTCAGAATTACTTTCTTAAAAATGAAGACAAATTTTTGTATAGCCTAAGAATTTGACTGGATTAATTTTTACCTTAAATTCCCCTCTTCTGCTCTATAAACAAACTTCTTTTTATATTGCTTCCCCCTACACACACACATTCCCTCCCCCCAGCTCTCCCAGTGTATGCTGTGAAATAGAAGTGTTATTTCTATTAATTTGCTTCATAAGTTCTGACTACACTTATAGCAGTGCTTCTATTTTGATGACCAATCACTATGATCTATCTATCACTTGATGACCAATAACATGAAGCTTTCCTTAGGATTAGTCCCTTTGCTAGACTTTGTAACTAACCCTTTATTTCTGCCATCTTAGCTCTTATTTTCTTCTTGAAGGTAAATAATGTTGGTCCCGTATCCTCTTCATACAAGGATGTGGCAACATCACTGATCCCCTCCCTCAGGCTGTACTATCCCTACCATGATTAAATTAATATTCAGATGTTTGAGTTTTTAGTCCAGTTAAACTAACTTACTTTCTAGATTTTTCTTTTTAAAATATAAGCTTTATTTGCCTATCTCATGTTATTAACTTATGATAGCTCTATTTGGTACCATTTAATGATCAGTTTTTCTCTAAGGTCTTTAAAATTTTGAAGAATTTCAAAAATCTACCTCTCAAAATTTTGGCTAAAATAGCAGTATCTTAACCTAAATAATTCTTGCCTTAGTGAATCTCCATAGATAACTCTATTATACTTAAGTTCTTCTGGGCACTTTATTACCTACATTTGTTCTCCATCCTACACAGAGGAAGCCAATGTCTTTTAATCACAGAATTTTAACATTTGTCTCTGAAGTTTTTTATTCATCTCTCTAATTTTGTGGGAAGTTTGCAACAGGCTGTTATCTGTAATATACTCTCAGATGTCTAAAGCATTTCTGACCTGGCATAAGGGATCCATACTTCTATGATTCCTTTTTCCTAGAATGCCTCAGTGTGGCAAAATGGCATTGCTAAGTCTCTTCTCTATCTGAAAACTTAATTAACTGCTCATAAGGGGGAGAGGTAAGGAAACGAGAAAGTCTTTCTTCACAAATTATGTATTCTGTACCAGCAATATTTTTCAGACCTATTGTTTATGATGCTTTATCACATTATTTCTTGTACTGTGATGCTGAAAACTGTGTATTCCAATGCAAACTTTACCAGTTCAGAAAAAAAATGACAGGATTAGGCTTCCTGTTTACATACCCCAGTTTTGCTTTTCATTCTGTTTGTCTTCATCGTGTAATCTGTTCTAATCCCAAATCATCTTCAGCAAAGTTGCTTCCTGACCAGTTTCCTATCCTGTCTTTTGAACTTGCTTATCCTTGCCCAAACACAAAGCCCCATGCTTTTCCTTCGAAGGAATTTTTGCACTGTATCTCAAAGGATCTTTTCTCAGACAGCTTTCTGCAGTTTGCATAATCCTTCTGAGTGATACTTGTATGTTTTTTGCATTTGAATTCCTTGTCAGCATGGTCCTTTTTCCAAACTGACTAAGGACACTGGCTCTCCTATTGCTAGACTGACTAAGGACACTTTCCCCTACAACACTGCCTCCGTTCCTTCCACTTAGAAAACAAATCACTAATAATTCCTGCAACTTTTTATTATTATTATTATTTTTTTAATATATATACAATTTTGAACTTGCCTTGCAGCCCTCCTTCCTAATAGGAATGTCACCCAGGACACAGTCATGTCTTACTATCATCAAGATACCAAGTTTACTTCTCTCTTATTCCCAGGTTTTGTTACCCTGTCAGAGTGGGAAATTAGATGAGGTTGATACGGTTTGTTCTGTATCCAAGGAGCACCTGCAGAGAGGTAGCTAATGAATGTGGGAGCCAAGAGACCTTCAGATAAGGCCACCACTCTTCTGCTGAACACAGGCTAATTTAGATCCTCTCTGCTGCAGTGGAGTACTAAAATTGCATGCTCTTAAAGTTAATGGCAAAGCAAAACAGTTTACCCTATAGTACTCAATTCTGATGCAAGTTAAGAAGATCTTTTAAAGACAGCATTTTTATTCTGTTTTTGAAAAATAAGTTAATATTTCATGACCTTTCTCTTTGGAACTGCATGTATCCTATTGGACCGCTTAGGGAGACCAAAGCAGTACAGTGTGCGACTGAGCTCTCACCTTGCTAAGGTTCCTCAGTAAATCCGTGAAATGGAATATCTCAATTTCCTTAGATTTACAGAAGTGATTGGTTTGTGTTCAGTTAGGTTTTAAGGCCCAAACTGCAAGCAATCAGTAAATGGCAAACACATCTTCGTGCATTGCTCAGTAACTGCAAATTTGGCACTTCCAGTGCTTCATAGCAGCACTCATTGAAGTAGTGCTAATGAGAGAATTAAGTCCATCTGATTAGAAGCAAAGTATGAATGATGTAATAAAAGTGCTGGTGAACATCTGATGATCTGGAGACAGGAGTGGACTAGGGAAGGAAACTGTCACATCTTGTCAGACTTGCCACCATCTTTGGCTTCCCTGCCTCTGTTTTTTTTTTTTTTGCTCTCACAAAAGCTGGGTTTTCTCTCTGGCTGTGAAACATTCACAGAGCTGAGGAACAGGGAAGATGTCAGAGTGTTCTGCTTCAGTTAGATTTGTGCCTCCTGCCTTCACAACCTTGTTACACTCAGTGCCTCTGCCCATGTATGCAACAGGTGTTTTCCTCCTGCTCCTGGTACAAAGTGTCAATGTTTAATGTGATAAAGTCTGATTTCAGGGCTGTTTTGCCCACAGCTGCCTTGATTTTGGTCACATTGCATCTTGCCTGTTGGCTTTCTGTTGTTATATGGGGAAAACTGACTTTCTGCAGTCACTTATATTGGGTAAGGTCTCTAATGCTCCATGGTATAGATGTTCTGCAATGAATAAGACTGTTCATTTAACAGGCTAGAGAATTGGGCAAGGTTGGGATATTACACTAGAGAGAAATCAGGTCAGACAGAAAAGTCATGAGGTCTTCCACACCAAATCTTGTTTTTCTGTAGAAAAGTTCTGCTTTTGTTTGCTTGCTCTTTTTCCAAGCTTAATAATTGAGGATGGAGTGTGAAGAAACCTTAGTCTCTACTAATTCTCCATTACACTTATCATAGTCATTTAACTTGGGTGAAAGTTCCTTATTACTAGCAGTCCACTGTCTCACAGCTCTCCCATGAGCAGAACAACCAGGGATCTGCAGCAGAACTCTGTCATTGGCTGCCCATGGGATGGCTTGGTCTTCTGTTGCAGAAAGCGATACTTGCAAATGTTTTTGGTTTTATAAAGTGCTTAATGCACGTTTAGGGTATCTATATTCTATACTGTGTATAACAAAAAAGAGCTTGTTTACTTCATGCCTTTTCTCCAGATGTAACTCAAAAATGTGGTAGTTGTGCTTCTAGAAACAAAAAAATATCATTTAAACATCTGAATAACTAATAGTATTAGGCAGCCTGGCTTTCCATTTACTTGAACTACAGACTTATTAAAAACACTATTTCTGGATATTTATTGGTCAAGATATCAGGCTTGAGAAATTTGAATAATGTATCTAAATTTATTTTGTGTTCTACTGAGGCAAAATTAAGAGAATACCATTTAATAATCATTGTAACAGACAACTTCTATTAATTTTGATTAATCGTTCGTGTGTAATCAATCTGTAATTCCTGAGAGACTGATCCTTTTTGCTCTGAACAGTGGTTGTGAAAGAAAGAAAAACGTACTGAGTGACAAATAGAGTTTGAAATAATTAAAAGGGGAAGAACAAAGCACCAATTCTAGGAAACATGGGCAGAGGCTGTTTTTTTCATTACTCATTCTTTTTATTTTTAACTCAAATTAAGGACCAACTCTTTCTGTACAAAATCTGGTATTGTAGCCTGAGTTCTCTTGTTGTTGCAATATGGATAAGTTTAAAATAGTAATGCAATTTCTCAGTAAAAATCTTTGGTATTCCAGTATACCAGTTACAAAGTGTGAACATTAGTGACAGTTTTCAGTTGGGTGGCTGATTTATATACATACATACATACATACATATATATATATATATATATATATATATATATAATTTGCTACTGGATTTTTTTTTTTAATTGTTGCCTTAGGATAATTTGATTATTGTAAAACTACTTTATATGAAGTGAAGCTGAAACGAAGTTAGAAGAAAAAGTGAAATTAACCACAAGCTACTAATTACAGTACTGGAATGCTGTTGCAGGTTGGGTTTTCTTAAACACGGACTGTGCATATAACTGCAGATATTACACATGCATAAGCAGTAGTTAAAAAAAAAAAAAGTGTTCTGAGAGAGGACGTCCTATTTTTCAGTAACCCATTCATTCGTGATCCAGACTTTTTCATCTTTACTTACAGTAACTCTTGTACTTACCGTCGCGTAACGGGTCTATTAATTATTGAAAGCTGTTCTTGTCCCTGCTTTCCAACTTGACAAGGGATCAACGCAGCTTTAGTTACCTTGTCCTGCCACCTCGTGGACAAGATTGTAAATAACTTTTTTCCACTCAAAACCAAAACCGGTAGTGCAGCATCCATATGTATCCATCGTTTAGGTGTGAAACAATCTCCCTGTTAACAACTTTTCAACATACACTAGTAAGTGGGATTCCATCAATTAAATGTCTTCCTCATAAAGCTTCTCTCGAATCAATTAAACAGCAAAAAGTAAAATGAAATGCTTTTACCCGTTTGAGAGTAAAATCTCTCAGCACAAACATTTTGAGTCCTAAATAGCAGATTATCTAGCCAAGATAGTGCTACCTTTTGCTGATACCAAAGTAGAGAGCAATCATAAAGACCTTGAGCAGCCTTTGTAACAAAAATTTTGAATGTGTGCCTGCTTAGATTTTGAAACATGTCATAGGCCATCCTTGCCCTAACATTAGGTACAGCTGTTTTTAATGGCTAAGTGTTATGGTAAATTGCCCTAAAGTAAACAGAAAGTACTGAGGAGGGGTAAATGGCTGTGTGGATTTAATGGCAGTCATTACAGACCTTGCCTTGCAGTTTGTGATGTTCACATGCACTTAGATGCAGAGATGCTTTCCTCTTTAAATCTGACCACCACGTTTGAATACTGGTTCCTCAAGTGGCATGCAAGAAGATTGTAGCTCTCTGCCAGCTGTAAAAAGCAACTTAATTTCTCTCCTAAGCAACCTGAGTAGCTGTAAACACTTCTGCTGACATGATTTGTGACTGACATCATCAGTGATGCTCTGTGTTCTGTAGTTGCAAAAGTAAATAAACAAGCACTATACCATATGCCTCTGAATATGTCAATTCTATCATTGTTTTGACATGGAAAAGGAGTGGTAGAAACTGGGGTACATAGAAGTGGTAGATTTATATCCTAGAATTGCAGTTCTTGGAGGAATTAAATACGGTATTAACTCAGATTAAAGTTGACTAACAGTTCACTGCTAAAGAAAAGGTAGAAATTATGTGATATTGCTAAAGTGAAATAATACAACTCATATTCCCAAAGGTTTCTAAAGAGCTAGAACAAAACAGTGTCTGGTTTTGAGCTAACCTAAAATTTCAATTTCTCTTTCACTAAGTATAGTAGGGAAAAAGCCTTACTTTTTTAGACTTCTCCACCCCCCCACCCCGCTCCCACCGGTATTCTTATTCCTCTTTAGGGATGTGACTTCACAGTTTTCCAGTTTCTATAACATGTAACAGTGGTACATGTGGACAAAATGCCACCTGATCAACCAGCTGGGAGGTATTCTACAATTTCAGAAATAGTGTTTTAGGTAACTTTCCACTTCTTATGGCTCAATGGATTGATTAACAAGCTTTGGCGTCAAGCACCCTCTTAGAATAGGGAGTTTGACCCCCAATTTTATAGCACAGGTAATGAAAACACTCCAGGGAAACAAATGTGTGAGGAGTCATGTTAAATAGAGACTACCGTCTTTAATATAGCACTTCTAAAAGAAAACCAACTTGGAAGCAAACAAACAAACAAACAAACAAACAAAACAAAACAAAAACAACCAAGCAAACAAACAAACAAAAGTATTAAATCTGTTAAAACAAACAAACAAACAAAAAAACTAGTGACCATCTATAAAACTATCTTCCCTGAGAAACATGGAAAAGCTCAAATACAGTGTTACAATGTGTACGTTGGCACGGCATTCTTTAATGAGCTTTTCTTCTTCCTAGTGTTAGTATTCAAGTGAAGCAAGCCTCAACACAGACACAGAAGCCTCAACACAGAAAATGTCCTATTTTGCCTTTGATAAGGCTTTTACCTAGGAAGTACTGTGCTGAGAAATCTTCACTTCTGTAATTCAAAATTCAAATTGTATGTTCAATATCTACAATACATGGGTACACTGAGGTTAAGAGTTCTAATATATTTTTTAAGTGATTAATACCAAATGAATTGAAGGATTTAACAGTATGCTGTAATCAAGGCTGATTTTAGGAGCCCTTGTCAGACCATGGAGTTAGACGGGCAAAACTGCACCTGAGGGGCTGAGAGACACCTTGAAATCTTTGCAGTTCTTAAAAATGCTTTTTAATGTTTGTGTTTTGTTTTCTTGTTGTTTGTTTGTTTTTGTTTTGTTTTCTCTGTAAGATAGAATAATTTAGAATAATTTTGTTTCTATAAAAAGTGGCTTTTCATTGTGTGGAGTTATTTTGTTTAACATTCTCTTTGTTAATCCTTTTGTAGTTGTAATGTAGTTGTAATGCAGAAATAAATAAACTAGATGCTTGAAATATGTTTGATGTTTTGGGTGAAGAAAATTTGGGATAAGGAAGAAATAAAAGAGTTTCAATTTGAGGGACATTACATTTTTTATCAAGTGAAAGTCTCTTTTTTTTTGGTAAAAATACTTTTGTGCTGGCTCCCTGCCAATCTTTGAAGATGTGTTGTGAAAATACCACACAGCACCACTGTGCCTATTTCTCTCCCTCTGAATCTGAGTTCCAAATATCTGGAGACTTCATGCTTAAAACTTAAGTTGTTGAGCTGCATCTAAGGAACTGGGACTTGAGAACTCCTTCCAGTTTCCATTGAGGCCAGTGTCCTTACTCCCATCTTCTAGAATTTAAGTTTTCTCACCTTATATGTAATGTATTGCTTTGGTGATTTGCATCCCAAAAGCCTACAGGTGCAGAGCTAAACCGTCACTAGAGAGCATGTGCACTCTTTTAACATGTGGCATAGTGCCATGGTATTTGTGGCATTATCCTATCACTACGTAAAGTTAGCCAGTAAAGAGGGAAATAGGGAAAATGTTATGTGCACTTGAGTATTTCAAATATTTTATTTGGCTCTATGTCTTAGCAAGTGCTGTTTGAAATCAATATTATAATATGAAAAGTGTGATTTGCAGCTCTTCATTGTTATTAAAAGCATAAAACACAAGACATATTTCTTTAAAAACACTCTGATATGCAAATCAACAAACAGCACTTAATGTTCAAATGAGACAGCAGTCCAGATTAGGACTTCCTTTGTGAATACTAGGTGAACACTAGGATATTCGGACATCTTCTGTAGAGCTTAATGCCAAAGTGATGTGTTGCATTGGTTACAAAAGTATACAGCTTTGTTTAGAAGAATCGCAAAGGAATTTGAGTCTGGATTGGAGCTGTTCCATATTTACATGTGTACAGGCACTGTCAGTTGGTTACAGGACTTTTCTCTGTGTGTGTATCAATAGATACATTCATATCAGAATAATAACACTATAGGGTCTGTATTGCTTTAATGTATTGTAGTTAAAATGGTGTAATTTTTATTTGAGGACAAATTCTAAGATATCTTGGCTGTAAAAAAACACAGGATTGCAAGTGAAATACAAAAAATTATTATGTTCCTTAGCATACCTTTGTATAACTAGCATTAAAAAGTATCTACAATGAAGCTGGATGTTTTCTTTTCAAAGAGGATCAGTGGAAAGGAAAGAGAAAAAGCATCTCAATTGAAAGTGGTTTTTTTTTTTTTTTTAAGTACAAGTCTAAACCGCACCACACCTTTTCTCCCTCTGTATTGGTACAAGTACAAACACCTGTTGTGGAGAGTGCCTGGAAAGATGCAGGCTCTAGGAAGCCACCGCCTCTCTGTGCATTTGTGGGTGCACAGGAACTCTGCACTCTGAGGATTCAGGTATATATAGAAGGAAAAGTCTCTTAAAAGCCAGAAGTGGTATGTCCATCCTATCATTCTTTACATATATATATATATTTTTTTGCATTTACTTTACATACATATTTTACTGTTGCTTATCTCTAAGTCATACACAACAAGTGTTCTCAAACGTAATTGATCTGGGCACCACCAAAATGGTCAGCTACCTGCCATGGCCTAGGCATTGTCTTGGTGTAGCACTCTGCATCCAGTTGTGTGGCACCAGACTTTTTCACTTTTCCCTTCTGTGCTATGGGCTTTACCTCCCTGTCATTGCCAGCCATGTCAGAGCAACTGCCTTTATCCTTGCAAAAGTCCGGCAAAGGTGGCTTGAAAGCCTCACTATAACCATAAGCCACTGGGAGATCTTCTGAAGGAAATAAAAAAGCAATGTTGAATAAGAGGCTGTTAACATGTACAGAGTAAAATCTGTCTTTAAAATGATGATCTTGCGTAGTGTGTGCTGAAATGCTGCAATCCATGCAGCTGCTCTTCAGCCATCAGGCCCACGCCTGCTGGTCTTGTGGAAGAGACCGAAGCTATGGAGGGCAGCCAAGCTGTCTGTTACTGCAGGTTTAGCAATGCAGGTGGAGAAGGAAAGAGCTAGTAGATTGTTTATTTGTATGCAGCTAGTGTTTGAGAGATCACCAGACTGAACTATCTCAAACCCTGCTTTCAAAATCAACATGTGAGGAGAGTGAGATGCATTAGGGTGAATATTAACAGAGGTTAAACTGCTGTTAAGGTGGGCCTTCACCCTCAGGGCCTGTGCAGCCCACCTGCCTGGCCCCATCTTTTCTGTCCTGGTGACTGCCTTCCACCCTGGGCCCAACTGGGCCCAGCAGTCTCACCTGGGGATGGTCAGGCTGTGACTAACCCTGGTCACTGTCCCCAGCCCAGCTCACTTCACTGGGGCCATGGGATGGGTCTGGTTTCAGGGGGATGCACTGCAATGCCCTGCAGCCCTCCACCACATCCTCTGCCTGTGCTTTGATGGACATTTTGTTAATTCTTGTGTGATAACTTATCTTTTAATAAAAGTGCTTTTTCTCCAGAGTCTGCAAGTAGAATAAATAAATAAATAAGAAAGAGCAGGAATTGGTTTGTCATGGATGAAAGAGCAAAATCCATTTTTGATTGTATTTTCATCATTTGTTTAAATGTTCCTTTTTCCTAGTCTACTTGCTGCAAATTTAAAGTGTAATATGCTTCTGACTTCCTTTTTTTTTTTTTTTCTTCCTCTTTCCTTCTTCTTTATTAAGGCCAAAAAGATTCTCTATATTGTTCCTAACAATAAGGTCTATAATAGAAATTATCAAGTTGTTGAGCACACAGCCTTGAACCTCATTCATTCTTTCATCCCCACCTGAGCCTGAGCAATACAAATATCCTGCCTTTTCAGTATAGTTTAATGAAAAATAATCTCGCTGTACTATGGATAGAGACAAGAACTAAGACTTACAGGAGCAGAAGAGGGAGGAAAAGGTAGATAAATACTGACAAGCAAAAAAAGAGAAAGAGAAGAGCCAGTGGATAAGAGCCACCTTCACCTGACTCCCATTGCTCCTTCCTGATTGCAAGAGAAAGTGGTGTAGCTTGTAAGGGTGTAGAGAAAGCAACATGGTGCCTGCCCCTTATGAGCTACAATTTGAACATCCTGCCACCATCTGGGGCATGACCTGGCTGCCACAGGTCAGAACACAACAGAGCATGCTTGGGCAGCCCATCTGCTTTGCCTGGGCAGAGTGTGCCATCAATGGCATCCATCTGAGCTTTGGACTTGAAATCCTTCATTCAAAGGGTGTTGAGGCACTGGAGCAGGTTGCCCAGAGAAGTTGTGGATGCCCCTTCCCTGGAGTTGTTCAAGATGAGGTTGGACAAGGCCCTGAGCAACCTGATCTAATGGGTGGCATCCCTGCCCATGGCAGGGGTGTTGGAACTAGATGATCTTTAGGGTCCCTTCCAACCTGAGCCATTCTATGTTTGGAAGGGCAGGGTGGAGTGAAAGCTCCAGGCTGTCCCCAGCCATTGCAAACGCTCTGGGGATGATTGCAGGCTCACTGACAACCCAAACTTCTATCCAGGCTAACTCACTGACAAATTTTAGATTGACAGAGATGTTTATCTGGTTGTTCTGTGCTGAGTAGTTGTGACTGTTTTGTTATAGTGATAAAACTTGTGGTTTGGTCAAGGGGCTTTTGTGTGCCCTCAACTAGTGATCTTGTTGTGTCCTTGGAGCATCAGGTAACATTACAGGACTGCAGCAGTGTTAGAAGGGAGGAAGTCTTCCTCTCTCCCAGATGTTTTCAGATGATTTCTCCCTTTCAAGCCCCTCACCTGCATCTTCATTTCTTTCATTCTCTTTTGCACAGCAGCAGCTGGTTAGCTTTATGCCTACGCTTCTGAGATACTTTTAAAGTACATGCTTCTCTTCCTATGGGGGTGGTCTGTGTAGTGACCCGCAGAAAAAGAAGTCAGATTACTTTGTCCTTTTAAGTCTGTGATTGTTATGAATCTTTCATTTGGATAGGTTGTAGCACAAACTTCTCTATCACCAGCTAAAACAATCTTGGGAATATATTTTGGTTCAGTAAGTCAGTACATGCAGCATGTAGCCTCATTTTATTCATGCTTATGCCTCACAATCAAACTGAGAGAGATGGATTTTCTAATTAAAAGAGAGAGTACGTATTTATCTGTTGCCAGAATGTTGTATAAATGTGTTCTGGATGCAGTTATTCTCATATATCAGCAGAATTTGATGAATCCCAGTTTTCATTAGCTATCTTGAGTGAGGATGGATTATTGCACATTTCCAGTAAGCAGCTTAATTTTATTGTTATATTACATTCCTTACTTAGCATAAAAAGTGAATAACTGAGCAGCATTAAAAAAAGCTGAGAACTATCATCAGTAGCTGTGGGGGAGTATTTTCGATCCTAACATGACAAAGATGCCATGTATATGAAATCATGTGTAAATTTTCAGATTTTTTTCCATAAGCAAACTCTCTTCTAAGCACTAGCTTCAACAGCCACTATACTTCATTAAGGGAGAAAAATCCTAAAGGCATAGTAATTCAGAAACAGACAATGCATTCCTTCTCTACTAATATAATGAACCATTTACAAAAAGCAAATCACCAACAGCTTGCTGTTCTGCAGCAAAAGGAGGCATAACATAACCTTTGTGGTATTGATTTGCTGTTCTGAATGCAGGCTGGAAGGGAAAATAATTCCTGTGAAAGCTGTTAAAAGTATCTATCCTTGTCTTTAAAAGTTGATCTAAGATTATAGATGTTCCAGAAGTTTTCTAACTTGTAGCTAAACATTAAGCAAATAATTTACTTTGTGTGAAATGTAATTATTAGCTAAAAAAAATAATCTATAAATAATTTCATATGTTGAAGTTGTTTTAGATGTGACCAAATAATTTAACGTGAGTAATGACTGATCTTGGCTTTTATTTTTCTGCTTGTGGAATGCAAATGGCCAGATCACAGCTTAATTTAATTTTGTTGTTAGCAGCATCCGGTAAAGTTCATAAATAATTATAACTGCCCTTAGTTTGCTGATTTTCAAAAACAATCCAGGGGAAGTGTTACTCTGTGCATTTTTCCTAGATATCCACTACTTGTCACTATCAGAGACTGTATATTAAGCTGACTGATCTTCGGTCTGGCCTGGTATGACCGTTCTTCTATTCTTGGATGGCTGGGAACACTGTGCATTGTATAGTGGCTAGATGAATGTGCCTGTATTTTTGATTCAAATACTCATGCATAAGATTTTACAGTTTGGTCTGCAGGAATTTTTCTGCATGGAGCACTGAAAGTTGCATTCTGTAAATAATTCTGTAGTAAAATTACATAGGGAGATTTTTTTCTTGCTTTAAATTTCCTCTATTATAATAGCTGGCTCCAATACAACTGGCAGAAGAAATACAGTTTTTAGGGAGGCTTTAACTGTAGGGTTCCCCTTCCTCCCCCTTTTCCATTTCTAAACATTCTAGCCAAAAAAAAAAAAAAAAAAGTGTGGATGGATGTGACAGTTTAAGCTTGTCTCAGAATGGTAATCCTCATGCCAAGTGAGCTGGATCAGTGGATTTTCCCACTCAACGCAAATCCATTTTCATAAATTTTCTCACTCTTCTTCAGAGAGACTGTGTGTGTATCTATTAATAAGGTGTCCAATAGAAAGTTGTCACCAGGGAGAAAAGATGAATAAGAAATATGTTTGTCTTTAAGATATTTCAGCTCTTGGAAGTGCAGAATACAGAGATTCCACCTTTTAATGAGCAATCCCTTATACCTATGCTGATTTCACTGACGTTAATAAAGCCGTGTTTGGCATAAGAAAACCTGTTTGCACAAATCCCTTTCCAAGGAATCTGTTTTTAGAGCTGATTATTTCTGTAGAAAAGGGAGAAGGAAGGAAAAAGAATTATTGGTGGCTTTTGGACCAGACCTGCTGTTCAGATAGTATCAAATTCCCAAAGTCTAATTTGAACAGATGTTGTCTGGCTAGGGGTGTGAAAAAATGCTGTCAATTACTCATTTTTCCATGAGTCTCTCTTTTTTTTTTTTTTTGTCAGACAAGTCTTCCAAGAGCCATACTTTAATACATTACCCTAATTATTCTCACAGACCCATTACTGGTGCAAGTGGAGTAAGTCATTCTGCTGTATGCAACCTTACAGATGAACATGTAATGAAATTCCAAGACAGTAATTCACAATTAAAGACAGTTAGAGGACTTTGTCTAGAAGTGTTCTTGGAGGCTATCTATTGCAAGCACAATGTCAAGAATATCACAATCTGTATACCGCTCTGCCAGCATCAGTAATCTCTTACTAGCTCCAATTAGCACAGAACTGAAGGATGTCACTGTAGTGGCAATAAGCAGCAAGAATAAACAATTAATAGTCTGAAGTAGCTAACTTCTTTAAAATTCTATTTTTGTGTGCTAATGAAAAGGTCGTAGTAAGTATCCATTACACTTACCATGTTCTTTGGTTCGTGTACCCGTGAATGCAGTTTAGATACTCAAAATACACAAAATAAATACCTGAGTTCCATTCCTAGTTTTGGCACTAGCCCTGGACCTGACAATTTGGCTCAGATCCACCAGTGAATGTAAGAGTAGTTGTGCTGAGCATTGCTACATTTAATTTTCAGACAGCTGCTTCCAGGAGAGGAATTTGCAAACCTCAGCCAGGCAGTGAAACTGTCTGCATGGTTCATGGGGAGAGGTACTTGTCCCAAAAACTACTTATGGTAGCCAGCTCTCTAACCAGAGGACATGCTTCAGCAAGCCCATGGTAAGCACAGGAGCAGCAGACTGTGTAGCTTGTGACTTCAGGAAATATGGCCCTTGTGCAATAGTTGGTTACAGAGATATCTTCTTTATAGAGCCAGCAGCCAGCTGTGAACTTGTCCTGGGCAGTGGAAGGCAGAAAATTCAGGATTACAAGAGGTGAGGCCTCCAACACTTCTTTTTAACAAAGGCATGTTTGTCTGTCACTGTTGTGAAGTTGTGTTTCAGTGGCTCCTAGCAAAGTGTAGCCCAAGCAGAGCAGATTTAAGTAGCAAAACAGTTGGTATTGAGGAGCCACTAGTCACACAGCAGGTGTTCGTGGTTTTTACTCTGAACTAGCACCAGTCTGGGCCTGTGTTCAGAGGACTCATTAGTAACTGGAGACCATCAGATGCACACCTGGTCCTCATCTTTTGAGACAGATTCAGCAGAAAGCCATCCAATGAGCGTGTGTGTATGCGCTGTGACCAGTCCACAGTGTGAACTAAAGTACCATAAATAGGGATCATTAAAAAGTCATTCCTGGTCTGGACTAAAATGTTAGTGATGACACAGTTAGAAACAAAGTGTGCCCATCAGACAGTGCCCTAGGTAGGAGATAAGACAGATGCATGACTTCACCAGTGCAAATAGATGCTTACAGTCCCTTAGGTTCTTATGCATTTAATCTGTGCCTGGATTTTGCACTGGAATCTTTGGGAATAAGTGGCATTTTCAGTACATCAATGATTTTCTGGGATGTGGTCCTTACAAGCTTCATGCTTTGGTTCACTCCTCTATAGGGAGCACACACAAAGACATTCTTTTGTTCTTTTCTTCAGGATCCTAGGAGCTGTCTCAGGAGGGAGGATATTAAGATTATAAAGAGTAATTGATCCCCACCCTACCACCCCACCCCAGACGCCTTTGGAAAATTGCTAGTGTTCAGAGTTGCTATAGTTTTCTTAAGGTTTAATATGAACATCCTTCTAGAAAGAAAATCTAAACCACTGGTGTAACCAAACTGCTTTTGGTCATGCAGTTTCTGTTGTGGCAGATTGCCAGTAAGTGATGACACTATGTTGGCATGGTACTACTGGCCCTGGCCTTTTCCCAGACTTGTATGCATGCTGAGAATCCTGTTTCTGTGCTGAGAATTCAACAATTATGGGGGGTATATTCTGTTCCACTCCAACAGCTCAAAAAAGGATGAAGAAACACTGCCAGTATTTCCTTCATAACAGACTTCCTCTCCAGCATTGTAAACCAAAGGTTTAAAATCTAATTTCTACACTGTTAAACCAGGAAAATTTAAACAGCAGTTCAGGAAAGCGGGAGATTGTGAACTCAGTTTCCTTGTTACTCCAGAAGGCACTGAAAGCAGTGGCTCTGTGCCATGCTTCCTGCACACATGGAGGAGAAATCCTTCCATGCCCCTGTCTCCAGCTATGTCTAAGCACATCCCACCTGTGCTTACCTACCTGAGTGGGATCCAAACTCTAGAACTTCATTAAGCCAAACTTTTCTCCTCCAGAGTCCAAGGCTTCCTCTGCCCATTTAAGTACTACAGCTCTATTATTATGCCCCATCTGCTTACTTACCCTCCCCACAAAGTGGGATTTCTCCTTGCTTTTCTGTTCAGTTGCAGTACCTGCTTTTTACCAGCCCTGTGTTTCCTTGTGCCTTATCCAATTGGTAGCTTAAGATTGTTGGTCAACATTGGAAACATTCCTCCAGCTTTCTATTTACTGGAAAAACATGGGGAATAAGGAACTCTCAGCAATGCACAAACATAGGTAGAAGTAGTTTGTTTGGAGATGCTACCTACAAACCATTTGGGTGGAAGCATGCTGCTGAGTTGTGGAGGTAAGAACTTAAAGACAAATACCTCCCAATAACATCAACAGCTATTGTTTAAGTAAGGATGTCCAAATAGTCAGGATTAGGATCTGCTGCCATTACTACTTGTTACTCCAAAACCATGCGTTCACAAGTCTGTCCACCAAATATTAAAGAAGCAGAGCTAGCATAGGATTGTAGAATACCTTTAAAGCAGTGAATTAAAATAAATAGTAGAGTTGATGAAACACAGAAAAGTTGAAAACACAGAAGAATGGTTTCATAAGTTTTTCAAAGTCTGACTTGTCATTTCTCTAAAGTAGGCCTTCTCCTCCTTTATAATTATGAAATTGATTATTTTAAATACTCTAATTTGGCCCTCCTTAATTTCTCCTCAGATGCCCTAGCTCAGAATCCAGGAAGTAATTGCAGTGCTCATATGAGGAAGATGCTATTGCAGATACTTTATCCTATGAACACAAGTGCAGGTACCACCTCCCCTCATGATCGTTTTGTCTCTGATACCATAAAAATTTTGGCACAAGGGCTGAGACTTTTGATGGGGTAGATGTTGATATCTTTCTCAGAAGCTGACATGTGCACTGTTCTGTGGTTTTTTGCTCATGAGCTGCTGCAAAACTCAGTTGGTCTGCACTTTGAGCAAATAATTCCTTTTATTTGACAGGCTTTAAAAAAAATAGAGAAAGAAAAAGAGAGAGAGGGAAATAGAGGCTATCAGACTGTTCCCAAACAAGAACATCCAGAATGGTAACAAAAAAATGTTGCTGCTGTGTTATATAACCATTAGAATCGCTTACCATCAAAGGTCAAAAGCATTAACCACATGTTGGCAACATTTATAAATAGACTCTCTATGGAGCTTTACCTAAAGTGGAATGGATAAAACACTTTGACTCAGGAAGACCAATTAGAACCAGTAGGATCTTTTAATGTAATAGCTGCATTAGGCAAGATGCATGAATGTTGGTACTCACAGACATAGAAAACTAGACAGTTTCACTGCTTATGGAGTCTGAAATAGAATACAATTTAAATTTGACAAGTAGAAGGCCACAGGATGGCTGGCCCTGTTGTGGCTGTATAAGAGAGGGAAAGCATGAAAAGATTTTCTTATTCCCAGCAGGGCTGTGAAACAAGTACTGCACCTCTTTCCAACGTTAAAGTTTAAAGACACACTTTGTATCCTCAGGGAAAAAATGAACTCCAAAGGGACTGGGAACTTGTATAGAGACTGTGTCCATCAGTGGAGTCCAGACTTCATTCTCCCAGGAGATTAGGACGTAGGTATTTCTAACATACTATTAGTAATGTATATCATTACATACTGGGTAAAAGATGTTTGACAAATATTCAAAAACTAGAAAATTCTAGGTTTATGTTTGCTTTGGGCATATTCATTTGTTCCTCTTTGTCTCTATTTAGTCTGTATTAATTACATGAGTACACATGATCTTTTCCACAAACACATAGGATGATCTTAGTTTGAACTGTCTGTCTAGTGGGTAATGACCAAGTGCTAAAGAGCAGTAAGGATAAGACCTCTTACAATTTCCAAAGATAACAGATAAAAACCAATCACTAGGACTAATTGTTTTTGAATCCAGATACTGTGAGTCTCTCTTGTTTGTCCAGACTGACTTGCTGTTGATGAGAGTAGAGCTGATACTTCTTTGTAGAAATCAGATGCTCTTACCTTCTTGTTCAGACCAGTCAGGATGTGAATGGTTCTGTTCTGTGCTAGAAAAATGACCATCCTTTAGCCTACCTTGGTGCCAGGTGGAAGGCAAACTCAGTTCTGTCTATATAAAATCACCACAACTTTGGTTGCAGTTTCCTCATTTTGGACACAGAAAGTAGTATGACTTAATGCTCCTAAATATTCACATTCTTAGTACTACTTTGAAAGATTTTTTGTTGAGAAATCCTTTGAGGAAGGAGCAGAGCTATTCCTGGTTCTGCATTCTCCCCACCACTATTAAAGGCTCAGATGATAGGAGAAAACTGCTTAAAGTCATGCCTAGAGGTGTTGAAGGGTTTTGTCATCGTGGAGAACAGGAAATACAACCTAAACAAAAATGTAAACTTGTAATTATTAAAAAAATAATATATATATATATACTATATATATATGGTTGAAGAACAATTCTTTCTTTTTTTTTTTTTTTTTGGCTTTGGGGGAGGTTATAAGTTTGTTTGTTTGCTTTCTTTTTTTTTTTTTTTCTTCTTCTCTGTTGCTGAAGAGAAGGCAAATTCCTGAGCAAGGCATGGATGAGACCCTGTCAGTGTGGGAATGAAAATTTATTCCCTTGGTTCCTTTAATTTCAGTAAAGCAGGTCAGTAAAAAGGATCAGAATTTAGGAGATGATAGGGGAGTGCAGACATTGACTTTGTGCCAGCAGTTCATTTGCCTTAATTTGCTTAAACATTCCTGCTGAAGACAAGCAATTGCAAATAGAATTTAAAAATAATCTTAATCACCCCAGGAGCATAGTGATTATCTTTTGATTACCAGAGAGGAAGCACAGTGGGTTATCAGGTGCAATACCTGTCAAACTTATTCATGAAGCAGGTGTTTTCTAGCCTATTTGTATACATGCCAGCATCTCCCCTTAGGAACTTCACTTTGATTTACTTATAACCAATAACCATCAGGTGCCTCCTGTCTCCTTCCCTCCCTCTCTTCCTTTCCCTCTTCCCATTCCCCCCTTCCCCCCCCCCCCACCCCATCCTTTCCTGTGTCCTTCCATCACCACAAATGAAAAATCCCCACAGCTGTACTTTTTAGATTGTCTTTTATGTTTCCCAGCTTCTAAGGTCTGTGTGGGACTGGAAGCTATCTATGTTTGTGCTGGACTGCATGTTTATCTCAGGTCTACCTAGTGGTGCTGCATTCTGTCAGTTTTACCTTTATTCTTTTGTGTTCTCCTACTACTAGATAACCTAGATAACTAGATAACAAAAGCAAGAGTAAATGTTTGGGCAAATGAAAGTCGCAAGTCAATAAATACAGACTCCGTTAAGTAACAGTGTGACCTCTTCATGATTCTAATGAAATCTTAAGTGCAGTACAGCCTTTAGGCATTAAGTGGTCTTGAGATCTTTCAAAAATACACCTGAAACTTCAAAATCTATTTTGGCTTAGGATAGTTTTATTGTTTTTTGTTTGTTTGTTTGTTTTGTTTAGTTGCTTTTTTGTTATTGTTGTTTTAATACAGCATCATATTCCAATCATCTGCCAGTTTGGTTGATGCTATCCTTGCAGTTCAGAATATTTTCTGTTTTTTTTTTTTTTTTTTTTTTGTTTTGTTTTGTTGTTTTGCTTTGTTTTTCACTATCCTCCCCTTCTAGTCACATCTCCCTTGCACTTTCATTTAATTTCTCTCAACAACTTCCTGCCCTAATGTCTTAATCTATTTTTGAGTGTTATTAAAACTACCTCTCATTTACATAATTTTGCATATCTCATGTTTGAAGGGCAAGTCCCCCTTCTCTTGCACTTCTCCCCTTTGAAGTTTCCTGAGTTACTGGTATGGTGCTATAGTCTTGTAGCTAAATCATGTTTAACACACAGTCATTCATCTGTTTGATGCAATTATAAACTTAAAATAGGACAGAACTGATTACTCCTATTTATTTTTACAGCTATCGATTATAGAAAGACTTCATATAGAGAGAGTACAGCCAAGTGCCAGCGCTTGTAAGTATGTAAGCCATTTTATGAAGGACAATTAGTTCTGAGATTTTGTTTCAATTACCTTTTAGCCTATGTTTTCAAAACAGCTGATTATTTTGCTTGCCAGACTTGAGAAACTTATCAGAACTCTGCTTTTCCAGAAAGTGTGAAGAACCTGAATTCTGAAAATGAGTCTTGTTGAAAATATGTCTTAAGACAGATGTTTCAAAAATGTTATGGTATTTGGATCACTAGTCCCTTATAAAAAAAAAAATACAGGCCCCACCACAACATTATGCAATTGTCTTTGTTCGTATTTCAGAAGTGATTCATTAAGAGATAGTTGAGTACTTACATAGTGACAAAATATTAAACTTGTATTGGTAAGCCCAAACTTATCTCCTAAATAATCAGGAGAATGAATTATGGAGTGACATAATCTTCTAAATTATATCCATTGTGATATAATATTACCAGAAGGAGGATGAAAATCTCATAAAGGCTCCCAATGTAAATTTGTTTTGAATTGAAAGAACACACACAGAAAACATACTCAATTTCACTCATTTAAATAATGTCAGCATTTAATTAGAATACGAGGATAAAGTGATGGGATGTTATTGTCCAGATTTCCATGAAATTTTGCTAATCTAGGAGCAAGAACTTATAACATTTGCTACATAAAATAAGGTACTAAATTTAAAATATGATCCCATGTGTATTAGTATAATTAAAATGCCAAAATTTAAAATGCAATTACCAAGTAATAGGAATGTCATGCATTTCTAATGCTAGAATTTCCTTAAAGCACATTAAGGACATGCAACATTCAGCAGATTCCTAACTGCTCCTTAATTACCCTTACCATTTATTGCTGCAGAGTATGGTGAAGAAGCAGATCTTCATAACCACTAGAAGCATTAAGAGATTTTATTTTGTAGTTCTATTACAGTATATTTAAAAATCCTCTCCATACCTTGCTCAGTGAGTAACTAATAAAATCATCTGTGTATCTAAACTTTAAACCTGTAATTTCAATACTTTAGTTAGTACTCTATTGCGTGTGTTTGTGCTGCTTTTGTACAAAGTTCAGTGGCATAAGGATTTCAGTGTTAATTAAAAGTTCCTTTGTTTTTGTAGTCACCTGTTGCATGCAAAGCCAAAGAAATGCTTAACTTGAATACATTTGTTATTTTGACATGGTCTCCTTTATAATCAGTTTTGCAGTTCTTAAGAAGACTTCAAAACACTCTCCTGTTCAAAACACTCTACTCCCTTTCATCTAAGTATTGCAGGGCTTTGAGTTTATTTAGAAGCTTACTCCTCTTCTGTACATGTTTGTAAAGCTTTTGAAAGTAATTTATGTTTAAGAGACTTGCTTTTTTTTTTTTTTTTTCCCCTCTCACTTATTCCTCTAATGGTCTCTGTCTACAGTGAAAACATGGAAATTCAATGTTTCACTTGTATAGCTCTTAAGACTAGCAATAGGTACCTTTCTGCAAACACAATTTAAGCTGTCTTTCCATGTCTTTCCACAATATATTTTCCATTGTAAAATATTTATTTCACATGGACTGGCTGTCCCATATTGCTCTGAAGGTGGGGAGGTTAAAAAAAAAAAAAAAGGTTTCCAAAAGAGCTGCACCTGCAAGCATCCCATGTGGTTCCTTCACTTTTGGTCCCCTTGGACAGGTCATATCTATAGATAGCGTACTTGAGTGTGCCTGGTACCAAGCCAGGAGAGCTGGGACATAGGCGTCTCATATGCTGCACGAGAAGTATCCTGGTTGAATCCAGGTGTAAGTTTTCAGTGCCCCCTGGTGCTGGTGATTGAATCTTGCCTAGAGGGAAGCCTTTTAGCAATCATTGAAGACATAACTGTTGGCCTCAGCTTTGCTTATTCTCAGTCTGGAAATCTTCATATCTGTGTTGTTTATAAAGGAAGCATGACCAATCTAGGTATGTTTGGAGAAGGCTTGTATAGTCCTTATTACAGTAAGATTAAAGAAGAAGAGGTAGGGGAAAAAAAAATATACGAGTAACACACCAAACCATAACTCCCTAGGAGTGCTGCTTAAATCATCTCTTTCTCTCTCTACCTTCTCCATTTGGAATAGAGACAGGAGAGAGGAGGCAGCTGAGTTATTTCCTTCTGCACAAGCCCAGAGATTCCCTCAGTTGTTGGTCTCAGCCCTTGAAGATCTCCCAGTGCTCTCAGGGGAGGCACAAGACATTATTTCTGGAAGACAGGAGGCTTATGTCTTACTGTGGGATTTTTTCCTTTATTCCAAATCCTGTGGAGAAGATGTGTTCAAAAGCTTATGCAGGTCCAGAAGTAGTGACAGTATTGATGGCTCAGAGCCTGCAACAAGCATGTCATTTCAGTGCAGACTCCCTGAACGGGTGCAGTGAATAAGAGTGAAAGAAAAAATTCTCCGAAGAGCAGTCAGTCAGTAGTTCATTTTATTTTCCTCTACATTCACTAGACTGATGAGCACAATTAACAGCTGCTTCACTGGGAAGAGTTTGCACTCTGTTATTTCCTTCATCTCAGACATGTACTCATTTGATAATTATTTTTATATGCTGACTTTCACATCATCGACCATTATTCCCATCCTTGCACAGTAGTAACAAAGACATTATAGTAAGCGTAAGCCTTTTTTTTTTTTTTATCTTTCCTTGCCAAATACTTACTTTTCTTACAAGTGCAGTAATTTTAGCTGCCATGCTGAGCTGTATACTACATCTTTCTTAGTACAAATTAGTATGCATGTATCTAATCAAATACATCAACCAGGGAAGCCAGATGATAGATTTACTGCTTTTGAGAAAACAGCTACTGCATTGAATTAACTACTAGAAAAGCATTTCTCTATTATTTCCAAGATTGCCCTCACTATACTTCCTATCGGTATGGGATGGCTAAAGCATCCTATTGAAGTCAGAAATTTGTCAAACTGTTGGCTGACTTTGGACAACTTGGGTTGTTTTTTCTCCTTCTTCTTAACTGTGTGCCTGCCTCTGTACAATATCAGCTCTGTGGAAGAGAAACTATTTCTGTGCTTTTTGAATGAGCTTTGCTTTGCCTGGAGTCTCCAGGTAACTTAAAATATTCCTCATTTAAAAACAAAGCTGTAGAACAGCGTGGCTTCCATCTGTTCACTTAGGTTAGTAATCAGTAATGAAAGTTTAAGCTATTCTGTCCATCATCCCAAAACAACAGTTTCTGGAGAGTACAATGGGAGAGTGAGGTCTTGGTAGAATCAGGGAATGGTTAAGGTTGGAAAGGACCTCTATAAATCATCTGTTCCAATCCCCATGTTTAAGCAGAGACACCTACACCTAGCAGGTTGCCCAGGACCTTGTTCAGGTAACTTTTGAAGGTCTGCAAGGAGAGGGACTCCACAACATCTCTGGGCAACATGTTCTAGTGCTCTGTCACCTGCATAGAAAAGTGCTTCCCAATGTTCAAGATGAAAACTTTTGTGTTCTAGTTTATGTCCGTTGTCTCTCATCCTGGCACTTGGCACTGTTGAAAAGAGTCTGGCTTCATCTTCTTTGCACCCTTCCTTCAGGTATTTGCAAACACTGATAAGATCTTTCCTGAGTCTTCTCTTCTCCAGGCTGCGTAGTCTTAAGATGCAACAGTCTTGCATCAGAAACACGAAACCACTGGTGATAGCATCCTTATCTCAAACCACGACCTCACTGCTCCGTGTCTGAAACAGACTCATGTCATCACTTTCTCAATTGGCTCCAATAAAATCCTAATCAGTGCCAGAAAATGAGACATTAAGTTCTGATATCACCTTCCCCTAACATACTTTTTTCCTATTTCCCCATGCTTTGTGCATTTCTTTCCTTCCATTAGCTTTTGTTCAAGAGTCAGGCTTTGGTAACTATGATTGTTTTGCAGTGCATCAGAGAGTCTGTTATTATAAAGGCAGCACATAAAATGTTTTAAATAGCCTGACTTGTTGAGGTTTGTCACATCTCAGCTTGACAGGTAAAGACCTTGTGCTGGGGACTTGACACTCTCTCTTGCAAGTGAGAAACAGCCTCAGAAACAGAGGCTGCATTTTTTTATCTTTATGGTTCTTTTTGTTTTCTGCCCTTTTTCAGCTTGTTTTGTCTTTGAGGAAGCAGGATCAAGCTACAACAGAAACAGCAGTAGCAATAATAATTCCAGCTCACTTCAACATCTGTTTTTCTTTGCCATCAAAAGGCCTGTTATTTCCCTTGTTAGCACCCTTTGGTAGATTTGTGAAACAGCATGCTTTGTGTGTTAAAGCTCTGGTGGCCAAAGAGGAAAGGAGTAACAGAGACTGACAAATAAAACAAAACAAAACAAACAAACAAGCAAACAAACAAAAAAGTTTAATTCTGTAACTTTCAACTGCTTTTCCTTTTTTTTTTTTTATGCCCTTGATACTAGTGATACTTGATACTAATCAGTTGTGAAGGTTGTTATTCTATGATTGTTTGCCTTATGATTAATAAGGCTAAAGTCTATGCTTTTAGAATCCCAGACCAATGAAAGAGTTTAATATTGTCCAACAACAAGATCACATAACAATAATAAGATCTTTGACTCCCTTGAGCCATTTCTATAGCTGAACATAACAAAGAAGAGGTTAGATATAGGTTTCATTAAAAATAAATAAATAAATAAATCTCCAACCCAGCATTAGATAAATGATAGAAAACAAGCATCAAAATGAAATTCCCATTATATACAGGGGTTATTTTTCGCTACAGAACATACTGCCCACCTTCTGTTGGCAGGATTGTCATAAAAATAATGTAAAAATAAAATATATATGTATAGTTGGGCTTTTGGAAATGAGTTTGGGAAAGAACAGGTAATTCAGGGGCCCATTACAATGATGCAGAGCATTTAATAATTTTTAGACTCCATCCCCTTGCATGGGTCTAGATGTATTTAGGCCTCTAAATGCATTTAAAAAATGTTTTCAACAGAAATGTATTGAGATTAATATGTCTTCTGTTTCTCTAAGTGCATTGGAAAGAAAAACAAAACAAAACGGGACTGTGGGCCTTATAGCTACTGCAAGTTTTATAATGAACAAAGATGTTCCTTCAAAAGGTGCTCTAATGCTTGTGAGCAAACCAGCATCACTATATGTTTGCAAAAAGATAATGTGAATTGGCCCGAAAGCGCCATTTATTTTATATTTGAAGAGTCCTAGCACAGTGAAGCCTACCAGGCTTTCAGGCCTTTAGGCATGACCTGTGCCCTTAGATGCAACAACTGCCTTTGAGGTGCAGTTCCTCAGGGAATGGGTTGTTAACTGGTGACTGTCTTGCCAGATTCTTTCCAAAAGTGAGAGGGGGCTTTTCTGTGAAAGCTGGAAGATGTTGTTTTCTTATGAACCTTTCAGTCCATTCTTAAATCTGCTCTCCTAGAGGCACAACCAAAATGTCACTCATTGTCTTGGCTCTGGCCAGTGGTGGATCCCTTTTGGAACTGGCTGGAGGTGGCTCTGATCTGCTATGGGACAGCTGCTTGGCTCTGCTCACAGAGGCCACCCACACAGTCCCCCATGCTACCAAAATCTTACCATATAATCCTAATACAGCCAAATGCAACAGTGCTGGTGTTAAAGCAATGGTGCCAGTGTTAGAACATTGGGAATGGTTTTACCACATGTAATTTGAAAGGCTATTTGGAAGCCAGAGGGGAAAGCCAACAAAATCAGTTGAAGGCTGGACAAAATTTGTTTAGTTTGTTTAGTTTAAAAAACAACAAAAAAAGGACAAATGCTTGGAAGTGGGAGGTAGAGAACTTCCGGGTAGAAACATACCATTGCAATTAGTGTAACAGACTTCATCCATTCTAGTAAATGCATGATTTTTTTTTGCAGGATCTGAATTCAAAGCAGCTTGGAATGACAAAAACCCAGAGGACATGAATATATAAGCTAGAAAACAACTTCACTGAAGATTGATGTCATTAGGCGTCATGCAGATCAAAACGTTGAACAGTGTGTTCACGGTCCAGAGGCACAATTACCCATTAGCATCAGGTCCATCAGCCTACAAATGTTTTTTTTTAGAGAGTTTAAAAAGAAATACATAACTTCCAGATGGCAACCAGGCCTTCTAAATGGAGTTAACATACAAGCTTCAATTTATAATTTTTGAAGTGATAATGACAACCTTTCAGACATCACATCTGAACTTTGAACAGTGCCTATCAGAATATTTGAAAGAACAAAATTGTGAGTCTAAAGAAAAAAAAAAAATCAGTGTAGAGTTGGTTGTCCCTTTTATGCTGTGTATTCAGAAAGTATTATGACTAAGGAGTGACATCTAGTGGATATGTTGCTAAATTCCAACATTTCAAAGGCTTTGAAACCTTTTGAAATATGTCAGAGTTGCATTAGTAAAATAACCACAGAATTAAAATATTATAATGTAGCAATATATAGCTAACATCAAGGGAGGGACAACCCAGCTCTTCAAGAAAACTGAAACTTTAGCAACCCTAAATATGTCAGATTAAGGTTCTAACTCAAAATTAAGATTGTACTACTTCACCTTTTTTTAGAGTCCTTGTTCTTGTATAGAAGAATCACACTACTTGCTGCATGTTTTGGATCACCTACTATACTTTCTTGTAATTTATATTTTATTCTATGTATGTGTACTACTTGCTGGCCTACTTACTGTGAATTAAATCTATCACATAGCTCTCATAAGCTGAAGAGGGACTTCTGATGTGCAGAAGACCACAATTAAAAAAAAAAAAAATCAGTTAGAAAGCCCTTATATTCTAAGGCCATGAATCATCAGGTACCTTAACATTTGTTTGACTTTACTGCTTATTACACAAGTAATTTCATCCTCAATGGGATTTTCACTTTTCCTTCAGACTCCTGACAGGCTTCATAGCAACTCTTAACCACCTTTAAAACTCCCACTTTTTAATTTTATTTTAACCAAGTTTTTATATGTGTATTCAATATACTATGTATCATACACATTTTAAATATGTCTCTGGATATGACAAAACCCTATTCCATTGGTAAACTAAATTCAGAAGTTGCTAACATGGGTTTCCACAGCAAGTGGTAGAGTGTAATATGTTTTGATTACTCCTGGATTCTTATAAAGGAAAATATGTAGTAAGAATCTTGAGAGAAAATATTTAATCTATTGCATAGGTAAGATGAATGAAAATTAGAGAGAGAGTAAATAATAGATTGAACGTAGAGGATAGAGTGAAGTGCAGCCAATGGCTTTATACTGATTTTTTTTTTTCCTTGACCGTTTCTTTGTAATAAATTAGATTTTAGAGATGGATGCTGCTTTTATGTATCTGTCATTTTGAGGTTTGGCACAGCTATAATTTCATCTATACCCACTGGCTGATCTTTTCTTTTTTTTTTTTTTTTTCTTCCCTCTTCCCCTCCTCAAGCCCAGTAAAATGCTAGTTGCAGAGACTGAAGATATTCCAAGATATGTCCATAGTGCAGGTGCTGCTCCACATTCTGCACCCTCTCATCTTTATCTGAAATCTCATGCTCTCTTGGGGAAGTCACAAATGGGAAGCTGGAGCAGTCACTGCTCCTGCTCAAACTGGAGCCAGAATGGCTCAGTTTTGTGGCAGGTGGTTTGCAAAGCTGCAGCCATCTGGTAGCAAAATCTCAAATAAATGTTCACAAGTCACTGCACATTCCTACCAATGAGCATGTCGTAGCACAACAGTGCTTCATCCATAATGGTCTATTAAGACTGGGAAATAGATACCAGATATCCGTAAGAGTTGGAAGAGCAGGCTGCAAGAAAGAATTTAGAACTTACTTAGATTTTAAAACTAGCATCCACTCTCCCTTCCCCAAACTGGAAAATAGTGATGGCCTATCTTTAAATGGTTTTTATTATATTTATTTTATTTATTTATTTATTTTTTCCCTCATGCTTGCATTGTCAAGCTTTAAGGAGGATTTATGACACAAAGGTGATCTGCGAGATAAGTTATTGACATAGTCTATCTTATTTAAGTCATATACCAAAATCACATTACAGTGCTTCCACCTCTTAAGATTTTAACACCTGTTTTGTGATGCCTTTTGTTTATATTCAACCTGCTTCTTGTAAAGATAACATTTTTTTCATTTTCAATAAGTGGAAATTTGTGGCCATTTCAGTGGGAAAAAACTTGAAAAAAGGAGTGAGCCTCTTGATGGTCCTAAATGAGGATAATAAACAAGGCCCATGTTTCTAGTCCAGCCTGGGGAGAGACAGGCAGACAACATATGTGAATCCTGAGTTTTGAGGTGCTTTGCCTGACACACACACACAAAAAAAAAAAAAAAAAAAAAAAGTGCACTGCTAGTGCTGGACAGCAGAGGGCTTTAAGGGAGAGGATTTCCGAAGAGCTGAGTTCTCACACTGTGCTTGCTGCTGTTGCAGCTGAAATCACCTTGAAGTCTTTTTGTGACAAAATAAGTTTGGGAGAATTAATTTACCCCTTTTACTCAGCTGCATAATATGACCCTCTCAGATTAATTAGCATCACATGCACTTTCTCACTTTTTTCATCCCAGCCCTCATCTCTGATCTGAAAACTGGCACATATTTGACACAGACATTTCTGTGTTTGTATTTGGAGCATGCTGAGCCCTTCGGGGTAGTAGCAAGTGATGCTGTGCCTCACAGAACTGGGGTGCACCTGCAAGGGTGGCTCAGCCATGACCTACAGTACTGTCACAGGTTTCAAATCAGTGCTGGCGCTGTCAGCTGTAAGCAGGGCTGCACACAGACAGGGTGGCCTCTGTGTGAACAGTAGGAGTTTCATGGGGAATAATAAAAAATGCCAATAAAAATGCTATTGCCATGAGCCAGTGTGGCGTAGAGTACTAACAGCTTCATTTGAGCCTCATAACCTGAGAATGTGGAACTTGATATAAGATAAAAAGTGCAGCTGAAATGCGAGGTACACTTGTTTAGGACTTGGAATGATGTTTGTATGTCTCAGGGACTGGAGCTTGCTCACATCTGGAGAGCTGGGAATGTGTGGCACTGTTTAGACCTACTGTTAGTCTGAAGATCTGTCTTTCTGGTTCTGGTCAAGTATACGCTACCAAATTAACAACATTCACTTTCCAGGAACAGCTCAAGGAAAAATATGGAACTCCAAACCTGAGTAAGCCTTGTTGGAAAGCTGTTATTCTGTGCTGCTGTTGCTATTTTAATAACCAGTCTGGAAACTAGCTGTAATTTTTAAAAGTCTCTGCTTATCAAATTGGACTGGCCTGGACCATAAAGTTTTTCACTATTGGATTTGTGCACTTTTCCACCTGCCACATGCAAATACAGGCATGCTGTTGTCCTCAGAATGGAAAAGCAAGAGAAGTTTTGCTTCATGGCGACTGCATAGAAAGTTTTTGGTTGGTTGGTTGGTTGGTTTTTTGTTTGTTTTTTTGTTGTTGTTTTGTAGTTTTTTTGTTCTTTTTTTTTTTTTTTTTTTTTTTTTTTTTTAACAGTTTACTGACAGTGGGGTGGTTAACTGTGTAGATACTTGAAGTCTAAAAGGTTTGGGCATTTGTATTTATTTATTTATTTTAGGGATCAATATTTCATCTAATTCAAATACTATTAGACTCATACTTGCCAAAAAATGTTTCCACTCCAAATCTATTTTTCCTCTGCATACACATAAAGAATTTCTACTTTCATCTATTTAGGTATTGATGATTCAGAGAAAAATTAAAGAATGGATTTTTTTTTTTATTGCTGCTGAGCCTTCAATACCTGTGGTTTTAAGTGTCTCATATTGTACACATTAGTTGGATATTCATTCACAGAGTGGAAATTTGTGAAAGTAAAAGCCTCTCAATATCAAAAGTATCCATTTATGGAGGTTGAATAACCAGTAACTTAGTGGTTGCTTTTCTGTTTGTTTGTCTTTTAAATATAGTTTGGAAAACAAAGCCAGATGAGCTATAAAAATCATTTCTCCAATTCCTCTTGCTATTTTTAAAGCCAAATATTTATCAAGATGTTGGCTATCCATTGATGATTTCAGCAAATCTACCTTTTGCTGAGAATGTCCTGTTAAATCCAACTTTACTGAAGCTCTGAAGTACTGTGGCACATGATTTGTTTTGTAGATATCCAGCCACAAACACACAAAAAGAGAAATGCTTCATAGCAAAAATGCAAGAGGGGTAGATGATACAGTGTTAAGGCTGTGTCCTAGTGGCACTTTGTTTATTATCATCATCTTGACCCATATCTGTGATTCCAACAAGTCATCCATTGCTTGTCTAAGAGGAAGGGGCCACTACTGAAAAGTAGAAAACATGACTAATATGCTGTTTAGGTGAGCACAGAAGGTCAAATTCTTCCTTCATTTCATCCTCAATTGCTGGTGGCAAAGTCTAATCTTTGTACAGGGTGGAGAGTACTTGCAGAACTTTGATACCAAAATCAAGTGAAAGCCACGCTATTCACCAGCACAAGGGAATATTTAAAAACATTAAATATATAATTCTCCTTGTGAAGGTCAGAAATATTTTTGCTTAGTATTTAGTAAAGAGTATCTTCTAGGACATAATATAAATATGTTTTATGGTACATTTTATCTTTCAGCTGTAGACAGAGTGAAATCTTTCCCTTTAGCTATGTTTTACAGCAATATAATGATTTTTATTTAGTGAAAGTAAGAGTGAAACAAGACAGGCCGATGAAACCTGAAGATGAGACAGAGCTAAAAGTTAACAATGCTTATTTTATGTTGTGCAGGGAACTTACTGGCAAGTTTATTTCTTTCATTTCAGCATACCTCATAACGCCAACATTTAAAAAAAGTATATTTTTTTTGTTTGTTTGTTTGTTCAATATAAAGAATCTCTGCTGTCTCTCAGTGTTATGCTAGAACTACAAATCAAGTAGGCTCAGACTCTCAACATTCATGGTTATTAATATAAACAGTTTAGAAGCCTTTAAAAATGTGTGTCATAAAGACAGGAAAAGTAAGAGGATTTCCAGCTGAGCTAAGCCCAAGTGTCACAATCCCAAGCAGAACAGTATTGTTCACGTGAGTTATCCCAGTGACTTCAGCTGGATTTATTCACATGAGCAAATCTGCTCACAGAAAAAACGTTTGCACATCTGGAGCCATAGTTTAACTTCCCTACAGGGGGGAAAGAGAATAAGGTTGGTAACCTTAGCTGTGGCTGTACAGTGTGCCAAAAGCAAAAATGTGTTATTTGCAGACTGATCAATGATAATAAATCATAACAAGAAAATCAATTGTTTCTTTGAATCAGGATTAAGAATAACTAGAATTACTTGCAGAAATGCCACAAGCAGGGAAGAAATACCAACAGCATAAGCAGATGAACAATTTAACATCAAGCACTATAATGTCCTAATTTTTTGATGGGCAGCAAATAAAAATACAAAAACAACCAAGAACATGTATTACTGTCTCAAGTCTCTCCAACTTTTAAATTAAGTTCAAAATTTAAATTAGACGTTACCTACCTGGTGTTAAAATCAAATACTGTTTTCTGCTCATACCAATGTATTATCTAATTCCATTTATGGCTTCACCAGGAGTCATTAGTTTGCCTTTGCTATACCCTTTGGAAATTTTACACAAAAAAAGCTATTTAAAACATGTACTTTTCCCTATAAAGTTAAACCACGAAATCAGTGTTTTGAAAGCACAGCCTGCTAAAATTGCTTTTAAGAATAGTCCTGAATTTTTGCAAGCTGTCAAGGTCAAATTACAGAGTTATTATCAATGGATATGAGACTAGACTACACATTATTTTGTGGATGTAGTATACTTGTACATCTAAATTTTTTTTTTTTTTTTTTTTTTTTTGTACAGTATACAGTATTCTGGTGTCCATTGCTACTATCTGTGTCTCTGTTTTGATCAGCTTATTGCCAAAAGGTTCATTATCCTACCTGGTTTGTCCACTTAACATCCTAGAAAAGTTTAAAAAACATATAAGCATATATAAACATAGAGTTAATGTATAGATGGTTCTAAGAATACCTAACACTATGACTTATGGGCATAGAAAACCACTTTTCACTGCTTAAACTGTCTTCATGTATACTTATCTTTAAAAACCATGTGACTTACTGGCAAACCACATAAGTGTATTTAGCTATATAAAAAATAGATGCTGCAAGGTCTAGATGGCATTTAGTTCCCACTGTGAGGTCCATAATGTTGTGTAAGAATAATTTACTGCAATATAAGATGATCATATGAAAAATCCCTAGGCAACCTCTGGCTACTAGCATAGCTTCCTCCCCTGTAAGTTGCTAATTTTCATGACCAGTATTTTAAAAAATAAAATCAAAGAAGCATATTGCTTGATTATGTTTCCTTTGCCTTCTCTTGGCTTCCCCTTTTTTGTTCCTTTTTCCTTTTCTATTTTATTGTTGTTGGTATTATAATTGTTATTGCTATTATTGCTTTTACCATAGCAAAAGACAAACCTAGTTGTAGGGTCTTTTTTTTGCTTCTTCTAGTAATGGCTATCATGGAGTCTCAGAGAATGTTTACTTTGAGATCTTACACTGTAATTGGTGTTTGTTGAGCTATTTATCTTCTTCATTTATTATTCAGTGAAGTTAAACAGGTTTTAGCAATGTCAAGCAATGAGGTTTCTCTGGGGTTAGAAAAAGAGAGCAAGGTATATTGAGGGCAGGGGAGCCCGTCTTAGCAAACCCACACTTAACCACAAGCACTCTCTTAGTCCAGACAAAACAGTTTTCTATTTCATTTTATCCTTCTTAGTTCAGGTTCTTGTAATGTCTTCATCAGAGTTGTTTCTAGAGTACAGTAAGTTGCTACACATCTATTGCTGTGATTTTTTTCCTCTCATTTTCCCTGCTGGGGGGGGGGAGACAAAAAAACACAACCAACCAAACAAAACCAGTATTAATCAAGTACCTTATTTTTGAAAGTACTTGAGTTTATTTTGCATTTGTTTTAAAACACATATATATATGATTGTGTATTTATGTGAGAGAAGACAAGGTCAAAGAAAATTGTGGCTTGCATAAGAAGCACTAGATGGTGCTGTGAAGAAAATTATCCGAGCTAGCTCTCAGCAGTCCAACCTGAGTGCTGAGATCTGTATGGCCACATTCATAAACTGCTATATGAAGTAGATAGACATTGCTGTTTAGGATTGCACTGTTTTTCTTCCTTTAGGATTGAGAAGTGGTGAGAACCATCAACTGACCAGTACCCAGGAGATGTCAGGTCCCTCAGTCAAACATCAGAAAATATGGATGTTATGTGTGACCTTTACCTCAGAGTCATAGACGGCCACTGAGGCTCAGATGAAAACCAGGAGGTAGGACTGGATTTGAAAATCTACGGAAAACTACTGCAGAGAGTGGAGCAAAGGTCTGTTTCAGCTGAAGAGATTCACAGCACTGTTTTGAACTAATTAAGGTGTCAAGCTTTTCCTAGCTTGTTATAGATGCTATAGCATCTATATCTTTTATATATAAAGTGGTACCTGCAATTGTTACTGAAAGAGAGCTTCACATCAGGCGGAAAAGTACTCCTCCACCCATTATTTACCTGCGTTCTTGACAGACCTCATTATCTGATCGGATGTGATGAGGAATTTGCTAGCCTCCAGGCTTTGTCTCCTTTTGGGATCTTTCATTTTTTTCCAGCTCTCAGCATGGAGCATAAGCAAGGGGAAAGGTCTGAAAGTGCAACTGCAGTTTGTCCTACCATATAGGCTGATCTGATTCTACAGGCAGTGGTGTTGAGTGTATGCCTTTCAGATGAGCAGTGTGGCAAAGTGCCGTAACTTACAGCTTTGAGTCATCTATCCTGAAAATAGTCCATTCCAGTACTTCCTGTGAGTTGTCCATACATCCTATTCAGACACTCTCAGATTTGTAACCAGTTGAGTTCTGAACTGACGTCAATAAAATAGGTTTCCCCCAGGACAAATGGTGCATTAGCTTATCACCCAAGAGACAAGGCCAGCCTCACAAAAGATCTGTGCAAAACCCTTCTGAACCATATTAGACATTTCCACTGGCATCACTGGCTCCCTTATCACTATCAATTCATTCAGAGCAAGCTCCTTCTCCTGCAGTTCTCCCTAGATGCCTGGGACTACCGTTTGAGCCTGAATCTATGAAAAATGGACTCGTGCCATTTTATTTTATGTTAGTGTTACTCTTAAACTTCAGAAGGCATAATTTATTTGGCCATCTTTATGGTTTTCCCACTTATTCTTAAAACAGTTCTAAACACAGAAGATATACAGACGTTTAAATGTCTGGTGAGTATTTTTTAAGTTAAAATTATAGTATTTTAATACTTCACATGCAATGATCTCTTTGTAAAGTTTTCATAATGTCAGAGAAGTTTATAGAGTAAATTAGTTTGACTTCACTCAGAGTGCTAACATTTATAAATCTACAGTGCTGCCTTTCTGAATATATTTACTGCTGCAGAGAGGAAGGGGGGATCAAAGGGCTCTAACACTTATTTCTGTGATCATTTCTCATCTTCAGCACAGTTTGAGTTTTGTATGCATAGCAGTTTCCTGTTCCATAGATGTCAGAAATTATCTGGAGCTTGTTTATAGGACATTAAGATAGGAACTGGACAAACCTGCAAAAGTCTAGGTGCTGCATATATTAAATATTAATGGCCCATATAAGTCACAAATTCAGATTCACTTGCAGATTTATTGTATGCTGTATTTTGCAGTGTGGGTGTGGGAATAAAACTAGAATCTGTCTTTTCTGAGTGCTTTTTTCCCCCACATATTATTTTAGCCTTGACAGTAATAAAAGGAGAGAAATAAACAGTGCAGTATTAGTGATCAAAAGCATCAAAACACATGAGGAAAATGTCTAATTGTAAAAGATCACCAAAGTAACAGCAATAGTAATTTCTGGTTTGGCATGGGCTCAATGTGTTGGAATGCTAAATTCCCATAGCTCAGGAGGAGTATGGAGCTCTTAGTGTATCACAGTCATGAAATGCCAAACTCCCCAACAACCTGCTCTTTTTCCCCTCAGCAGGAAAAGAACGTATTTTTGAATTTGTCAGCAGCATTACCTACTCTAGTTCTAGGATACTGCTATTTGAAAAGCTCTACTAAACTGAGTCATATGATCTCAGGAGATTTTCATGGTTTTGAAAAAAAAAAATGTCCCCTAGAAATTCAACATCCACACAAGCACATGCACACACACACAATAAATAAATAAATAGAACAATTTCCTTTCAAAATGCTGTATTCCTAGGCCACACCACCATTTTTCTTGGTGTGGAGTCCATATTTTTTAAATATATTGGGATGATAGGACCACGAAGACCACATCCTGCTCTTTTTGTCTAGCAGTTTGCAATGTGATTGAATAAATCAACACCACAGTAAGCTATCAGAGATGCTGTATTTCTGGGTGAGAGGGGGGTGGAGTGGGGAATTTGCTCCCCCATTATGTCTTGTACAATATTAAGTGCATATGTTGTTATTTAATGATGAAACAAATGTGAAAGATTCCATGAATAGAGGCTTGCAGGGTTTCAGTTTGATCTGTAACACAGAGAAAAATCTATCTGCTTGTTTGTTCTTGAAGCACAGCATATCTGAAGCACAGCATAGTTTTTGAAAGATGTCTGGTCTTGGTCTTAATGTAAATACTGTGTGTTTGAACAAAAAGAGTAAGACTGCTAGTATGTTTTTTACTGAATGTTAACTAATAATACTAGAAATCTAATGATGGAATTAACCTACAGACAGATCTCAAGTTGCAACAGTGGAGGTTTAGATTAGATATGAGGAAGAATTTCTTCACAGAGAGGGTGGCCAAACATTGGAATAGGCTGCCCAGAAAAGTGGTGGAGTCCCTATACCTTGAGGTATTCAATAGATATGTGGACATCACACTAAAGGGCACAGTTTAGTGATGAGACTCAGTAGGTCAGGTTGATAGTTAGACTTGATGATCTTGAAAATCTTTCCAACCCAGATGATTCTATGATGCTATGATCTTTCTAGCTTTTATTTATTTATTTATTTAGGTAAAGACTCCTAGTGCTGGGACTGTATTAAGACCAGCACTAGAAAACAAGCTTTTCTTTTTCTTTTTGAATCCTTGAGAAAACAGCTTTTACCTCAAGAGTGACAGGAAGTTTTAGACAGCTTTTGCAACGGACATCATCCAATTTCAACCTTACACAACCTTGCCACTATTGCATCTCCCAGGTTCCATCAAATTGTCTGATTGTCCATAAATGCAAGAGAACTTATTCAGAAAGTCCAGAGGCTGTGGATTCTCATAGGAATCAGAACTACTCCATTATCTACCATGAAGACTTTGTTGTTCCTCTCAAAGTCAGAAAAAAGGAGTTCCAATGGAATTTTAAGTCTATCTTCTTTTACAAGAGTTAACTGGAATAGAAATGATGTAATCATTTACCCACTTATCAGCTAAAATTTTACTACTACAGGTAAATGTTAAATAAACACTTTATGCTTTCTTCTGATCTTCTTCTAACCTTATGGTTCTGAACTGTTAATTTCTTGCCTTCAGAAAAAAAGAAAACTTAGAAAACAACAAACAGTGGATACTTATGAAAACCAGTCATGTTTCAGGAAGTCACCATGTGTATCACAGTCATGAAATTGAGTATTTGAGGTTAGTGGGATTTTTGTTTTCGAACACAGCTCCCTAGACAGTTTCCTGCACAATCTGGCTTTATCAGAGATTAAAAAGTGATTTTAGGGTCTGTCTCAAACAACTGCTCCATTTCTTTAGTCATAGAAGTACACAAAAGTCAGCAAAACCATGGGATTTACAAGCTTCCTACCACCTTTCATAGTGCTGTAGATGCTAGCATTGGAAACAGAAGTGGACTTGTTAATACCCATAAAATTGGAAACAAATGGCTTTGTAAAAGAAATTTGCAACATGTGAAGGAATAAGCTGATATACTTTTAAAACTATAGCACAGTGGGATTTTGTTCCTTCCTCTTTTTAATTATCATTTTTATTGTCTGAGTTAAATTTTAACAAGTAATTTAGTAGAGCATCGGTATTTTATTCATTACTGTGTTATGATCCTATCACTAGTGTTACATTTATTATTGTTGTTATTAAAATTACTATTATTATATTCCTTTATCTTCATGACCACACAATGTAGCTTCTGGAAAATACATGAATGCAGGCACTGCACCACCAGCAAAATTTATACATGGAAATGTGACTAATACCTAAACATATTAATCTCTGTACCATGCTACTCATTTGTTTTTCTACTTTATGTTGTAATTTTATTTCTGCACACTGGTAATTTAAAATTGGTTTCTACTTACGTCATTAAACTTATCCTGAATTATGCAGTTGGTGTCTGAGTTCACCTGCATTCTCGCTTTACTGTTTCACTGACTCTTCTTACTGCATCAATCTATTTCTGAGGAGGGAGTGTAAAATATTTACTTGTAAACTGACTTGGAATCTTCTCTAATGTAATCAATGAAAGAAGGAAAAAAACTGTTCATGCCACATAGGAACATTTACAAGAATATTGCTGTAGATGGACAGCAATACAGAAGACAGACTGAAACCACTAAAATGTAAGACTTAATAGCATCAGAATTTGAATTTAGTTTTGAAAAATTGTTTTTCAGTCTCCCAGTATCAGAAAATAGTTACCAAGCAACAACATAGATATCGGTAATGCAGGCAGAGCTATTCAAATAAAAAATATTCAAACCATTGTCATTATCAGGGGATTTATGTTATTGCTGGATTCATAACATTTGGTATCCAGACATTTTCATATTCTACACCATAAGGAAAAATCTGTTCTTCCTGAAAAAGGTGTTCTTATGTTACTTCTTTTATTTAGATTAAGCTTGCAGGTATAAGCTGCCATCTGCTGTAGTTCCACCTGTATATTGCCAGGCTAATATAATGGAGGATGCCAACAACTGAAGAACAGATAGATGGTGAGTACATAAAAACTTTGTGTCAGAAGAAGCAAAGGAATAGCTTTTTCCTGAGAACACTTTTACTATGATTGGCATGGGATTTCAGTAAGAGCCTTTGTATTGAATTGTCCAGTTACTCCCCAGAAAAATAGCAAATAAGTGGATTAGATACAGAATTATCTTCTTGTTACCCAGAATCAGTCTACATTCTGGAAGAAGCAAAGTAGAAAAATTGCTAAGAGTGTATCTTGCAAGCTGGCTGCAGTGTGGAGGAGAGTTATGATGTAGAGTCAGGGATTACTTTTCCTTTGCTGTGTGGCTTTGACTAGATGCTACTGACACGTTGTAGACTGGGTCAAATTGTTGGGGAAAAAACATCAGTTTAAGGAAGTTCTAGAGCTTCTGAAAGCAGATGTCATCTCTGAACCTCAGAAAATAACCCTTTTCTCTGTCTGATACTCAGTTGCCATCAGTTGGAACCCAGCTAGTCAGAACAATGGACTTTCATTTCAATACCATACTGAGTGAGAGCGTGTAGGGGACGTGCAAGCACATCCTGTGATGATAGCTCTCATACAACCCAAGTGTGTCAGGTAGCATGGTCCTGGTAAGTCCAGCCTAAGAAAAGTCCATGGGAGATTCTTCTGAAAAGACAAAAGCTGAATGCAATGGGATGAGTGCATGTTTTTGAATTCCTCTTAAAGTGGTAAAAAGGGAGGCCTTGCACTTTCTTGTGAAGGAGCACAGTTTGCTACACGTTATCTGACGTTCTCATCAAGTTCTCCTGGCTTAAACAGACAGTAAGGTCCTGCTGGTTTTGCTTGACTGTTTGGGCCAAATGGGGAAACAGTCCTAAAATCTGCAATAGAAGGAAGATAAAGTGACAGGAATTCAGGGAAGATCTATAAAAGACTGACCACTGTTTGAAAGGTCTGATTGATAGCAATAATACTCAATCTTCTCAACCTGTGTGTTGAGCATGTTGCTCTAAAGAGGTCATGAGTTCAGAGAAGGTTCTCTCATGCTCTTCTTTTTGCTGCATGAAGCAGCACAAAGATCACATTTACTTGTGGAGTTTGAAGCATCCCATTTCCAGCTGGTGTCTGACCCTATAAAAGTCATTATCTGGTGCAAGTCAAAACAGCCTTCCCGTTGGATGAATCAGCAAGTTGTAAATAGTTGTTAGTTCTCAGCTTCTGTGGCCAGTTCTGGGGTAGGCAGCTATGAAAGGCTGGCGAAGATTGGAGAGGAAATTTTGTCTGCTGCATACAGTTTCCTGATTCAAGCACAGCAAATGAAGCAGACAGGGCTGTTCTATTAATTTCTGCAGTGCAAAAGCAAAGACCAGCAGCTGCCAGCAGGAAAGGGATATTTGCTTTCTAACTCCTCTCACCTGTGTGGGTGAAGGAAGCTGGCAAAACCAGATATCTCTCTGTTCCCCTTTTAAATTTGGGCTGAGGAAGATGCTTCCTTTATAACATGTGACTCTGAGAATATCTTTTCAAAGGATAGCAACACCTTTCTTTCTCAATGTGAATGCCTGTAAGGGCCACAGTTTAGATCTTCAAGGGCCACACGCTGTGGGCAATTAAAAGGTGCTGATAAACATGAAGGTGATCTTTTATCACAGGCATCTCTCTTCACAAGCTGTGGTAAGTGTATCCTTCTTAGTGTATGATAAACATGCTAAGCTGCCGATTACAATTTTTAAAGGCAAACCCTGTGACAGAAAGCCATACTGCTGATCTTATTTTGTAAAGATGCTGCATGCAGTATGTTCCTGAACTTCTGTCTGTGCCTATCTTCTTATAGTGTAGAGATAGAAAATTATTTGTTACAGTATTTGTAGCCAATTTAATTTAAGATGAAAAATCAGTGAGTAGGAGGAGAGGGTGGAGGGGGGGGGCAGGACCTGCTCCATTTACAGCTCTTAAAAATAGCATCCGAAGTCAGAAACTCATACAAAACTGAACTAGCCATCATCCACACGCAATGCATTTCCAAACAGAGGATATCTACAGTACTTCCCAATTATGTTCAGTTCACTGCAGCAGGTGACCCCAATTTCTTTGAAAAATCTTTATAATAGTTCTTTTCAGAAAACCTGCATGGGGTGCTGAGAATAAAAGTCAAGGCCATAGAGTTTCACTTATTTGGGCTTCCTTCAAATAAAAGTGTGTGTATTACATGACCAGGGAGAGAGTTGGAGGACAAAGATGTGACACCTGCAAGCTGGCATTAAAAGTCGATGGCAAGACAAGTTGAAGATTATCAAAATGAAATTTTGAGACGTCTGTAGTGTTCACCACCTGGAAGGCCTACACTATGCCTTTATTTCTTTCTCTGATTGCTTACATACACCCTGTGACTGTTGTGTGTTGGCCCAGCTCCTGGTGAATCTCATGCTGCCCCGGGGGACCCAGCAGCAGTGAGGTTGATCTGGGTGGCTGCTGCACATGAGGGCACATCCTGGTCCCTGGTCTGACACTGCAGCTCTGGTGCAGCAGGGAGGCCCACTGTTGCCCATACAGCTGGTGGCCATACAGCTATTATGAATATTTGGCTTCTGCCTGGCAAGTCTATACTTGGTGTGTAATCTGGTAGGAGTGTGCCTCCAACAGAGCTTTGTGGCATAGTCCTTGATGTGGGTGGAGCTGTAATGGTGAGGGATGGTGGGTAGTCTTGTGCTCAGCCAAGCATGGACATTCCCACGTTTTTAGCTGTGCATCTAAGGCTGTGCTTGCTGTAGCTTCATGGATATTTTCAGAGTAACGCCACATACATCATGACTTGTTTTAGTTAATATTTATTTTAGTTGTGTTGGCTTGAAAAGTAAAACAAATGATGCAAATTAACATGAAGGATGCAAATGAAATTTGCTGATGACACCGTGAGGAGGCACCAGCATAAAGAGGATCAGGCTATCATGGTGGAGAGAACTGCATGACCTCAGGGGAAAGAGTAATAGAAATGGAATTAAATTTTATAGCACAGAGCATAAATGGTCTTAGGCTTGGGGACTATTATCACTTTTTTGCTTTACACTGGGAGCTCATTAGCTAGGGATGACTGATGCTGAGAAGGATCTGGGTGTATTGGCCATGGGACAACTGAGAGCCACCAGTGCTGTGAAAAGGCAATGGCAATCCAAAAATGTCTCTGACAGGGTATTTTCAGTAGGAATGAGGGAGAGTTCATGCCATTTTACAAGGTACTGCTGAGACCTCATCTGCAATACTCTCTCCTATTTTAATCAGCCAGATCTAAGAAAGAAGAATTAAAATGGGAACAGTTTGCAATGAAAGGTTAGGAGGCATCTGAAAATGGAGAAAAGGCTAAAAATCACCATGCTGGAGGAAAGCATCAAACTGATTTGGAATTTGTCTGATTCATTACTACAGCTCTTTTTTTTTAATTATTTTTTTTGTATGTATTGCTTTAGAAATGGACATTTAAATGCTAAATAAACAAAATACAATTTGTTTTACAACAGAGAATGTCTCCTCTATCAATTTGCAATAAAAAAAAAGAAGTGTGTAGCTTTGTGCTAAAATGGCCAATTTAAATTGGATTCAAAAGTTATAGTTCAGCCATCAGCTTGAAGTTTGTTGCAACATGGGCCTGAATATGTAAAATCATTTCCAGTGGTCCATAAATCACTTTATAGAATTTGGAAGTGTAAAAAGCAATGGCTCCTAAGCCAGCACAAGTTAATGAAAATGAAAAAAATATAGTAATAGGAAAGAAAGGAAGGAAGGGAAGGGATGGAGAGGAGAGGAAAAGAAAGAAGAGGAGAATTAGGAAAAATTCTGTATTTTCACAGCAGTCTTAATTAATACTATTCTTATATGATCATGATTGTACTTCATCATTCTTGTTATGACACTATGCACTTTCTGGTTAACTTATCCTACTTTTGCTGCTTTCCACACAGATGCCATCTGCATAGCATGGCAGGCTTGTACTGTGTGACCTGAAGCTGGAACAGGACATCTTGATCATAAACTTAAAACAAACTTCACAGTTATTTTTTCTTTTACTCTTAGTCCTGGGTCTCTCTGGAAGCTCTCACTTTCTGCGGCTAAGTGGTGGCAAGTTGTGGGGGGTTAGCAGTTTCCAAATCACTCCACAGCTGTCCTGTGGTCAGTATTGAACCTTGGTCACTCAAGACAGTGACATCCATCCTTGTCCTGATGACTCTTGGCTCCTACAGAGGAGGACATGCCTGGAGACATGTCAGTGAGTGATTGCAGCTTCAATTCCATTCCATTCAGGGGTCTGGAGGACCCTGAAGAATTGCTGTTGACTGACTGTTATTTCCTGAAATTTCTCTCCATTTTCCATGGATAGGTTGAGGAGGTGTCTCTGAGAATGATTTCACTGGTTTTCTTCTCCACAGCTTTTGAAAGAAAGGCTGGATTTTATTTTTTTCATAGAGATCCCATTCCTAATTCTGAAAACTGCTGCATTTCCTCATTTGGGGGATTGAGCTGTGTGTTTATAATAAGAAATGCAATAGATGTTAAATTCAAGAAAAAATTTTGTTTTCTTGGAAGCTGCTTGACTTCCCTGGTTTTGTCTTCTCTTTCAAGCCACAAGCCTTGAATATCGGTGACTAATCTTGTGAGATGCCTCACAGTTACCTGTTTTTTTCACTTAATGCCAATATACTCTGGTTTGGGAAATAAAATATTGTTTAAAGAAATTCCAGGGAATTTTAATGGAAAGGTTAGATGAGTGAAAGTTCTGAAATACTGTTTTATTGGTCAGCAGGCTACTGTCCATGTAAATTACTCTGTGTCCTGCTCTCCTCTGCCCTTTTTCCTGAGGGACCCTCACAGACTCTCTCTTCTCACATAACCTGAAGTGTGTCTGGTGCTTGACTAAAATGTGAGTATTCTGGTTGTGTGACAGGTGCAAGTGTGAGCATGTATATGGAGCAGCTGTATACATTACAGTGTATAACTTAAACATGCTTCCCTGTCTTGTTGCCTGTCCAGATGCTTACCCAGCATTACTGGATGTGTTTGGACTACCTGCATTTTCAACAGCTAATAGTTATGTCCTGTTCTGTAATGGAGGATGGGTGGGGATGGCCACACAATACCTCCATACCTCCCATACCTCCATACAGGGTGCAAGCCATGTATCAGTCAAGTTTGGACTCCACTGGCAAAAGTCAACAGTATGGTAGTTAGTTTGAAACAGAAGAAAAACTCTAGGCATTAGCTGGCTGATTCAAAGAGATATTTGCACTGAGCATCAGTATGCAGAAGTCTAGAAACCACCTGCTGCAACATTTTGTAAAATATGTTTTGAGACTAAAATGCCAAATGGTATACAGATGCTAATCAGCTAAAACCATCAATATCTGTTTTCTGAGCATGGATCAGAGAACAGTATCTTGGATACAGCACAAACCAACAGACAATATTATTGTAAAGCAGAGAAACTATCAGGTCATACTTTAATTCTTTTCAGTTGTCCAGGGAGTTTATTTAATCTCCACCACAAAGGGAGGATTCACAGATATATCTAGCTGAGGCAGAAAGGATGTTGTAAAGGCGTATTTAATGGCATGTTGTTAAGATTTTATCATGCCTGCATGTGAGCTTGAAATTATGGAAGGTGCAACAATTCTTTTGCCACAGCAAAGATATTTTTTTTTAACATAGTTTGCGATCTGTAATACATAATCTTTACTACAGATAGCATCCTGAAGATTACAGGTTTTATGTATTTCTTGGTCAATTTGAACTCCTATTTTATAGCCTGTGAAAATACCTATATGCACTTTTGTATGTCAGCCGAGGATATTTATAATGTGCTTTTTTTTTGTTTGTTTGTTTTTGTGTGTGTGTGCGCATGTGTGTCCTATTGCTTCAGAAACATCAGGGACCTTTCTAAAAGGGTGCTAGTCTCAAGCATCCCTGTATTAAACAGTCTCTGATCATCTCCTGAAACATGTCTTCTCTCTATGGAAGTGTCAAGAGCTGATTAGGATTTAGAATGGTTTCATTGTCTCCTCCAGCTTTGTGAAGTTCAGACATCCTGGAACTGAGCTGTGAGAGTTTGCAAAGTTCAGCCTCAAACTGCAAAACTTGGCTATTGGTATAAAGATAAGTGAAGGTTCTTCTGGGGGATAGCATCAACTACTCAAAAGGCAGTTAGTTTTTATTATCAAGTTTTGTAAAATGTCCTTCAGGAATACCACTAGTTTCTTTGCAGTAAAAAATAAATAAATTTTTCTCAGTATTGAAAATTGAACCCTGTTTTGTGTAGATCTGCACACAAATAGGATTGTCTGGTGCAATTTAAAACTACTTGGAAGTATGATTTTTTGTTTGTTTTTGTTCTTTGTTATCCTGCTCCATAACTGAAGCTCATGGGCATTGCTGCACTAAAACTAAGCTAATAACAAGTGTAAAAACATCCTTGAAAAACCTGCTTCTGCAGCGTTGTATGTTGGCTCGACTATTTCTGCTTCCTTAAATAACTTTCAGTCCTGCTGTGATGCTAAGTAGAGGTTGTTGGTTTTCTTATTAGCTGTTTCAAATTCTTCTGTTATGTCAGGCATAGTTTTACCATCTCCTTCATAGTGAAAATAGTGATAATTTGGTAGTAACAAAAAAGTACCAGGGTCACAAATAGTGTATCAATCATGCAGGTTGCCAGCAATTGATTTAGCTATGAGCTGTGAGTGAAACCTGATGTTCAAACACTTGTTATTGATCTGCCGTGGTTTCCCTTCTGATTAAATGTCAATCATGTCCTACTAAAGCTGGACAAATCCAGTGTGTCTTTGTTGTTCTGCCTATTGCTCCTCATATGATATGTTGTCATCACTGTTCAGATTGAGACGTTCATCGCTGCACAATGTTCTCCTGACCCACTTCTGTTTTGCAAAAATACCCCTCCACTAACAACAAAGCAAAATAAAACCCACTAATGGCACAGGTGCATTGCACATCATTTTTCTTTTGGTTAAGCTAAGAAATGTAAGATATATAGTTTCCTCTGAATGAATGAGACATTTCAGGTCTTGATCTTTTCAGGTCTTGATCTGCCTGAGAAACTTCCTCTGTGTTAAAAAAATCTTGTCCAGTCTGAGAGGACAGCTCATGTTTATAGGACTGAGGCCTTGGAGTGCATGGGTAACTTTCAGTGACAACAACTGTAGTTATTTATCTGAATCCTTCAGGACTTTAAAAGACAAATAGGAGTTTTGAGGTTTTTAAAGAGAATTTAGTGGAACAAGGAAAACAGGGTTAATATTATAGCATGGTTAATTATTTTGGGTACTGCTAAGTGATATAATTTGAATGAATTTCTTGTTTTCTTAGGGATTTTCCCTCAGAAATCCACAGTTTCAGACACCCATGCAAAAATAAAGGAATAGAATTTTAAAGCATGGTCTTTCAGGTGTGAGTCTGGTTCTGGCTGCTCACTTCACCATCATCCAAATTACGGCAGATGTAGCAAAAATCATCATTATGTAGGTTATGAGTTAACATTTTTTATTTCAAAAATTCTGATGGACAGACTTTGCTAGGTATTTGTTTGAGCTTGTCTGTTTGCATGTTTGTTTAGGCCTTTAACATAGCATTAAAAATAGGATGGGCAAGCTGTTGTCACTACTTCTCTCCCACATCAGTACAAATCCATTGCAAACATTTGCTAACTGTATTAATGGTAGCTAGGTAGCTCAAGGTAGCTAGGCCATTCACACACTTTCATCAAGTCAAATTAATCTCAACACTTATTAACCCAATAGCACACTTACCACTGTTATTGAAGCTTAAACCTGCACATACTTAGCCAAAATTTCAATTACTAAACCTAGATGAAAGAAACAAGTTAGCACATCTTATATGCTGTTGCCAAAATAATCACAGTTTATTTTAGGCTAAAATAAAAGATAAAAAAAAAAAAAATCAGCCTATAATCACAATGTATTTTTGCACATTATCAAGTTATCATCTCAGGCACAGATTGGTTTTCTTACATCTCTGAAAGGCCTCCAATCTCAAGAATTAGTATTTGAACCAGGTGAAAATTCAGTACTTGCAGAGAGCACTCTTGCAGGGAAGTGAAAACCAACAAAAGCCAAGTGAGGAATACTTTCTGACTACCAGGACGAGCAGCATTAGAGCTGGGTGGGACAAAGTTGTCTCTGGTTCTGCATTTGTTAAGCTCTCTACTGGGTAGAAAAAAAAAAATACTACAGCTGACAGCGCTATCATGCTGGCTTGTTTCTCAAATCCTTGTGCTCGGGGGAAAAGGAAAGCACACAGAATATTGTTGACAGTTTTGTTACATAATACTGCAAATGCTGTTCCTAGCTTTTGTGTAATCACTTTTGCCTTTAAACGTATGATGTAGCTATAAATTATCACCCTAGCCACTAGCACTCCCTTCATAAACTCACTGAAAAGCAAATTAACCTTTTCTCTCCATTATGAACTCTCCTATTAATATGAAAATCAATTCAATCCTGTTTATTTCAGTTACCCCAGCCTGTCTGCACTTCCTAAGCTCAATAGTGACTGTCTAGTTAGTCACTTAAATGGAATTGATTTTAAGAACTAATTAAAAAAATCCTAATCATATAGTAAGTGATGGTCTGGAAAGCTTTTCATTATTTCATCTGTGGTTTCTAATTGCAAAACAGAATGTCTAATTATTGCCCTGATTCTCCCTTCCTGACCTTGGACCAGATCCACAAGTGGTGAACACAGGTGCAGTTTAATAGAAGCCCCTGCTCCTAAACACTTCTGAAGTGTCTGCAGATCTAGCCCTTAATGTTACTGGGGATATCTGTAAGGTCAGTTTTCCAATTCACGCCTTTATCAGAATCAAACTTACCGTTTCAGATCATTAATATTATTTAGCACCTTTTCTCAAGGGGCATGCATGAAATCATACTCTTAGTAACACATGGACCTTTTATCACTAAGGGGAAAATTCATCCGAAGAACAGAAGTCCGTCCACTAAGATCAAAGGAACAAAGTCTGTATGCATTGGAGAAATAGCAGTAATAGAATCTAAGTGTTATAAGGCTATGGGCATACAAGGTAATGGGAAAGGTTATGTAGGTTTTTTCTTTGTTCTCACTTTCCTGCAGGCATAGCGGATGTGAAGCTGTATTTTTCTTCTGCTTGCCAGGCCTTGTATCCCTATTCAAAGAATTTAACCATCCTACTTTGCGCTATCGCATCATCTCTCTCACCAATAGGCAAATACGGTTTATGTAAAGCCATTTCTTCTTTCTGTGCTTTCAACTCTTTTTCTAGACTACATGATACAGCTTTGGTTCTCCTCCCCCCACCGCAATCAATGAATCCCCCTTTTGTGAGGAAAACTGCAGAGCAAGAGGCAGCTACATGCAGTCCCTCTAAGGAACAGGACTTACAAAATTAAAACACATGTGGACTTCTGATAGTAGCAAAATAATTAAATCTGCAGTAAAACACTGACTCATGTGGTACCTTAGCAAAATGTCAAATTTCGTGGTGGCACAGAATCAATTCTGTCCCCAGGCTCTCAGGAGTGTTGTTTTAGACTCTTTGATGACTCAAAAGAGATTGAAGGTATATGTTTTTAGGACGCTTTCAGATACATATAAAAGAGAAAAGAAGAAAGCTGAGAGCCTGTGGCAAAGGCTGAAGCTTCCTGCAGTAAGACATAGTGAGGAGAGCTCAGTTGGAGAACTTCTGCCTACCTGCAGGTTCAGGGATAGGATCCAAAGCTACATCCGAAACCACAGCTGAAACCCTGGAACACCCCCACTGGTTAGTGCCCTAATTCTGGAGTTCCCCAAACACCATGTGCAACCTTCTCACATCTCTGGAGGTTTATGAAGGACTGCTTTATTCCTCAATGGCTCACAGCAATGCTTACATCAACTGGGACATGGGAGGGAAAAAAAAAAACAAAACAAAAAACACCTAAACAGCCCTTGCAAGATATCTGATCCTTAGGGCTTTTGGAGGACATACAGAGGAGGACACAAAGGCGATGGTTATTTTCTTCTGAAATACGGCCAAAGACAAAGGAGGACACGCTTCTCACACAGCACCTTTGTTCTCTGGGCAGTCTCCCAATAGAGAGGAAAACAAGTGTTGCTCCCAGGACCGCTTCAATGCTTTATACATTTTACAATAAGCAGATAAACAATCTCAAAAGTTATGGACCTTCTTCTTACTTTTTGGCCCAGTGCATCTTCTACAGCACACTTACTTTCTCTGTGATCTAGCAGATATTTAACTCATTCTTGTAAATGGAAACGTGATCTGTCCCTGTTCCCCAATGCCACACTGCAAACTGCAGAACTGCAAAATCTTGCATGCTGCATATGGGGAATTGTGAGAACTCTCCCAGTTCCCAGAGAGGAATTTTCCACCACAATGTACAGGTGTGCTTCCATGGGCTGCCAGCACAAACTTCTGCTGCCAAGGACATGCAGCATTTGTAAAGAGAATCAAGTACACGTGCATATCTGGATCAATATACTTTGTGGTTGGGAAAAGGAGAAGGAGACTGTATATGACAGTGAAAGTTAGCAATGAGGCAGGGCAAGGAAAGATGTAAGGAAGCATGTTCCCCTCATCTCTAATAAATGTGCTGAGTTTCAGGCACAAACGCTACTAAAAACGTCCCTTTTATTATAGTTGTCTCCTGAAAAAAACATCCCATCAATTTACTGCTTTAAAAGAAATCATTACCTTTTTGCCAGTGTGTACATTTATGAAGGGAACACATAATTCTTTCCAGAAGTATAATTTTAGTATCTGTGAATATATTGCTGGCTTCTTTATCTTCTTGTTCTACCACCTGTCATGTGCCCCAGGCCAATGTTGCTCTAACAGCCATATAGAGTAGTACAAGCTTAGTACAAGCTTGGAGGTATTTTTATGTCTGTTCACTTACTAAGTATGTACTGTTTTTCTAAGAGTGTTGTACTGACCTCCCTAGATGAAGCATTTAATATGGGTCAAAATGAGTCCTTCGGGAAGGGCCAAACTCTACCCATCGTTCCCATGACTTGCTGGGTTAAGCTTCAGTGTTTATCTCCTTGTTTAAATTCTATAGTGTTGTGAGGTTCTTTTCAGTGTTTTCAAATATCAGAGTTAGCTTTGCTAAAATCAACTCTCTATGAATCTTCTTTTAAAAGCACCGCTCCTTCATTTCTAACTACATTACACTGATTCAGAACTGTTACTAAGGAATGCCTGCACATCACCTTTGCTCTCTTAAATAGAAAGACCTCCTTCAATCTTTCAAAGTACTTAGTGGCCCTGTGTAGGGTTGTAAAGAGGGTGAAATGGAATACATTATGAAATGTCACACAAAGTCCAAATTGGATGAACAATTAGTGAACTAATAATAAGGTTGCAGCACTGTTTCTTCAGAAACCTTTAATTTTGACATCAATAGGCATGAGCGTGAAATAGCTTTATAGCTTTGGTTGGTCTTATGGTAGCAATGCTTAAAAAAAAACAAAATAAAGGCATCTATGACACTATTAATGGAACAATTAAAACTGCAGATGAAAATGCACAGAAGTCAGGATAAAAAATGCAACATTAGCTAATTTACTTTGTACGTTTATACTGTCTACTGTGAGAATGTTGAAATCTAGATCTAGTTACACTAGTGAATGACTGCTAGGCATGTTAATCTTCCTCAGCTTCCTCTGTTGTCTTTGAAGAGGTAGAAAATTTATTTTGCCATTCCAGTTTGCCTTCTCTCACTAGAGAAAAGTTAGCTTTTGTGGGTTAACCCTTCTGCTTTCCCATGTATTATTTTACTGGACAGGTTAATGTCATTACAACTAAGCCTCACTATTTCAGTTCTTGATATTTGGACATGGAAACTGAAAGGCTTTATTTCGCACTAACATGAGCTCTTGTATATAACTTCTTAACTTCCATTTGTGTGTGTGTGCTTATTTGTATTTTTTTTTTATTTTTTATTTTTTTAAGGGAAAAAGAAAGAGGGCATTTTCTGAGTTTAATGGCAGTTCAGCTTTATTGGCCTCAGCACAGCATCCATCAATAAAATTAAGCATATGCTTAATTGTTTTTAGGAATATAGATGGATTTAAGCACATGCTTAAATGCCTTGCTCACTTGAGGCCCTAATGGACCATGCAAACTTAAAAGTTCACATCTCATTGAGATAAATGGAGTGGATAATCATAAATTTATCAGGACAGAAGCTGCTGCTCGCAGTTTATGTAGACAGCACCTTGTATTATTATCCCCCCTCACTGGCTGTGTTGTCTAGATCTTGCTGAAGTAAAATAGCAGCAACAGAATAATATCTGGTATTTCTCACTCTGATCCATTCAGCATTTTCAATTTTCCTAACTCTTATTATTTGCACTTATATAACTACATTCTTCCAAGGAATTAGATAGCATGATGCACATTATGCATTTATCATAGAGAAAAGGAATGTTTTAACAGAAATTAGGTAGAAGAAAACAAACAAACAAACAAAAAAAGTAAACAGAAGAGTTACTTAGAGCCACTGAATCTACTAAATACTTCATGCCTGTCTTTCCTAGCCCCTAGCCTCTAGCATTTAAGAATTTAAGACTCTTTTTTTTTTTTAATGTTTCAATAAGACAACCTCTGTCTTTCACAAGACTTGCTAAGGGAATTTTCAAAAATGTCTTAATTTTTATAACACCAGTAAAGCCCAATATCTCTACTGTAGACTGTGTTCTTGGTAATACCATCTTTTCTGGCACTATTCCTCTGTGATCTTACCTGATGGTTAAGTGGTATAAATTTACATTTCCATTTATGGTTTGCAACTCTCTCTGTGCTTTTGCTATGTACTAATGGTAGCAACAAATGGAAAATTAGCAGGAAGCTCCCACTATGAATGCTAGAGTGGACATTGCATTGACCTAGGTGGCACTACTTTGACTCTTCTTTCCCCTCATCACTGCTACGTTTCCTGTCGTTTTCTGTGTGACACAGTGATAGACTTGTAGCACAGAGCCACTCGTACAGAAGGGACCATTCCAGGTGTTCTGCCCTGAGCAGCAGTGCAGCAGCTCTTCTGCACCTCCTTAGATGATGCATAAAGGATCAGAAAAAAAATTGTATTCCTGTATTGGGAATGCTGTGGCAAGAAGACTGAAGATAGCAATTCATAAGGGTCTTAAAACCCCCTTATCTTATCCCTATTTATTCTTATTTATATAGTAATTTTCATTTTATTTTAGTTTATTTTCAGTTTTTACCTGTACAAAATGGTTTCAACTGTTAATGCTGAACACTGTGCAGCAAGCTGCTAACTAGCCACTGAAACAAACCATTCCATGAGCTCAAAGAAAACAAGTGAGATGTAAACTTGCACCTTGGTTGTCTATTGGATTTTCTTGTATCCAATAATGCTTGAACTTATGATTCCCTCAGTAAGAAATCATTATTTTCTGAGATGTCATGTCCCTGTGTTGAATTAGACAAAATGCAAGGAATGGTGCAAAAAGCTTTTTGGAAGGATGAGGAATGAGGAAAAAATAAAATATACCATGATCTCAAAAGCCATTCATTAGGAAATAAAGCTATAACATTTCATTAAATCTAGTGGTGAATGTGTGGTGGGTAATCCAGTAATAGGGTTTGGACATGTGATTTTTTTATTTTTTAAATAAAGCATATGTAACAGTAAAAACGGTGGTTACCTTTGCTTACACAAGGTTTTGCATCTATGAGCTTTTTCTTTTTCTCTGTGTATTACAGCTTCTAGGTTTATTTTGATCTATGTTAGATGATAGAATTAAAAATGCTAGAGGCTAAATGAACATGAAACACCGCCTGGACAAGTGAGAGACAAAAAAAGAATTAATACCTTGCCCAGTATGAGGAATTTCATTAACCTACACATGTGACGTTACATAAGTGTTTTGTTATCATCGTATTATAAAATTTTACTGTAGATCACAAAAGAAAGCAAGGTACTTAGCTACAAAATTACTTAAACTGCTGAAATTCATGTTTTACAGTAAAAGCCTAAAGAAGATAAATCTGTTTAAAAATGTCTAAGAAAGGTGAAAAAATATTATACAAGAATCTGCTGTGATCGTGTTGATCTGTAATGTGGTGTTGCCACTGCTGGTAACAGGCCATAAGCTTTGCAGTGAGCTTGCAAGATGTCAGGGCTTGCTCCGTCTGAACTTTTCTTGACCTGCCTAGAGCTTTGTTTTAGTTGGGTTACTAATGCCAGCAATTTCTCTTACTGATTAGGACTTCATGGCTGATTTGCTTTGCTTTTGTTTCTCTCTGTGTGGTACCACCCTGGTTTTATGACTCTAGGAAAGCTATCTAGTGCACAAAAACACAGGCCCTGATAGGATAAAGTAGCCTGGAGAAGGGGAGACAGGGACATGGGTTGATAAGATATAGGGTACAGGCTTGGCACTGGAGACCCCATAACTTTAAACAACTCACCAGTGATGAGTTAAAGAAATGCAGACCTAGAGATGGAGAAAAGGGTTTTAGGATTGCAAGGCAAAAAAAAAGAAATAGTGTTTTACATATGTAAATACACTTTATGCAGTGAATTTAGCTATAATGTGGAAGTACTCAAAAAGAAAAAAAAAATAAAAGGATTCAAAAAATAAAAATAAAATAAAATAAAAAAAAAAATAAAAAAATAAAAGGATTCAAAAGCATGTTAGGAGACATATGAAAGTGACCCCAAGTGAGTCCTAAAGAGACAGAAGAGGCCATCATCAACACGAACATTATATTCCTTCCAGAAAATGACTTCAGATGCCGACAACTCACCATTGACAATAACACCAGGATGAAATCCCTGCCCTCAGGATTAAGAGAAGTAGCAAAAGGGTGAGGTTAACATAAGGAAAAGGAGTTGAAAGTAAGTTTCTGTGTAAGAAAATGTAGCTGTATTACTATTATTATTACTGAAGCATTTTCTGTATAGATGTCTTATTTCTTTTTCTGTAATAATTATATCTGGATTAATAATGATCCTTGGATTAATCTGTTAGGATTTCAATTATACTAACGATAAATTTTTGGCTTTTATATATGTCATGTTTCCTCTTTGCCCATAAACAAGATTTTGAACTACCTAAGGAAGAAATTTTGAAAGCATGCAGCTCTTTTATCCTAGGAGAAAACAGCATAATAAGACCCTGTGGTCAGAAATTGATGTGGATGAAACAATTAAATGATATTTGTTATACGCTGCCAGCAATAATAAACACATATAAAATATAAAAAGCAGATAAAAATAAAAAGCAGACTGTGCAAAACAGGAAAATGGTCTTAATAGGGGGAATGTTAATCAGGAATTCAGCATTTCACTGTAGGAGTTTGTTTTGGCTTTGTCTGTTTGCCAATGGCAAGCTTTAGGCAAGAGGGAAATAATGTACTATATTTCATGGAAATAGTCTGCCCTTCTTTACTCCTGCTTTTGCCAGGGTGTTGTTGCTACACTAGCTGGTAGCACTGTCAGGCTCCCTGTTTATGCTCCCACAAGCTCTTCAGAAGAAGCAGCACTTGCTTGGGCTCATGGAGGTTTTCCATTAGGAGAGTGGAGGGGGAGATCATCTACATTCTTCTTCACTCACACTTGTGTTCAGAAAAATGGCTCTGTGCAATGCTCATTGAAAGACCTTGGCTTTTCAGGGGCTGCAAAAGCTGTACATAAAATGAATTTTTACTGCCAAAATGGATCTTATTATTTAGAGTGTTTTAGGCTACAAAGCAGCAAGTAACTGTTCTTTGGAGAGCAACAGCAAGGCTTTATAAGAACATGGAATGGAAGCAAAGAGGTCGCATTAATTTATGCTTTCATAATATTGAGGCTGTAAGGAAATATATTTTAAATAAGAATTGACATAGGAGACCTCCATGATAACAGCTTATATTGAAGGAAATCATTCTTATACAATGTATTTCTTAAGGCTCATAAAAGATAGCAATAACAAACAACATTATGCAGTATCTGGGAAATTCTATTTACTTAAAATGTTTTCTGCTTTTATTATTATCCAGGCTCATTCCTTCAGTGGAAGTTCTGATTGCAGCTTGAGCAATGTGTATGATCTCATTACAACACAGCTGTATTAGAAAATCTGATACTGATAGTTCCAACAATGGCACCTTTCTCTTATTATCTGTCACTTGGTTGCAACAAGAGCTGTGCAAATTTCCTGCCATCAAATTCTGGCAGGTGGCTGGAAACCAATCTAATATATTGTACATATCCCACAGACACCCTATTACATTGAAGGAAAAAAAAAAAAAAAAAAAAGCATTTTCAATATCCTGACTGGCCAGTTTGGAGTGCAGACTACACTACAGGCAATGTTTGGTAATGTACAGGTTTGTGCTTTGCTGACAAGTGTGCATAAGGGCCATCATGTAGGCCATAATGAGAATACACATCAACATGAATCTTTGACCATTATACTCTCAGGTACATGTAGGTCGCAGAAAGCTTTCAGTTTTGATGATTTCTAACTACCATTTCCTTCCACTTATCTCTCTACCACTTTTCTACTGGATGTTCACATCCAAGGCCAGCTAGATTTTGCCTTTGGAAAGTTGTGTGGTGTCACTTAGTTTCATGGGACCTCAAATATCTAAGCTGTATACTCCCAGATTTTGGTGTTGTGGACAGAGAGCAAAGGAGGACAGGCTACCTCTTCTTTGTCCTTGTGCAGCTGTCCTCTGGTGTTTCAACTTCATTCCTTAGCTACCCTGTACTCTTATAGGATTTAACAGTACTGACAGATACAACAGGTGGTGTAGGGGTATCTGCTCACAATCCCTGCACCAGAACAGACATAGAATAGAAAGAAAATCCTACCTGTCCACACCAAGTTAATGGTTTTGCTGCTTCTTAAACAAAAACTTATTAGGGAAAAATATCCCAAAATCTCACACACAGTGAAACAAGATAACTCTCTAAGTAAGGAATCTCAGAAGCTACAAAATGAAGAATAAAACATTAAATGCTGGAAAAACAATATATGTCTTGAGAAGAACAGGCCCTTTCCTCCAGTCTTTCTTTCATATTTAGCAATTTTCAGTATTTCTGTGCTTGAGAGAAAGTGTCTTCTCCCCTGATTTCTCTTTGGTGTCCTTAAGAAGGTCGCTTTCTTTCTATTGGTTTTAAAACATGGCATAGGTCTTCTGCAGGTATCCTCTTGCTCCCTTCAGGAGTCCTTCAGTCCTCACTCCTTCAGGCTTTTCCCTGCCTTTGCCTTTTCCCACTACTTGCCCCACCCTGTCTTCCAGATGGATCAGTAATCTGGCTTGCTTAGATATTCTTAGAGAAGATGGGGTTTCTCCACCTCCCTTCTTGCTAGAGTGTTCCCCTTCAAAGCAGAGTAGTCACCAGGATCAGCTTTTCTCTGTTGCTCTTCTTCACAGCATTCCTGGAATGACATATCATCACATAAACACCATTATGTAAGTGTCTTACCAGGAACTACAATCACATTAGCTAGCCTGGGGTGTCTAAAATCTGTTCCTTGCAAGCTGAAGGGAGTTCCCCTGCTCTTTTCTTTTTCTGATTCCATAATATTATTTTGTTGTTGTTTCTGGGTTGTGGGTAAGTCTTGGTAAAAGCATTATGCTGGCCATTTCAGTAACATTTTCTGCCAACTTCCTAGACAGATCTGCTGAAATAGAAAATTTCCATGTTGAGAATATTAACATTTTTTTTTTTTTTTCTGAAAGAACAAAGGTGTTAGAGCAAAGTTGTTAAAGAAAAGCTAATGTCTTCTTTTTGTTTATGAATACAAATCTTGATGAAATCCTGCAACTAGTTAGTTGCTAAGTACATTTCACATTATGAATTAATAAAACCATGAATTTTGTATAAGACATTTTCTGGAAGATCTTTCATGTTGCTGATTGCCAGCTTTCTTAGCGGAATGAATCCTTCTGCCTGGGGTTGTTTCAGTCTTCACAGATGACATCTCAAAGTAGCCTATTTATTTGGGGAGTAAAACAGATTTAATGAACCATGGGAGACACATGATTTTTCAGAAGTGACCATAATGATAATGGTTCATAGATAATAACAGGCTATTTACCTGTGCCTGAATTGCTTCAAATTTATTTCCTTCAGACAATTTCCTAACCTCATCTAGAGTAACAATATGATAGAACTATAGGTCCACAAGCAATTTGTTAATTAAAATTAATGTTGCATATTGAGCTGTTGCATTAAGCACATAGGTCTTATCAAAGAAAGCCTGATCAGCTAACCAAACAGTTCTGACCAACTTAAAAGATGAAGGATTTCTTTTTTCAGCTGCCTACAATCTTCCTAGTAGTTCTATAGACCCATAATTTGTGTATCCTTAGGATTATCCATTCTCCTCTGTAAAGTGTAAAGCCTGTTTTTCTTGACATCTAAGTTATTAGACTTATGTGCTTACCGAAAGGAGCAAGAAATCCCTTTACATTCTTATATGAACTAATTTAATTTACATATGATCTGGCCAAGTATGACGGATTAGATGGATGGGTGATTACTGGAGACAGAGTCAACACTGGAGCTTTTCCTGAATGCCAAATAATTCCTATCCAGAACTTTCTGTACTGCAGGAGTAAAGAGAAAGTGCAGAGGAGCTTGTTCTTGCTTCTGCCGAAATTTTATCTGATACACAGCATGGCAGCAATTGTAGAGTTAAAATGTGTACATATGTAAGAAATACATATATAAGTAATCAAGAAAAAAATCTGGGAAACAAAATTCTGTCATGGCAGCTAGACATCTGAAGTAGGTTTTCTGTGAAATTTAGATGTTTAAATCCAATAACACAACTCACAAAACCTTTGCTTAACCTTCTTGGCATCTCAAAGGCGAAGGATTCTTGGAATTTCACCAGAAAGTTACTCGGTGCAGATTGCCTCACACCTGATCTGTTCTGAAGTAACAGAAGCAGCATCTCTATCCTAACATCCAGTTCTCTACATGGAAGAGCCAAGGCTTCTGCTTCTTGCTTCTAAAACTGTTTTCTTATTTCCTGTAATGCCCATGAATTCAGGATGTTGTCCTCACTGGTCTGCAAGACTGAGTTCCATTTTCTGTCCTTCCACTTCTTCCTCAAAGACATATGTCTTTGTAAGACAGTAATTGTCCTTTCTCAGAGGGTAGATTTGGGCATCTAAATCTGTGAGACTGCTTGGGTGCTAAGATTCTTTGTGAATCTAAGAGTAACAGGAGCTCAGTATCACTGGCTTTCCTTGGGCAGGCAAGATTTGGGCTGGGAGATCATTCAAGTATTGCTGTCAGAAGACTTAGATTTAATTATGCAACAGAGCTTGGATTTTCTTTCTTTATTTATTTTTTTTAATGTATAGAATAAATGGCAAAATTCAGAATATAGCATACAGAGGCAAACCTGCATTTCAAAATAAACTGCAGGATATACAGGACAGAATATGAATTTAAAATAATTTTAAGAGAGGATTTTGGCATTTGTGTAAAAAATAATAGAGAAAAGAGCTGCAGTGATAATTTCTAATGAAAAAAAATTATCTGGATACCTTTTTTCACATGCATCCCACATCTTTGACAGGATATGTACGGCATCTTCCATAAGTGGAGAGTTTTGAGATGTGCAACATTTCCTGTGTAACAACATATCAGTTTCAGGTTGTGATGAGAAAAAATTGCTTTCAAATATCATGGGTTCAAAAGTGCAGCTGAAATTTTGAAGTATTAGTTTCACATTCTACCTAAGAAAAACTGTGAAAAGAGAAGCGGAGAGAAGACTGAGGATAAAATTCCAATAAAAATAAGATATCTGTATCTAGCCAGACACTCAGTATTATATATATCTATATAATACTGTGTGCATGACAAATATGGTAACAGAGTGTTAAGGCTGCATGGGTAGACAGTGAAAAGTTTGGAAACAGCCTTGTTAAGGTTGCTCACTGTGTTGCTCTGCTCCCTCACATTGAAAACACATTATGCTTTTTTTAGCTCTAATATTTCTCTGCATACTCTTTCTTTAATAGAATAAATATTTCTTTTATATAACCTCAGGAAACTTGAAGTGTTGTTTATTCCTCTAAGCATTTTTGGATTTCCATTATCACAGTGGTGCAGACAGTAACATGGACGCTCAAGCTTGTTTTTAGCCTTCCGTACCATTTGGAAGGCACAGAGTGGTCAAAATCCAGAAAATACCACCACCCCACTTTACCGCCCCCCCCCGTCTCCCGTTCTGTCTGATGTAGGTGCTTTCCTTCTGCCTTCCTCCTTCTGTAATTGTTTCATGCTTAAGTAAGATGAAACTCAGTGGTACAGCTTTTAAAATGAGGAAAAAGAGCTGGCAAGAACCTTCCTCCATCATAACTCCATAACAAACATTCAATAGCATCTCCTGCTTTATGTGGTTTATCCCCTTCTATCTCTAAGGCCGGGGTGAAGAAGTTCCAAGTTTAAGGACCTGAATCTAAGTCTCACTTTAACTTTATACCAGTCATGGTTATATTTTACCTCTCCCACCCTCCTCCCACAGACACACTGTGTTGCTCCATCCTCTGTTTGGAAAGACTATGGAGCATGCAGAGATCAACCACTTCCCACCTGAATTATCAGGTACCTTTCTCAGCTCAGCACTGTCAGTCAACAGAACAACTTCTGCTTGTTAAATAAACAAGTTTTAACTGCTACTCTCTAGAGGGATTTTTTTTTTTTTTCTTGACACGGAACAGGCTTTCTAAACAAGGTTTTTTGAATTATCATGCTAGTGACGTGTGTGGGTCCTAACCTGTTTGTCCACATAGAAAATGGGACCAGCCTATCGCACTCTTGAAAACAAGATGAAAAAATAAGGTATATAATTAAAACTACAACACCTACCACAATCCCTTTAGCACTCATCCAAACCCTCATATACTAATGGACTAGCAACACAGTTGTCCCAGTACACACCTGAACACTACTGCTAATAGCAATTTAACTCTGAGGGTCCAAATAATCTTACGGAGAGACAAAAATATTTCTGATAAATTCAAAGATACTTAGTGCATCCATATTCCATACTGTCAGCCAGTCTTGGGGACAAAATCACAGCTGCATAAATATCCCCTCCCTTTCCAGTTAGGTAGTGGGTAGACACTTTGTTTTGGATGTGATTAATAACTTTACTAGCTCCAGATGATTGTCAATATTCACCTGCTAGAGATCATTACCCTCATACTTGAAACTTCTCAGCAGAACATGGATATTCTTTCGTTCATTTTAGCGTTAAATCAGCAAGGTTCTCTAATGCCATCTTCATCTGCAGTTTCAGGCAGGCTGGAAGCCTTGGCACTGAGGCAGATGAGGTAGTCATCTAGAGCTTTCTGCTAGGTACTAGTAGCTTTCTCCCAGGCCTTCTTATGCACATGAAACAAGGACTAAAGGAGAGGGGTGCAGATACTTGCAAAGCAAAGGCATTTGTATGCCTTCATTGTATCTGCTGGAAGCTTCTTATTCCCATACTTATTTTCTCAGAGCTGAGGCTTCAACGTTAGTTTGATTCTTACATGTTCTCTGTAATGGGTGTGCAGGGGACTCAAACCCACTTTACTGCATGGCTGGCTAAGACACTAAGGCAAAAGGGGCACAGTATAGAGTGTTAGTATGAGGTAGAAGCAACAGAGAAAGAAAAAGAAAAAAAAAAAAAGTAATATCTTTTCAGGTTCTATTTCCTTTTGGAGGATGGCATAAAATTCTTACCCAGAGTGAGCAACGGTTTTAAAGCTTAAGAAATGCAACATGATTCTGTAATGCAACTCCCTGATAATTTTCTTCTTTTGAAAACCTGAGCTCAGCTTAATAGATTTATATTCTAAAGTTGTGTTAGGACAAATAGAAAAACATAGTGTGTTAAAAATTCAGAGCGAAACAGCAAGCAGTATGAAAAAAAAAAAAAGGAAAGAAAAATGTTTAACTGGGAAGGTCAGCAACTCTTTAGCGATTTTATTACAAATAGCTCAATTATATTGTATAATTCCCATGATTGCCAGAGACCTCATTGATTACTCACAATGGTACTGCATTAGGATACTGATAACGAGATGTTTATTTTAATAACTATTCTCTCTGTAGATGTACTAGTTTGCGGAAGCACTAGGTTAAGGGTACTTCAGTTAAGTGACTCCTGAACGAATTTAACATAATAAGGAGGACAGATGGGCTTTCAGCTCCGTAGCAACAGTAAAGAAAACAAGACACCACCAGAGCACAGATCCTTTCATGCTGTTCTTTTTGCAAATACAATATACTGCTTTTCAGCACATTAGCTATTTCTGGTTAGGATAGTTACATCATATAAAGAACTCAGAGTTTGAATCAATAAAGGTTAGACACATCTAACACTTGTGTTAAGCAGCAGCTTACCCTAGAAAGGACAATTTTTCATGTTTCTTTAACACCTACTGTAATAAAAGGAATTGCACTGAAAACAAGGTAATGGGTACCTTCAGCAATGGTTGCAGAGCCTGGCCTAAAATTAGTGATGAAAATAATGGGTTTTGATTTTTACCACTGCTTCCATGAGAAATTAGATTCTCCCTACCTGTTCCTGTTTCTCATCTCCACTTTGTAGGCAAATCTCAGTCCCCTTTACTGCCACCATAATATCTCTTAGATGAGCACATTTCAATATGTGAGCTATTATCCAGGGTAGAAAGCTCTCCTGAGAATCCAGCTGCAAGTCCATTTCTGTGCTCAAAGTTATTATCATTCTGTCTGGATCCAAAGGCATTTGTAACATCTACAAACAATCAAGGAAAAACTAAAGATGCAGTTTCAGCAATTGAAATTTAAAAATCCATTTCAAATACAGAGGTACTGTAATCTGTACAAAATGATTAGATTTCACACAAGTACTGAACTATTTTGACAATTTAGCCCTTAAAAATCTGTACCAGTAACTATATTGCAAACGCAGTAGAATCAGCACAGCATGATGCAAGTCTCTGATCTCAAGTTAATCTTTAAAAATAAAATGACCTCGAAAGAATTTATTTGGTTTCTTATATAGCTGAGGGTTTTATGTTGCATTCTGCAGACAGTAAAGGCCTGGAGAGGATTTCATATTTCTCATTGTCATTTCTGTTGAGCCATCATTTACCCTCATTAATCTTACAACAGACTCTGCCCAGCATCTTCCCATGCAAGCAAGACTCCCCTCTTAGGAAGCCTGCATGAGATGTGTGGTATAGCATCCGACAATTGTGCTAATGCATCGCACATGATTTATGATTTTTTTTCTAGACAACTTTCAGAGCTGTAGCCCCAGTCACATTCTCCCAGTAAGTCTCTGGGAGAACCATTCTGAGAGAGTCTACAGCCTCTTGTTATCCTTGTTTAGTTTGCACCTGGAGTTGAGGAAACCAAGAACTTTCCATGCCCAGCTCATTGAACAATATTGACATCAGTGCTGCTCCACAGCTCCACAGATCTGCTGTGTTCTGGATGTGATGCACTGGTGTGTGGTGACTCTGAAAGGAGTCTCTCAAAGAATGGGCCCATGATTTTCCATCACCATTAAGCAGGCTTACTCATTACAGCTGCCATCTAGACAGCACAACAACTCCATCCCTACCATGGCCAGATGCTTCTAATCCAGATGTAATATTCCTAGCAGGAAAATGAAACAAGTGCACTGTCATTTATGCAAGGAAAAATGTGGGCAGAGCCACAGAAAAACCTTCTAAAAGTAAAATACAAGCACATACACATATGGATATGGATGTGTAGGGAAAGGAATTAGAGAAGGTCCTGCTTTTATATACTCTCACATCTGACAAATTAAGGGAACGTGTCATATGCCCATCTGTCCTGTTAATAGAAAAGGGGTTATAAAGAGATTCTGCTGATTATTGCGCTATGCCCTGCTTTCATGTAAAGAGTTATATGAAACATAATGAAACTATTTAGTGGATGAAAATATATTGAAAATATTTTAGCGGAAAATATTTTAGTCACTTTAAACCAACTTACTCTGTCATGCTTTGCAAATACAAGCTGTAATGGAGGGAAATTTTCTTTTTTCATCTTTTCTCCAGGACAGAAAAAGAAGGCTCACACTAAATTTTATTGTGGTTTATCTTCTAACACAAAGACCAAGGAATTAAACTGTATAAGGACCAATTCAGATTCATGACATCTGTTTTAATAACTGTAATCAAAACTTATTCTTTTATACACAGAATTTCAATAACAGCTTTTTATTTTAAATTTTAATTTTCAAGAGGTTCCCTGGAGACTCCGTGTTAACATTCACTATAGAATATAGAATATATATAAAATACTCATATTTATTAATATTACTTAAAAATCAGTCTGTGTTTTAAATGTTACCTTCCTTTTTTTTTTTTTTTTTTTTTTTTAGTGTCAGTTTTTTTTTTAGTGTCAGTTTTAGTGTAGTTTTAGTGTCATCTGTTCTTTTATTTCTAAGATTAATAATCCTATGGGAATACTGGAACTTTGGCATTAATATCTATGGCATTAATATCTGCTGGTATTATTTATTAAAAGATCAGCTCTTTAAAGAAAAGGTGTGAGACTAAACAAAAAGAAAGCAAGTGAGAGGGAGCATTTAAAGAAAAGAAAACTCAACATTATTTTTCTGAATTTCACTTTTTTTTTTTTTTTTTTTAATTTGGTGTCTAGCCCTTTTACCATGTTTCTACACAAACTTAAGCTGGTTAGATACCCCTCCCCATCTTCATTTCAAGTATTTGAGCTATATGTTCCTTAACAGTGAAGTGATAACCACAGTACTTCACTGCTTCACCAACCAGACCAAATTTTTATTACAGAAATATATCATAATATATTTACAACCAGTGTAAGGCTCATTTTTATTTAATTTTTAACCTGTAAGCATTCCTTCATTTATTTCCTAAGATTCTCTCCACCTTCACTTGGATTCTTAAATGTGTTCCTCTGCTTCCTCTGCCCATTTTTTTTTTTAATGATCTCTGAAAGCAGTATTTAAGCAAGCACCTCAACACAGGAACTTCATCCTCCAGGTCCCTAAACAAAACAAAACAAAACAAAACAAAACAAACAAACAAAAAGAAGTGAAGAAAATCTATACTTGCTTCACATCCTGCTTTCTGCATACCACAGCCAGTTTGCAACATGAATGTATGCAAGGTAGAGCACAAGGGAAAGCAAAACTGAGATATAAAATAGTTCTTCAAAAGCAGAAAAAGGCACTGTGTTGTTCACAAAATATCAGAACACTAAATGCAAATTTGCCCTTGAATAAAGGAAGGGAAAGGAAAAAGACACTGGAAGGAATTCAGGAGGTTGAGTTCAAGTTTTCTTTTGAATTTCAAGTTTGCCTGAAACAGTTTGACTCTCAGTGCTGCTGACATCGCATAAAGTGAACCCACCATCGAGGTTTAGATGAAACCTAGGTAAACAGCAGCAGATTTCATGCTGTTCTAATACAGACCCCTGTGAAAGCACAACTGTTCAGAAAAGTATGTAATATACTTCAAGTATGTGGACCTACAAACCTCAAGAGGTATCACTGAAACAGTTCTAGCCGAATGACTTCTAATTTGACACTGAAGAGGCAACCTACCAAGTAATAACTATGAAAACTGCACAGGGACAATAATTCAACCTACTGTAGCTGTGTTTTAAGCATAAGGAGAGCTGCTGTATATTACTGAAAACCTTAATACAAAGCTTACCTTGCTATCAGAGGATTGTTCATTTTTTTAATGTGTTATCCAAACAAAAGAACACAAATCATAGAACGCATTGAGAGTTAGCATGGGCATGTTTGATGTACCACAGCACATACCTTAAAACAAAAAGTATAAACTTTTGTAGGGAAGAAGTAACATAAATAATAAAATAATTTTCACACCAAGATCACTGCCAAACCACCCATGACTTTACTGGAGAGGTTAAGTCTCTCTAGACAGCTCATCTTAGCCAAGTCCCATTATAAACATAGATATTCCTTCCCATATAGCACTTTCATAATCAGAGAAATACCTGGGTGGTAGTCAATCAGAAAAACAGCTCAAAGGTAAGAACAAGTTTTATGTCTGTTTTCCATCCAGAAGTACAATGAATTTCAGCAATACCAGTCAGGACAAAGCAGGAAAAAATATATATATTAAAAAAAAATAAATAAATTCCTGAGTTCTTGCCTGGCACATATTCCTCTAGACCTCATGCATCTAAAAGCAAAAATTAAGGAGAAGAGCTGTTATTGATGCTGTTATGCACTATCATGCATAAGATGCATAGTTAATTCTCATCCCCTTGCTCTCTGCAGAGACCAGGAGCTCTTAAACCAAGATGTTTCATCACTTCAGTAATGACATCTCCAGGGATCTACAGTGTAGGGCAGATGGGCTACAAAGTCTGAGAAAAGTGACTGATTTGGTCTTCCTTGGTCCAAATGTTATTTCCTGAAAATAAGAGCACAAGAAGCTGATGCAACATAGTATTACTCACATTTTAAAATATATGCTTAATAATGAATATTTGAGTTGTATTGATCACCTACACCCCTATAGTTTTGAAATGTTCTTTTATAAAAATGTAGCAAATGGGTAATGAAGAGGCAGAAAATTTTTGTATGCTTTGCATAATTAAAATGCAAGACATAAAGGACAGAAAAACACCACATAGATACAGAGAAAACTGTAGATACATTGCTACATAACCAGTTTATTAATCCAAGTCATCAGTCAGGACTAACATAAACTGTACATTTTTATTCTGCAGTGCTTCAAATCTGGGTCAGTCAAATAAATATTCTTGGTGTGTCTCGTAACAGTCGGGTTTGTCCAGTAGAGGGAGGCATTGTCAATACAGTCAGCTCAGAAAAGCAAGACTGCAGCAACTGCTGGATAAAGAAAATAAAATCCAACCAGCAATGATGTCCGTTTTGTATCTCTTTAAGCATTTATCTCTTTAAGTATTATGAAACTTGGCAAATGCTTAAAAATTCTGTAGGTCAAGCAAAATCATATGATGGCATGGTAGTAAAATCTCTGACCTGTCCTGAATGCACACAGGTTGTGATGATGTCCAGAGAAGGCTAAAAAAATTATTTGAAGAATTGGCAAGCTTTCCAACTGAAGAATTTCCAGGCTGTAGTGTGCACATCCCTTGTGCAGGGAGTGATGTGAGAACAGCCCGCAGGCACCCTACCATCACTAGCATGGAGAAATGCCCCAAAATAAGAGCATACTCCTATATATTTATACACAAGAAACAGACAGTCAGGGACTCTAAGCAAAGAGCCAGAGCCAGTAATGCCTTCCAGGCACTGCTCTCTCCCTGAGGACATGACTAAGAGGAAGAAGGGAGGAGATGCAGCAGTCGCATCGCTCTGGGAGAACATGCAACCCATTGGCTGCTCCCATGTCAAAAATACAAGTATTTTGTAGATTTCCTTGAAACAGTCTTTTGTGGGAGGAAGTTATGCCAAACTTGTGTGGAACACATCACAAGTTTTCCCAGACCTCAGAGATGTTTAGTTGCATGAAGGCTCTGCCACCTGACAGTGCCTCTCAGACACATCATGTCTTGGCTTTGGCCATGACCCAGGTGTTCTCTGAGATGTTCAAGAGTTTCAGTAGCTGTGCCAGGTAGCTGTGCTCAGAGAAAGCACAGCTTTAATACTTTCAGGATGTGTTTGCCAGACTGACTGAGAATTAACTTGGTGTGTGATACATTCACAAAACACTATCTTCACTGCTTGTGCATCAAACAAGTGCTTGGCACATACATACATGCTTCTGCCTGGGAAACCCTTGTAGGTATAGATGTGTGGAAAAGAGGGAGTAAAATGTGTTTGTTTTGTAGCAGGGAAAAGAAGGATTTGCCCTAGAGAAATGACTCAAGTGCAATGACTTCATCACATTTTACATATGCTATACTGTGCTTAAAAATATAAACTTGGTCATTAGTGTGCAAGCCACTCTCACACAGACACCTGCATGTCTTTGGCACCACATGCTTTCTATTATAAATAACAGCTACACCTTGCTTTTGTGGCAGAATTGAGACTAAAATCTCTTATAAAATCAGCCAGCACTGTGCAGACAGCTTCAGCCCCCTGCAATCAATACTTTATGGATAAGTTGATGCATGCACTCTGAAGAAAATGAAATAAAATGTACCATGTCAGTTTACATAATCCAAGAGCTGATAGCCTTCATTTTCTGAGCCACCAAAACAAAAATATAAAATAAGGAGATTCCAAAGCTGGAATGTAGTATCCACATATTTTGCATAATTTTTCAAAAAAAAGTCTCTTTTTTTAAGGGGATGGGGCGGAGGGCGGGGGGGAGGAGGGCACAACTAAGATTGTTGTAGTTTTTCCTACATAGGCTGAAAAAAATGGTGTAGGTTGGGAAAAATGCTGCATAAACACCCTTCCTTCTGTATTATGTTGGCTGCCTGACATGTTAGATAAGTTACTAAAAGGCAAAAGCTTTCAGATTCTGTCATCTGAATTTACCCGAGGACTTCAGTTTTCAACTTTATCTCAATTTCTCAGTTCTTGGAACACTCCCCTCCCCACATCCTCCTCCTCCCAAAAAAAAACCAAAACCATCCAACCAACCAAAAACAAACAAACTACCCCACCAAACAAACAAACAAACAAAAACAAACAAGGAGAATACTCCTAGGACATCAGATAACCAGTGCCAAACCCACACTGCAAGACTGTCATCTTAGCTCCCTGCCCTCCGTACCTTTGTTCCTGCCTTAGTGACTGTTATGTTCTTGCACATCTGCAAGTGCAGAAGGTTCTTTCTGAGAGTTCCTTAAGCACCATGACTTTCACATACAGGTGATGGCTTCCATGAGTCCTGTCAGCTTCAGGTACTACTTATTCATTCAACCATGCACACAGGCACTCTTTTGTGTATGGCTGGAAGTGCACAAAATTGATGGCTAGACTGGAAAATATTGGCTTGTATTAAACAAGGAAACATTTCTTATTCATGTTTGTCATCTCATTGTTTGAAATAGATTTCACAGGGTCAATTTCTTCCCATAGATAGATTTCAAACAGTAGCTCTGATAATATGACTTAACAATCAGATGTGATTATGCAAGAAAGATACTTGGTAGGTATATGAATATGAAAAAAAATATTTTGTCTATTACTTTTAATAAATATTGTGGCAACTGTCATATAAATAAATACATATTAAAAATGAATTAAAACACAACCTAATGTCTGCCAAGTTAGCAATTGGGTATTTAAATACCCTTACAAAGCTGGAACACTATAGTGCTAAAACTTGACTTCCCTCTCCAAGCTACCCTTATTTTATTTTCAGAAATAAAAAATAACCAATCAAACATATCAAAACTAATAAATCAATCAAACGAACAAAAAAAAAAAAAAAAAAAACAAAAAAAAACCCTTACCACCATCACTACCAACAAAATCAAGCAAAAAAAAAAAAAAAAAAAAAAAAAAAAAAAACAACCAAACAACCAAACAAACAAAAAAGCAGCTAAGGACTTTGAGAAAGGTAGAAGAAATTAGGTTGTCCTGATTTTAAGTAGACACTAAGGCCTGTAATGGAATATTTACATATATAACTATACTTACAGATTTTTACATTTATTTTTTGCATTCCTGTACAGCTTGGTCAATTGAAATGTTATACAAGAGGAAACAAAATGAGAGAAATGCTAAGGATAAAGCAAACACTATGAAGTCTTAGTTTGGTCCCCTTATTTGGACACTGATACAACTGATAGATATTATTTGAATCTACTATTTCCTGGGCAATATTTTTGTTCCATTTAATCAGGTAAAGTCACAAGTGAACAGGTTGCTGTTGACTTCTCTCTTCCTAACCCAGGGCATCAACTAGATTATCATAAACCTCCCAGCTTTTCTGCAGTGTGTTTTTAGAATGACTTCTAACATGGTGATCACCTGAGATACTTAAGAGATTGAACTTGCCCTCTAGGGGATGTTGTGGTGAGGGCAGTAACCCTGCCAGGAAAACAAAGTTAGTCTGCTTGGGGTGCCCATCCTTCAACCCCATTGAACTAAGGGCTGAGGAAGAAGAAAGTGTTTCACTGTAAATGGAGATGTCAGGACAAACTGTCACTGCAATCACTATACTACCCATTATTCAAGGCAGACTCTGTTGCTAGGGTCTGGCTGAGAAAACACACGGAACTTCTTCCCAGTTTTTATCTCCACTATCAGCTTGCCCTGTAAAGATATCTTCATCCTGCTTTGTCTCCCCACTTTACTCTTCTTGTATTTTTCTTCACAGTGTCTCCCTGAAGCCTTTTCCTCATCCTGGGCTACTAATCTCTGAGATGATAAACCCAGGAGATGAAGTTTTTTCCTGCTGTGGCAGTCAGTTACATTTTTTGTTCTTGCTCTGTCAGTTCTTCCAGCCTCACTGATCTCCTCTGAAACACACAGGGCAGAGGACAGTAAAGAAGAACAGAAAGAGGAAGAAGTGAAGTCATTGCCCAATGCAGAAGAAGGCTCAAGTTACATCTTTAGATGGGAAAACTATCAGAGGTAAGGTTTTAGAAGAAGAAATGTCTTCCCTGCTGACAGCGCTGTGAGGGATAGCTTCAGGGCAGAATTTTAAAAACAAAGATTGCCGTGACCTCTCTCCAGCCTTGCATGGTCCTCAGCATGGTAGGGCGGGAAAAAAAAAAATTATACTGGTTTAGACACAAAAACACATCACATTGCAGCAGAGATGCAGTATTCCCCCTGATTTTTCTGTGGCTCTGGCTGAAAAGAACTGGGAAACTGTGTTCAATATGACCACGTGAAAGATTTGAAAACAGAGAGAGTTCAGAAAAGAGCAACAAAATAATTAAGGGGCTGGAGGGATTTACCTATGAGGAAGATTAAAAGAACTAAATAAATATGTATAGTTTGGCTAAGCGATAACTAAGGAGAGGCATGCTAACCATCTACAAATATTTGACTGGCATAAACACTAGGGAGGGAAAGGAATTACTTAGCATGAAACAAGCAGGTATATCAGGGAGTAATGGGATAAAATTAAGAAATGGAAAATTGAGGCAGAATTTAAGGCAAATCCTCCTGACAATGAATTCTAATAGTCTGTGGAAAACACACCAGCATATGTGCAATAGGGAACAGTCCTGCACTGATAAGAAGGGAGACTTAAATGACTTGCTGGGCCTTTCCAATCTCAAATATTTATGATTCTATAATTAAGTATTATTAAATTTAATGGCATGTGCCATTTTTTTTTTCGGCAAACTCTGACTGTTGCCTCAGGTCAGAAGTGTGCAATTATTTCCTAACTAAAGCCCTTATATTTTAACTCATGAATTCTCTTAAAATTGACTAGGTATGTCTCCTTTTTTAAAAAAAAAAATAAAATAAATTGAATTTCTGTTAATGCATTTTCTCTTATTTTCAAATGACAACTCTCTGCCCTTACTAGAGATTCATAAATCCTTCTTTATGCAATGCAAGCATGTATACTTAAAGCTACATGGCTTAGTGCCTGAACCAGGTCAGCCTCAGGTTGAATGCCTGCTGTGTTCAAGGGAACTGATGTTCCAACCCCAGAGGAGCACAGAGGCACTTCTCACTCAGAGGAAGAACTGCATGTTACAGAGAAAAAGAAGTTACGTGGTATTGGCAGCTCAGAACTGCTTGCAGAGCTTTGAACCTAGAACGTATCCTTTTGAAGAGCTTCACGTCACCGCTTAACCCTATGCCTCAACACCATTTATGAAACATAAACAGGTGTTTATGTGCTTGGTGCCCATGCTTCCAGCTAGTATCACAGCTGTTGTATCACAAGCTTCCTCTATTTTACATTGGCATCCTCCTTATTTTGGTGCATATGCCTGTTTCTTCCAGCATACACTCAAAAATGTCTTTTAAAATGTATACTTGTCTAGTCTGTGTTCAGTTCAGTCATTTTTGGGAATCCAAGTGGGTTGCTCTCATCTGCCTTACATAGCATGTGCTGCCTGAGGTAGCTGTAGTTGTAATTTTTGTGTTTTAATTTGTGCTGATATTCTACCATTTGATGTGTTACATGCACTGACACACCAAGAGAGTTTAAGCAGTCTAAATCTTTGTGTGAATGATTATAAAAATACATAATTTGTCCAGGTAACAGTGCTGCTTTCTTCACAAGTTGGAAAGGCATTCATGACACTTAACATTGTGATTCTTTCTTTCTGTATTCCAATTGTACACTTGACAATTTACCAATGCTGTATCATCAATTTGTGACATTCATATTAATTTTATTCTTGACTACTTGCTTCAAGCTTCTTTTCATTATATGCACTGGACTTCAGCCTCACCTAAAGACACTAGATAACTACAGAGATTCATCTGGAATTAGTATGTGGTGACAGTAATGCCTACCAAATATATATATATATTTGATGAAAAAGTTAAAAAAAAAATCACCGGTGTAGCACAGCCAGCATGGCTTTGTCACAAAGGATGCAATGTATCTCGATCCCCATCACTTAGTCCTCTCTTCATTACCTGCCACGGAATGTCTCTGATCTGTGAGCCTGGTGCACTGGCTCTGCCTGCATATCCGATAGTTGGGCCACTGCTGAGATCACAGAATGTGAGAGGCTGGATATTTATTTCTAGTATGAGTAAATCCACAGTGTAAGATCCAGGGTGCTAGCATTACAACATTCTGAACACTAATTACCAGAAATCTATTTGCCGAATCTTTGCACTTTTAAGATAACACTATAGCAATCAAGCTGAAGTAGGATAATTAAACAAGCCTCTTTCTCCTCTCCCTACTCGCCCCAGTAACTGTGTAGCACTGTCTATCATTTCTCAGCACAGAATTGCTAAGATGTGGGTGGCTGATATGAAAGCTCAATTTGCTCTGTGAATTTTACTGCAGGTATGGCTTTGGTGTGACTTCCCCACAAGGAAATAGCCACAGGGAGGCCTAGGTGCTGATGTTATAGCTTTGTATTGGGCTGTGTCCAGACAGAATTAGCTGAAAAAGCTGTAGGGAAAGGGAGGGAAGAAAGAAGCAAATGTTTTTCCCCTTTCCCAAAGCAAGAACAGACTGTCCTTTTTTTAAAAAAAAAAATAAAAAATTGTGAATCATGAATCCAATATTGGCAGCACTGGTAAGTAACCTGAAGAATTGGGGGTGCAAGAATTGGATTGCTGCTTGTCAAAACTTGTGTAGCTTTCTAATATAACATGCAAATTAGTAAGCAATGCAGTGATAGCATGCTACTGTCTACTTCATTACGTTGCATCAAGCTTTAGCCATCAGTTTAGCACACAGTCCTCTTCTTGCCTTTACAGCTTCTACTAAAACAGCTTCAGAGACCCTTTGTATAAGAGGAATTGTCCTTTTACTTCTAGAAACCAAAACCGAAGTCCTTCTCCACGTCTGGATTTGTCAGCAACCGAGAGTTTTCCAATTCTGGAGAGTATATATTGCACTGAACGTCAGTTTAACCTCTATATTACCATGTAAGGTGGATAAAACATCTTGCTTTTTTAGATTAATAAGGATCAAATGCAGACCAAGACATCTGATTTGTGCAGGGTTTTGTATGGAATCCCTCCTAGTTTTGTGTGCAATCTCACCTTCCATAAGTAGGCATTCTTTTACTTGTTGAACAGACTTCACTGTCACATAATGCTTTCCACTTGGTAGTTTGCATTTTTGCCTTCTTAATTCTAGGCCATAGTTTCTTCTTGCACATGTCCAACCTCTGGGAAAACAAAACCAAACAAAATAAACTCCCAAATCCCGTTCTCCTTATATCATTCTGTTTATCACTCACAGAAAGTCAAGAGAAAATAATTAACAGCTTCCTTGTATTTTCTTTAGGCTGACTGCTTAACTTTTTCATCAATAAGATTTGTCTAAACTTTTATGTGGTGACTATTGTTGTTCATCTCTTCAGTTTATTGATTATTTTCATAGCCCTCAGCATAATAGACAGTGTTCAGGGAAAAAAAAAATAAATAATAATAATATAAAATGAGAAGGCTTCTTTCTTCTCTCTCAGACTTCTGAATTGTATGTCAGGTGCTCTGCATAGTTACCATACAGAACTAGAAGTAATTTTTATATTTCCTTTCACACTGACTTTCTGTTGAGTGGGAAACAAAATATACTTCTGGAGATGCAGAAAACAAAATAGCAGAGTGCTCATGCATAGAGAGCAAATTACTTTTGGGTAGAATAAGAATATTACAGTCCAGAATTGATGTGGTTTTCATGTTATCTTAAAGAATAGTGTCAAATCTTTCCTCACTGCAATTTTAAAAAATTATTTTTATTTTATTTTATTTTTTTTTCTGAATGGAAATGAGAAATAGCCTAACACCACTGAGGTACTCCTCGATTCAGGAACACTTCCACATTCTGTGTCTTCTACCTCTGTGAAGGTAATTTCCCTGTGACAGCTGTGAGATAGCATCTATAGATTGTTCTGAAAAAATGTAACTTTCCATTAGGAGCCAGGCTGACGATTCTCTAGCAAGCAGAACTCCTTGATAAACATTTATTTTTGCTTTCTTCACCTAGGCAAGACTCTGCCACAGAACATCTTTTGGGATGGATCTAGTTATATTTCTTGTAGTTACTGGAAATTTATATAGTGACAGTTGCTATCGGGGGTAACAATGGTCAGACAAATAACACCATTTTTTAAAGTATCTTGTTTACGACATCCTATCTCACAGTGAACATCTCATCTCCTTACCACTCAGGCATGTCTTGGAACAGTCTGGTGAAGGACAAGAGGACTCTGCAATTATACCATGAGCTGTGCTGCAACATACTCTTGTGTATGTCAGAGCAACTTCTTTTAGTGTGACTTTCAGATCTCTCTGTGATCTCATGGTGGTGGTGGGATGAAATTTCAGCCTAATTCTTCTACATTAATTTCTCCCATTTGTGAGGCCAAAAGAGATGGCTTTACATGCTCCATCAGTTTCTTGTCAGTGAGCAGCTCACCTTGGGAGAGTGAAATTCCAGACCAGACATTTGCAACAAGTTTAAATCTACATGGCACCACTTAAGCAATGTAGTAGAAGCAATGGAAGAGCAAAACTACTATTTACTTCTTCCAACAAAATTCTCATATGATGTGAATGTATGTGCTTTTGTCATAACTAACCTAACCCACCTTTTGCAAGAATGGTGGGAACTCATTTCACTGAGCCAGCTGTCCATTTGGTATTATGCATTACTTCCCTATTAAGCTTTAGACATATCATGACAACAATTTTATCTTCAAAAAGTGGTGTTACAAACTTCATAATTTCTATTCTTCCTCTGTTGTTGCTTTTTGCCAAGCAGCTAATTTTCATTCCAGGGACAGAGTACAGAACAGCCCACTAGATGACACAAGATGCGGCCATCTGACAAAGACTGGGAATGGACCTGGGCTTTCTGTTCTAATAATCACAAGTGCCAGTAACAGGACAGGAAGAGAGACTCAAACATAAATAAATTAATTAGCAAGGACATTATTTATACACTGGGAATTTCTAGTGTATGTGGTGTCTGCTCTAATAACCCACGGACAAATCACCTCTTCTTGCTATAACACCTCAGGGAGAGGACCAGAAGAGAAAGACAACCATAAGTTTTCATCTAAAGGAAAAAGGATAAGAAGCAGCTTGAAAATCTGCAGGGAAATATCCTGCATATTCATAAAGAGCAGAACAATCCATATGGACACCTGCCCCTCACAACAGCTTCTCTTGCTCCTGGCTACTATTGTTCCAGAGTGATCTGCAGTTAATATCAACAGGACTGTGGTACATGGGCATTTGAGTGCTCCAAGCTTGCTTTTTCCTAATGCAATGAAACACAAATGGCTGTGAAACTTTTTGGAGAAAAGATTGACTTCAAGGAGGTCAACAAAAATAAAAAGTCTCTTCTTTGCTTATGTATCCTTTGTCAGCACATTCTAGCGTTCATGAACCACATGAAAACGAATGAAAATAAACCTATGTTAATGACATTTTCCCCTTTATGACTCAAAAATTTTGGACCAGATTCTTAACTGCTGATAAGCTGTTTAAAATGGTGAAATCATTTGTCGAGTTGTCAGGAAAGTCCAAAAATTCATATTCATATGTCATGAGGACCGGTCCTTTTCCTTTTCATTGGACAGTTTAGCTGGATGTTTTTTTAAAACAAGAAAAATTAAGAAGACTTCAATTAAGAAAAGACTTCATGTCTTTTCTATGAGCTTGTACAGTGGGTGTCATAAGATTCTAACCTTTAGCCTTTTCTTAAGACAAACACAAAAGTAAGATTCCCATTAAATGGTGGCCTTGTATGTCATTTTTACCTCCAAGCACTGTGCTCCTCCCATACTGTTGAGTCATTCTGATTTTCATTACTATTCAGAACAGCATTTGAGCTTTTCTTGGAAGGTGAAATACATCTGATATTTTGTAAAGAAATAAAAATTTTCATTATGCACAGTTTTGTTTTCTCTAATTGGCCAATTTGTTTTCTGTAAGTGGCCAATGAACATATAGCCATGAACATGTGTTTAGTTACATGATGTAATGTGTTGCTGCAATAGTGATAGCCTACAATGATATGAAACTATGATATTAAGATAGAAAAGGATTATGGTGTTAAAATTCACAGCATCCTAAAGCTCTGAAGTTAAAAAAAAAAAAGAAAAAAAAAAGGGGGGGGGGGGGCAAGAAAAGGAAAAAAAAAAAAAGACTCCCACAACACTTTTTAAAGACAAACATAACCATATAATTTATGGTACATGGTAATTACTTCCCAGTTTGAGATGTTCACTCTTTCCTCCCATTGTAATTTCACATACTGGATAATGAGTATCCTCTGCACTGAAACAAGAGTAATGGCTGTGCAGAAGGAGAATGGTTACTTGATCATTGTACAATACAATGTGTCACTTCTTCTCTGTGCATGACTCAAGTACAGGTGTGCAGAGGAATAAAACTGAAAGGCCAGTTTATTGAGTTAAAAATAAAAATCTGTAAAAAAATATTAAAAAAGGGAGGAAGGGAGGGAGAAAGCAAAGGAGGGAGGGAGGGAGGGAGAGAGGGAGGAAGGAAGCAAGGAAGGAAGGAATGAAGGAAGGAATGAAGGAAGGAAGGAATCCTTTAACAAAGATGCCTTTCTCTTAGCTTATTATAATATTATCAGTACCATTGCCATATTCTGTATTTTAAATGGGGACAAATGCTTGTACTCACAGAGATGAGATTTCAGCTGAAAAACAGAAGGGGAAATAGAACAGAAAAGATCCCTAAACAACATCATTGGTAGGTAAAAAACTACTCTTTCAGCCACTTTTCCAAAGATAAATATACAGCTCCAGTCATAGTGAAGAAACAGCCAAGAACAGTAACTAAGCCAGTTTCAGCCAAACCTAAGAAATAATTTCCTGAATATACACAAGAGGAAATGAAAACACCTCGAATCAGAACAATCAACAACATCTATAGCACAGTCTCAAATGTTGTAGAATCTGAAGAATAATTTTTAAATACAGTGGTATCATCCTATTTCTAGGAAAATAGAATGTCTATAATTCATTAGAATATTATGAATTTTAGTGTAGTGAAAATCAGTTTGAATTTAAACTGCAAACTAATTCACAATGCAAAGATAAATCCTAAATGGGAAAAACAAATCTTTCAGAATCCTCCCAGAATTAATATGGGATTTCTCCAGGTTCAAATTACAATAACACCACCATCAACTGAGTCCTCAATTAACCTTGTCTGACATTCCACCAGAATATTTTAAGCAATGTGAAGCATGCAAATAGAGATTTCAATTAAACACCGACTTCATACATTGGGCAGTCTGGAAGAATAATGTGAAAAATTATGTAACCAGCTCAGTGCTTCTATAAACACCAAACGTTGATGCAGAGGAGACTGACAAAATTGAGGATCAGCATCCTAATTCCTTTCTCAGGTAGATCCTAGAGAGATTAAGAACTTGTTTACACGGGGGAGACGGGACTCCATTCACATCCTCTCTAAGCCTGGTTTCTGCACATCGAGGTGACCTGCATTCATACAGCACAAATCTTATTGTGCATTAACTGCTGAGATACAATATATTCTGTGCTCCTTTTGAAACTGTAGTGGATTCAGAGTGCATTAAGTGAAAGCACGCTAATATCCGTTGGGTGCAGCTGGACTGCATGCTGCCCTGGAGAGCTGCCAAGTGCTCTTGCAGGGGACAGCCTCACGTGCCTGTCCCTGCCCTTGCCTCTTCCCATCAGATGCTGCTTCCTGGTTAAACACTGACATGCAGCTGGGGCGAGCCCTTGGCTGGTGACAAATGCAACCCAGAGGTCGCATTGGTACTATCCTCATTAATATAACTGTGCTCTGGCACAAGACTATCATCTGCCTCGATTAGGACAGGCAACTTCTGGAAGTGGAAAGGTGAAGGTTCTGTCTGCTTTGCAATGAAATAAGGCAACAAGTATAATGTTTCAGATAGCTGATATGTGGGTCAGGGTTGGGGTTTTCTGCCATTCTTAACTGCAGCAAGGGACTAGCATGAACCTCTTGCCCCTTGTTCAAACCCCTTACCCCTTGTTCAAACCCTGTCAGCTCATTGTATAGTCAGCTTGTTAGCAGAAGCAATGTGATCTGGACTTTTTATTTTTATTTTTATTTTTTCTAGATTTTTTCCGACTTTTAACTTTTCTTTTGCTCCTATTAGATGCAACCAATATTAAATGCTTTTGCATACCTTCAGGACCTGTTGTTGTTGTTGTTGTTGTTTTGTTGTTGTTGTTTTATTTTGTTTTGTTTATTTTCTTCCATGTATCTGCTGGAGATTTTGTAGCTATTTGAGTTTTTAACCTTTGCTCTTGTGCTGAATGCAGTGACTGTGGCAGAGAAGAAGCCGTTCAGATTCACTGCTTGTTATATATATTTAAAATTCCCTGCTTCCAATCTGACTATCAAACAGGTATTTGTATATATCTGCAAAAACTCTTTTCTCTTCCTCCATGCTGATAACCTTTTCCCCTACATGTTCAGAAGGACAACTGTCTTCCCTGTTCCACCCCAGATACACTGCTGAAAAAAAGCAACTCACGACTGTAGTACTTCACTGCCTCTCAGCTATCCATTCCTACCTATTCCCCCTTTCCCATCTGCTATCTGACAAGTTTATTGTTGTTTTTTTGTTTGTTTGTTTGCTTTATGTTTGTTTTCTTTCCACCCCTCCTCTTTGGCTTCTCCTGTCAGGAAAACTTATCTTCCCATAGCACTCTTAAAATGGTGACTGCCAGCTCCTGCCTTTTGATGCAAAAAATAAAAAGCAAAATGATTAACACTGTCCCCTTACCCTCCACCCCCCCAAAAAATATTAATAGAAGTGTACTTACTGTGCACAGTGCAAACTAAGAATAGTGTTAATTACTATATCCTAAGTAATAGGGTACAGAAATGCTGTCATTTTAATCAATGGGTTTTGAAGTTCCAGCTTTCACGATACGTAATGAAGTACATTTTGAAGTGCTGTATCATAGAGCGTTATAGCACATTTTATAGGCTTTTTCTTCCCCAATTACAAAGAGGAGAATTTCTGTAGCAGAAACATATTTTTGAGGCTTTTTCCCAGGATAAAACTTAGCAGAGCAGCTGTAAATCAGCTCTGCATAAGAAATGCATAGCCAGAGTGAGCAGTGAGGTGGGAGGCTGAAGATAACGTTAACCCCTCATGCTCTGAGCACTTGTTTCAAAACACTGTTGCTGCCACTGTGTTCTTTGTGCCTGTCCTCAGGAGATATGAAATGGATTTCACCATGCAGGAACTGCAAGGTGGGGAACAGCAGGAGAATAATTTATGACAACATGAAGCTTTAAGGCTGCAAGCTTTTCCTTAAGTGTTTCTCTCAATTAATCATCTAAAACAGTTGTACCTTGCTATTTCTTTCTTACCATAAACTTGGTTGGTTTCCTTCAGAAATGAAGTATATACAAGAAAGCTTTCTGTGTATTTGTTTGTGCCTTTGTCCTCCAACAACTCTTGAAGTGATGAGAGATTTTCGGCCACATTTGACAATGCACATTGGGTATACGATGCTCCAAGAAGCTTTGGGGGAAATGTGTGACTGGATCAAAGACAAATGTGCTGAGGCAGAGACAGGGAGAGCTCAGCCCTAAGCTTCTCCTTGTGGCTCTCCCCTCAGCCAAAGGGCCCTGGCTGGCTGGGGATGCCCATCTCCATCATCTCCAAACCCTCGATGTCATGTGGTGTTTCTTATGCATAGACAGAGGAGAGAGCATCTCCAGACCCTTGGTGGCTTTCATCGCTTCTTACATGTACACAGAGGAAAGGTTTACTGCAGTTGGAAATGCTTGGGCACAGAGGAGAAGAAACAATACAGCACGTAAGGGATCTAGGGGAGACTGCAGGACATTGCTGTGATGTGATGTGTGTGTGGGAAGGGTGACTGCAGGATGAGGTGTGGGGTTAGTGCAGATGTGGAGCTGTGGATGCAGAGCACAGACGTAGGAAGCCTGGTTTCATTTCCACCCACTGAAACAAAGCCACATGATGCAACATCTGTTGCAACATGTAATTTTGCACAGTTTGTTGAAGCAGTAGTTCAATAGTTATATCTTCTTACTTGTATTTCTCAAAAATAAAGATTTGCTTTATTCATCTGAGATATGTTTTTTATGAGTCTCATAATGCTAGCTACACAAAAGAAAAGTACATTTCTCATACTTAAGATTTTTCATGGCTCAATAGACTAAGTTTAAAATAAAATGGGATAACAGTGGGAACATAACCACACCGTGCACACAATGAAACCAGTGTTTCCCCCACTTTAAAAGGTCTTTGTTCAATACCCCTGAAACATTCACAAAATAGTCTGTGAACTCTTTAAGAAGTCATCTATTAAATGTTAATGAAATACACAAGAAAATGTTACACAAAAAAAAAAAAAAGGGGGGGGGGGGAGGGGGAAGAATCAGCCCCTAAAGTTTAATTTAAGTTAATTTTAAATTGATTATCAAATAATGACTATTGTTATTTATTCTCCATATAAGGTACAAAAGATGTCTCTGATCTAGTGTCCAGAGCACAAGTGATTTTGGAGAGTTTCTCTTCATTTCTCTGCTCTCTTTTGCACTCTCTTAGATGTACAAACTGTAGCATGCAATTATGTGAAAAGGACAGGTACTGCCCAGCAGCTGGCAGCCTACTTACAGAACAGTCTCATCTGCCCTCAGCTCCCAAAACCTTCTATCATCCTCCTGTAGCTTAAGCGATAGTTAAATTGCCCTTTCTCATGATTTTTATTATTTAGGAAAAGGCAGGAGAGAGACAGCAGGATCTCCCAGGTAAAGGTTCTGTCACCTCTATTAATATAAACATGGTGGTAAGAATAGTGCTATCTGTTTCACTAAAACAAATAGGTATGATTTACTGGCAAGCAATTCATCTTGTGCTTTCACTAATCAGTGATATTGATAAACTTGCCATAATAACATACAAGGCCTAAAGCTGTTCTGACTCTCAGATCTGAATTGCAGAGCAGGGCCCAGCTGGCAGCAAGATGTCAAATATAATCTCCTCCTAACCTGAAACATATTGGCAAAGACCAGCAGCACAACACCGAACACTTTTTATTCAAAGCAGTTTGAAAAGGTACCAGACTCTCAAAAGGGGCAAGTCTAGGAATAGGTATGTGTGAATTTGGTCCCAGAATTGCAGTTGCACAAGGTTCACAGCACACCAAAAGAAAAAGCTTTCACAATGCTTATCACCTAAACACACACAAAATAGAACAGCGTGGGTAGGAAGGAAGAAGCAAACTCACTGAGATGGATATAGTGTAGCCCTGAATATGCAACTGTAAGAGAGGTCAGGCTTTTGTGCAAGCCAAACAGCTCATGTAGGCAGATCTGGGAGAAGCTTTTTCTGCTGCTGTTCAAAGTCAACTGTCCATTTCAGAGCAGCATTCCCGTGCTCTTCTTAATATCTATTTGCACTGTGACTCTTCTCCTGGTATTCTCTACTTGCAATTGTTTGAGATCACCACCTACTCACTAGAAATAACAGTAAATAAAACACAAGAATAAATAAAAAGGCGTGACTCAATTTGGGATAAAAAAATAAAAAAGCCAGTTTGAGTTAGGTTAAAAAGTGTTCAGCATAGGCAAATTAGATGAAAGCCCGTCTCTACCCAAGAGGTTGCCTATACACACTAGAAAAAGGAGCCCCACCTAGCTTCCCCAAATAAGGAATCAGCTCTCATGAAGCAGCCAGTATCAGATTTTTTTTTTTTTTCCACTTGCATGATAGGAAGATCCCATCACTTCCCACAGGACCCAGATGTAATCAGAGTAGTTTCTTCAATCTTTTCTCATGTCAGTCCCCTTTGCAATCACTAGTGCTGCATTTCTTTGAATTCCCTTCCAGCTGGTCTGCAAGTCTGGTAAGAGGCTGTCCAGTCCCACATATGGTCTTCAAAGGGTCAGCTTCCATCCACTTCAAAGGGACCTTAGGGCATTCAGTAGGAAGCACTGAACATCTTGTGGGATCAGCCATTTTCCATTTCCCAGGTCTCAGACAAAAAGGGATTGTTGTTCCTTCCTGAATAAAGGCATGATGGTTTTTCATTTGCAGATGAAAATAAAGAACAATCAGAAGAAAAAAAAATCAACAAAAGAAAAAAAGAAAAGTAAAAATAAATGTTTATTTTGCTGTGATACTGCATTGCAGATTCGCATCTAATTTTCTGCCAATATTATCCACTCAGTCTCTTTCAACATCACTGTTTTCCAAATTTTTCCTCCCACTGAATCTGTATGTTTGATTAATGTTTTCCCAGATGTCTGAACCTGGGGAAAAAAAGCACTTTCAGTCTCATTTTGTTAAGTGCTAGGAATCTCTTTGATGATCCATAACTAATTTTACTGTACTTGTCACAAAGCAGATGTGTGGCAATAGTCCCCTATGCATGCTGCATTCAATCATTACAAATGCCAGAATTCTCCTCTCTCTCTCTTTTTTATTTATTTATTTTATTTTTCATTAGTAATTAACCTTCACAGTTTATCATAGTGTCTTTCACTGGTTTAATGATCACATTTGAGACATGAGTTGTACAGTTGGTCCTGCCACATTTTATCCCTCTTTTTTGTCTTTCAACCCTTCATAGAATCCCAGATTAGGATGCAGTCTAGTTTCAGGAATGGAACAAGTCTGTGTTATGGCTATTACGTCTCAGTCATTTTGTGCATTAACACTCCTTATTTCTAATTTACCTGATATTTGCCTTCAAAGGATGGAGAGTCTTTAAACATTAAGTGGAACTATTAAAATGAAAGACTGTAAATAATTCCTTCTTAAAGAAGGTGTATTCTGTTATCTCTAACTCAGCATCCGTAACTGCAATAGCTGTAAAGTTCCCTTTTGTTTCAGGCTCCCCTGCTGTAAAGGTAAAAATCACCTCTGAATTGTCCCTCTTATTCCTGAGAAGATTCACCTTTAACAAAAACAGAGAGATGACTGATGTTATTGAATCTGACAACTGGAGGAATTCATGGAACTAGCTAAAAAGAAGCAACCCCATTGTGACTGTACGGAAACTGCTACCATTTAGCATCACAGAGTAGCTGAGGCTGGAAGGTACTTCTGGAGACTCTCTTGTCCATAAACTCTACTCAAAGCAGGGTCACCTAGAGCAGGCTACTTAAGGCCTTGCCCAATTGGGCTTTGAATATCTTCAGTGATGGAAACTTGACAACCTCTCTGGGCAACCAGTGTCAGTGTTTAAAATGACGGCTTTCACAGTAAAAATAAATAAATAAATAAATAAATAAAATAATATAATATAAAGTAGAGGAGTTTTTTTTTCTTTCGTTAAATAGGATTACTTGTATTTCATTTTGTGCCCATTTACTACGTTTAAAAATTACACCTCATAACACGGGCCACGTTTTTCTGCCAGGGTGATTTCTGCTGGATGCTACAAATATATTTTTCTGCAGAAGTTATCAAAGTGAAGTTGTAATACCAAGCTAGATCACTTTGCTACTGGATGCATCTAAGGTCTTATGAAAAAAAAGTGGTATCTTATTCATTGTAGTGCATATGAAAAATACACTAGCTATATACAGAATTAAAGGAATTTGCTAGTTGATGTTGCAAATAGAAGCCACAGAATAATTATAGTCTTAGTAATATCAATAGGTTTTAAGACAGAAATTACAGCATTGTTCTCATTCCTTCTTCTAAAACTATAGGAAAATTAGCTTGTTTGTTTTTTACTATCAGATTCCATTTTATTGTAGGTGAAGTATTTGTATGTGCATGTGTGTGGGTACATGTACATTTTCTCTCTGAAGAAGACAGAGTAAATTGAGACAAAATTTGTGTTTGCTTCTCAAAACTGGATGTTGGAGAATCCATCACAGATCTGTGGTATAAAGTTGGAGCAGAAGCATTGTTGTTACTAACAAAAATATTAATTGGATGACATTCATTTGCAAAACTTAAATTTCAAGAACTTCAGTGCAGCCATTGTTTCTAGTCCCTTCTTCAGAAAGTTCTTAGTGCCCAGATGGCCAAATACATAACTCTTACTGAAACTGATTTATATGAAGGACAGTTCTGCCTTTAAGGCAGATGGAATACAGTAGAGACCTTTTGTCTGACAAAGTGGACAGAACCTGCATTTTTGTCAAGGATCATTCTGCTGAGCTTCTGCAAGCTGACTGCTTTGGGCAGGTCTTTTGCAATAAACACTCAAAGATCCAACCTGGTCAGTGTTAGGCTGAGTTGTTTGTCTACTCAAGACCGTATGAGCTAGCAACTCACTGGCCTCCCTAGAGCTGGATAATAATAACATTTGCTTTCATTATCTACTAAATATTCCTTGCCATCGCTTGTAAAGTTACGTCTAACCCAGGGAGAATGCCAATCTTTCTAGCCCTTGGGTATGACTGGTGATTTCCTAGCCCTGTATTTGAATAGTACAACAGCCCCCTCCTCTCTACAGCAAATCTTTGTAGAAAGAGAGTCAGAGAGTACTGGATGTGTTCCACCATCTGGATGACAGGGCAGGAGCTGGACTCTGAAACATGCCATAATATGTACCTGTTGCTCAGCCGAAACACAGCAAATAGCTGGAAATGAGTAATAGTTGTAATGGGTGATTTAGTTTTGGCAGATAAGTTTGGTTTTCTGACAGGAACTGAGGTATCATCTTCAGTCTGGAGGTTTGTCAGGTGCAGGATGGATTTTATCTTCCAAACAAGAAAGGTAAGCCCCCTAAAAGGCAAGTGGCTTGCTGAAATATGCTACTCTTGGTTTGGCTTCTTATAACTTGGATTATCTTTATTTCTGCCCCGGTAATACACTTTACCTTTCTGATATAAATTGGGGTTCTTTTTGATAGCAGAAATTATGTTCTGGGATGCAAAAATTCCTCTGTTACACACACACAGTTGTGCTCTGTGCCTTTTTGACAAAAATATAAAATAAAAAGACATTAAGAAGGGAAAATATTGCCACTTTTGTATTATTAATTATTTATTTTTTAACAACAGTGGATCTGACAGTGGGTGGAAAGTGGTCACATATGAACTGTCAGAATGTTGAAACTCATCAGGCTGGATGGATGTTGTGCCATGTGTTCTGAAAGAAGGGACTAGCATGAGGGAGGGATGCGGAGAGAACAAGGTGCTGTTTCTTGGATTAGAGCTTTTGTGAGCTTCCAGAAGAGAGGAAATTCAGATGTTTAGCTGGCAGCAGTTGGTGGTGAGGGAAGAGCCCTGGCTCAGTTCCCTGTTGGGCGCAGGGATCACTTTCCCTCCATCTGTTAGGATCTTCTGATTAGTTGAGGTAGGTTAATATTTTTTTCCCTGTGCTCCCCCTTCCCAATGGTTGTGAAATCACTTATTTGTGTTGCTGGGAGCAAAGAGAAGAGAAATGAAACCACAAAGCCTTTGCTGGGATTTTTGAGCTCTTGGCAGGCTGCAGAGGCTAGGAGGAGATTATTAGAGAGACTGAAGATTGATGGAAATGATAAGATGGGTGAAAGGGTACCGAAGGAAGCAAGGAATGATGCATTTACTTAATGGGATATCTTAAGTTTCTCTGTCAGGCTGTCTTGTTTGCAATCTGTTTAATATTTGCTCTTACCTTATAGAAAATAATGGTGGCTTATTGTACATTTTCTAAAATTGTTTTCAGAAGGGACATATTCGTATCCGTAAGTGTGCGAGTTGGTACAGGAAAAGAGAGAGGCTACAACACATTTTCTGTGTGCCAATAAGACTTGTCTCAAGGCTGCGCTGAAGTAAAATCAACTGCATCATGTTTTAGTGATGTTTTCCACCTATAGGCACTTCTTAGCTGTCTGCCATAGTGATTAAACTGAGATTGTAAAGGATTGGAAATACAGGCCAGTACAAGGTCTTCAGACAGCAACTCACTGACATTGCTCTCATCAAGCTCTGGCAGGTTTTAGAGCACCAAAACAGACATACGATTACAAAAGTAAAAAATAAAAATAAATAAAAATAGAGAGAGACTAGGAAAAGCCATTCAGCAAAACCCAAATATATACAAGCATACAGACCAAATCTCAAATTAAAAAAATAATAATTCTGAAGCTGAGGAGGAAACTTTATTTCTTTCTCATCTAACCTCTTCTCTCTGTTCACTCTTCACCTTCTGTGACTAATCTCCTTGGATTCTTTACCTCTCCTGCTGTGATATCGATCCACCTCCTGTGAGGGCATTAAGCCATATAACACACAAATACAACAGACTGCTCTATTTGTGTAGCAGCCCCCTGTTAATTCTTCAATAACTGGGCTGGCACCAAATGGTAAAAAAGACAGCCCGGAGCATCCCACAGGCCAGGGCAGCATTGTTTCACAGGGTGTTGCCTCTCCACTGACCTCAGCTTTGCCAACCCCTCAGTTTGCATTTCTGGGTCTATCTTCTTTATCCAGAGGATATCTCCACAGGAGAAGAAATGACAGCAGCAGCTTTTCTGCAAGAGGGAAAATGAATATTGTGAAGTGGATTCTACCTCAACCACTACACTGGCAGCTTTCATTCTGGGGGATGTTCAGGTTGACCAGCAGATTAGACTGTGATTATACAAGGCCCAGATAAACTGGTTATTTTTGTTAAATTTAAGTCTATAAATGTATTACTGGAAGTCAAAGGTTTACTTAACAAGAAATCAAGTGCATTTTTTTTTTCCTGTTGCAGTGAGTGGAATGAGGCAATCCTACAAAGCTGAACACTGTTTTCACAGTTAAAGACCCCTCTCCCCACAAGACTGGAAAAGCAAGATGGCCAGGAAAGTTCCCATGAAGCATTTTCAAACATGCTCTTTTATAACCCAAACCAGCTAATTTACATCTCAATTTACATATATCCCACAGTACTTTATTCCATTGATTAGACATCAGTACATTTACATTTACATCACTTCCACATTAACAGCAGCAGTAGGTCATGGTGACCTTACAAATATCTTGTCAAAGCCTTTTGTGTCAAAACAGCCCAACCTCAGAAATGCTCTATCAAAACATCCTCATCACCCAATGTCAAAACAGCTTCATCACAGAGTCTAAGCGCATTCAGATCCAACAAATTAACATATCAAGGCTTTATTGCCTTAATATCCAAGTTAAAAACAAAAACCTAATGCCTTCCCCATGAAAAGAAAATTGTTCCTACTCCCATTTCCCACTGCCAATTAACAAAGTTCCTATCCACTGAGATGTCTCAGGAGTGATTTTTTTTTTTTTCCTGACTGTGCTGAAACAGTGACCGACATTTTTATTTAGTCAAACTTGAAAAAGTGGCCGGAAGATGCTTCCGGGGACTAAGCTTCAGTGATAGTGAAGTCAGTAAAATTGCTGGCTAGATACAAGACTATTCAACATAGTGAAGAGCACTACTGAAAAAAAATATATAAACAAAAAAAACAAAACACAGTTCTGGATCATTGCCCATTGCATTTTAGTTATCTCATTATTCAGTTTTCAGGCCAAACCTGTCTTAGTGCTTGGCTTCACTGTGACTAACTGACTGGGGAAAAGGGAAACATACATCGCACATTTATTTATTTATTTATTTATTTGTGAATTTAAAGGAAGTGAGACAAATCCCCAAAGATTAAATCTGTTTATAAATCATGGTCTTACTGGTTCCCTTGCCCTCATGCCCATCTGCTTACAAGGTAGAGAAAGCACCCAACTCACACATAGTGACACAATTTCACATCAATACAATTGAATCCACATGATTCAGATAATTGAAACTGTAATGCCTCTCTTTGTGAGTGGGGTGTTTATAAGGCAGATTTTCAGGGAGGGACCAATTCCATCACAGGACAGAGAGCTTAAATATAAACACACAAAACATCCAAATATAAATGTAGGTAGGACAGCAATATTTAGTGTATCCTTGAGTAAAGGCACACATAAACCACCATTTGAATATGCAATAATACAGTAAGCTAGTCTGGAATGTCAGCATTGCAAATATTCATGTTCAGGCAACACTCACAATTTCATGCAATAACTTTCTTAATAGGTAAAACTTTCAAATATAGAATACATAAATATAAATCACCCTGTTCCATTCTGCACATCCTTTTTTTCAGGATATTAGCTAACAGCCAAAGCAATTAAATTTATAAGCAATAAGAAGATCACAGGCAATCTGCTTATAGTATAGCTTTACTTTGTAGTAAAGACATTGTGTCACACCCATTTTTACTAGGACAAGATCTCTTGCGTTTTGCTCTGTTTCCTACATGAGTCATTACTATGGAAGCACAGGCTGATACTATGAATTCAGGCTGATTAGATCAAGGTGGAAGAAATCAGAAGCAGCAGTTGCAAATTTGTAGAAACTGACCTGACTAGTGTATTACTGTTATCCCCAGGAAAAGCAAGAGGGGATATGACCACATACCTTGTATAAATGATTTCTATTTAATGTTTCAGAATTGATTCACTCTGAAAGTCAATCCATTAAAATTAATTGTGTTTTTTTGTTTTGTTTTGTTTTGTTTTGTTTTGTTTGTTTTTCTCTCAAAAGATGCACAACAGTTCCCATGTAAACTCTATCCTTAAAATGTGTCAGTATAGGAGATATTCCCTATTTTTAGTGAGAAGACAGTTGCAGAATTTATGCACTTCCTGAGTACGACTGTTGTGAAGACATAGAAAAACAATTCACTTTCATATAATTGTGGCCTTTGGTTTACACTTAAATATACTTTAATGGTTTGTTACATTTATTCCTACTCTTCTTTCATTTTCTAAAACTGTAAATGCTGATTTCCAACATGTAGTCTGAGAACTAATCTCAGTATTTCAATGACCAGCTTCATAGTAGTAATGACTCTTAATGTTATTTCTTTTCATTTTCATCTTCTTGTCAAAGTTCTTCACTGAAAACAAGGTGTGCAAAACAAATTTAAGGTCAAGGGGGGAAGTACTTTAGATCTCTCTGGTAGAAACCTCTGCTACCTGAAAGCTGGAGAAGAAATAGGAGTTGTTTTCATAGGTTGATGCAACCTAGGAAAATTAGATGAAGTGACACACACGTAAAACAAAAATATATGGAGAAAGAAGAGCACTATGGTACTCTGCAATTGCAGAAGATAATAGAAAAAAGAAGTGAAGTGGTAGGGTGAAGAGTCAGAAGAAAAACATATGTATGAAGGAATAAAAAGATCTCATGAAATGGAAAGTGAGGCCCATTTACTACTACATAACTTTGCTTCCACTTGATCTCTGTTACCCACAGTAACAAGGATGGCTGGGGACCTGAGCAGGCTTGACATAGAAGGCAAGAGGAGAGGCTGGTGCTGCTGAAGGGCTTCATCTCTAGTGGGGCTTACCATAAAGGCAGCAAAAATAGTCACTGTTGATGAAAAATGGTAGAAAACTGATGATGTTGTGAGGATACAAGAGGAGTGCTGTGAGAAAGGCTGCCCCAACTGGACAAAAAGTCAAATGTTAAAGAGATCCAAAGGAGCAGTAATATTAGAGATGGTAGAGGAGGAAACATTTAAATTATTCTTGATCACCTAAAATCTCTGATAATTTATAGTAGGAGTAGCACTACTCCTCTTCCCCTTCCCCCACCCCCCCATCCCCCAAACCCCTTCTGCCCCAGGGCTGGAGCCCTTACACCAAAGGTTTTAGCATGATAAGAGTCATCCTATAATAAGTCTGAATTGGCTGTAGCAACTCCAGCTTCACAGTGATGTGCCAGAGTGGAGAATCAGCCCTTGAGATAAGAAACCTTCATGGTAAGAGGGAGGCTGGGAAAATGAAGAGCGATTTCCAGCATTCTTGTAAAGTGTGGCACAAACAACTTCTACCAGAATGTATCCACGTAGTTGAGTGACTCTATACACAAGGCACCTCTGTGTCACTCAGTCATATATCGATGTTGGTACAAGATACCTTAAGATTCACTTTCCAACTAGACGTCAGCTGCCTCAATTGAGCCTGATAATCACAGTGACCAAGTAGTACATGAGCTTTCAAGATCCAGTTTAGATATCTTTGTAAATTACAACTGCTTGCTGATTTGATCATTAAGCTGATAACATAATTGAGAAACTTAGCACCATCACTATGACCAGTTCCACTGGTATGCCAAGTATGGCAAGCAGCAGCCACGAGCTTCTCAGTGATATAGTACTGTAGCAAAGTATTCTCTGCCACAGTAAATAATTCCAGTACAATACAAAGGTGGACAGTATTTTGGATGACTATTGAAGTAAATTTATTGAAGTAAAACATAATCCTCCTGTTTAAAGTTGGTGGGGAGTGTCACACTTTACACAGTGTTGTTATGAAAAGAGCTGTTTGCTATCACCACTCTTGAAACTGTCTGAAGCAGCAGAAACATGACATCATTTCTACGTGACAGTCCCAAGCAAAGGGAACTGGACTTGTGCATGCCAGCCACACTGCCACTTCTTTACAAAGCCAAGAGTCAGGCTGTCCCAAAATACTGGCAATGGCAGCAAGGTGCAGGAGTAAACTGTATGGACTGAAATAGCAAGGACAAAACAAACAAACAAAAACAAAACAAAACAAAAAAATCTTAAATACAGAACTCTCTTCAGTAACATTTAGCCATCATCTTAGCTTTTGCAGGCAATATCTCTTTTAGTTCAACATTTTATCTCAACCTGCTTAAGTCTTCAGAGGCTGCACTGACAAGCAAAAAGTCTAATTACTGTGTTTAGTTTGCTCTTTTTAGCATGCTCTGCAGGTCTTGTCATCATTTCACTGTGAAAAGATGGTGATTTTTTTTTTTCCTTTTAGCAAGTTCTTCCTACTATTCTTGTTAAAGTAATACTGCATCAGAGACTCCTTTGATTGTTTGGCTATGTTAAAATTGTCACTAATGCTGTTCTGCTTTGAAACTTCTTCCTGTAGGTTTACTTTTATACATCTGTTGGGAAACTTTATTTACTTTTCTGTTTGTTTACTATTACACACAAGAAAAGCATACATATATCAAATGCTTTGTCCCTCAGGCTTCACTTGTCTCGTCTTTCTTTATGCTGTATCAAAAATTTCCATAAAACATGTTAAGTAATAATCCTATGAAGACATGAAAGTGGAAAGCAACACACTAGCAAATCTCCAGGGGCTGGATATACAAATAATATTTTTGAAAAAGAGAGGAATTCTCATTGTAGTTAATTTTCTTCCTTCTTTATTTCTTTTGCCAACTTGAAGTTTAAATAGTTTTTATTTACAGAAATCATATATGTCTGAAACAAAATCTTTTGCATGACAGTGAAGATGGATAACATTTGCTAGGAATATAAAAGCATCAGATGTATCTCACATGCCCTTGTTTTTAATCTGATTTCAGTAGTCATCTCTTCTTGTCATTGCAAAAGAGATATCTTGACAAGCACTGACACTAGCACTAGCAGCATACAAAGATCATCATGAGATAAATACCCTGCTACAAAAAAAGGAAAAAGATACCTAATTATATACTACTGTAGGTTGCACATCAGTGGGGTACTGAATTGCAGTATGCAAAATATTTGAATATTCATGGAGAAAAGTATGATAAAGAATATTGTGAAGTGATGGAAGAAAAAAAAAATAAACTTTTAATGATATGAAGCAAGAAAGATGGGAAATAAGAAGCACTGATTTTTTTTTTTTTTCTGTGAAATCAAAAAAACAAAAGCCTATTCACATTATCGGGCATTAACCAGTCTAGTGCAATAGCAAAAAAGATGAGGTGAAATTTTTTTTACAACAGCAAGATGTCTTCTAATTTAATGGATCCTTTCAATCCATCCAACTTATACCTGGCTCAGTTTTATCCAGTCTCTCTACCTACATTTTTATTTTTTTTCATGCACGTACACACTTTTTCCCCATCCCAAGTGTTTTTGCCTGAAATGCAACATGGCTTTTCTGTTCTCATTGATTCCTCTGCCTTCTCCATGTTTCCTGCCTGTACAATCTCAAACCAATTCAGTTTTATCTTTCACGTAGATCTGTGACAATGACAGCATATGACCCAAAAATTACAAAGCAGATATGACAATAGTGACATTGCTGTTGTCACTTGGGATAACAGAAATAAACTTTGCAGAATCACTGCAGATATAATAGGCTGTTTTCTGTGATATTAAATGCATACACAGACTTGATTACCTCATTCCTCTTTGTCTTCATGGTATGAAATTAAGAACTGATGCAAATGAATTAAAGTCTATACGGAAAGTTAAGGGAATAATGCCTTCTTTTCAGCTCAGCCATGCCTTCGATCAAGACATTTATATTTGCCTTGTAAAAGCTTATTACAAGCCTCCACATCTACTGTTTCACTTCTAAGTCCATACATTTTGAGAAAAGGACTAGCATACCAAACCAAAAAGTTATTCTACCTGGTAATACATTACAATGTATATTTAAACAAATCAAACTCCATGAGAAGCTTTTAATGGTGACCAAAGCACTGAGTAATCAGCATCTATGACCAAAAAGTTTTTGCAGATTTCCACTCAACTATTTGCAGAGTTTTCATTGCTTTGTGTATACTCCTTTTTATTTTTATTCTTATAGCAGGCAGGTGATTTTTTTTTTGGTTTGTTTGTTTCTTGTTAAGCCAGTATGGAAATTTGCAGACAAGAGAAAGCCCAAGTCCTCTCTTCTCCCTTTGGCACTGTTGTTTCTGTATTTGATTTTTTTGGTGTTTGTTCTTGGAGCGCTTGGTTGGTCATACAGTTGTCACCAACAATACAGTGTGAGCAAGAAGTGTCAAATTCTCAGAAAGACTTATGTGCATGTGTAGACATTTTTAATGGCTGAAAACTGTTTTGAAACCAGTCAGCTTCAAAGATGCACTTACTATTCAGTGGCTGCTTTCATACAAACACAGTTTTAAGCAAAGGAGTTCATTCCTTATTTTGATGTAGGATCAGTCCTGCTTTTTTTGCCTAAGCCTTATCCTTTGTCACATAGTAAAGCTGACAGTATGACAAAGAAGACTTTAGTTCTAACAAACTTTGTCTGTCCCCCAGTCTGACTTCCCAGAAAATATCCAGAAAATGTCACTGACACTTATTTAAAAGTGGAAGAGATCAAACATATATAGGATATTTTAAAATAATAAGCCATTATGGAAAAAAAAAAAAAAAAAAGTGATATTTGTGATATTTACAGCATTACAAAAGAACAGAGATTCAGTTGGGGTGACCCAGTACTGCTTGCAAACACTGTTACCCTGTGAGCTAGGAGACCTGGCCTCAAGGGAAGGGGCAAGGAAGCATGCTTCTGTGAACCCTTTCACTCTCAGCCTTTCAGAAATAGAAAATTAAATATTAGAGACTGACAGATAACAATAGTGAGAATGCTCCCCAGCTCTCACCCTCTTCTTCCTTCCCCCACTCCCACTGTCCCAGCTCGGATCCAGCAGATGAAGAACTTGCCCAATGCATGCTCTTGGCACACCAGCTGCTGTGGCTGCAGCATTTGGCTTTGGCTGTAGCACTCCCACTAGTTCAGACAGAGTGCAGCACCCAGCAGAGCCAGGGCTCTCTGAAAAAGTCCTTCCTTTAGAAAGGAGACATGAAATCCAGGAGGCAGGTAGTGCTGTCAACCATAAGAGTAGCATGGCATGTCTCCTTGCTGAGGCTGCGTGCTCAATCTGTCTTCTCAGGAGACTAGCAATAAGAGGATGTTTTTTAAAAGTTTGATGGTGTTTTAAACTGTTCATGTTCACCACAGTTATGAAATGGAAAAAGAACTTGCATCACATAATTTGTGTCTAGATAACTGTAAACTCAATGAAATGCAGTGCATATATCAAAAGCTTTGATGGCAGGCCTCTCTCACATTCACCAATGAAACTGGAGAAGAAAAAAGCCTCAAAATATCAATGACAAACTGCAAGGAGAATTTTCTTTCTCAGCACAAAGTACAGTGATGATTATGTACATGAAAGGCATTAATCCTTAATTCACCCCGTCAATGGAAACCAGTGGTTAGCGTTGTGAACATTTCCTTTACTCTGTTCTAGGTTGTTTCTATCTTTGCAGGCAGAGAGTACAAAGGTTGGTGGTTTTAATGGAAGGAAAACATATCGTCTGTAATTTTACCCGCAATCTTAAGAGTTGGCTTCAAACAGGAAGGTTGATGTAAGGAGCTAATGGATCTGTGCTACTTCCCTTAAAGGGGAGTGGAAGACATTGCAGCTGCTGACATCTTTGTGTCTAGCTGGTGGGTTGATTTCTCAGGCCCCATTTCTAGTAGAATAAAAATATTGGCTTCTCTGACATTAACAGAGAAGCAGTGGCACCAAGACTTCGTAAACATGTTTGGTTTTGTTTGTTTGGTTTTTGTTTGTTTATTGTCTTTTGTTTTGTTTTTCAGATGACTGAAGTGCTCTTATGGCTTCAAAATGGCACCTTCAGGTTGATGACTGCACTCCATGAAATAACATAGAGAGTATAGATTTTCATGTCAAGCCAGGCACTGCCTGTTCTACATCACATCAACAATCAGCAAAATAAGTCCTGGTACAGCAAGTTATTCTGCACAGAACAAAAATGCATTCAACATGGCAGGATCTTATAGGAGAAGGAATGTTTTTTATTGAGCAAACTGCTATAGGTGGAAAAGTGATCATGTTTTGAAGCACACAAGCCATTCTGCTCTGATGAAAGCAGGTGTTTCTCATATTCATAGGCCAACATCACAGCTACATACAACATCATAGCATGTAGGAATGCACTCAGGAAGGATATGTTCCCATTAAATAGTAGGAAAAAAAAATCATTGAAGTTCTGTTGGAGGAAAAAAAAAGGTGCAAAATAAGCTTAAGATTGTTTTAAGATTATCTTTGCAATCAGAGAAGTCTCAAACTTAAGTCTGTGAAATGAAAATTGGTGACCAGCTTAAAAAGAGGCAATACGTAAGAGAGATTAACCATTAAATTATTGGTTGCTGAGAGGAGCAGTCTACAGATCAAATACTTTAATTTACTGGAATTTTATTTTACAAACAGGCAGAGAGACAGAGACAGAGGTGAGTTGCTACTGGCCCTAGTTAGCTCCAATTCCCCAAGAAAATTGCCCAGAGTCCTAAGGACTGAAAGCCACTTGGCAGTAGCAATCAATATGATGCAGTGGTTCTTTGATTGTTAGACAAAAGTTCAACGATTAAACTTTAATGCAGAATCTCAGAGCAAATGTTCTAGAAATTTTGATCATGTTAAAAAGGATTAACTAGAAAAACTGTATTAAATTTAAACAGCTCAAGGATTTAGAAGTAGGTTGGAATGTATCTAAGTCAATTTTATTAAAACTACACTCACAGGCAACTCATTTACTTGTAAGGGTTTTTGTGGGGGGGACAATGTTTTAAGAGCCACAATTTAATTACTAAGCCACAATACAAGTTAAGTGTTTTTTGCTATTCTCTACTGCTACTCATAATGCATGTAGAACATGAATTCATTTGGCAACAATATCAATTCCTGAAAAGGCTCAGATTCCCAGTTGCTTTCAAATTTGTTTAGTGGAGAATTTATTGCATTACCTATGCTATGAATTAATACTGTATTTGTACATCTGTGTCTACCATCTTTTGTTCCTTGTACTTCAGTGGGGTCTCAATTATTTTAATGTACATCCTTAACTTTTAATAAATCAAGAAGAATTATATACTACCACTAAATCCAGAACAAAGTAATTTAACTTGGCAGTTTCATCACCCATACCGCACATTTCAGCTCTACTTACTTCACATTTGTTTCCCCTGAAACTCCCTCATAAGGAGTATGACAATTTCAAGGAAGCAATAAAGTCATCTGAATAATCTTACCAATAGTAAAAATTAGACTTTCAGTCTGTGATGGTATATATTTCATAAATCATTATAATGCTCAATAGTCTCATTTGATTATATTATAAAGTAATTACACTTAATTTTTTTCCTCTTTCTTACCTTCCTAACATGCTGTTGATATGCATTCATGACAAGAATATATAATGCCAGAAATGATGGCTGTTGTAACTGATATGATCCCCATACAAAATCAAATACATCTTCCTGCAGACTCAGGCTGAAGACTCCATTTGGACCTGTGCATATGTTTCTACCGGACTTTGATAGAAACTACTTAAAATATACATATCCAAATGCAGAGTTTAGACCCAGTGTCAGTAAGTGTGCTCTTTTTACTATCAAGATCCTAGAGACATATCTTTCCTTTATCATCAGCTAATCTTAAAGCACTGGATCCCTTTAGGATTTTTTTCCCCTGGCTTTTGTCACTTAATGTGAAATTTTCCAATTTGCTTGTGTCTGCCTTGGACTAATTTTTGGGTTGCATTGCAGTCTTTGGAATGAGAGGGTGGGAATTTCCAGACAAAATAGTTTAACTGTTTTTAGAGTCACTATAAGGGTTTCCTTCTGTTGGACTGAGAAACTCTAACTTTCATTTGTTCTGCAGAAGAAGTTTAGAAAAGTGACAGTGGCAGCATAGTATAGAGGGTGCCAAGAGAGACAGTCACCATTGTGTCATTAATATTTCCATGTTGTTCACATGAAAAAAAAAAGACTCATAGACAGCCAAGTTTTAATATCCAAAAATCTTGGTTTGTATATGCTCAGTAGAGAGGGAGTAGAAGGGAAATAGAAGGGAATAAAAGGAAAGGGAAGGAACAGAGGTGGGCAAGGAAAAGCAGATTGTAGCAGAGATTGGAAGCACAGTACACCTCCAGAAGAGACAGAAATTTTGGGGTGACAGTGGAGGATGCTCTTAATATGGTACTCTAACACAACAAAGAGCCACATAAACATATCGATGGTCTTCTAGTAATTTCCCTTAAAAGCTCCTGCAGAAGTAATAAGAGTGAAAAAAACAAGAGAGAAATCATGAAAATATTTACTGAGTGAAATGCTCAGATGGAGGCATAAATGAGATTGTGTTTTATGACCAAAACCTCTTTGTCCTTGGCTCACAAAATGATGAAGTTCTCTGCACAAGTATTGGCCCTAAAAAAAACACATTGCACAACACCTTATAAAAAAGCAAGCTGACTTGCCTAAGCAGGAGGGCTATCACCTCTGTTGTGCTTGAGTACCTAATGACTATCCTCAGCATTCCTGGGGAATCCCCATGCCTACCAATATCTCTCTGAAGCATGAGCCCATCTTTACATCAGACACAGAGGGGCTGGGAGCTCCTAAAAGGGTTCATGAGGCCAGCCCAAATGCCTCTCTTTCTGGTCTGTGGACTTCCATCCAGTGAGGTCTCATCAGGAACTAACACATCTTACCTTTGATGAACATTTTCAAAAAGATGTGACTCACCTGTGCCCCATAACCTTGGAAAGAGATACTGGAAGGTTTTCCCAGATTCTACAAGCAATGCAAGCACTCACACCTATGGAAACAAAAATCATGATGCAGGGACCAACCTTGTCAGTTTGACAACAGTGGAGAACTCGCTGCCTGGGAGAATGGAACAGCTCCTGTCAATAGCTGACCACCCTCTCTCTAAGCTGTTAGTGGCACCATAAATCAAGCCTCTGAAAAAGGCAGACACCAATGCCCTGTGTTTATTACTTCATCTCCCACAGTACACCAGAAGACATCCTAGAATGTTCTCATGTGCACAGAGACTTGTGTCCGTGCACGTCTCCCTAAGAGACTTGTTGAAGACAGAGATGCAGCCACATGAGATCAAATGGCAAAGATGATTACTGTTAGGGACAAAGTTCTGCCATCCTTGAAGTCAAAATTGGTAGTCTATTGGAAAGATGCACAGTGTACATTCATTATTGTATGGGCTTGAATTGTACAATCACATCTCAATATTTTCCATCAGTTTTCAATATGATTTTTTTTGTTTTGTTTTGTTTTGATTATATAAATTATTAAGATTATACTAAAACTCATAAATCAAATGTTTTTTCTATTCTCTTTTGAACTAGAGAACATTGCTAATTTATGCCACTTCTTTTCCCTAGTATGCTAATTTCCCCAAAAGCTAATTCCTTGTAAATTCCATAAAAATATAGTACTTTAAGGTTGTTGGAGAGGAGCTCATCATTGGTATTATTACAGTTATACACTTTACAATCTTTACAACATTATAGCTGTCAGACAAACTCACATAGAACAAAATGGATCTGAAAGCTCCTAAATCATAGAATCATAGAATCATAAAGTTTGGAAAAGACCTTCAAGATCATCTGGTCCAACCATCACCCTACTACCAATGTCAGCCACTAAACCATGTCCCTAAACACCAGGTCCAACCTTTCTTTGAACAGCCCCAGGGACAGTGATGCCACCACTTCCCTGGGCAACCTGTTCCAATGCCTGACTACTCTTTCTAAGAAGAAATATCTCCTAATTTCTAACCTAAACCTCTCCAGCAGTAGTTTAAAACATGTTTTAAGGGAATTATCAGTGATTTTGCTTGTAGAAAATAGCATTGAAAGCATGTAAGGAAAAATAAAGTAAAATGGCATCATTTCATGTGATTTATATGCACAATATACATATTTGCAATTCCGTAAATTAATACACAGGAGGTCTGAGTCCCCATGCACTGGAATGGTCTACAACAATCTATGGCTGTTTTTAACATCATAGCACTAAATTTCTATTTGGCTTTCAGTCCCAAAGTTGACTCGGTGTCATAACTTTGATAACTCTTATCCATAGCTTTGCTGTCCTTTTTGGTAGAATGTTAGTGTTTTATCATCATTACTTCCCTGTAGCAAACAATCACATGTTGAAAAAGATACAGAAATGTCATTATCAGGGGCCACTAACATAGAATCTCTTTCAATTTTGTATACAAAGCCATTTTGACACCCTGTTCTGACTGATGTAGTAATGTTTTACTGTACAATTTCATCCACTGATGTTGCCAAAGGACAATATTCTGCCACTATACTAATACATTTCTTTAGAAATAACCTTCTACTTTCAATGGGACTTGATGCTGTGTAAGATGCCATTCAGCATGAATAAAGGCATCAAAATATGGCCGAGTTATTATCCACATAACTTAAACCTCAGTAAAGCAATGAGATACACAGATTAATGGCTAACACCTGGGATGACATTCCTATCTTAACCCATGCTGTCTGACCGAAGGTTAGTAATAACAAGTGCATGGCTTGTCATCAGACTGAAATACAGTCACAATAGTATGAAATTTCAGAATAAATATCTGCCTTCACTCTCTTTTATTCCCCTTGTGGTTTGAAGTCAGTTCCTTAAAATATTGTTTAATATGATTTTAGAGATTTAATAACAATATATTGACCAAGAGAGGACAAATGTCAGTTCTTTCTTCAGTTTGTTCTCAGTGGTATAGGTTTGTTTGAAAATGCTTTTTCTATTCAGTCTTACATTAAAAAACATCTTCTCAATTATCTCTGAAGCCATCAAACAACTTTCTTTGGTTAATGGGAGGTCCTTCTTTAATAATAGCTAATACAAGTTCTATGAAGCATTTTGAAATACCTTGAATATAAAAGGCATTACATCAAGTTGGATTCTATTTTTATGCTGTTATGCATCATCTTTCACACCAACTAATAGCAACAAACTAACTTACATATGGAGAACATGAAAAATATTTGAATAGTAAGGTATACTTATGTTATTACATAACTTTGAAACCTATACAGACATGAAATAAGAAAGAATGTTATTGATTGCATAAGTACACCTGCACTACGCCAGTCAACTCATAATATATTTCTGAATATTTTAATAGAAAAGAGAATGAAATTTGTCATGATTCCTTTGGTACTTCAAAGTCTTTCACCATTGTCTTAACACAAAATTTTCCATGCTTGCACTGTTATTTAATATAAGACAAGCAAGTGTAGTAGATAGAAGGGTCATGTCCACAGTTCAGCAGCCTGGGTTTCCTATTGCATAGTCATACGGAATGTGTACAAAGAAAACCCAGTGCCAAATTTTGTACCCATGAATTAAGATTAAGTCCAAAATTGTCTCCTAGGAAAGCAGCGGCAATGACTTCCACTTAAGAATAAGATTATAATAGCCCAAGAAGCCCAAAAGAAGCACATTTGAAATGATGTCTTTGACTCAGGGCTATAATCTATATAGGAGGAGGATATGTATCTGGTAAAGTACTCCTGCATTTAGGTGCAAAGTGAGTGTTTAGGAGGATGACTGACATATCATCATTAACCTACAGTTTTGTAGCTGCCTAGAGAAGTTTACCTGAGATTAAATGTACAATTCTCGACCTTACTTAGCCAAAAGGAGTCTAAGTTCAAATCTTTGAGTTCACAGCTTTGACCTTCTTGTATGATGTCCTAAGCAGATATCTATCAAGTAGACAGAGGCAGAGAGAAAATTCCCTGGCACCATATTGCAAAAAGAAATGCAGGGGACCAACAGACAATAGAGGGAAATAAGGAAAATTATGATTATAATCAGTAATGAGGATGCTTATTTGGTAGCAAAGCAATATGTGTTTTAACTCACCAGTTTTGATAAAGGCAAGTCTTTCATTTCATAGATGAGAGCCTACATTATTAAGTTGTTCAAAAATTAGAGAATGACATCATCTCCTCTGGTTGCAGTTTTGATGGAAGTGCCCATCACTGCTGTGATTATGAAGGCAATACACTGAATTTGACCAGCAGAACAGACTTCTCAGAGCATAGAAAATGGTCTTAAGGCGTGAAATTGTTGCCATTAGCTCAGGCATGATGGCTGTGCTACTGGTTATATACATTAGAAGAACCTGAACAACTTAGATAGTAGAAGTATGGGTGCCAAGAGTATCTTATAGACTGAAATGGACGTTAGGAGGTTTATGGATCAAGATTGCAAGTGTTCTTCTTACATTGTACTTAAGGGTGTCCAGCAGGGTTGGTGTCACAAAGGAAAATTTGTTTTAAACAAATTATGAACAACCTCAGGGAGAAAAAATAAAATGAGCTTAAATTTTAGGTAAACCACATGTTGACACTTTTTGTCCTGCCATAACTTTATCTAAGGAGAATGCAAATGCATTGAGTTGCTTCTTTCTTTATACTGGCTTTAACTGTGGAGTTTTGCAATCATGACCTGTAAGGTCAACCCTCTTCAAATATGTTGAAACACGTGCAGCGAACCAAATTATATTTTAACATATATGTGTATGTGTGCACTATACAATACATATACATGTATATGTGTGTATGCATACTGACAATTAAAACAGAAATACTGTAAGGAAATAGGTATATCTATTAAACAGATGTGCTGGCAGTAAAATTGCAAACCTCACAGATAAATGACTGTCCTCCCTAATTACAAAATATAAACAACTCCATAAAAATAAATAAAGAAAAAAAAAAGAAAAAAGAAAAAAAAGAAAAAGCTTATTCCTGCTAACCTATCTTTGGAATGAGATGCAAATGTAATGTCTGACTGTTTTTGATGTTGACGGCAAACAATGGAAATTGCTCTTCAAATGAACCTCATAGCAAAAAAACAAAACAAAACAAAACAAAACAAAAAAAACTTACAGATTTCATCTGCATCTGGTGTGATCTATAATGACTTAGGTATATTGACAACTGAATACCTTTAATTTGGTGAGAAGTAACTCAAGGCAGTCCTCATTGACTTATCCTGTAATACGTTAGTCACAGAAGAGAATGTTTTGTGTATCTGTGATCAAGTCTGACCACTAATCCAATTAGATGGGATCACTGATTTGTTAGTTTATATTTCAAGGATTTGAATTCTTTGTATTTTGTATTTTTTTTTCTTTTTAATTGACTGACCAATTGAAATGATAGACTAATTCATATACTTAAGGGTCAGAATCAGCTTCTGATGTGCAGAACATGATCACGAAGCTCTGAGGTCTTGTTTTAAAAGTCATTCTTTCACTGTTCCTTAAATGGCACCGCATGAGGGAATGTGGAAGAAAATCATTATAAAGTTGCATATTAGCCAAGACACTTTCTGCTCCTCTCTTTGATTTAGCCATATACTGCCAAACAAATCAAAGATAACACTTGGGAGCTGCACGTTGCAGTGATGGATCTCTGGAGAGGAAGAGAGGAAAATGAAGGTTGAAAAAAAGAGGATGAGAAACACAAGGAACCAAAAAAAGTTTCAGCAAATGTTGACTCTGCTGTCAGTCAAATGAAAGAGAAGGGGCAATTTGATCAATTGCAAGCTCAAAGCCAAGGATAGAAGTTATCTCCCTGACAGAAACAAACATATATCAATTTTGATTCACCCAGTTGTTCTGGCTTTATTGTTATTAAATAGACACCAGCTTTCTCCCTGCTCTGGTGATATGCTGATGTACCATCTTGATCACACATACTGCATAAATTTAATGTATTTTGTCCAAATTATGTCCTAGAATTGTTAAGACTGAGAAATGAGAAGCAAATAAGGATGGTTTCCATTCATTTCAGGGCTATTAAAGGGTATAATCTCTTAATGCCTCAAAAGGCCTGACTATTGAACTTCAGCTACGCCTAACACTAATTAGAGGTCTGTAATACTTGATATGACTTCAGAGAGAAAAGAAAAAAAAAAAAAAAGCTTCTACAAACCAGCTTATTAAAATTGTGATGCTAGCTCACTACAGTTGCTTGCATGGGCATGTTGGGAGTGCTTGTGGAATGAGAGGAGGAAAGTTGCTGTAAATGTAGTCAAAAGAAGGGGATGAATCAAAGAAAACTGTTTTTCAGTTTTCTTTGATTTTCTTTTTTTCTTTGATTTTCTTTCTTTCTTTTTTTTTTTTTTTTTTTTTTCAAACTCTTGTTTTTCAGGAGTGTTTTTCAAGAGTTTATGGCAGAGTTTCTGCAACTTCCATAGCTAGAAATGACACAAGTAGGTAAGATGTCTTGCTTCAGGAGTCACTGCTGATAATTACATGACATTTCCCTCTTGTGTAAATTTTCTGTCGTGACAGGACAAGCATTATTTCAAGCTGTATTCTTAGAATTACCTGACTTAATTGCATAAAACCATTTTACCTGTGATGGCACATGGCATTCCCTTATGCAATCTTCACCACAAAATGTTTTATGCTGGAGTGAAGGGGCTGAGGGAAATACATAGAATATGTAAATGTTTGAGTCATTACAATGGAGTGTAGACTGGAAAGCCATATTTTCTGCAAAGTGTCTAAGTACCTTTTATAAGATATCTAAATAACATTTATAAGACCAAAAATTTGTCATTAAGTGGTCCTCTAAAACCAATACAAAACACAAAGTGATGCTAAAAGAAGTTATCTCAAACTTTACTTTGCCCTAGTAGAGTTGTGATACTACAGCATGCTCAGATTGATGAAGGAAGCATCTCAATTTCATTTCTAACAGGCTGCTTTGTGGAAATCTGTATTAAAGTGAGAGAACTCATTAAAAAGAGTAGCACAGAAAAGTGTTAAATTAATCTATGAACTTTTATTCATGACTATCTGGCCTTGGAAGATTATTTGACATTACATATGGATGTCAAATACTTGCAGACTGAACTTTATTACAAGTAGCTATCAACTCTAGCTTACAGCTATGATGGGTTTACACTTGAATACTTTCCTAACTATACATATGGCTTAACCATACCTTTATATGTGTAGAGCCTGAACACAGAAATAACACTATGACATCTTTAAGAAAATGTATATAAATTTTAATTAAGAATACTTTTTTTTTTTTCTTTTTTTTTTCTGTATTTAACCATGTGTCTCCACAAAAGCAGAACATATGCTTTGAAGCTGAAAGTGGTCTCGGTGTGTCCAGTGACAGAATATATAAAATGCTAGTATTTTGTATATGTGTGTGAGAAAGAAAACTGCATTTTTAGGTAAGATCATTACAGCTGGTCTAATGAAATCACAGGTAGTGCATTTTTTTGTTTTGTTTCAGTACAGTAGTCCTTGGTAACTGCTTAGTGCAAGATGTGTCTGGTTGTAAACCTGTGAACCAGACTAAAGCGTTGGATTCAGCTCTCTTTACTGAAGCAAGATTAAAACTGGTTGCATTAGTGTGGCTTGCTCCACAATGGCAGTACTGGATTTCAGTATTTCAAGATTTGCTCGTTACACTCAATATCCCTGAAAACTAATATACACTCAAAGTGTTTTCCTTAACCTGGAAATTGCACTGTTTTATGTTAGCCCAGGGATGCGTAGGATCCCTGTACATGAATCTGTCCTTGCAAAACCTAGAAAGTAGAGAAGGGTAAGCCCAAGAATGTTTAGGAGACCTACTAAATTGTCGCTTTCTTGTTCTGCTTGCTCCCTAGGAAACCTCCCACCAGCTATAGTCTCTGACCAATGGTAGGAACTCTTGATGGTGTACATCCTCTGAGAGATTCAAGAAATGTTCTTACTGGTGTTATAGACACCATAGAGCTGGATACCTGCTTAAGTTTCCTTAACCTCATTACTCTGAGAGAGAAATTTTATGTATCCTTTTTAAACTTTAAGTGAAATCAAATTTTAGATGTTTCCTTTAACAATACCAGTTGGCAACACTTCCCCCCACAATGTTTTTCAGCTTTAAATGTGAAAATTTATCAACTTAGATGAATGTGCCTTTTTTTTTTTAGAATAAAATGTAGCCTGTGCTTCTTGTCTCCTCAAAAATATTGCATAGCAACAGTATGGATCCACTTCCTTTTGATTTTATAATGATTACAAAATTGAAGTCTGGCAAGAAGCTGCTAGGAACTTGAATGGGATTTTCAGAACAGATCTTTTAAATTGCTGGTTTATTTACATTTTTAAGGAGTAGATGAGGAAATGCAACCTAAGGCTTTCTCTTATTGCTAGAAGCATGAATTTTTTAAGCATATGTGGACTTGACAAGCTATTTGTCAAACTATATGCTAGTAATACATGATCTGGAAATAATGTTTATTTACAGACATGCAGTCTTATATCTTAGAATTATTTTTTGTGTCAGTAATGTCTTTCTTTTAATTTAACTTACATGAAACAAAAAGAACATAAACTAAAAATAAATAGAAATGCAATTCATGTAAAGAATTCCTAAAATAGGCAGACAACTGGGAACAATTTATTTACTCAACATTTCATGATAGTTTCATCAATAAAAGAAAGCATATTTTTCTAAAGATATTTGCATTGATTTTAATTATATCAGATCATCATAAAACAGTTCATTTTAAATAAATACTGACATTCCAATATTCCACATCCTATTGATTCTAAATTGTTGTTTGAGAAGATAAAAAGGGAAAAGAAAATGCAACAGAGGTACACAATACAGTCTGCTCTACACAACCAGGTAAATCATAGTTTGCAAAATCATTTTCCCCTCTAATAGAGTCAAAAATGGTTATTATACTTTAAGGTTGCTGCATTTTATCTAATTTATTCTTCCATTCCCTAACTGCCTTGGCAGTTTTTTCAAACGTTGCACAGTCCATCATATGTTGCATCTATTTTCTGTATGAGAGGAATTGTCTTGATTTCCATAACAAAACAATAACACTTTGTGCTATTGTGATAACAATACTGCAACAATCTGATATCTACTAGCATTTCCATCTCTGCCTTTGTGTCCAGCAAACTCAGATTTCATCAGCACTATCCTAATCTGGTAAACTAGGACTGAAGTGCTGGTCAGACAGTATTTTACACATTAACAATGCTATTCATATGCTTCTGTGCATAGAAGCAGTTTCCTACCTGCATCAATATTTTAGATCAGAAAGCTATGACAACTGATCATGTAGAATGGGAGTAGTGCTCACCTAGCCATCATGAATTGTCTAAGCAATTTGTTCAGATAGAATAGTCACATATCTTCCTTAGTACTGCAGAAAGGAAAGGAGTTAGTGGGCTAGTAAAGTGTTTTTCTGTTTGGTGTTGCATTGAAGCATGTGTTTTTTGTTGTAAATTGAACTTCTTCCCAAAATGGCCATCTCTATCACCCTACTCAGACCTCTCCTTCGTAGACTCTGCTACACAGACATTTCCTTTTTCACTTCTACTTCTGTCTACTTAAATTTCCATCCTCCAAAACTTCAGTACCTTCTTAGGAGAATCAAGTCACTTGGCAGGCTAATTGCTTTTCTGCTAGAAGAAGTTATCAAGTGAATACACTATTTTCTATAGTAATTACAAAGTGACCCTGGGGCAGAATGTGTACAACAATAAAACTCAGTAAGAAGGCAGATCTCTCCTATTGTAAATGCATAAAACTCCTCTAATGTCAATGGGGTCGTATCTATTTCTATGGACAGATAATTTGGCTTGCATTAGTAGGCCACTGGTGGATGCTTCACTTGTCTTTTTAAGAAGTATTCCTATATGAACCCTACCTGTCATTGCAGGAAGGCAATTACACCTTTCCTACCCCCAAGGTTATGATGACCAGTACTCTCTCAGAACCAACTGTAGCAAATTTACTTTAAAGCCATTCAAATCATTCTCTCTGTCAACATATGGATCAGTCTGCTCACTTTCATTTTGAGAATATTTCAAACTTCTGCTTGATAAAATCTCCAGATAGCAGAGCACTTAACTTTCCTTCCTCAGTCAATAACAAATGTATGCTCCTTTTATTGTCTATTAAAAACCTCAGGTACAATTACATTGATTTTTATTTTATTTTTTTCATTTTTCACATATGCATTTAAACATGGAATTTTTGTGTATCCACTGCTACTAGTACAAAGACTTTAATGCTAGAAGGGATGAATCAGTCTGTGGCTTGTTCAGCCTTGACTGCTTGTACCTGTATAAAGCAGTAGCCATTACTGATAATGTGAATTCATTACAATAGAAAGTTCCAAACAAACAAACAAACAAAAAAAAACAAACAAACAACCCTGTTACATCCTGTTACATTAATACAGTTCATAATTTATGTATTATATAGTGAACAAATAAGTAATTGATACAAATTTTCTGAAAGGACATCGTCTAGATGCTAAGAACTTCTAACCTTTCTGCTTTCTTCTTTCTTTTTCCTTCCACAGTCAAACTGCAAACAGCAACTTTTTATTTTATTTATTTTTTAAGAAGAGATTAGATGTGTTTTAAACAATTAGCCATGAGCTCAAGGCAGAACACATACCTGAAAAAAAAAAAAGGTAGGAACATGGTTTTATCAAACAAGGTCGTACTTCTCTGATAGATATTGTGTGATATGTAGCATCCATAGTTGTGATGTTCATTTATTCATCTAATTCACAGCTTCATTTTTTTTTCCTTGCAGTTATTTTGTTTACAGGATAAAACAATGTTGTGGTTTATGAAGGCTGTCATTAATTCCGTCGATGCCTTAAGAAACAACAGTACCTGCAAATCAGAAGCTAAAGTCAGAGCTGTTAAACTGATTGTAGCAAGAGGGCTTAATCCATGAACCCATCTACAAAGCAAAGGGTGAAGGCCACAGAGAGGTGATTGCTAGTGGTCAGATGCCTCAGTGAGATGCTCTGGAAGAAACCCTGCAGGTTGTTAATACCATTAACCCTGAACTTGCAAAAAGTTTTTCTTCTCTGGACTGGTCCTATTTTGAAAAATCCTTGGAGAAAAACATCATCTGATGAGATAAATAATGACAGAGGTGGATCTCAAAGTCCACAGCAAAGTAAATAATGGACTTGACTTACAAATACCTGTCTAGTGTATCTCTAGAAAATTGTGAGGTGTTTGAAAACCCCATAAGCAGAAACAGAGGAATATAAAATATGAGAGCTCCTACTGATAAACAATCAAATCAGCTCTTTGATGAAATAGTAACCAAGGTCCTTAAAGAGCCTATGTGTTGACTGGGATACGTGAACTGGTGATGATATCCTATCTGCCTGGCAAGCATCTTTACACAGATTGTAACACTGCCAAGGCAGATCCCACTATTCACCATCAGAACCTTGACAAATTGTGATGACATTTTTTTTTCTTAAGTACAAGTACAAACTTATTCCAAGGAAGACCCAATATGTTAAAGTTAAGACAAGAGATAATTGAATCTTGTATTAAAAAGAAAACTAAAACTGAACATGTACACATGTTCAAACCCACCTCCATCGAAATTCTAGATTCAATAATATAACTTGCACTGTTTACATAGAAATACAGCTTTTCGCCTATGTCAAAAAAAAAAAAAAGAAATAGTATTCCTGGGTGTTGCTCACTGTACTTCAATCTCAAAAAAAAAAAAAAAAAAAAAAAAGTAGTAGTTTCTAATTGTCAAGATTAATGTTGACCATTGTCATTTCTGAGGTTTAGTACAATTGCTTCTTCTCTAATAATAGTCCAAAACTAAGCCTCTCAGACTCATTCCTACATGTTCAAACATCTTATATCTGTTCCTCAAGTCAGATAACACTTGTTTAGTTTTAATTGCATCATATGTGATCTAATTTGATAAATTATTTCAAATATAATCTTTTAGTTTTGAATCTGGATTTGTTTTAAAGTGACAAAATTACTATGTACCTTACTGTGTTGTATCTTGTCATTTTAAAGGTTCTCACATCACTTCAGATACTCTAATAGTCTTTTGTCTCAAAGAAAGATGTCATTTGCTTGGAAAAAGTTAAGTCACTGTCAGCTACCTGGAAGACAAGTATGAATCTGCCATGATTCTGACCAGACCTGTTTGTTTAGTTGTTTACACTTAGAATTGCTGTCAGCAGTTCTAGATAACTTTACAGTAAAAATACTACCATGGTTGCTACAAACAAAAGAGTGTTTATAACACAGCTAGCATTACTGAACACCAACATCAAAACTTTGCTATGACTTAAGGAAAAAAAAAAATAGGTGAGAAGAGAGACTTGGCAGGTTACCTAGAGAGTTAAATCTCTACAGGAAGAAAAATCAGGGTACATAGCTTTCATCTTTCCCTAAGAATGACTAGTTTCTTCTGTTGACAAGGTAAGTACATTTACCCCAAGAGCACAGCTGGCCTTAGTTATGCAGGTAGAACTCATGGAAAGATTTGGTTGTCAGCACCAAAGCCTAAAGCAGAAATAAGTATAAAAAAGTGCTCACCAGAAAAATCCTCATAAGCCATTTTAGGAAGAACACTTCCATCATTTCATCTCCATAATGGTAGTCTGTAGCATCTTTATCAAATTAATATATTCAGCAAACATATATTCATTGCTCATTATCCTAAGATCACCTTCTGATCTCCAGGTGCTTCACAATCCTGTCTATTTTGCAATGACAAGACATTTTGTAAAGTAGACAGAAGAGAGCTTAATATTCTCATTTTAGATTGCTAAGACAATTAAATAACAAATAATAACCATTTTCTCTGTGGTACAAATATAAGACTATTAAAACTTACCTCTTTTTGAAAGAAAGATTTCAATCTTGCTAATAATATCCAAGTTTTAAAGTGTAATAGATAACAGTTTTTGTTTGTTTGTTTGTTTGTTTGTTTGTTTTTTAGATATTTCACCTCATAGAATAGGATCTACATTTCTAAGCAGACTTTTATTTTTTTTATTTTTTTTATTTTTCCCCTCCAGGGCACTGGAACTTCACTTTCAAACAGTAATAAGTCCTTTAATCTTCAAAAACAAAATAAAAAATCTAAGTGGTTGCCTGCTATTTACATTAAGCTTTTAAAAAGTCTTCTATGATCTATTTTATTCAAGACAATTTTTACTCTTATCCTTTATAATATCAGAAATCAGAAATCTGATTGATACTAAAAGCTGCCTATTTCCAAAATAGCTTCACTCCTCATAAATTATCCTTTTCCATGAAAACATGGGTGGAGAGAACTGAGATTACAGGATACTTGCCATTTACAGGCAGGAAAAAACAAAACAAAACAAAACAAAAAAACAACAACAACAAAACACACACAAAAAAACAAACAAACAAAAAGAAAAGAAAATTATAAAATTGAGACACTATGGTTACCAATCTGTATATATCATCTCCATTACAAATTCTTCCTTGGGCATCAGCTACTTTTACAGTTTAAAAAATATTTGAGAGCAGGTATTCCAGGAGATGAATGTCAATTTCAATTCAGTTAAGTCTGGCAATTGTGAACCTGGGAATAAGATGCTTTTGAAAATTTTAACTATAGTGGTGGTTTTTTGTTTTTTGCTTTTTTGTTTTTCCCCTGTACACTTGCATCTGTTAGATTCTTCTTTTGCAATCTTCATTCTCTTCTTTCATTCTCTTCTTTCATTCTCTTCTTTCTTCTTTCTCTTTTATATATTCTTTCGCTTTTCTTTGGTTATTTTCAATTTTCAATAGAGACATTAGTAAAAGCTCCTTTGAATAACAGAGGAAAAGAAAGTGGTCTTTGCCAGTTTTTATGTGCATGTAAGATGATGCCCTAGTACCAAGACATAAAGTAACTAACATTGCCTTGTTATCAATTAAATTAACTGATTCTTAGAGAGTGGAACCTTGATTTTTCAAAAATAAGTATAGATTTTATTCTCTAGAAGGTTAGAAGCAATTCCTATTTTTTGCCCTTATGTTAAGAAAGATTTTCTAGCCTATTGAGAGAGTAAAAGTAAACATCTCTTTAAAAATGCTATGTATGTGGCAAAAATACAGCCTAAATACGGAGTTCATACTCTGAGCAATTATAGCCGAGAGTTTTTTTCAGATAGCACATGATTTGTGATGTCTCATTAAATTGACAGCCTCTTAGACAAGGGAGAGCAATTTGAATTAATATATTATGAGTTATAATCTAAAGCCATTGGTTATATTGCCATTTGGTTATAGTAATTCTAGATTAATCAAAATTAGAAACATAGGTTATTTGGAGGGATAGCCAAAAGTGAATTTGTAGATAAATAATTATGCAGCAAATCACTTGAACTTAATGAGAGACTTGTGTATATGCATGTGCAAGAAAGAAAACGTGTGTTACTGGTAACTGGAAATCTTTTGATATGCTAATAATTAATAAAATACTTTCATAGATTTCCAAGTGTCTAGTATATAGGTTCTTTTCGAAATTTCTTTGATTAACCTTTGCCTGTAATAAAGACCTATCAATTGATAAGGATGTGGACTGAAGAACTGTATACCCATGATGACAGCAAAAGAATATCCTGTAAAAATCTCAGTTACAACAATTTAATTTATTGATTCTGACTAGTAAAATGATAGGTGTACACAATACATTTTAGTGCAGACTTCTTCAAGCTACTGAGCATGTGGTATACCACCAAGTACAGGGTAAACCAGAAGAGAACATACTGCTTTGCCTGAAGATTTACATTTCTGCATATATATAGTTTTAAGAATCAACCTTGTGTCTATGATCAGCACAAAGCGGAAATACATGTATTCAGACACATTTGTCCAAACACGATGATTTCATTTATTCCTTCTTGATTTCATCACTGTCTGAAACCACAAACTTCAGAAAGTGTCATATATCATTCTAATTTCTTATGTCATGCTAATGTCTTCATTTATTTCTTTATTTATCCTAAGGATTTCAAGTCTGTAGTTAACTTATGTGCAATGCAACAAACTCTTGAAAAAATAGGAAGATTCTTATTTTAACTGAATTGTTAAATGATTTCATAGGATATTTGTCTCTCAGAATTAAGATCACAGTTTTTATTTAGAAAAATAATTGCAACAATTTATATAAAGACTAGAAAAATAAGTGTATACATAAACAGCATGGATTCACTGAATCTGTTGAGAGAAACATGAAAATCTACTTGAGGGATATATGCTTTTTTAAAATAATTGGTTTATTTAAAATAACATCAGCTAACAAGAAATTAAAATGTAAGAAAATAACCATAGAGAAGAAGAGGATCACAAAATGATGATGCCTCCAAAAACCTGTGTATATAAACCTGTGTTGTCTTTTAGTCTCAAAAAGCTGAGGCTTAACCTATGACAAGGTGAGTCCACTAAGTACACATTCATAACCTCAGCTGTACCTGAGGTTACAATACAAACCATTATCTCTACATTCTGCTAACATGGAAATACATAAGCCTAGTATCTGTTTAAGGGGGGAAATATTCGTTGGAGTTGTTGGGTATTTTTTATTTTTCCTTTTGTCAATAGTGCTGATTTTACCAATGCTCTTTTGTTTTGTTTTGTCTTTCTCCAAGTGAGATTTCTCAGTAAAACACTGCAAGTCATTGCTGCCTGTACTCTGCACACCAGAAATTCTCAGAAATTATATGGGAGGTCACAGACTTATTTTTTGGAAGAAAATCTTTCTGTTTTTTATAGTATCGCTTTCTCCATCTGGCAACGTATAAACTAAATATTAAAACTCATGTCTTTCACTGTCTTCTCCATTCTTTGTTTTTCCATCATTCTTCCACTTAATTTTCCAATGGCATGGCTCCACTTGTTACATTTCACTCCCTGTTCTCTTTCTTTCTTTCTCCCTCTCTCCACATTCTAAGCCACATTCTAAACCACAGCAGGTTCTGTGTAACCCCAGGGGAGTTCATTTCTCGCCCACCCTAGATACTCTAATAGCTGTTTACACCAATGCCTTATTTCTGTGCTTTACTTTTCTTGTGTTTACAGTTTCACTGAGTATACTGCATCCACAGGCTCAGGTGAAGTTACCAAAAGACATTTTGAAGCATTTTCTGGATGAGAACTTGCAACCAGACTCAGTGTTTTTATAGAAATACTCATCACTCATTCCACTCACCACTTACATACCAGGAAAGTCCTTCACAACAGGTTTTGTTGGACTGAAATGATGTACAAATCTATCTCTGACCCCTTTTCTCTACTGACAAAAATCACAGGAAGAGCTGAGTGACAGTGTTAGAGTGAAAAGTGATAACGATAAAAAGATCCTTGGGCAAAATTTGTGAAGACTAATTCAGAAAACTGAATGCTTATTTATTAAAATTGTGAAAAGTTCAGAAAATTATAGAAGTACCTGGAATTTCTTATTTCTGTGCACCTGTGGCAGATGGTTTTATAGAAGAAATGTAAAAAAAGAGGGATATTTTTTGCCCTTGATAATAATAGTATGATTACAACAAGACACTTTCAGATATATTGAATATTTTAAACTATTCACTTTAATGTGTGTTTCATTAACTTTGGGGTGGGAATGAAAAGAAGGCTCCTTCATGTTGTTTTTCATACTGTTCCACTTCATTATTAAGCAATGATGCCAAGCTGTTCACCAGGATTGCTGCTAGCAGGCTTGAACAGCTCCTGCCAAGTGTGATTAATGCAGATCAAACAGAGTTTATTCAGTGGAAGAGATTGGCAGATAACATTTATCATCTCTTGAGAAAGTTGGGATTTCCAGACTGACGTCAGGCTGGTGATAAACTTAGAGGCTGAAGGATGTTTGACCAAGTAGTTTGCATATTCTTTAGAAGAAAGTTGCATCTATTTTGATTAGCTTTGAAACCTGAAGAGAACTGAATTTACATGCAAAGCCTCTTCCAGTGGTTAACTTTGTTTTTAAAAGGACAAGGCATATGGAGACTCTTATCAGGGATTATATTTTTTTTTCATAAGCATAAGAACTGTTAGACTATGTGTTACACTCCATTATGGAGTAGCCTGTTACTAGCCAAAACATCATCCTCAGGCTGTATCTAGGTGGGAGAATAAAGCAGCCTGGATTTAATTCCCAGATTTGCTTTGTTACCTGCAGCAATCAAGTCCTAGCATTTTTTGCTCTACTTGAGAGAATAAACTTTTCAAAGGCACCAGTCTAAGAGGAAGGCTGAAATACAAAACAGCAACTTGCTGTCTTAGAATATCTTTTTAAATAATGAGAAGGTTTTAATGAGGAAACTGAAAGATCTTTAGTCTTTACTTTTCTCAAAAGTCATTATATTCAGGTCAGTTTTCTGGGTTCTGGGCAACACAAAAGCTGTGTTGAAAAACTCATGTGGTTTCTAAGATCTATTGCTTGGCTTTGAAACTCTAACACAAATCTCTGCACAAAGATCTTCTTAGAACAGTGGTTTTCCACTTCCTCCAAGTTCCTCAGCCAAATACAACCCTAATAGCAGTCAGCATAATAAAGAATATCCAAAACATAAAGGCAACTTGCTAACTGTAGTCAGCTAATCTCTGGGACACCCTTTGCTGAATCACCTATTCTGAAGCAGCCAAAAGCTCATTAGTACCAGATGAATTATGTCCCACGGTTTAGCCATCTCATCCCAGGGTGGTTATTGCCCCTCTAAAGCTGTCTTGGGTAAAAAGACCTTTGCTTCCCTCCCATTTTGGCAGCACACTAATTTAACCTAATCTGCCAGGTTTCTTTGCCTGACAGAGGTCCTTTTTGATATCACCTTGACCTGTAGCCTGTTTCTCACTACAGATTTCCATAAACATATTCATTTGAAAGTGCTTCAAACTAATAAGTTTGGTTTGGTTTATTTCTTACAGAAAGGTTACTTCAGGAAAACAACAACAATAGTTCATAACAATAACTGTTTCGTTAATATAGAGGAAAAGTAAACAGACAGAGGCCTTTTTTTTCTTATCTCACTGTATAGGCACTTTTAACTGCTGAAGGTATTTTTGGCATAGCAGTTTCCTCAGTATGACTGAGGACATGGATTAGATTTTCCATTCCTAAATTAAACCCTTTTAAAGGTACCACTTTTTTAACTTTTTTTTCCTTTTTTTTTTTTCCTGAAACATGTTTGGAATTTCTGTACATTTAAGAAACCCTACTATACCTGTTATTAATAACTTAATTTCATATTGATAATGCAAGTTTAGAGATATGCTTTCTCAGATACCTTTATTAGTCCTACTTTCTTCAGAATCTCACCCTCAGCAGTAGCTTTGGCAAAGAGGCTTCATTTTATCCAAGACTAAAGAGGAATTTGAAAAGAACATAACAATAAAACCCAACACCTAAACATGTATAAACAGATGCTGGAATTTGTGCCTCTGCTTATCTGGCAGATGTTCTGAAGTGTGTGCCTTTGACTATTGGAACCCTGGTTTCTTTTCCACTTGCAAATGACCATTTTTACTTTTGGTAGTCATTATATGCCAGATCCCTCTAGGCAATGGTAATACCTTACACTTTGTTTCAGGCTTCATTAGGCCAATATATTTTTAAAGTAATAGTAATTTACAGTTTTGACCAGAGAGTTAATACAGCTGTGCTGAATCTATCCTTGGGATTGTTTGCATACAGCTGGAGGACCTCAGCTTTGAAGTTTTCATAACCTACCACACTGTCATACCTGGGAATTTGCAGTCCTGGTCCTTATCCTACCCTTGCACAGCAGCAGCTTTAGGTTACTGACTCAGTCAATGCCACAGTTACACGGATTGCCATGTTTTACTTCTTCAGACATTCTCCACAACTTCTTCGCCAGGAAGAATGCTGTTCTGTTTCAGGAGCTCAGAAGACAATAACAGCAGCCCTGCACAATACAGCATATGTCTCTACCTTTCATTTGCAAGGTCCTTATAAAGCTCCCAGGTGAAATCTCCTTTTCATCTCCCTGCAATGTCACTCTGAGAACTGCCACAGCTCATCTTTCCTCCAGCAAATGTCTGCTGCTCTGCTGTCACCCTGCACCACAGTCAGCTGCACTGCTGCAGCTATAGGCTCCTCTGATTTACATTTCAAGGTACAACTGGATCAAGATGCTTCAAGGCTTTCCAGAAGCATAGGCAAAATCACTATTGTCATTTGAAGAATTAAGGTCACGAGCCCCATCAAGCAGATACTGTTCTTGGTAGGGACAGCTCAGAAAAAGGTATGGAGCCTGGAAAGGGAGGAGGACACTTTGTCTCCATCATCTCCAGAGGTATGAGCATGCCTGGCCAGCTGTCACTATCCCCACCCTGCCCCAACTAAACTCCACCATGCCACTGCAGCAGCTATACAGGGGGCTGCTGGAGCCCCACCAACCTCAGAGGAAGCAGCTTAGACTACAGACAGCCAATTGGCCCTTTCTCATACGCTTCTGCTCTAGAAAATTGCATGGTACGCCCGTGACTACAACTAAAGCAAGGAACAAGTGCACCCCCACCCTCCCTTTCCATCTCTAAGCCTGCCTTTAGTGAGGACCAGCTGTAGCCCCTCCTGATGATAAACCCACACTGAAACACAATTCAAACCTTCATAATCTCCTATATCAGATTCTCATACCATTAATGCCACCAGTGCTGTGACCTTTTAGCAAGATATCAGGCACTAGCAGCAGGCTCAGAATTGCAAACTTTAATTAAAACGGTATTTTAAAATAAAACTCAGTTTAGATGCACTGATAAGACATTTTCACCATGTGAAAATTGAGAGTGCTTTGCTGAGAAAAAATCATTGCAAGCCTCCTATTAATTTCTGGTCTAGCTGGGTTTCAAGGACAATTTTATTAAAAATGAGCAGAGCTTTATATAATAAACCCTTTGCAGTTGTTATGGCCACCTGTGCTACTTCCCACCCGAATACACCATGTAACTGCACAGCTAATTTTTCTACTTCATAGCAAGGAAATTCAGCTGCTACAATTTTAGAATATAGGATTTCCATACAAATATTTTAGACTTTATTATTTTTCTGTACAGCAAAGATGGAGCTGGCAGAGGTTGTACCTAAGCACCTTTAAGTGTTCTTTTCCTATGCAGAACAGTATGAAAGTTCACATAAAATCATTAAAGTCTCTGAATGGATGTGAAAGCAAGAATAAAGCTGGGTTCCTAGATGAAGCGCAGAGCACTGACTGTACAGAAAAAGGTCTCATAGGATACAATCTTAATGGATTACCGTTAATAAACATTACAGTTTATTAAATAGTTTATAAAACAAACAACAGGATGGCACTCATCTGAACTGAAACACAAACAAGGAAATTATGACTCTTGAGGCTTACTCACCACAGATAAATTGCTTCCTGCTCTCTCCTCAGCCCTAGGTCTAAGTTTTATGAAAACACTAATTGCTCCCCACTCTCATCCTTAACCACCAATGACTCAGTGAGAAAGAAAAAGAATCATAAAAGCATACACCAGCTTGATTAGGTCCTTGTGGATCAGCTTTTTTGGTCTGTGCCCATCTCTCTTTAATTTCTATGGGATAGACCCTTAGTCTTAGGCACAAACAAAACCTAGATGACTGCTTCTTTCCCACACAAGAAGCAAAATACAATACAGTTAGGGGAAAATCTTGGCAAGCTGCAAAAATTTAAGGTAAGGGAAGAGATTATAATTAATGCATACTGGTAGTTTACATGCTGTCTCATCTCCATGGTAGATACGTACCAAGCTGTCTAATTGGGGGCCATTTTTCGGCTCCTCATCAAGTTCCTCAGAAAGCATTATACTTCACAGTCTGCATAATTAGATTATGTAGAATTTGGCCACAGGAGAAGCCTAATAAAAATACTGAGATGAAGAAGGCAACCTATCTCAGGCGTAACATTCTGGAACAACATGAGGAGGTCACAAATGGTGAGAACATGCATGGAGTTGCATTAGGCACAAATGAAGTGTCCAGTCATCTTTTTTTTTCCCAAACTCATAAATGTGTTAACACATACAACCACCCTTATTATACCCTGCAGTGGCCATCTTCACTGGTCTATGACAGGTCAGATTGATTGTTGCTGCCCTTCAAAAGAGCTCTTAATTTTGATTTCAAATCCTACCTTGGATGTTTCCAGTAGATTTGTGTCTAAAAGGGTGCACCAACACTCTTGCAGGAGAGTGGATAGAAATCTTTCTTGTGCATAGGCTCAGAGCCTATGCAAGACATACAAGTGAAAGCCTTATTACCTAACAGATTTGCAATTAAATTAGTTATATAGGTTTGAACAAAATTCCTTAAAATATAATTCTTAGTATGCAAAATGTAATGCCAAAACAGCAACACTAGTTATTAATTCAGCCAAATAAGGTGGATACTTATCTAGCAGATTATGCAATGAATTGTAAGCTTTGAGAGTCAGACCTTAAAAATGAAAGACTGGAAGCCCTTAAAGTGTCATATCATACATTCAGGGAATTGAGTTGTTTTAACAATGAGCTGGACAACACAGCCACCTGGCAGGAAAGTGGAAAGACTAGTCATGAGTGGTGCACATGAGCTGTATTCCAGTGAGCACCAGCCTCAGCTTAATGTGAGTGCCTGTGCCTATATGATCCTGAAGCCTCTAGCCAGTCAGTAAGAAGAATTTAAGCAAAATACAGACCATGATAACCCTGTGTCTTTTAGTAAAATGTAGGTAGATATACAGCATTTCAATTTCAACCTGGTGTTTTAGCAAAGAGATGTAAGTGACTGTGTTTGACTGAAGTTAAAAAGTGCAACTACTAATCAGATTTGAGGAAAGACCACTCAAAGAAAATGGCACAAACAGCAGGGCAAAGCTACAGCTTCAAACACTTGAAGCATTCCTGCTCTGAAACTGTTTACTGAAGTCACAGCCTTTATTAACCTTAAAAAAAAAAAAAAAAAAAAAAAAAAAAAATCAACTATAAATTATTTGGAAAGGCCAGAATCTCTACATTAATTTTCTGAGACTTTCATCCTTCTGCACAGCAGTGTATTTTTTAATACTGTTCAAAAGGTATCAAATACCTTCCTTCCAACCTATTCACCAGCTCTAAATGGGATTTGACATTACGAGGTCAGCTTTGCTTTGCCTCATAGATGACTAACAAATTTGCAGAGACATAGGTTCACTGTTCTCACATGGATCACTGCTCAACGGACCACTGTTTTTTGATGGCAAGCATTTAACTTTCAGCTATTAAATAGAAGAGGAAATTTGGGTTGTAACAAATTACATGGCATCTAAACAATGCTAAAATGGCCCATTAGGAGTGCCTTTAGACAGTGGAACAGCACATTAGTTTTAAATTGCAAAGTTCAGTCAATGAAGTGATAGAGTTCAGATCTGAAACATTTTACCAAGCTATCTAAAGGCCTGCACAGTGAAATGCACTTATAGTGAACAAGAATAGAATGGAAATCCATTCTTGTAGTTCAAAGAAGATTGCAACTCCCCATGTCTTTTCCTTTCCCCACCTAAAGCAAACAAAATACTGAAATTGATTGTAAAGTGTAACTGTAGATACAACTGATTTGTTTATAAAGTTGACCTATCAAACTGATTTCACCATGCCTTAAATTACTTGGGCATCCTGAACAAAATACACCTTACAATGATATTATAGTACTTTATTCCTACCTGCTGTGAGTTATTCTTTCCTGACTTCCCAGGTAGGAGTGGTATTGGATTTGAATAAAACTGGAAACCAATCTAAGGAAAAGACATTTCAATAAAGATGGAATACAAACTGTGATACTATTGGGGTGGGGGTTACAGAAAATAAATCATTTAACACTTCACACTTAAAAGAGCTGGGCATAAATAAATAAATAAATACCTCCATTGTGAACTTGGAGTATTTCATACATTTTATGTCTTGCTTTTTGCTAGATGAATGAAGGAACACAAAACGTCTCATTCCCATTAAATGTCGGTGCAGAAAACATTAATGTTGCTGGTGAAAACAAGCTTCCAGAACAGATGGGAAGTGAGGGTTTGTTAGTGGAATACCTGGAAATGCAGCTATGATCATGATGCAGGGAGCGCTTACACAGACCACCTAGGGGTACGTGGTTGATTCTTGGTGTTTGCTTCCTCAGCCTTGCCTCCTGCCTAGAATTTCTCTACTTCACACTCCCATGGCTCTCAACAGAAATGTCTTTCAGATCTATGAGGAAGAAAACTGACAGTTTAAATTTGACCCTCCAATTAACACTGAATTAGAAGAAGAAGAGTATGTAAACCTGAAAGATCACAGAGCTTCACTGCTATACAGTTTTTACTATTTTACAACATTTTTGAACATTAATATGTCTATTTATTAAGATTATCCTGTGCAATCAGAACAAAAAACATCTACCCTGAATGAGGCATTTCAAAGGTCTTAGAATCCTAATAATAATGCCCAAAATCCTAAGATAATGCCCAAATGTAGCAAAAGCATGCCAAAGGCTAAATCAAGGATCTCTCTGGTTTTCTTTTCAATATACTGAGTATTTTGAAGAAAGGCATAAAAATATTTCTTCTCTTGAAGCATCAAGCCAATCTTCATATATATTTATGTTATAATATATAGAAATAATAGGCTCTATAAATGGAGAGCTGCCTGTTTCTTTTTATGCTTGCCTCTGCATCGGTGTCCTTCCTTATACATCCCATGACAATGAGTGCAAAGGTCAGTTTAGCCCTGTGATAAAATATCTGTATAAATTTGGGATAACTTATACTTCTCTTTTACTGTATATGACACTCGTATACTCCCTAATTAACTTTTTTTTTTTTCTCTACATCCTTTTTTTGTTGTTATTTTGTTTTGTCATGAAAACTACACTGGACTTGAGGTGATTGGTCAACACACTTTCAGAGCATTTACTACTTTTTTCTTTGTTACTAGTACTGTTTTGTTCTTTCCATACAGAACTTTCAAGTTCTGTTTCTGCCTTCACAGTCACGTCATGCTAGGTAACTACACTGTTCTCTCAAAAAAGACTTCAGCGAGGAATGGGAAAGCACCCAGTCTCACTACTACTTTGGGCTATTTCTCCATCTCTCCCTGTTTTGTAAATACAATTTCGATTAGTTCTGTGCAGTGGATGGAAGCAATGAGGTTCAGCACTAATGTTTTTCCAGGTGGTATCAGAGATGAAGGAGAAAGCTGATGATATGGTGGAGTGATATTCTTCCTATGCAGTTTACCAGTAAACCTTACACTGGTTGAATAAATTAGAGTTGTTTCACAGTGTGTTATGATGGGGCTGAGTACCTGAGAGCTTGGGTACCAGATTGTCTAACCGCTATTATAACATCTAAAACTACTCTACTAGAAAATCCTGTCCAAGTGGTAGTGAAATCACAGTTGAGATAGACATAGAAAAGAAGCAATTCCTGCACTTATACAAAAATGAGGAAGAAAAAAAAGCGTCAGAATTCAACCAAAATCCAACTAACTTTAAGATTAGAAAAATATGGTATTTTTTGTAAGACTCACCTTAAGAGAATCTTCTTTTTGGCTAAGTTGGGGATATCTTATCTAAACACCCATCCCCTTTAATAAGTATCACCAGCAAGGCTCTGAAAACAAAAGCATTAAACTCACCTCTGTTGACCATGGTATTTGCATTTTAAGCAGAGCATCTTGTGTTAAATAAGAAAAAACTTTTCTTCATTTTGCTACTTTACTTCCTCAGTGGAAGCATTTCAACAAAATCTATTTTGGTAGAAATTATAGATATTTCAGCAAAATACCAAACAGCAAAATATTTCAGTGAAATGTAGCAATGTATCAATTTGCAAGAGTCACAGAACAAGCAACTTATTGAATAACACCGTTGGAAAGCAAACCTCTCCATGAGCCCAGGAGAAATTCCCCTACTCTAATGAGACTTCTCATTTAAGCTAGTTCTTAATATATTTCATGCAAGTTGCAGTGGGTTTTGTACAGTGCTAACTTTTACACATAACATGAGGCCATATGTCAACTGTTCAGGCAGCCCAGCGGGAAATGTAGCTTATAAGAAATCCCTATAACACATGCATTTCATGAGGATTTAGGGTCAACTGACTAATATAAGGCACCAAAGAATGTAATTTACTGCATAGGTCTTTAGAGGTCAAAACTGACAACATTATTAATTGTGCTACCAAAGAACTTGACTGTATAAGCAATATAAACAACACCAAGTACTAAATAAGGAAGAAGAAGGTTACAGCCAATATCTATTCATGCGTCATTTTGACAGGGCAGGTTTCCAGAAAAGCCTGCCAGGCCATCACCTATGTTTATAATACTCTTGGTTTCTTCACATATGCATTTTAGCATGGTGCATTAAACTTTTGCTGTTCAGCTTTAGAGAAACTCATCTACTACACAGTGGTGGTGTCTCATCTGAGTTAAAACCATATGGTGTTTCCTTACAGGTAATATGTTGTACTGTCAAGAAGATAATCATATGTAGCGTGGTGATACGCATTCATTTTGTGAAGTCTCTTAAAACTTACTTGGATATCAATTTAAGCTCACCATGTTAAAACATCTGTGAGAAATAACAATTGTAATCGACTGTCTTGGATAACATGCTGTTGCCATGAAATCCTAGTACTATTTCCCAAAGAGAAGTATAATGCTGAAAAGAATGATGTGACAAAACTATCAAAGTAAAAAAAAAAAAAATCCAGAAAATAATATTTTTTAAATCCTTTATGTTGAAATGCAGTAAATTAAACCAAGGCAATATCAATATACTAGGAAAATATGTAAAGAAGGAATATTTGACAAACATACATGTATATAGAACTTAAAGAGCATGCACTTTTGTCCACTTGAAAAAAATGTCCACGTTCAGCTATACAAAATAGTTTTATTTGTACCTAACGTTAATCCAATCAAAAATATCAGGAAAAAGTATAGTCTGCCTCTCATTCTTTAAACCAGGGACCTATAACTCAGTGTTATGTCAGTTGCAGTTTTAAGCTCAACTCAAAGAATAATGGATCTCCAAGGTTGAAATTTTTCCAGCTTCTGAATAAGTGTTTGAATAAATAATTCCTTAAGCTGATTATGTCCCTTGTCTAAGAAACATAAATACAGATATTTTTAAATCAGTTGCAATTCAAGTTCATACACAAACACATTTGCCAACCTTGAAACTTAAAAAGGTAACAATAACTTAAGAAACATTTAGATAAAATGTGGTTTCAACCTGTAATAAAATAAATATTCTAGCATAATGTCTCACAGATTTGTAAGAAAACTAACCTAGGTATCATATTGTTCCTTAGCTGCTGAAGGAGATGCCTAAGGAATGTGAAATGATACTGGCAAATGGTTTCAGCAACCTCCCAGGCTGTCAAATCTTATGCTGCACAAGACTAATAGATCTTCTATAAAGCATCTCTCTTAGCAACACACCTCAAGCCTAAGGCTTGGAACATCAACTATTTAAGGGAAAAGTGATAAAGGTTCACTAACATTGATAAGCTGCATTTTGATCTAGAAGCCAGTTACAGAACTGATTAGCAGGTTCAATTCTAAAGATAATGGACGAGGCCTCCTATGGCTTGGTCATATCGGAACTTAAGGTATTTAAGTTCATTTTGTTTTATCACAAGTTTTATCGTAATTTGCAGTCACAGTCTACAGATTTCCTCCAAATGCTGAGAACCCAACAGAAGGCACAAAGAGACACAGAATTTATTTTAGCCCTCTAAACTTGAAGCAGGAGTGACCACTCCATGGCTCACATGCCACAAGGGATGTGATACACTCTCAGCTGTGACAGAACTCATATCTTACACATAGAAAGAATTATAAACCAGTGTGGCACTCCCAGAAAAGAAACTTGTAAAACAACAAAATGCAAGTAGCAAATAACCAAAACGAACAATTGATAGTTAGGAAGACACACAGTGATGAAAAGTTCTGCATGTAGTCACAGCAGCACAATTTTTTAACAGATGCCTGCAGGCCTAGCATTGTACAGTGCAAGGTTTGTCTCACCTGTGCCTGATGCAGCTACAGAAAATGAAAAATTATAAAGGGCAAAAGGCCCCCAGAGAAAGCAGCCAGGGTCTCACCTGCCTCATTTGATGAAGTAACTTCAAAAGTTATTTCAAATTTTGTTATGAGTAGGTAAACCGTGATCATGAACAGGAAGGGCAGGGCAGGGCAGGGCGATGACATAGCAAGGAGAAAAAAACAATGCAATATGGGAAAATCACATCATATTTACAGACTGATTTTCAGCCTGATTGTCTTTTAAGACTACACTAGCACAGAAGTTCCATATAGTGTAGCATTTCACAGAAACTACAAAGAAATTATTGCACACTATCTTGGAAAATGTGGTGTGTGATTATCAATCATACCAGAAAGAACAGCCACCTGATAAAACATGCATTTGAATTGCACTCTGTACACATGCACACACACACACATATATACTTACATATACATATGGAAGTACATGTAAAAAGTCTCAGGATATATATGCACAAAACACAAACATATATATACATGTAATATATTAAATTTAATATATAATGATAATATGAAATAACCCTAAGTCCATTTTACAGGAAGCAGAAAAGATGTGAACAAATCACTCAGCACTGATGAACTCAGCAGTGACCCAGGAAATGCATACAGCAATTGGTGGGACTGTTCCTTCACATAATATAACAATGAAAAGGATTTGAGTAGGTGACCAATGATATATTAATTCAGATTAAATTTTCAGCAACTGCATATAAATAATTTTTGCTTGCAAGTGATGAGATTTGTAATCCTACTGTCACTATACAGCTGAGAGGTTTTGCCCAGTATATGCACAGAAGCTTTGCTGTAACTGAAGAACTGAGAAAAGTAGGACTCTGCTCACTGCCTTTTATCAATGCAGCCCAAATTTTTTTGAAAGTGATGAAAAAGTGTCTTGAAAGTGTGAAAATCATGGTCTTGATTAGACAGTGTATATTCAAACAGGACACACTCTTTGACTGAGAGGGAGAATGGTTATTCTTTCTTGCCTGAACATGAAAGAAAGAAGGTTTGTGCTGTCAATTTTTCAGATACTATGATACTAGATCATGTGATATATCACATCACCTAAAAGCTCAGCTCCATCTGGATGAAAGACTGAAATATGTTATTTGTTCACATGTTAAAAATTATGCTCCAATGAAATAGAATGAAACAATACTCTGCTGCAGTGCTCATTGGCTGCCAAAAGGTAAAGACTACCTTTTGATAGTTGGAAACTATAAGGCTGAAGTGTTTGCAAGAGATGTGTAAAGTCTTGTTCATGAAGACTGCAACCCATTCAAAGGCAAGACAAGGACCAGGTAAGTTATCGAGCTTTTCTTATAAACTCATATTTCATCTCAACATCTTTATGCAGGTACGGCAGTTTAGATGCAGTTTAGAAACAGTTTAGTTTAGATGCAGTTTAGAAACACAAAAATCCTATATAATGCAGGCAAAGCAATGAAGTAAAGTCATTACTTGAAGAAGTTCTGATAGTTTTTACTTTCTCTTCCATCTAATTTGGTAACTGATCTTCCATGGTGTTACTGTCTTTTGAAAAAGTCATCTCATTTTTATCTTCAATGCACTAGAATTTTGGAGCAGATTACTTTCATATTTTATTTCATATTACTTTTTTTTTTTTTTCTTTTGGCAGCATTAAAGAAAAACTCACAAATCCATGCAGCTTTTCTTCACTAAGGTGAGGGACTGAGGGATGTTTTGATGCTGTAAAAAAAAAAAAAAAAAAATAGAGACGAGGAAAATAATGAGAATATTTTGGAATTAATTCGGTTACTTAAAACTGATACATAGAAATTAGGCTGTGCAATTCTGACTTGAAACAAGAAAAAAAATACAGAAAAATGAGATTATCCAAAATGATATCTGAATGAACTTGAATGTCTTTTATACAACGCCTCTATACTAGCATTTCAGTTCAGACCAGTAATATATTTTTGAATTAATTTTCCTTGTTGTTCCTATTTACTGTGCCTTGGTCTGCATCTCAAAGCAGAAACTGCATTCCTTTAGGATTAATCCAAGTCATGGGATACACTTCATGATCTCAACTGACATGCTTCAGCCACATCTGAGTATTCAGTCCGTGAGATCAGTTTAGAGCTGGTCCAAACCAAAACCTAGGAATGCCTACAGTGTGTTTGCTGGATCCTCAGAACCATCTGATTTTCTACACAGATCCTTTACACCGCGTAGCACACTTTGCTAAGATATAGACAACTTTGTAAAGACTTGTAATATTTCATGGTGCCTAAATATATCTGGAGATAAATATGACCAGCTCGCAGTTGTATTTTGAACACAATTCAGCCTATAAATACAAATAAGTTAGACATCACTGGCCAGAATCATTCAGGATTACCAAGGAAAAAATAAAATTATAGAATAAATTCTGAAATAATTGGTGGATTAAATAAGGACAGCACAATAGAAATCAGTGGAGTTAAAATTGACTGTGCCATCTGTGAACTTGGCTTACAGACTCATATTGCTAGTGGATATTGGAAATAAAATTGCATGCACTAATTACCTGCTTTTTAGGTTCACTATAAATATACTGAATTTAGCAACAATGCTTGAGCATAGTTAGTCCATAGATACTATTAAGATAAACCATTATCACTCAGCTCTACCCCATTATAATGGTAAAATAGTGGCCTACCCTGAGAAACACATTGCATTAAAAACTCTTGCCAAGTAGCATGTATTTTAATAACCCACAACATTTATTTGTGTGACCTATTTTGAAAGATCATTTTCAATAACCTTTTCAGCAGACCTAATAAAACCATTTCATCACTAAACTTTGGGATCATCAAAATACTTATTAAATCTTTATTCTCTATGTATTTTAATTTGCAATCTTTGCATTTTTAATTTGTTTTAATCATGAGATATAGTAAACAGCCTTAGCTGTAATGTATTTTTGAAAAAAATAAAGATCTGTGATTAGTGACTATATAGTTAAAAAATAATAATTTCCCTCCTCTAATTTTATTGTTAGTAGAACGATATTGCAGACAGAAGAATACTATAGTTCCCATTACAATGTTTATAATGCCACTGAAAAATAAAGAGCATTACTTTAGCATTCATGAAACTCGATACTCCTGAAGTAATGTTAGTTGCTTGTATTGCATTAAAAGAAATGAAGAGTTTTCTGACTAAATCTGTGCAACTGAAGCATCAAAGATAGCTCTTTCCAGATAGCTCTTTCCTCCCTCCTTTATGCATTTCAAGCCAGAATGCTCACAGCCTTCTCCATATTTGGTTTCCAAACCTTTACAGTGTTTGTGATGTTTCAAATGCATAGTTTCTATTCCATGGGGTCAGATTGTTTTGCCGGGCTGCAGGGAAAGGGTAAACACATTTCCAATTTCCAAGCTGTTTGTTTTGGTAATTCTAGATAGAGAGGTTCTGAAATTGGTTTATTTTTATGTTTTCCAAAAGGCTGTTTCAACTCTGAATTATTCCCCTAGCTCTTAACTTGCTAGACTCCACATGTGTAGCACAATGCCTAGCAAGGAACCAGAAGGAGGGGCTCCAAATATTTACTAATGGAAAAAAAAAAAAAAAGAAAAAGAAAATCAGTCCCCATACTCAATATCCTTAAAACACCACAGACTTCATTCCACTTAAGAAACAGCTCTTCTTACTATTATCATTTCATTGGCATGTAGGAGGAACGTGTTGTCTCAAAGGTTATTTAAACAAGAAAACTGAAAGGAAAGGGAGCTTTTAAACAATGTAGAATGGTGATAATTTTGACTCTAATTACCTTTTACGTGAAGAGAGCCCTCAAACTGAAGGGTGTTTGAGAAGCCCAATGACTTACCGTTCAGAGCGCATGTTTTTCCCTCAGTCAATATATACTCCACATAAAATGGTTGCCATAGCTCAATAACTATACCATTATAAAAAGTGAATTCACTCCCTTACCAGCTTTTTTTTCCCATTGTTATAAGTACCTGCAAGCAGCTGTATGTTAAAGCTAGCAATATGAAATCTTCTATGGGACCACTAGCTTTATGAAAGTTATTATACAATAGAAGGAAATTTCATTCTCCAGATAATTCATGTGTGACTTACAATTTTTATTTTCTCTTGGTAGTTTTTTCTCACATCAGGAAAGAAAGTTTCATGGTATATCATGTATCATATTTTAAATAACAGATTTTAGTACACAATATTCACATTCATTATTTTAAATAAGATTAGGGAATCTAAAACTATAGAAAAAAAAGTCATATATGTCTAATTAATAAAAATAAAGCTTATTAACCATGTAAACATTTGCAAAAAAGTGCTAAAATAGACTTTTGGGAAATACTAGTTTCTTATGTAGTTCTTAAAATTGAAGTGAAAAGAGAAATGCTCCTAAATACATCAAAAGTCAGCCATCTGAAATACATTGTTAATCATTCCACGGTAAACTTAACAGTATCAAAGAATACTACAAAAGTTTCTATATGAATGTTTGTGCATACATGTACGTATATATTTATGTGTATACATGCATCCATACTTAAAGTTACTTAATATACATGTACTTAATGTTATGTATATGCATAAATATGCAAAAGTTGGGACCAAAAGGAGAAATAAATTGTTATTATTTTGTTTCAAAACACATTATTTTAGGCAGCACCCTCCCTTGCTGATTTGAGAAAATCATCTTTAATTCATATGGGCCAAAGCAGCAGGAGATACATACTTTTTATTTTTATTGAAAACTTTCTGACTTGTGTCATTTCTGTCCTAACCTTGACAACACTTACAAAGCATTTAAAATAATATTAAAAATATTTCATGAATTCACAAGTATGATATCTCCTCAGGAATACGAAAAAGTAATCAGTGACAACAGAATGGAAATTACCAGGTGTAAGTTAAGAAAGTTCAGCAAGCAGCTCGAGGTGGTAAAACAGTCCATACAGAGGTTCAACAGACTTGTGTTGCATAATAGAGTGGGAGAATGATTTCTAGAACATGGCCATAGTTAGAGTAGCCAAAAAGAGAAAGCCACCAGTAATATATATATATATGTATATATACATATATACATATTTATGCATAATGCCACTATATAACAGTATGTAAAATTGCAAAAATCATTTATAACATGTTATTAAAAAAATAAAAATGAAACACTAGAATTTATAGTAAGTCTGCAGTTAGACAAATGCTAAATATATATTTTTTAAATACAGTCTAAAACTAATGAGAATATCCAGTCTTGTTTTCATGTGACTTGTGAAGGCTGGGAAAAAAAAAAAATTGCTATGTGAAAATCAAGGGCACGAATAGGAGCACACACATTCATATGAGGTAAATGCCTGTATGTAACAGTTGCCTAAAAACGTTGTACTTCTCTGAGGATTTCCAGTTCATCAAATGCAGATCCTTGTTGTCACTGAGGCTCTCTTACCATAATCAATGTTCAGGGCAAAACTTAACGATACTGCACTCCAGAATCCCAGCATACTAGCTAAATTTGTCTACAATTGTTAAATCATCTCCATTACTGGAACACCTGAGCTCCTCATCGTCTTTTAGTGTATACATCCATCAAGAAAAGTCATTTTTATTTACAGTGCATAGACCAGAAACCTCAGAGTAGAGCTGCACAAGACATTTGGTGACCAAGTCTGAAAGTCTTCCCTTGCCAAAAGCATAAAGATGAAGCACAACTCCCAGAAGCATCTGACAGGTACCAAAGATTTGCATCAAGAAGGAAAAAGTAGGCTCTCTCCCCTTGGGATGAAAGGCACAAGATAAAACCGCAGCTGCAACCTCATATTGCAGTTCCCAGTCTTCAGACACTTTGCTGTCTACTGTGATCCCTTGCTAATGATGAGGAATGAATGGAGATTGCTGCAATATCTATGCCTATGTGTGGGTGTTCACCAACCTCAGGTCGCTGGAAGGGTCATCGACCCTAAGTAAGCAAAGAGACACAGAGTTATGGAATTGGTCTCATTCTGTTCTAAGATGTTCAGGTGCTTTATGATGAGCTGCAGAGAGGTACCTCTCTGATATCTACTTAGGATGAGCAGTCTCTCCACCATCTCAGGATTTAGGTGTGCAGATCTGCAGTTTGTCACAAAGTACAGGCTGTGGTAATGGCTCTCCTGTATTTAATGAATGCATGGTTTGCTGCCAAAGTCCATGGCATGGACTTCTTGAGTATTCTTCATACTTAACTCCTCACATGTGAAAAGTCAGGTTTTTGGCATGTCCAGAATACCTTTCCCTTTGAATGGGACTATCCAGGTTTTGTTCAGACAAATTATTTTTTCCATTCAGCAGAACCTGAGGATTTTGACCATCTGAGTAGGAGTTCTGGATGACCTAAAGTGCCAGACAAATGCCACTGTAGATTTGGGATCAATTTAGAGCAAATGTGATCTGAGTCCAGCATATTTTAGAGTCACTGTATACCACACAGATTAAATCTGACATATTTTGGGATTGCTGGGCTCAGCAGATGCACAGCCTGGTAGATCTGCAGACATTTTAAAGTTTATAGACAGAAACAGGGAGAACGTCACCAAGAGTATTTGAACCCATATTCTCTATCTTCTGAGGAAAGTGTCCTAGTAATAGGTGACAGGTATTCAGGAGTCATTGGAGTCTCTTGCTTTCAATACCAGAAACAGTTCATTTTGTATTGAATAATTTACTAGTCTTGGATCAGAAAAAGGAGGGAGGTAGCCAGAGGGAAAAGCCAGAGTTCTTCTTTATCCTAGTGGTAATGGAAAATAAGACAACGAGAGTATACTATATTTTCTGTAAGAAAGCATTAAGCAGATTTGCTCTGACACAGATTTGGCAGCACAGGTGAAACAGGGAAGGAAACCTTTTTTTTTGTGCTCACAATGCAGTTAATGAGATAAATTCTTATCAGGATTAGATACTGAGGCACACTCACATATAGATCTCATGTGTCTGAGCAGTGTTGCTCATAACTGTACAGGCCTCCAATAAGATAAGTAATGTTTTTTAAGGAGCCAAGCCTCTGGTACAGAAGTTAAAATTTCCCAGGCACTTTCCACTTCCAAAAATAAAAGTGAACAATGGTTCTACATGTCGTTGTGACTCTAACCCCAACTTGCCCCAAAGCATTGAATGTTTCTACAGCTGGGACAGAGCACTGAGCATCTTGAATGCCAAACTGGAGCTTAGAAACAGAACAGAGTACTAGATACATCTTACCATGTAGACAGAGAAATAAAAACTAGCAATAAACAAGAAAAATTCAGATGGTGTATGAAAATTTTTGTGAAAGCAAAGAATGTCAAGATTATTAGATTGTATGTTAACTGAATTGCTTACCTGTCTGATTTCCTACAGCTACACTTGGAGCATTTAAAGACAAAAGAAATGAAATTTAAATTAGCTACATATTATGATCTTACCTTCTGATCCATGAAAGCACTGAGGCACCTACTCCAATCCGTATTTATTTTAGCATAAACATAAACATTTGTCTAAATATTATATTGAATGAAGATATTTTCCTAAAAATGAGTCATCGTCTTCCCAGGGACACTCTGAAGCTAGCCAAAACATCCAACTGTATCTGGTTTTATTTCACTTTTAGATCTGATTCACTTGAATCTTACATCTAAAACAAATTAGTGTTTAAGTAATATTAAGAACATTAATAGGAAAAGCAGCATACAAATAAATAAAAACAATAGGTTAGGCCAGTTACCCTTCCCGTTTTCTACAGTCAAGTGAAAGTTGAGATGCATATAGCTGCCCATCACACAACAACATATTTAACAGCAACAGCAACTCCCAGGTCCTAAACACAAGGAGGAAACTATAACAAGGATAAAGGATAGCGGTTTTTTGTTTGTTTGTTTATCTATCACACTGACTATAAATTTCTGCCACCACAAAAACAGTCTAAGGACTAGGTTCCACACCATATTCCAGCCCCTGGTGAAATATCTCTGTAATTGGAATAGGTGTGCAGTTGTTAGGAAGGGGAGGTTGACACATAGTGACTTACTCTTTTGGCTTTGAGCTGTTAGCAGAGATCTTCAAATTTTATGCCACAGCCTGTTCAAGGCATTCATGTAAGCTCATTTCACCTATGAATCCTTAAATGCTGGAATTTGAATTTAACTCCTCCTCTATCTTCTTTCATAGGTGAGTAGACTCAAGTCTCCTCTGCTACAAATTCTGATTTGTTCTTCCAAAGATTCTTCAGCAAATTCAACATAGCAACATAAGCAACAGACTTTGAAGGAGTCATCTGTAGCAAGTGAGCATGGCATGGTGATGGGAATTGCTGAAGGGTCACAATGATTTTCAAATGGCTATTTGCGTGGTAATGGCAATGGAATAATGTTTTGAGGCTGAGTGGCAGCAATGACTTCATATGGAGATGGTGTTATAGTGTTACTGGGTGAATGAGAGGGATTCACATCCACAGCAGGCAGGAAGGAATAAAAGAGTTGGGGCTCTGTATGGAGGAAAGGGAACAGAGTGGGAAAGGAGTAGAGAGACATTGGTAGAAAAACAACAGAAGAGCAGACAATAGACCCGTTATGGGAATTTCACCTTTATCTTTTGTTACTTAATTTATCTGCCCTTACTCATGATCACAATAACCTTATCCCAGTCCCTTGCTTACCGCTTCTGTCCTCCCTGGGGCAGACAGGCAGTGCAGAGCAGAGGCTTCAGGCAATAAAGCAATAGCTACCACCCTACCTAGTGCATGTTGGTGCTACCAGACAGTAGGACTGTAGGAGTACACCCATGTTGACCTACATGTCCTCCAACATAGGCAGAACAGCCTTTCTCTGCTACAGCCTGCCTCCCTAAACAGATGCCTATGCTTCCTATACCTTTTGCTGGCTCTTCTCCCAGGCATAAGCTCCAGCTTCCACAAATAGATCCACAGCAATCAGTGTGACTACTCATGTGAGTAATGGCTCACAGCTGGATGCAAACAGTCATGAGCTCCCTACATTTTTAGTTTTTGAATTTCAGTATTTTTCTTGTGCCTTTTTTTCACTGAGAAATTGGATAAGTAAATTGCTTTACCTTAGCTCCTCTATGTTTAGGATCAAAGTCACAGTAAGACAAATAAGGAATTTTATTAAGTGAAGTTACCCCAACTCTACCGTAACTTATAGCTTTTAATTGTTCTATCAACCTATTTTGCTGATACGGTCTTTAAGAGCACTGAACCACTCTCATGTGATTTCAAACCATCCCCAGTTCCACTAAATCTAATTGATGTGTTCAGAGGTTACCAGGGAGTGTTGTGATTTTTTGTGAGATCACACTGAATTCATTTTTCATTAGATATCCTATTTCCGGTAGGATGTGGGTTGAAGTATGCAGTAATACTCCCTAGTGACAATGCCCTCATCAGAAGTAACTAGAAGAAACTGATGATATTTTTTTAGATACTTTTATTTCAATAAATCTGAACAGAAGTCAAAAATAGAAATCTCAAGAGGGGAAAAAAAAAAAAGAGGGGAAGGGGGATTTTTTTGCTCAGGAAATTATTTTCATATACTTGTGCCTACACTGTGGGGCAGACTTTCAAAAATGTTCATTGTCCAGCCATTACTTCTTCAATAAATGGTGTCTGGATCTCCAGAGAATTCAAACCGCATGCCATTGGCTACTCTACTGATTCCTTGAAATGCTTTAGGTTCTCCTGAAAGATCAATCTGGAAATAGGCAAAACTAACTTCTGAAAATCCCTATGCTTCCTAGGAAACATCACAAAACTCCCATCTCAGAAGGACATTGCAAAGAGCTTCGTCATTGATCCTTAAAAATGTGAATATTTAAATGAAATGCATTTGAACTGAAATCTAGCTGAAAATACAAAACAAATATCTGACTTTTTAACTGCATTTCTTCTTTAATCCTTTAAACATACTGCTTTATGATTTACTTCTATGTCATCATCTCTGGAGCCTCCTTTCCTTGCAGCTAACTCTGTACTTATTTGTGGGTTGTACAGCAGATCATTTCTCATTATTCCTACTGCTATTCCTTCCTTTGCAATTACTAAAACACTTTGCCCTAGTCTCCCTGCTCTTCTCCTGTCCCTGCTTCTAGGCCAAGATCAGCTTCCTTTCTTGCTGTAATTATAGCAAGGTGGTATAGCAAGGAGAAATTTTCTCATGCTCTCCCTCTCACCCCATTCATATATGTAGCCCTCACATCTCTATAAAACATTCCTCTGACCAGAAATGACCTCTTCTTTCTTGACAGTCTCTTACTGTACCTGATGTTTGGTGAAGGACAAATATCCCCCAAAGAGAAGGTGAGTGAAAAAAGGCAGAAAGACTGCATCACACATCCTCCCTCCTATTTTCAGAATTAAGGAATATTTTTCCTACTGTTTTTTTTTTTTTTTTATTTCTGTGGCTACCTAATTCTGGGCAAAATCTGTTTTTGAGATGAGGACTTTATTTATTTACTAGTACTAGAGGCACACATGCAAACAACTGCATGTGAAAATTTGTTTAACTCAATAAAACTAAAAAACCTGAAACGCATAGACACTTTTTTTTTTTGTTTGTTTCCAGCTGTGTTCTCTTGCATAGATATTTAAGCAACTGCACTTTCCAGCAAAGCATTTTTAAGATGGTGACTGTTAGGTCAATAAGGCAAAGAGAAGACTATCTGGAAGATTTGTGGATATCTGAAGAGGAAACAGCTTTGAAGAAAGGCAGGTCTGTCCAGCTAGAGGCAGAGGCATGACATTGCAAATTTACATTTGCAACACAGAGCAGTATCATAACATAATGAATAGGCAATGATAGACTCATTGGTAAGATAATATCTCCTTTCTTTTAAAGGTACATATCAGGACTGCACTTTTGATGGAGTGATAAAGAAGCAGAAACTGCAAATATCTGCCCCCTGCCTCATCTGAAAATAACTTCACTTACCACTGCTAGGAGTACCTCAAACAGCACGCTGAGAATATAAACATGCACATGCAAACATCAATTGTATTTGTAAACCTAAGTCATTTTCTCTAGGCTGTTGGTTTTTCTTCATTTTGTTCAGACACAGCAAATAGATGTGTCAGCTTTTTGTTGGTTCAGTAACAGAGAAAAATCTCTAGAATCCGATTATCCCAATTCTTATATAGTCTGCAGTTATTTAAAAGTAAGTAGTCTGGAGATTAAGCTTTGCTTCAGAAATCAAAGTAATCTTATTGTACCCCAATAAGTATGGCATGAGTCACTCCATTGCAACAGTCCCTCCATATCCTAGTCTTAATTGTCTCCAAATTAAAAAAAAAAAAAGCATTATATTTCTAATCCCCGCTGCTAAATAACATGGCAGAGAATTCCTGTGAACATACACCAGATCAGTCTGCTAATACAAAAACTGTCCCTTGAATGTGTTATTCAATCATTTTTCATTTCACCAATTATTTATAATTTGTTAAACCCGTAGACTAATTTTACAAACAAAGGTGAATGTTACTTCTTTATCAAGAGGGGTCCCTGTGAGCTCCCAATCTTTCTCAGCACTTGACAGGAACTTGATTGCAATAATGAAGTATTACAGCTACAGCACTGTTAAAAAACACAGCTTTTGTTTTTGAACTAAGTTGTGACAATTGCCTCCCATTTGAATCAATTTTACTCAAGTTTCATGACAATTTTTTACTCTGATTTTTTATTACACATATTACTTGAGTGCTCAGGGGCTCCTATCACTGTGGAGGATGCATCCTGCTGAGAGTAATAAATGAATTTGATGGGCAAGCAGACATTGCTCCAGAGTGTTTGCAGTCAAGGATCCAAAAAGTGCTGTGTTTAGCAACCGTGCTTAGGGGTAACAATACAAGCTTGCCAGTGCTGGGAGCTCTAGTTTTTGTCCAGAAAAGTGCAGAGGCATGGGTCTTTCAACCAAGTACCAGCACAGCCAATTTACATTATCACTCAGAGGAAAGAACTGGCCGTAGTTAGGTGACTGCCTAAGTATGGCAGACAAGCATAGCAGGGCAGCTCACCTCACTGGGAGCAGGGTCTCCATCTCCTCAGAGCCGTAAGAACAGACTCAGATGCATAATGTTGTTTGCTTGTTTAAATGGCTGCAGGAGGGAGGCCTAAATCTGTATGTACATATTTCCTCTCTTCAAAGAACCTTATTTTTGACAGGTTTAAAGGAAAAGACATGTTTTCTTATTTTAATGAAGTTTCCACCTCAGTAAGTCAGTGCAGTTTAGGAAACATCTGATTAAAACCATGTTCTGTTTTCTGAGTATCTCTTAAACTCTGCCTAACAAACTTGAACTGCATACAGTTCCTTGTTCTTTTAGCTCATTCTGCATTAACTTACCTACAAAACACTTCAGAAAAAGTATTTTTGTGTAAAACATGCCAACAAGAATCAACATATAAGCAGTAGAGAAAGAATTCTGACTACTGCTTGCATTATCTCCAGCACATGAAATTTAACCAGCAGAGCTAGAATTCCGTAAAAATATATACATATTAAAAATTGAAAAATAGCAAGTGCAGAACATTGAATTGATTCAGGGTTTTTCTGCCACCTGGGAAAGCATGAGGAAAATGTTTTATTGCACAAGAGAGTCCAGACGATATTGACCAAGCCCCTCTTGACTTCCTCTAAAACATTTGTTGCATTGAAAACAACCCTAGGAGCAGAGATTTATTTCTGAATTCCCTAGGTGTGCAGAGAGATACAAAGGTCCTAAATCTGCTGACTAAGATAAATTACAGGTTGGAATATATTTAACAAATGATAATGCAAAATGCAGGAAAATATACAGCAAAACAGCAGATAGCAGTGGAACAGAGTACATGACCTGCCTGAGAAGTTACTGCACTCAGCCAAAGAGCAGATATAACTGCAGATGAATTCCCTCAGCTTCCAATCCCTACAGAAATAATCTACTATTAAGAGAACACATATTTCTCCCTGCAAGTGAATCCTTCAACTGCATAACAAAGATGACTGGAAAACTGCTATTGCTGTAAGAGAGACCAAGTTTGGTGGTGTTTTTTTTTTGTGTGTGTGTTTTTTTTGTTTGTTTGTTTGTTTGTTTTGTTTTTGTTTTTGTTTTTTTTTGACGCAGAGGAAAGGTTTGAAGAAAGGAATGTAAGGAATGTGCTCTGGACTTCATTTAATGAGTTAAGTATCCAAGAGAAAACAGTAACCATATTTTTTTTTTTAAAAAAAAGGAAATATCAGAAGAATACACAAGTGTTTATTAATAGACACACCTTCTGTTATTATGGCTGCCTGCTGCAGAGTGCCTTGTTTCATGCTTTGAAACATCTGGTGTTGGTCAGAATTTAAGATAGGACACAAGACTCAATGGACCAGTGGTCTAATAGGGCATGGCAATTCCTGTGGTTTTATTTTGTAGACAGGTGCAGTCAACACTGATTTTAGTTCAATTGTTTGTTTGGTTTTTAATCTCCTCCCCTGTTCCTCTCTGCACATAATAACTGAAGAAGCATCTCACCAAGCTGTCACTGCAAGCCTCTGGCAGACCAGGTCCTACCTTGGGCCAGAGCTCAGCAGCCAAGCAGAAAGTACCAATCTGCAAGAGCAGCTCATAGAGCAATGCAGGTGAGAAAAAACAGAACCTGTCACTGTCTTGCACTCACCTGCCTTCAATATTCTCACTTCCCCTGCTTCCAGGTGCTCAAGAGAGGAGTGAGGTTTACCAAGCCTTCCCTCTGTCTACTTAAGGAAGCAGCTAAGAAACTCCTTTGAAGGTAAAAACTGAGAGCTCTGAGCTGAAGATCTGAGAGATCTGAACTGAAACTAGAGAGTTAAGAGGGGACAATGGAAGGGGAACTTGTCAATGGTAGCTAGGAAATGAGACGGTTTAACAGAAAAAAAAATCATACTCATAAATTAATCATACTCCTACACATGCTGATTGTTTCATTGTTTGTACAGCACTACCACAGTGTGGCGCACAAGCACTAGGGATGAAAATCATTCTGCAGAGGATACAAGGAATTTTTCTGGAAAACAGAACTCAATTCATCTCCACGGAATCCATTGTAAAGCAGGAATAACAGGAATAATCACCAGAATACTCCCAATTTTGCATATGACTGAAGCCCCTTCCTGTCTGTGCCAACAAGTTCTTAACTTTTTCCTTCTTTAGAAAGCCAGCCTTAGCACTTCCCCTCAGATCTGAATTGGCTTAGAGAAAGAAAGGCCATCAGGTCAATCAACAATGTTATGGCTTTTCCTTCATAGAAACAAGGACATTTGTTTTCCTCTTGAACCAACTTTCACTAAACAGGTAGGACTTTCATCAACTTTGAGGTCTCTTATTCCATGTAAGTCTTGGTTAATTGTGGAACAATTTCAGAAGCAATTGGAAGCAAGAGCACGACACAACAGGATCATATACGCTCGCTTTCTTGGAAAAGCAGGCTTAAATCATGAGGATTCAAACAAATATATATATATTCTTAATTAGAATTGTTTAACCAAATAGAAATGCATTGAATTATTTCTTCATTCATTTTTCATATTTTTTTAACTTTAGCAAAACACATAATCTCTTTTCGTACTCTGAGAAGATTTGCTTCTGCTGAGAAAATGTAGATGAGGTGCAGATCCAGACACTTTTTTGGGGTGGGGGGGAAGATGGAGAGAGAGAAGGAGGGAGCTCCCTCTGTTACTAGGTGGATATTGTCACTGACTCATAGGAATGCATGCCAGTAGCCCTCCTTTTTGTCTTTCACCAGCTAATGTACTGTTTTACTGTGCTAAAAGAAATATTATTTTTAGCTAGTTCAATGATATCTCAATTTCAATAAGAGTCTATTGTCAGATGGGAACCTTCTCCCCCACCACAATTCTTATTCACAGGGACAGTGGCCCACACATCACACAGCTAATGGTGCAGCCAGACATGAAACACATCTCAATTTCTTACAAGCTCTGTGCTGTAATGACCCACTACGCTTCTGAAACAACTGCAGAAACTCTCCTGGTACCCATCCCAGGACAGATCTATGTGGCATTCAAGTATGGAAAAACATTAAAGGGCAAGCTACTGCCACATAATGCCTTAATTCTGGCACACAGCTCTATTTAGCAGAGCACTGAGGCATGCGAGGGGTCTATATCATAAGCTTTCCTTCTCAGGAACGTGACTAACAGCAATGTCTACCAGCCCTTGGTTGTGTAACACACAGTGGTGATGCCCACTTACAGCCCTCAAACAGACTTGTCAGGGTGCCTGGCAAATAGAGCAGACACAAATAGAGGTAAATATGGGGAAAGAGACAAAAGCTTTCAAGGAGGCAACGTCTGCTCTCAGTCCACAATAAATCTTCCTGGGGCTGCCACTTGAGTCCTTTCTGGGTGTTTAAAAATCCTGTATTTCATAACATGCCTCAGTCTGGGGAAAGGCAGAGAATAACTCATTCACTGTTACTCAGGACGGCTGCTACAGCACTGTGTGTTTGGAAGTAATCTACAGAAAAGCAGCTGACCTTCTAAAGATGTGACACCTGAAAGCAACGTGTTGAAGAAAAGCAACTGCAACACTCCAGAAAATTCTGGGTGACAAGAAGAAATGAGAGGTCTGCAGTATGATTGCTCCTTTTTTTTTTTTTTTTTTTTTTTCCTCAATAGAGTTCTACAGCCAACCAGATTTCATTGCTACCCGTATCTGGTTTATAGATGTCATCTCTGTGCTGACAAGTACCTTCTTTCCCTGTCTGTAGAATTTTTTTTCATCCCTGCCAATATCTGTTATGGGGTCTGATTAGTCCCAACAACTGATTAAATAACAGATTGTGAAAAATAATCTACGGCTAACAGGATATGATGAATTTTATGTTTGTTTCACTCTTTCCTTCTTTTTTTTATTTTTCTTCAAGCATGTAAAACCAGCACCTATAAGGCCTCTCATGATTTATCCAAAATAGTAGGTCCTAGCTTAATTTAGCAACATGCTAAAGAAATGCTCATTATTTACAGGACATGACATAGCATTTCCTACACTCCTGATTCAGTCTTTGATCTCTCCTGACAATTTATTTTAGAGTTTGTTGTTCTGTCTTAAAGGGATATAGTTGCAACAAGTATTTCTTCCAGGGAAGGGAAGGGAACGGAAAGAAAGGGAAGGCTGAAACATCATTTATGGTCTTACAAGTGTTTAGAAAGTTCAATCATGTTCACATTTACTAAACAGGAAATATTTATATTTGCTTTCTTTCCCTCCAACAGCAAGCCACTAATGACTTACACCTTTATTACAGCATACTCCTGTGAACTGTTCCTTTAAGTCTTTTGATTGTGACCCAACAAGAAGCACAGTGTGTCACCTTGGTGTCAGTGTAAGTCATGATTGCAGGGCCTGCTGGCTTTCTTTTCCTGTTATTCACATTTAATAACTCATCTTCATTAAACAAATGATTGTGAAGCTTTGCTATCAGTTGGATGTGTCTCTTTTGCTTCTTTTCTTTGCTGGTTGTCTTTTGTTTCTTCTTTTCTTATGTGCTACTCTTTACCAATAAGAAAGCCAAGTTTGATCTAAACTCTTTAACAAGCTGCCAAAGCATAACTTAGGACCTTTCTGTGTACATAGAACTACATCTTTGTCAAGATCAGCCAAGTTTACTTCTGGAAGAAGCTTCTCTGCCAGGAGCTTTATTAGTCAACAGCGCTGCCTTTTCTATTTGTTTTGGCATTTTGTCTGCTTGCACTAGGTGTCCTGCATTCTTACTGCCTCCCAATAAGCAGGACAAAGACTCAGTACCCCATAACAAGTATCCCTTTCTTCCTATATCTTAGGTGACTCAGTGCCCCAGTATGCACATGGATAAAGTTACAGTGCATGATTAGATGCCAGCTGAATGTCAGCCACTTAATTATCTTTCTTCTAACCTACAAGATTTTCTGAATATTCCTAAAATATTCACCCTTTTGAAAACATCCATTCAACAGGTATTACTAAAACAGCATCTGAGGACATCAGGAAGGGGACACAGAGCTTACTGAAGTGAACAAAAAATAAAATGTTGGTTAGTGCAGGCATCCACGGAAGAAGGGATGATTCTTCATTGTCTAAGAAACAAATACCAAGAGGTGGGACCACTCAGGCATTACTGGCAAAGGCTGCCAAACTTTTGGTCAGGAAGGATGCAATCTAAAGTAAAGATCTATAGCTCAGAAGCAGAAAGCAAGTTAACGTTGGCAGTGGAAAAAGAGTGAGGTGAATATCACCAGAAGACTACAAGTTTAGTCTGTCCAAGACACATCAGTCACTGGGGAATCAGTTGCAGGTCAGAAAGTATGCAGAGAAAAAGGCTGTCACTCAAGTATGCAAGGCCGATACTTGTATTTTGCTGTACAAAGTTGGAAGGAAATAGCTTCCTGAAGAGCAGTGTAATCAAGGATAGGACCCATATCGTAATGAAATTTTTTCCTATTATTATGAAAGTTGTTAATTTTCTTCTGCTGTGTAAACACGTGTTTTGAGTGGGAACATTTCACTTAATATCAGTATTGTCTGGTCAAAGACTGTGAAAAATAGTATTTACATCACTAGGAACATATGCCATTTCCAGAAGAGGCAAGCAGAGATCTTTCTTATCAATCACACTGTCCACATTTCTAGGATTGTAATGAAAACTGTAATTCTACCTTTTGCTTCCCTCATTTTGGGGCCCATAAAGAAGACATCTAATCACTTGCAGAAAGCTTCAGCTAATATTTGAGACCATGCAGATTAAATGTAATATACTTTTTGTATCATGAAAGGATGTGACAATGTATCATGAGTCAGATTGATACTAGCAAATTTAATGTTTCTATTATTATTACTATGTACTGTGTACTGAATCATTTTTGTGAGCTAAGGTGAATATTGCCAGCAGAGGTTAAAAGCACATTGGAATTAGAAAATGTGCTTGCTAATTTTCAACATCCAAGTACAGTGCAGTTATGAAAGCCTACCAAGACCAGAGAGGCCTTACAAAATCTTAACATTATGACTACTGAATTGCCTGCTTTTAGACTGTTGGGTAGAATACTGCAATTGGGTGTCATATAAAAAGTGATCTGAATTGTTTTGGAGGGAAGAGTGCAGCTTTTGTATCTTCCAGCTTCTAATATATTTCCTAATAAATGCATACTTTTTACGAAATACAAGTACCAGAAAAGGAATCAATGTAAAGATTCGACAACAAACAGGAAAATAACAATACATTCTGTAGTTAGTCTTTCATAACATCACTGGGGAGAACATGGTTCTTATATAGCCTAATATATATGGAAGATCACAAATCTTCCTGATTTACCACTCGGACACACATTTGAAATAGACTGCTAGCCATGTATGTATGTTATAGTCAGGGTAGTACATGGACTCCAAAAAGTGGTGAGATAATCATTTTAGCTGTTTCTAGTCTGTGATAATCTGCAATATTGTAATATGAAGTCTTAAGAGTGACAGAGTATTTTGGTACCTTGCCATCCTTCCCACCCAGCCCTATAAAACTTGTTTTCCCAAGCAGCCTGTGGGCAGTACAGGTATTTTAACTCCCAGTCAGTCTTCCAGGAAATAAGTTATTTTCTTACCAGCCAGATGTGCTACAGAAAACACAAATTATTGGTTAACTGTGGAAAGAAAGGGGAATAAAACAAACAAAAAGTCAATCTCTAACTTCCTAAATTGTTTTCCAAGAAGCTTTGTGAAGAGTAGTGGAGGTACCACCATAGTGAGTCCACAGGAAGGCACATCTACAGAAGAAAAAAAGGCTTCTCAAGGAGTCTGAGGTTATCAGTGTGGGAACAGAAGAAAGAATGCTACTAAATTACTTCAGGTAATGTTGATTACAGCTAAAGTATTGCTCTAGATTGAAAATGTCTCAGGTAAGGCAGAAGCTACAAGCAACTTAAGGGCATGTAAGCCTTGCTGTTGCTCAGTTATTTGGATGAAGGCCCAGAAGAGCTAAGATGCAGGATCAGAGAATACAGGATACAGGAAGATCTTTGATCAGGATGGAAGAAATAAAACTTTTATTCCTATAAACCTCAATAAAAGATTTACATCTGTTCCTGGAAAAGGCTGCTGTTTATCAATAAGCGCTAAAAGACATTTCTGCACCAACCAACACAACCATCCCACAAGGAAAAAGTAGTTTTCCCCCCCTGAAAGACAAAAGCAAGCAGTCATGAATCAAATACACAAATACCATATTTGCTCCTTAACCTTTGTGAAAGCACAGTGTAATTGTGGGACATTTGAAACTGGCAAAACAGGATTTCTAAATTGAACTGTTTTTGTAATTTTTACATTTCCTAGGTAAATGAGAATTTATTCTTAAAAGCTGAGACCTCTGACTGAATTGCCATTGCTGTTTGCAAAACATAGCTTGATGCAGTCTGTTTTATTTTAGTTGCATACCTAGACCTGTTGATTTTTTGTTGTTGTTGCCATAATTTATGTTTTCTGATGTTGCTCCCTTACGATGGTTTAAATCCTATCACTGATATTAAGACATGGTAGATAACGAATGGCTCTTCTTTTGTTTTATTCGTAGGCCTTAAAATGAAGAGTGGTTTTTTTTGTTGTTGTTGTTTTAAAGGCTTTTTTTTTTTAAAAAAAAAAAAAAGTCTGTCTTTTGGACATGAATACCTTCTTTGAATGGAAAAGATGTTAAAAATCAAAAGAGCTGGAAAAAAAATAATCATATATGTTATCTCAATCTGAACTTCTTAATTGGGCTTTTTCTGGCTTCCCTACATCCAATCCTGCTGAATTTCAGAGCACTATAGATGTGTAACAGAGTCTGGATTGTATTCCATGTACTTCTTCATCCTAGCATCTGCTGAAGCTGTCTTTTGGTGGTATATTTTGTGTATTTACAGCATCCAAGATAAGCAAGTTTCTCCTTTTGCATGTGCAAATATGCATGCATACATAACTTGCTGTACACATACTAACACACAAATTTACTTCTTCCTTTGTACATACACTTATATAGGAGGAGATCAACAGAGAGATAGCAGATGCTATCCAGGTGTCCTCCACCTTCTGGTAGGCCTGCCAGAGGTCTTTCACCTTATCTTGCTGATACAACTCACATTTTTTGGCCTTTGATTACTATCTCTACAATGCTGTTGGCCTGAATATCCCTCTTTTCAGTTCTGTCTTGTGGAAACATCCGTTCAGCCCCTTAAATCCATGCAGGGATCTAGGTTTCCTTCAGGTGTCAGAAAGGTCTGCTTCAAATTTGATCATGGGTGCATAAGCCTAAAGACATGAACTAACAATGTTTTGTGAAATAGAGTGGAGAATTAAAATTAGTACTTAGATCATAATGCTTTCAGTACTAGCAGCCATAGGCCTTACTACCAAAATAAAAGTATTTGATATTGGGAACAAACTGTGCATTCAAAATAGAAAAGGCAGCAGGCCTTCTCTTGATGAGTTTAAGCATTCAGGGACGCATTCTCTCTCCTTTTGTGCTCACTCTGATTAGTCTTTTACTCCCTTTATATTCTTACCGTAACTGGGAGGGCAGAATGTGAGCTATACAGTAGCAACTCAGATGGCAGAATGCAGTCTGCAATAAGCCACAGAAATACAATGCTCAAAAAAGGAAACAAAATTACTGGTATGGCAGTGAAGCGAACTGACACTGCATAATCAAATGGCAGGATATAGGTATTAAAAAGAGAAAGAATTAAGTTATTTCATTTATTCATCCTCCATTATTTTGCTGCACCTCCCTGTTATATGCCTTATTTCTTGTTTCTTAGGATTTCTGTATGGTAAAAAGACTGGATAACTACTCTGAACTTTACCACTACAAGATCTCTACCTCATATGACTGAGAAAAAATCCTGAACACCATTTTACCAGCTCCAGGGCTATAAGCAGTTTACAAACCTCCTCTCCTCTACTTTTTCCAGTGCATTTTCAATGCCGAATATCTGTTTTAAGCACACAGAGTAACCTTGCCATGCTCCTGCTCTATAGGGATTTAATGTGCTTTAGCTTTTATGAAGAAAGAATTCTGCAAAAATACTTAAGCTGAAAAGCCACTTGCCTGAGCCTCCCCCAAATCTGTTATGACGTCATTGGATCTAAATGGATGGGTGTGACAGGAATGTGAATATTCAGGTCCTGGGGTGAGTTCAAGCAATTGTTAAAGCTCACTCCAAAGTTCTAAGAGCAATTCTATTTAAATGTGGGTGGAAAACTAGGTTACTTTTACACTGAAAAAAGCTATGAAATACTGCTGTCTTTTTAAGTGCTACAGGGAATGGATGCCAGCATGGTATCCCAGGGAATGGTAAATTCTTAATGTGCAGAATTGGATAACACATCATTTCTAAAGGTTGGGGGGAGTGATATGAAAGATTGAAAAGCTTTAAAGGACACAGCTGCAAACCCAGCTACTGCGTATCCTTGAGATGTTCCTACAAGGACTCTGTGATGTACAATGCCAAAGGAAGAGAGATCTATGGAGTTTGTTGAGACAAGGTACCTCTGTCAACGTTAATAAGAAGCGAGGTTATCTCACTGCTATGTTTGGGTCAGAAAAACACTGAAGTTTCTCAGAAGACACATGGCTAAAGAGATAATGAAGTAAGTGAAGAGCTACCACTTTTCCCATAATCTTTCCCCAGTATAAGAAGATTAATGATAGAATGATAAATGGCCTTACAATCTAAAGGAAGTGAAAGATACTTTTTTTTTTTCCTTTTCTCTGTTTTTCATGCTCGGAATTCAGACACTATTTTAGGAGACTGTAAAGCTTTCTTCATCTCACTGAGAATGCTGTTTTTATGGATATGTGCAGAGCCCAGGCACTTTAAAGTAACAGTTTTTTTAAAATCTCAGTAAAGAACAAACAAACAAGTAATTCCAAAGCCTACATGGCTATAAGAATGAACTAAAAGTTTACACAGGTTTGAAGACTCTCTGGGTCAGATCTGCTCAACCTAGCTCTGTAAAAAACATCCCTGATGGCTACACAAGCTTTACCAATTGGTATGTCTACCAATCTTAACCTGGCCTGACTGAGTTTACTTTTTCTCTGAGCCTTAGAAAGAACAGCATTGGACACAGAACAGCAGTGGACTGTCAAGCTTGCAGATAGATTATCAATAACTGAACAAAGAAACGTCCCTCCCACTCACTAAAGCAAACAGCAAAGAAAAGATCTCACAAGCAAGTATGTCTGTCACACCAAAACATCCCCTTTTTCACTAGCATAGCCCGAATTCTTTTCCTTAATGTGATAGCCAAAGTCCTCAATAGACATAGATAGCATATCTTCTGCTCCCTCTTCCATCTTTCTTCCTTCCTTTATCTAGTCAGGTAAAGAGTCATAAATGTGTTGTTGCATCAGTCATATGCAATTTTGTTTTCTTTTACTTTCTATCAGAAGGTTAGAATTTTATTTTATTTTTATTTTTTATAGTGTAACCTGAGGTTTTTACTTCACCTCCTGACTTAAGCAGTTATTTTAATACTATCCAAGATACAGATTGTGTTTTTCAAGTGGGATCTAAATTAAATATGACATTTGACCAGTACTCCATTTCTATGCACTGGAATTAGCCTCATCCTTCAAAGCCCGTAATCACCCTATAAGACTTTTGCATCACATGGCATGTCTACAAAGAAAACAAAGGTATAATTTTACTAAGTGCCAACATCATCCTTGCTAGTCACTCCTGTTAGTACAGTGAGAGTTATACAGCACTGATTGTGTGCATTTCATCATGCAGTGGCAGACAAAGTAGGTGCAGATGTTTCCTAGAGTGTTTTTAGGCACATTCGATTGTATATTGACTGCTCTTTTGGGTAGAGTAAGGTCTGTCAGGTTGTCAAAGACTGGTCTAGCACCTCCTGAACATCTTCAACCTCCTAAAACTTCAAATGAAGTACTTTAATTCCTTCTCTTTTAAAGCAGGAAGAAATATAAATTTTGCATGAAAAAATATTTGATGTATATGAAGTAGCAACATCCCAAAGCAGAGTTTCTTTTTCCTTCCTGTAAGATCTTTCCTTTATTCTTCCTGTTTTCCAGGTCAGTTTGACCTAGCAATTTGTTCCTTGTCAAATTTTCTTTCTTGTCTCCATCTAAATTGCCAGCACCAATTTTCTACACATCAGCAGAAATGTACCTGGAAATTAAAAACATCTGGTAAAGACCATCCCCCCTTCTTAATTGCCTGCCAGTGATGTTATGCCACCTTTTGTTTGATATTCCAAAGATTCCTGAACCTCACTTACAGTTAGCCAAGAGTCTTCTGAAATCTCCCCCTTCCCAAAGCCCTCATTCTATTCTTCCTGCATCTTACAATAAACTAAATTTGAATCTATCCTGCTGCAGTTTTAGAACACTAAAGACTATGGGTTCTCCCTAGAAATGTATAAAATAAATCAATTTTTTCCCTCCTTCCACAGAATTTCTTGACTTTAATTTACAATATCATGTGCTTCTTTTTTTTTTTTTTTTTTTTTTTTCCCCTTCTTCTTTGGGCTATGTAATTTCAGTTTTGCCTCTGCTGTCAGATCATGGTTTCTAGAGATCTTACTACTCTTGTAACTTTCCTGTAAAGTATCTCCAGCTGATCCAGATCTTTTGTTAAGTGAGGGCCCAAGATTCAGTGTAGTCCTTTAGTCTTGAGGCCCTTGAATTTTTATCAAAGCTGAGAAAATTGGAAAGATTACCTCAAGTGCTTTGCTGCCTCCTTGTATGGTATATGGATTCACCACAGCAGTATGACATTTTTAACTCATGACTCATATGTATTTAGCTTGTGGTTCAGTACAACCCCTGACCCTTTTCTGTATAACAGCTTCCTAGCCAGCTGCTCCTCATTCCTTATTTATGCAGTTGATTCAGCTTGCCTACGTGAAGTACCACACACTTGCCCCTATTCCATTTCAGCTCGTCTTTTCCAAGTTGTCAAGATCATTTTGAATTCTGCTCATGTCTGCCAGTGAGTCCAGCTTCCTTCATCTCAATGTGCCTTAAGGGTGGTGGTCACTAATGAACAGCAAGCAGTTCAAGGCAGCTCCATATATATCTCAGTTTTGGTAGGGAAACAGTGATAATTACCTTCTATGTAGAAGTTTCGAATGGTTTTGTACACACTTTGACACAGATCTTTGCAGACCATGCTTCCTTTACTTTCAAGGATATAAGGAGTGACAGGGTCAGAAGACTTCCCAAAGTCAAGACACAAGGGATCCATCTCTTCACTGACACATCACAGAAGTACGTTGTTTTGACACATTTTTTTCCTCCATAAAATCTGTCCTGGCACTGTTTGTCTCCATGTTAATTTCCAAGTGCTTAGAATAGTTAGGGGAGCTTTTGTCTAATACCTTTCTAAAAGTTTTAATTGCCTAATACACCTGTACTTCACCAGCTAGTTGGATTTTTAATGATAGGCATCTTGGTATGCCTCGTGATAATGACCATCTCTGAACAACCCACAGTGACCTCATTTCCTATAACTGGATTCAGATCTTGGATGCTCAGTGTGTATTTACTGAGAATAAAATTACTGGCAACTTTGACTTGAATTATTTAGGGAAACTAACTAAACAAATCACCATATTTTGATTCTAGCTTGTCAGAAATATTAGGAAATAAAAGTAATTTATACAATCTTTTTATATTCCTTGATAATTTATTATCTTTTTAAATTAAAAAAAAAAAAGTTTTTCAACACTAAGGCATCATATTTTAGTTTTCTACATTTGTCCCAAGTTAATTATTTCTTCCATTTAAAAAGTATTTTTCAGAAAATCTATTTTTAAGAACAGAAAAAGTAGCAATGACTTTTACTCTGAACTGCAGTCTCAGCATACATATAATTTAACGCAGCATGGATCCACAGTTCTTTCTGGGCCAATCAAGGCAACTTTGTTCATAATGTGATTTTCAGTGTTTGTGAGAGTAGGTTATTGGTTAAACAGATGGGGAAAGTGGGGAGCAAAGTGAGCTTTTGAAGTTATGAGATCATAGAAAATTTATTCTGATGGTTGAATCAAGGGACTTGAAAGCTGGTGATAAAAAAAAAAAAGAGAGAGATTTTGCAATTTCTTGTGTCTAGTTAAATTTGTATCTACTCAGGGCATTGCCCTTATACCATAGCTGGAAAACCTGTAGGACATCCAAGGTTACACTGCAGCAGGGAAACTTCCCCAGCTTCTAATAAATTTAAACCAAGAGGCCCCCTAAGATATTGAGTCTAAAGCTGAAATTGCCTTCTCTCTGACAAGTTAAGGAACAGGAAATGATCCTAAACAAATAGAAGCATTTTGTTAACCAGGCACTCAGAAATCACTCTATGATAATATATTAGTGATATTCTTATTTTTGTCTCTATTTAAAATTTATATTTGATATAAAACATCAGATGCAATAGAAGAAAACTTCTCGTCTTAAATGTTGGGTGATTCAGAAGCTCTAGAACCAAAAGGTAACTAAAAGGTTCAAGTCACTAAGCAAATGGCTACAGAGAAATATATCAGTTCTTTGGGGTTTGACTCAGCCAAGTAGTGTAATGGTTTACTGTGGACCATCACAGGTCCTTGAATCATCTTGCCTTTCTGGCAAGAACTGACTTTCAGTCAGCGCTGAACTCTGTTCTGGCATAGGTGGGCTGCCTGGAGCAACGGTCATTGCCACCTGCCCTCCCAAGATTTTGGCTCTTCCCTCCAGGAACTCTCTTAAAGAGAGGTCTTTTCCCCCTCAAAAGCTGCAGTAACAGAAAATTGCCTGCCTTCTCACTCTGAGGACTTCCCTTCCTCCCCCTGGCACAAGGGACACAACTCATAATTCTGCATCTGCAGAAGTGATCATTAAAATTTGCAGACTGCTGCCCCTTTGATTATCCTGCTTTTCAAAAATTGAGGGCACACTTAGAGGAAAATAAAGACTTTACATAGCTTTCCCAGAGTGATAAAAATAAATGTAAATAAACAGACAAAACTCCCTCAGTTTCCTTAGGGAATTTCCACACAGAACTAAATGGGTATCACTCTATTTGCTTGTCCCCAATTAAAAGCAAAACCACCCCCTTTTGTAACAGTTCAGCATGTTAATGACTGTTGCTGTCTACTCCATCATCCAGAAACAGACACATTTAAAAAATAGCTCTAATTTTGAAAGTACTGATATGTGCCAATGAGCTTGTGTCTCGAAAGTGGTAAGTATGGGTATTTAAGGGGCTCCGTAACATCTATAGCTCCATAAGCAATAGAAGTTTAGCATTCACATATCACTACAGGTATTTAAATAAGTGCATGGAGGTATGTATCTCCCTTTTATCACTTCAACAGTTTCACAGTCAACTATTTCACCCTACTTAAAAGTCAAATTTACAAAGTTCTTTAGCATCACGTGTCTCCATCAACAGTATCATAAACATGGCTGCAGTCTGGGCATGTATTCCTTCCAAATCTCACAGAGAAAACAGGAGTTATACTAGGTAGTGAGGTTTTTTAGACAAAAAATAATGGCTGCTAACTACACCTTAGCATAGCTAACTACAACTGGTAGGCTACACTAAAGGTAGAACAACAGTAATAATGATAAAATTCAGTAACACAAATTTGTAGAACAGTAATAGTTGTGGCTTTGCCGTTTTTATGAGGCACTAATCCAGTTGCCTTATAAGGAAGCAGAATATAGTCTCATAAAACAGTACAATGGAACTACGGTATAATGACTTTAGCGGGTACAACAGCAGCAGCACTACAGACACTTACTTGACAAGCTGTATGATGTAGGACGACGTGTATAAATATAAAAAACAAACAAACAAACTAAATTTCATTTGATTGTGATTTCAACCTTATCAGGACAGAAAGGGATCACAAGAGAACATGAAGTAGCAAAGACAAATACAAATACCCAGTATATGATGAAATACAAGCTTTTAGCTGCCTAACTGTAAAGATATTTCAGCAGATGCCCTGAACACTAAAGATATTTATGCAATTCACATAAATCAAGAATTTTAAAAGCAAATCATCACCCATAAAATAAGAAAGATTTAAATGGCAGAATTAAACAGCTTTAAACTAAAAGAGGGTAGATTTAGATTAGATATAATGAGGAATTTTTTCACTCAGAGGGTGGTGAGGCACTGGACTAGGTTGCCTAGAGATGCTGTGGATATCCCATCCCTGGAAGTGTTCAAGGCCAGGTTTGATGAAGCTTCGAGCAGCCTGGTCTGGTGGGAGGTGTTCCTGCCCCATGGCAGAAGGTTGGAGCTGAATGGTCTTTGAAGTCCCTTCCAACCAAAGATGTTCTATGATTTTATGAATTAAACAAACAGAAATAGTCCTTCAGAAGCTGTAATTTTATCACAGCAGCACATCAGTTTTATTTCTCTGTATGGAAAAATATTAAAAACATGCCTTATAAAAGACGATATCACAAAGTTTATGCCAGTCAAGTAAAGAAAAAAAAAAAGTAAAATACAAGTTTGATTTGAAGTTTTGCTTGATCATATGCTTTTTCTTGTTTTCTATTATTGTAAAGGAGTAATTATATATATGTTTTCTTATGTACTCATGCAATAGGGATACTAACAGAATAACAGACTCAGTATCCCAGCTATTGGCAATGCATAGGTTGGTAAACTATTTACAGTGTCTGTATGTATGTACTGAGGGCCTGACCCAGTGCTCAAAAAGTCCACTGGATGTCTTTTTTCATTAGGTACCAATATAATCTCATAGTATTGCTTCTATTTTATTGTGATTTTGAATTTAAAAAACAGGCAAATAACTGGTTTTATTTTACTGTCTGTATGAGATGTTTTAATGTGAAATCCAGGTATGCAGCTGCAGTGCCTCTGTTCTAATCACAATCACAGTTCTAAAGAATAACTTGAATCTCTCTGATCATCCATGATAGGACCAAGAAAACTGGAGTTACTCCCAGTTTTTATTTGTACTTTTTAACTTCCCTTTGGACTTAAAGTACTATCTCTGAGACATTAAAAAGTAGTTTGGGGAGACTCTAATCAAACACTCACTGTGCAGTTCTCCGAAAGCATTGCAAAGTTTGACAGAGTCTTATGATATGTAATTTGCAGATATATGAATACCCCTGAAAAATCATCTGTATCTGTTTTTATTTAAATGCTGCTTTGAGCTTTGGACTATCCTTCTGCTTCCAAAAAAATATTTCATTTGAACATCTATGGTTATAGGGCAGGCCATCATAATATGCTATGACCAAAGTTTATACCCTTCTCCATCCTTCCACACTGCTAGAATATTACTTGTAACACTTTTATATGCCAGGAGAATAAACAGTTTCTGGTCTGAAGGGTCTATAAACTGACACCAAAGGTCTGTACATTTCTATTGCACTTTGTTCATGGTGCAACCCCACTCTCTGAAAATGTCCTCCTGAACAGCTGAAAGTGCTGCAAGCTTACTGTCCTACATATTTTATGTCCACAGAGCTGCCACAGAGAGGAAAGTGGGTGTGGTGGCACTGAACATGCCATGGGATTCATGTGGTCTGCAAGATCTCACAGGCATTCTTAAGGCTGCCTCTGTTAGTGTGAAAAGCAGGTAAGAGTGATTTGAAGCAGCTTCAAGGCCATCACTAACCCAAAATGTGTATGTGTCTATGTCTGTTTACATGTAGATATATATGTGTCTAAGTACGTAACACACATCTGTATAGATAGAAAGATACACATAGTCAACACTTCATAGTCTATGAACCTACTGCTGCCTTTCCTGCTTTCAACTACATCAGTAATGGCTGTTCACCATTGTCTCCTCTCTCTGTACTGTCTGCTCTTGTCTTCAGTATCAGATATTTTACTAGCAGCATGAAATTGTTCTAAAGAGTGACTTGCAACAGAAACCCAAGTTCTTTAGATTACAGATGTTTGCATCAGAACTGCAACTTGCAGAGATAATACTTGTTTTATGGATGAGCTGAATATGGCAGTTCAGGTAGATTTCAGCAGATTTTCATTTACTTAGCCTCACAGCAAATCAGCTGAATGGTACCGTGGTACCTAGAGTGATCTGCTACAACATACCCTTCCGTCTCTGCAGGTTAGGGCCAAGGTGATCACAAAATCATAGGTGACTGCTAGGAGGGAACCCTTCAGATATTTTGAAGGTCTTATACAGTGCAAAGTAATGTTATATAGCTATGCTCCCCACTAAGACTGGGAAAAGCAACAAACAGTTGAAACTGGTCTTGGTAAGGGCTGTATATGCAGAAGACCTGGTGAAACAGGACAAAATGTATCAGGAATGCAAGGGCCAAACAGGTTGGGATGTCAAGATGCATATATCCACCACAATCAGAGTTACAAATAAACAAATCTGTCTGCTAGCAAATCAAAATCTGATTAAATGTGCACATCATAAATGACTTAAATGGTCATTAAGGTCTTCAAGTCTTCAAGGTCTAAAGGTCTTCAAGTTTTAGCTGCTGGATTGTATCTGTCTGTCATCCCTTTATAATGTTTCCTTCTCTTTTGTATAATCAGAAGCATTTATGAACAATGCAGTAAGATGTTATTGCTATGGCTTGAAACAACCAGTCAGTTGTCTAGCAGCAAGATAAAATGATACAGAAGCAAAGTTATCCTCCTTTTATGTAAATTCTATCTTTGACCTGCATGCAGCTGGCAGTGCATATTTTATTGTGTTCACTGGGTTTTCATTACACCCCTTGTCATTTGCTGAAAGGTATTTTAACTTCATTTAAATCTCCTTCTGCCTCAGAAATGTCAATAAATGTCATTGTTATCATCAGTTTTGTCCTGGCTTGGCTTTTCTGAGTTTTCTGTCTCTAGATTTGATTAAAATTGGGAAATAAATAGTGAATAACATATTGATTGCAGACTGGGAAAGGTTGCAGATAATTTATTATCTGGTGAGCATGATACCAAGTTTTTTTCTACTACAATCTTCAGACTAACAAAATTCATTCTGATGGGAAAGTAGGTTTTGTGACCATTCTTTAGTGCAAAGTAGTTTTGCAAATCTTTGCTTGGTCATCTATGGACCATAAATCAAGTAAAGATCAAAGATAGTTACCCATACATTTAGTTTAGCAGAGACCTTAAAAAAGAGTCTATTAGAGGGTACTAGAGCTGAAAAAAAATAATGCCTCTCTTTCAGGAAAAAATAAGAAAAAAAAAAAAGAATAAAAGATCAACAGGCATTGTCTGTGAACAATAATCGGTTTAGTGTTCATAATTCACTGTATTATAATATAATAATATAATATAATTCACTGTATTAGCAGTAATTTCATTATATTGCTTTACTCAACCTCACAGAAGAGCGAGTATTTGGAGCTATATGTCTTAAACTGACATTTTTTTGTTCTCCAATACTGCATCACTAGCCAAGAGAATGGAAACTTAAAATGCCAGCATAAACTTCAGTACCAATGAACCCTCTTGAATCTTCCTGTTTTCAAATCTTTTCATGACTGAGAATATCTGAATGTAACAATAGTGATGATTTAGAGGAAGCCACAAAACCAGGTATGACATAGTCAGGAACCTTTAGTCTTTCCTGTTTACCTCTCAAAGAGTACCTGATCTAACACTCATATAATCTAGAGAAGATCATTTATGACTTCAGTAGTTTTTTCCTGTATCTGCTACTAGAGGACTCCCTCTCCTCATGTCAATCTAATGCCTCTTGTCACTAATGGCACTGGGAAACATCCTCTGAGAAAATCCTTCTCTGATGTCTTCAGGGCCAAAGTTTTCTGAGCATACTATTTGGCAGAGGAGGCTGCCTTCCACTTGAGGCAGCTCAGGGCAACACCTGATTTGCAATTGGAGGCACTAGGTGTTATCGTGAAACAAATCAGAAAACATACTAATATGTCCAGTGGGCCAAAGAATCACCATTATCTTTGAAACATCACCCTGAAATATTAACAGTGTTGCTGTTGATTAAGAGCACAGGACAGCTCATGTAAGTAACTGCTCTGCCACACAAATGGCAGAAAGCCAGCAGAGCCAAGAGAAGCATTACCAGTAGAAGCTGTTCTTGGAAGCTAGACCACAGTCCCAACCCTCTCCTCTCCAGACCTCTCTCTCCCCAGAATCACAGTAACTGTTGTGTGGTCAAAATGAACTTATAGAATAGGTGCTAATGCATGCCACTGATGCTAATCCCCAGTAGCAGGGGAGAAATGTATGACACTCTTCTAGAAATATATGAGACACTTAGCCTATTTCCATCATCTCTGAGTGCCTGACAATCTTTAATCTGATCATTTGTGCTCCACAGAAGGTAAGGAAGAGTTACAATCCAAATTTTCAGATATAATATTTTGCATCATATAAGACCATTTGCTGAGAAGGTTAAAGCAGATTTTGTGATTACTGCAGCATCAAATTCAAGAACCCCCTGAATGAGTCAGTTATCCAGAGTGGATAGGCATGGCTTCCTGTACAGCAAATGCAGAGTAGCAATGCATAAACAGTCACCTTATTAAAAGCATCATTTTACACCTCATTAAAAGGCATCAGTTTAGGTGCATTACTCCCTAGAAAATATGCATAGTATCTTTTACTATTCCTTTGCTAGTTGTAGAAGTAGCAGTAGGGCGTTGTATATAGTAGCAGTAGCTAGTTGTAGGTAGCAGTACAGTGTATAAATCATTCAATTTAAGAGACTTAAATGAAAAATACTCATCAACACTGATATATCCATGTAATATCTCTGTAATAACAGCTAATACACAGTACCTGTCTAGCTGCTGATCAGATTTTGCACACACCTCCAAAGTCATAAAGATTGCCGCTCTAAAGTGACATTATCAGTCAAACAATGTATTAATGAATGATTAGAAATAATACAATGTAAGCCTTTCCAGCTGTATTAGAAGGCCCAAATTCAGTACCTTTGGAGCATTTAGGATAAAAACAGTATGTGGTAAAATATGAGGGGATTTAACTTATCTTAATACTATCTTCTGGGCATTTCTAAAGAATAAACATGTTTTCATCCACAAATTTCATGTGCAGTTGGAGACCAGAGTTACCATTTATTACAGGAAAAGACTCTTATGGAAAAGGACTAGCCAGAAGAGCTGTCTCACTGATAAGAGATAGAAACAAACTGACTAGAAATGAGATGCCCTTCTGTAAGGTATTGAGCTACATTAGATTTGTTCTGTGTTTTATTCATTTGTAATATAAGAGGGTCATGGCACATTTACGCATGGTTGTATTGCTCTTCAGCTATTTCTTTTTTATTAATGTAAAAAAAGTAATATAGAGCATGTACGAAAAATAGCTGAGATGTGAAGGTGAGCAAAATGGCAAACAGAACACAGAATCATCCCCATGCTTCTATTTCAAGCTGAACCATTGCATTAGCCTGCGAACCTCAGTTCCCAACCTCCTTGCCTCTGTATCTAGATCCCTTGTTCCACCAGCAGGATGCTAATGGCACTGCTGTAAAGAAGAAACAGACTCTTACTTCAGCTGCAGTTCTTTTGGGAAAGCTTCTATACAAGTTAAGTAAAAGATAAATGTTATTAAAGTTATTCTGTTTCTTGCCCCATATTATTCAGACAGTGCCAATGACCCAAACAACAAAAGAAGACTCACTGTCAGTTGCAATCAACAGGGAAAGAAAGACTCCAAAGAATTATTTAGCACAGAAATATATCTTGTGTTTCATCCTCCTACATTTCTAGTCAAGCTAGAAAGGGATTTTCAAGAATATCAGAGTGATTTCAGCAACACAGATTTCACTGAAACTAATGGGACTTTTGCTCCTAGTTGCTTTTCACTCTCTCCATTAAGTCTTTTCACCAGATTTCTACCTAGATTACAAATATCTGCAGTATTTCCCAGGGTACAATTAGGTTTAGTAGTGTCCTTCACAGCCCAGATAGAAATACCATTTCCAACATGGAAGAACACCAATTTCATGCCCTGACCACTAAGATGCCCTCAAGCTTTTGTGCATAGAGGAAGAATACATCAATATCTACAATAAAAAAAAATCATCAGTAAAGGCAATACTTTTGGCTCATAACAAATATAGAGCATGATCACTAACTAGATCTTCATTTCCATGGAAATCATGCATCTTGAACAGCTAACAAATAGTGTTAAGATATATAACTGAAAAGGTAAGCAGAGAAACATCTAGATTAAAGTTTTTTTGCATAAATATTATTATTCTGTGTTTCTATTGCAGTTTATGAATCTCTACATCATTGTGCTTCAGGCAATGACAAACCTTTTCACCTTAAAAACAGTCAATGGGATGTTTGAAATGGCATGTGAGGGAGGGGGTGCATGTGTCTAACTTTTTTTTGATTTCCCATGGCATCTACTTAGCGATGATTCCATAACACCCCATCTATGCAAGGAGCAGCATCTGTATCATAAACTGTAACACTGCACTGCTTCAAAGCTGGAACAGATTTGCTCCCTACACTCCCAGTTCTCTAATTCCTGCTGCTGACACAGAAGCAATGCCCAATCAACTGACTGAGCAAAGTGTTGACAGACCCCAGAGATGCTTCTCTGCCCCCTCTGTGATGAGAGGGCAAAAGGAGAAGAAACAGAGTCCATTAACAACTTGAGGGGGATGTCAAGGGATTAAATATTGTTCTGAGTTTCAATATGAGATGTAGAATGAGTCAGAGCTCTGGCTGATCTACTGGGAAGAGAGGAGCAGACTTTGGAGACAGATAGTGTGGAAGAGGCTGCAGCAAAAGAGATGAGGCTTGGGTCAGCCTGAACTTTTAGGTACATCCTCTGTCAAGAAGAAACATGTAGCTGAGCTGTGTCACACATATCCTCTCCTGTGGCCCTTGAAGGGTGCAATTTACATTCTTGCACTGACAGCTATGTCTAGCATAAGGGAAAGACCAGTCAGGGATGCAAAGCCGCCTTGTTTCTCAGAGCTTTCTCTTTGCCCATTACCAGTGGAAATATCCAGAGCATGGGGGAACAGCACCTTCCCTGTAAACAAAACTGAAGCCAGCAGGAGACAACCACTGCACAGTTAACCTAGCTGCTTTGCTAAGCAAAACAGTCATAATTTAGTTCCTTATGAGTATTTAAAGCCTGAAGTTTCCCTGTCAGGAAAGGGATCTGGAAAACTCCTCCTTGGATAGACTATCCTCTAAGGTCTAAGATGTGGCAGTGAGCAAAACAGCTTTCCTTACACACTTCATTATAGCTAATTATCTGGTTCTTAACCCTTCTCTGCCTTACAGTCCCCCAAAATTCTTCATTGTTTGTTTCACTAAACCACCACCTTTTACAGTTAAGTTGTAATTCAGAAAACACTAATGCATCTCTGAACATTGCAAAGTTTGCTCTAATGAATCCAAGCAGAGAAAAATGTACCATATCTGCACTGCCTCAGTGAATTTCACAGAGTATACAACAAAAGAAATGTTTAATTACACTGTCACTAAGGCTTATTATCCCCCCCACCATCCTCCTCATCCCAATACGATGGCAATAATCGAGCTAATCAGGAAGTTGCTGTTTATAAATCAATTAATACATCAATTAATGCACTGCTTAATGTGCTGCCTAAAGCAGCTATTATTGGCAGTACATGTCAGTTAATTGTTTCCTTCCTACCCTACTGGCTCAGTGGGAATGTACTGGCAGAAGGTCTCTCTTATGTTTGTTTTGCTGATATTGAGAATGATGCTGGACCATTGCACTTCTGGGTACAGGAATACAATAACGAGTATATCTCCCTGTTTCACTGCCTGAAGGAAAAAAAAAAACCTTGCTCCTGGACTTTCTACCATGAGTAAAGAGACCCAGACCCTTCTCCACCAGCAGCAGTCTCAAGATCTACTGAGGTAATACATAAGGCACAATACCAGCCTAAAAATCGATGCTATAGGCTGTAGAATATATCTGGCACATCAGTAGGGACTCTACACCTTTCAAATAGTGTTAGATGTGTATTCTGGAAAATAGCTGTGAATAATTGCAACCTGTTTTTCTCCTAACACAGCAGCACACCACAATTCAGAAATTAGCACCAGAGGTGTAGCCGAAAGTAGCAAAAGTTAACATCACAGTAAGGTAAAGCAGGAGTTAATTAGGTCCCTATGAGTCTCCCATTTTAGCCATACTGTTTTTCCTGACATTCACTTCCTTTCTTTGTCAGAACACAAAATTTGGACTAATAAGACTAAGCTTATTTGCTAGTGAACCTTGACAACACACCTTGTAAAGGTCTACCACTGTTAGAAGAAGCTATCTCGGCTTATCTTCATCAATGCAAAATCCAACAATGACTTGCAGTTGTAAGCAAAATGGTATCAAGTTTTCCACACACGTTGTTCACATCATCACATTCTTGACTCTTGTACCTGTTAATTACAACCCTTGCATTAAAGTGGCACAAGATGATTTGTCTGTTCAGGTCATATCAGAGAATTTTGGAGGGACAATATGAGGATTGGAGTTCCATGTTGGGACTGATCAAGAACAATAAGAAAAAATATACCTTGTTAAAATAAGGAAAACAAGAAACTATTCTGTTCTGGAAAGTTATTATACACTAGCAATCAAGTTCTAATTCTACTTAGCTACATAATCGTTCTAGTTAAATTGTATTACTTTGAGCGTAAAACATATCAATTCATGGGCTTTCTATACAATCAGAGTGCAATAAATCAAAGTAATTTGTTGCTATATTATATGTAGACACTTATGTGAGGGCTCATTATCTTCAACCTGCCTCAAAAAGTTTTGTACCTTTGTACATGCAAAAAATATTTAATTGTACATAGAAGTAACGTACCCAGTTTTGAATTTCACAGTCTCTGAGATTTCATAAACATTTTAGAAGATTCTCTCTCTTTGCAGATATATCTCTTCAATAAAAAACAGCAAGTCAGAGACAATCAATGTTAAGTGTATCAACAGCATGTTATTGCTGAATGTTGTCTACACACAAACAGAAGAAGGAAGGAAGGATGGATTTGATACAGATAAAGTAAACTTGATCAGACTGAAAGTCCCCAGATGTGGAAAAACTGATTCCAGCTATCATCACATAAGTTACTAACTCTGAACACCATCTTATTAATAAGACACTGAATAAGAGAAATGCATGCCAGAATGTACTAGAAAACATAAATGGGAAAAAAAAATAAAAATTCGGGAGCTGTGAGAATAGTGGTGCATATGGAACAGACGATACTTTCAAAGGTACTCTGTATTGACTGAGCACTACTTCAAATGAATGGAAAAAAAGCTCTCAGTAGCAAAAGGGAGTTGAGCTAGTTCAGTGCTAAATATCTTTGAAAAGCTCTCTCTACAGCATGCAAACCCCAGCCGTTTTCAAACTTGTGAAATACTGAGTGATTACATGCACTTCCACTATCCACAGTCCTGGGTTTTTAGTACAGTTTGAAGCATCACTCATGTTTTTATTGACAGACACCTGCCAAAGGATCCTTTTGTCTCAAGTTAGACATATAAACACAAAACTGTTTAGAACATATGGAGGCTGTACAGTATCAGCACTGGAAAAAGGAACAGTAGTTCAAAACTGAAGGAGAATGTCATTCCCCAAGTAAAAACAAAGGTATATAGTCATGGTTTGAAACATGACATGGCTTCAGAACTGCAATGTGAAAATAGCTTTAAAGCCCCAAATGACCACTCCTTGTTGGGGAAAAAGGTTTTCTCCAAGTTTTATTTGTTTGTTTGTTTTTTGGCTACAAAAACATAAAGTTGCTTTTAATCTAAAAGGAAACTTTTACATAGGAATAGCTTGTTTTGTGTCACCTGGCTTGCTTTGTAGTTTTCAAGGGATTTAAACCAACAGAGTTGCCACCTTTTATAAATACACAAGAGCCTTATACTCTACAGAAACCATCTCTCTATAGAAATTAAGGCATAGCTATCCAGAAATGCACTTCACAGAGATTTAAAGTCTCGGGTACACACAGTACAAATAATTCTGATGAAATTTATGTGAGGAGGAAATTTAACTTAGAGTTTTGTCTTAGACCTCTTGACCCTGTAACAAGGTTGAGAAAGAATTCATTTTGCCTAAGGCCAGATTCAGAAAAGAAAATAAGCTTTCATTTGAATTCAAAATTAAGGTTGAGATTTTAAAGCTGTCTGCTAAATCTAGCCCTATGTCACTAGGGGAAGCCATGAGTACTGTGAAACTCATCATAAGTAGCAGAGCTTCACTAGTCTTCTTTTAAATATTAGCTTGTTGAAGATTATACTAAATTATTTGGTTTTACTTTTGCAAATACAAAGGAGGTTTTCTAATTAAATGCATTAGATGAGAGAGACCAAATGGCCTGAAGATGGATGCACAGCTTTGGAAAAAAAAAATAAAAAATCACCTGGAGCATGGTAGCATACATGATTGGAAATATTCTGCAACTGTGTAAAAACTATTCCTTAATTGATTTCATGGAAGAGAATTCACTAGGTCTGGAGATGAAGCTGATATTCAAATACATCAAAGAAGTACTAGAGGAGATACTGGACATGATTTGTTCACTGACCAGCCAAGGTATAGAGGACATACTTCTGGACAGGAATGAGAGAGATTGCTAGCAAGACAATACTGAAGGAGAGTTAAGAGGAGAAAAGGAATTCAACAGATAGGACCTTCAGGATGAGAAGCTGGAAAAGACAATGAGAACTAGAACTAGTTCCAGCTAAAATTTAAGGAAAGAAGAGAATGAAATTAAAGAACTGCCATGCTAACACAAAATTTAGTGTAACAGGCACATATCAGTAGGTTTGTCATCAGCAGAAATGAAGCAAACAAGCAAACAGCAGAAAGAATGCGTTTTGCCACTCTTGGGCTAAAGTCAACACATAAACATGAAGAAAGAGTCAAACAGATGATGGTCTTAAAAATATTAGTAAATACAATTTTACAACTAAACAAGTGGTAAGAGATGGGACATGCAGTAAAAAAAGCAAAGTGATTTATATGCTCCTGTGAAAAAGCCTCTCTGTGCTGACCAAAACAAAGCAAAACAAAACAAACAAACAAAAAAAAACACTAGACTGAAAATGGATGTTTTCAAAAAAATCAGAGTCATGGACCATTACAGTGCCTCCTGCTAGGAGAAGCTGAAGTTACGCTTTCTTATCAAACAGAAAAGGTTCCAGTTTCCTGTCTGAATTAATAAATTACTGCAAAATAGGTCCAAACCCACCCCATAATTCTTACCGAACAGCTCCAAATCCATCATAAGTTACTACTAAAGTGTGAAATGGTGATAGAATTTTGTTGGTAGACCCTAGAAGACAGAAGGAAAAAATGATAGACTGAACTTTCCATGAGCAAGAGCCAGTCAGCGTGTCTTCATAGGTTACTACTCAGACATGAGATCTTAAAAAAATACTTCCAGTAAAATGGATCAAGATAATTACATATGGTTGATTGTTGAAGAGATTATAGTTTTGCAGGAACAAGAAAAAAACACACTCAAGCAGCAAACAAAGCAAAACATGATAACAATGTAAAAAACCTAGCATGTATCAACATTATCCAGCAGTCCAGTTAAAGCAGCTTTAATAAATACAGATTGTTCACTCCGTTGTGCTTTACACCTGTAAAACACTATATAAACACTAACAATAGAGGACTGGCTGCTCTCCCTGTGGCACTACTTCTTCCTTCCTCTACAGAGTTATGCCTAAACTATACAAAATAAGGTAGTGGTTGTTTGTTTGTTTTTTCTCCCACTCTTTCCTTCTGCATAGGTAATTATCTAGGCATAACTTTCTAGGGAATCATCACCATCTCTTATGAAACATCCATTTAGAGTGTTTTAAGTCATTTACAATTGCAACTGAGAAAAAGACCTTGTTTTGTTTCTTTTCATTCTTATTACTTTTATTTCTCTGTGTGTTCCTTCATAAGGAAAAGTTACAAATAGAAACTCTTCTTGTATTTTTATTATCAACAATGCTTTAACAAGTGTCTGGAGATGTTAATTAAAAGCCTGTGTAGTACCTACTGTCCCTCATCAAGGATGTTAATCTAGCAGATGCACATCATCTTTGCTTAAGATTTGGATAATCTGTGCTCATACAGCTGTTACTACTTCTCATTTTTTTTAACACTACTTCCATCCCCTAAGAAGTGAGGTATGGAAAGATTAAGGCCAATGACCATCATGTGTCTATTATGTAAAGTTGGGAAAAAAAAAAAAAAAAAAAAAAAAGCCTGCAAAGGATCCTTGAACACAGCTCTCTTTGACATCTTAACATGATCCTTACTGTTAAGCTTCCTGGATGATTTTCTATGCAATAGATGTAAGATTTTTATGTGATTCTTAGCTTGCATACTATAATATATGAATGACAGCATATCTTAAGTGCTATGTATGCAAAGTGTAAGCCACAAAGTGTTTTTTAAGTAATCATGAAATCTAATGTAGGTTGCTTACTATGACTGAGAAATGAATTCTAGAGATACGAGTGCTGTTGTATATTTAACATTGTAACTCTTTTTTTTAAATATCACATTTTAAAGTATCCTAATCTTGTGGATTTATAGCTCATCTTGAAAGTTTGTCAAGCAAGCTTTCATGAAACATACACATACACTTGTATATACCATTCTTTCTTCCTTTTGGTAATCATCAGTTGTTCTTTACTTTAATGACATTTTCTACCAATTACCACACCTCTTAACTTTGCTTTGGGTAACTTGTTTTTTTAAAATAGTCACAATCTAGCTAAACTTTTGAATTTTGCAGTTTATTTAAGGTAATTAGTAAAGAGGAATGAGAAAAGCCTTCTCTGCAATATTATACATACTGCATGTTTAAGGTATGTACTGCTAAGGAAAGCAAGATATTTGCCACAGTTTCAAAATTAAATCAGCTCTAACAAAAGCAGATCAATCGTTTCTAATGAATGAGGAATATGTCAAAAACACAATAAATTCAGGGTAGCAGAATACGTGCTTTAAACTTTTCTCTCTGCTTTTTTTAATGATAATGAGTTGATTGACGTACTCCCCAGAGGAGCAGACTTCTGAACACTGATAATATCACCTGCAGCTGAGCAGATTCTGTCACTAACTACTTGAAATTGCTGGAACATGTCACGTATTCCTTTGCTAGTGCTGACAGTAATGAATACCTGGTTTTGCACAGTTTCAACCACATGGGGGAATCACATCTTACTGTCTTCAATTTTCAGCTGGTAATCTCATACATGAGCGTATTTAATACCCTCTTGACTTGTACCAGAACACCCACTAATATCTTCCCAAGCACAAATTTTGGAATCTTTGCACTTGAGTACTTCACAGGTAGGGGGTAAATTACAAGGATTTACCTTCTAAAGGTTTATCAGAAGCACAGTTACCCCCTACTTGTGCATCTCTGTCTATGCAATACCATAGATCTAGAATTACAGAATCTATCATAAATCCTAGTTCACTATGGGAACATATCTTATATCTGGAACCCACTGCACAGCTCCTTGCAGACTCTCCCCTTCACCACCCTGACATTCCTTTTCACCCCACCCCTACCTCCATAAATAAAACAATAAAACCTTACATCTTGTTTGTAGCTAAATCTGGATGTTTAACCACTGAAAAAGTTTTAACTGTTATTGCCAAAGAGCTGCCAAACAAGGCTTGGCAACTTTCAATGACATTCATCATTTCATAACACGGTCAGATCACTGAAACTGTGGGCATATTTATTTATTTATTTATTTTTTTACAGAGAACTGTAACAACAGTTTGCAAAGACTCTAGGATCTTGATGACATTTTCAACCCCTGTCAAATCACCTTCAAAGAAGCCATGGGGTCTTATCCATTCCTTCAGACCTGTTTTGACAATAATGTGGCACTAACAGCTGATTGTTGCTCTAACTATCTAGATAACATGTCATAACTTTGTTCAAACATCTGCTATTAATTTACATTGGGAAACAGCCAACAGGACCTGCTTTTTTTTTTTTTTTTTTTTTTTTTTTTTTTTTTTTCCCAGCACAGTTATGCAAACATTGTTCACCTGGTACACATTTCAACCCTTTTCAGTGACTTCAGTGACTGAACTTAGAGTGTATGTAAAACATCTAACATGGGAGGACAGCTCTGCTACTTTAATTGCAGTCAGCATGTTAACTACATTATCTGTAGTAACAGATGGGCTCTGACAATACTACTTTAAGTCTTACTGACACACAACACTAGTCAACACATGAGCAAAGTTCTGATCATTCAGCTACCAGAATGATCTGACTTGTTCAACTATCTCTTTTGCAACACAAAGTCTTAATCTGATGTTATCTGGTTTTGAAATATTTTGTTATTGTCACTCAATACACTGTGGCCCTAGAGGTTATAAAAGATACATCAGAAGCTTCTGATATCCTTTGGCCTTTGATTTCTCCACAGGCTCATAAAAACATTTACAAATGTTTCCTCCTGGGAATGTAATATGTAGACTGAATTTCATGTAAAGACATCCAAATGCTTTCTTTCAACCACTGAACATAAAGTAAACACAACAAAGGATCTATCTTCTCTGTTATCAGCTTCACTCTGTGGTTCATCCCTAAAGTCCTAGTACCCTGCTTGTCAAAGCTATACACAAACTAATTCAATTCTAGGTTCTTTTTTTGAAGTCACCAACCGGTATCTACCAAACCAAAACTGAGTGGTCCCAAGTACTTCACTTCAGGGACTATAGCCCTTATGCACTGTGGATAAGACAGTTAGTTTGGTTCCCTTCACCTTGTATAGTCCCACAATATTACCACAGCATCTTCTGCATCTTAAAATCTCTCTATATATTTTCATTTTGTGTTCCAAATGATATAATACAGACCCTTGGCTCTCATGCTAGCAAAAATGTACTTCCTTATCTGCCTTCACACCACTTCACATATTTAAATAAGGCAAAAAGCCACACCCAAAAAAGTAACTTTACTACAAGTATAAAGCTAGGGTCCAGGGGAGGTCTGGATGAAGTGCCAAGTAGTGCTGAGACATCCTTAACTAGTGTGGATGCAAGCAATTCTGCACCATTTTGACTAGAGAAAGAATAATTTCCTGAAATGGAAGAAGGTAGCGGTGCAAATATAACCAAACACAGCAGTAGAATGTGGGCACATGATGATTTCAGTTTCCCTTACACCAACATTAAAAGTGCTGTCTATATGGATTTGCACTATCTTTCTACTTTGGGGTTCACCAGCTGTCTCCAATCTGCCTTCCAGAGCAATTCCACATTTTTCTCTTCAGAAGCATCATTACTGTATTGCTGGCTTTATAACTCACATTGCTATAGCAAGTACCACACTTTGTCTCACTATTATCTGTGCTTTGAATGTTTCAGTATGCAATTATTTCAAAATTAGGTATTTTCATTCTTAAGACTGAAAAGATGTCATACATTTTTGAATTGTGATCTCAGTGTGTTTTGGTTGAACTGCTTTTTGCATTTGGTCACTGTGGGGCTATATATAGATTGCTGGGGTTTTCCTGATGGTGAGATACTTAAGGGTCATATCTAGAAAAGAAAAGTGATGGAAACTGGGGTGTCCCAGACCACTTTTGACAGAGAAAACAGAATGAGTTTTGGCCACCTATGAGAGACAGAACATTTTTGGAACACTGAGCTTCTTTGTTAGCAGAAGGAAAAAAAAGACACAGGTATCCTGTTCAGCACATGCACAAGTATATCCTTCCTAACTCAGCAAGAGTCGATGCATTTAGCAGGATGTTAAGTACTTAATCAAGCTATCACATAATACGAAGACCAAAGGGTTTCTCTGAAGCTGGTAAAGCTATATATATTTTAATAGTGGCAAACAGAAGGATAAAAAAAAAATAGTCTGTGCTTTAGGATTTCCTAATTTTGTAGCTCCACAAAACTATTCTTTTTTAATGTTTAGAAAAGCACTTCACTGCCCTGTAAAGAACTTCAAGATCTACCAGTTCTTCATAACTGAAAACATAGAAAAGTGTGAACATAACTCATTTTCATAGGATCACATAGATTGGAAATTACCTTCAAGACCATCAAGTCCAACCATCAACCTAACCTACTGAGTCAATCACTAAATCATGTCCCTTAATGACATGTTCTTAAACACCTCCTCATCAGAGCATTCCCTCCATTCCATCAAGTAGCTCTAATATTAATCATTTCACCAGCCACTCACTCAATATGTAGTATATCATATACCACATCACAAGTAGAGTGGTCTCCTTATACAAATAAGAACAAAAACTTCACCTGTGATTGGTTCCTGTTAACCACAGCATATAGAGCGGGAACACAACTTGGATCCAGTTTATGTTATATTCCAGGGTCAGACAATATCTTAAAGATGAACACAAAACTAGGAAGTAACACCTTGTTCCTTGGTCAGTGTTTTTGAGAGCACTGTGTCACTTACTTTGACATTAAATAGAATCAGTAAATTCACCAAATAAAAGCAAAAATGTCTCTACCTGAGCATATGCCATAAAACAGATTAGATTACCTTCATCCTTGTTTGTTTTATTACCACCTACACATACTCATACACTGAGTAGAAAACCTATTTTTTCATCATCGGTTGCGGTTTAGAAAACTGCATGACATGATCAAAAAAATAGTCATGATTGCTATGTACAAATATTTTTCTTTACCTAAGAATGGATATATAGATGCCAGGAAGAGATCTAAATTATTGTAGAAAATAAATAAATAATAATAATAAAAAAATGCTACTCACAAGAACTTATTTGATTTCTACACAAATTTCTTGATGGCATTAGAGCTTTGTGATTCAGTTTTCCACATTTCCTATTTCTCTTTGATGATCTCCTATTACCACAGATGTTCAAAGTAGTGGATATTTCTTGTCCAGAATAACAATTTTTGGTTTAAAAGTTGGCTTTATACCAAGGGATTTATTTTCTTATTAAATGTCATTTCTTGTTAATATTTCAATATTGCATATAATTTCTTGTTCCTATAACAATTTTAAATAAAGATATCATTATATCATTGGAAACAGAGCTGTTGCAGTTTTTTGTTGTTTTTGTTTGCTTGTTAGTTTCTCTGTTTATTTATTTATTTACTTATTGAATGTCCTGGAAGGGTTTTGATAACACTGTGGTTCCCTGACTAGGCACAGGAAAATGGCCAAATTGAAGGGTGGTAACTAACAGGTAAGCTAACAGGTAGCTAACTTTTGTCAAAGGCAGACAAAATAAACTACTCCTTAGCACTGATAGATTGTTTGTTTGATAAAGAAAAAAACAAGGGTATGGGAAGAAAATATAATTTTAATAGAAAGCTAGCTGAGTGCACTGCAGCAAGGAATTTGAATATAAGTCAAAATTGCATATTGTTTCACTTATCTTCCATGTTTTTCTGCGATGCTAATGAGGAAAGTGTCTTTAAAAGATCAACAGAGAAATATGAGTTTGTACCAGAGAATTATATTTTGGATGCAAGGTCATAAAATTTAGGTCATACAGTCCAGTGCACAAAGCGGTGTTGATAAATTCTGACTGAGGTGGTAATCAGTGAGGATGGAAGGCAAATAAAGAATTAAAGAAAACACCAGTTTTCAGATGGCTGTAATGCACTGAAGAGCTTCTATACTCAGATGCAATACAGATAATTTAAATAAAACACAACTTGAAGTGTATAGATATTTAGCCAAACACTCTGAAAGTTGAAGGGTTCAGACCCTTTCTATTTTAATAAATATCACACAGTCTCATAACCTGGGCCCTACAAGTTTAAACATAAATTGAAATAGGAGGTATGATGCAGCACTGACTATGGCTGCTGAAAAACTTCTCTGCAAATAAGGATTTTATCAAATCACAGAGCATCAACTAAAACAAATAACAAAAGCATTTCATTTTCAGAACAAAATACTTTCAAAGCTTTCAAACCACCTTAGTTTTCAAAGGTAATTCTTGTTTAAAAATCCTTAAAATTATTTTTTTCATCTCGAGTCAAAAAGTGTATCTATGAATTTTATTTATTTATTTATTTGGAGACAAAAAGTGCAAGAAATTGCAGTATGCTCACCATTGGCATGCTGGCAATGAACACAAGCAGAACTACTGTGCAGAAGGCAGAGTAGCAGCATGCCTGTTAAATCCTGATGTGATCTGAAAGCTCAGCATTACGATGGGGTTTAAAGCACAATAAAAATTAAAAAATTAATTTAAATTAATTTAAAAAATTGAAGCACAAAAAAAAAAAAAAAAAAAAAGCTCTCAACCCGACCACAAGAGCTTGTCCACTTCAGGACAATATAAAATCTCAGTTTCCTTCCTTGCCAAAAAGACATCGAGTGTGTAGGCTGTATGAATTATCTTTTCAAACTTTTTTCCCCTACAAAGACTAATTATTTTTTATTTGAGTATTTAAACTTGTATGCAATTATTTTCTACTTCCAGGATCTGTCTTGTTTAAATAAAACAGTAGTTAATTTCAAAGTCAACATCACCCGGCACATATTTCTATTTTCATCAGCCTCCAGTCCTCCCAGGAGTTCAATAGTTTTGGTAGTCTTTATCAATGCTTCAGATTAATAAAGAATTCCTTTGGGAACCCTTCTCAAAAACCCATCAAAAATTCTTCACCCAGATATAATTTTCTCTGTAGCTTTTTGCTTATATTTCACTGTGAACCTTCCAAGTTCCACAAGAGGTTGATATCACAAAATCTTCTAGGATGGAAGAGACCTCCAGGATCACCTAGTCCAGCCTCTGACCTAACACTAACCAGTCCTCCACTAGACCATATCAATAAGCTCTACATCTAAACGTCTTTTAAAGACCTCCAGGGCTGGTGATTCAACCACTTCCCCAGGCAGGCCATTCCAATGCCTAACAACCCTTTCGGTAAAGAAGTTCTTCCTAATATCCAACCTAAAACTCCCCTGGCACAACTTTAGCCCATGCCCCCTCGTCCTGTCTCCAGGCACATGGGAGAACAGACCAACCCCTACCTCACTACAGCCTCCTTTAATGTACCTGTAGAGAGCAATAAAGTCACCCCTGAGCCTCCTTTTCTCCAGGCTGAACAAGCCCAGCTCCCTCAGCCGCTCCTCATAAGACTTGTCCTCCAGACCCCTCACCAGCTTTGTTGCCCTTCTCTGGACTCGCTCGGGCACCTTGATGTCCTTCTTGTAGCGAAGGGCCCAAAACTGAATACAGTACTCGAGGTGCGGCCTCACCAGAGCCGAGTACGGGGGGGCAATTGCTTCCCTAGACCTGCTGGCCACACTGCTTCTTATGCAGGCCAGGATGCTGTTGGCCTTCTTGGCCACCTGAGCACACTGCTGGCTCATATTCAGCTGACTATCAACCAATATTCCCAGGTCCTTCTTTGCCAGGCAGCTTTCTAACCACTCATCTCCCCACCTGTAGTGCTGCTTGGGGTTGTTGTGCCCCAGGTACAGGACCCTGTATGACCTAAGCTTGCGTTATACATGTATACCTGGAAAGCAGTGTTATAGCATAATGAAACAGATAGTATTTTCGAAGACATCTACATATTCCAGCCTCACTTTCTGTTACAAATCTATAGTTCAAACCAGGCTGGCTGGTCTTCAGCTTCCACTGCTCCTAAAATGGAGAAGATATTCTGTGGCAATAATTAGGTCCACGTGCCACAGATCAAGCTGCCAAAACAGCACATTAACAAAAGTTATCACACTGTCCCCATGTGAAGACACCATAAAATATAATTTATTGTCAGAGTATTTCAACAAGAAAGCAAAGGCCAAAATCCCAAAGGTATGCTGTACAGGCCAAAGGTAGAGCCGAACTCTGCTGCTTCTGCCTTGCTTATTTCTCAGGGAGCAATTTTGACAGAAACAGTGCCGTGACTCACTGCAGAAGGTGTTATTTATCATACTATATGTAGGAGAATGAGGACCCAGTTTGAATAAAATGTCTGATTTGCATGTTTAATGTATGGTAGTTTATATTTTAAGTTATTAATGAGTATGCTGCTCTGAAGAAAGAAAAATGTTAAATATTTAATGTTAAACAAGCTTTGGTTAAACAAACTGGAACAGAAGAAATTTTTGAAGTTGCAACTGCAGCATTTTTATGCCATGGGCTTATCAATATTCAAATATATTTTGGAGATGTTTGGGAATCTAAGACCACATGATGATCTTACATTTCTATAGCACCTTTCGTTCAAAAGGTTGTCAAAGTATTTAACAAACTGCAGTCAAGGATCATTTCACTTATCATTAAAATGCAGACATGGATTCAATGAGTCTCCAAAGCTCTTTAGCAACACAGAAGATTACTGCACACGAGTACAGGAAAAGGATGAAAAATGCTGCAGCTTCATAGACGCTGTATCAGTGGAAATTAAATGCCTGGGATTTGTGAACTCACACTGATGTGTCTGTGACTTTAGGTCCCCACCCAATTAAAGAAAATGCAACCCATTGTAAACTGAGCAGATCAAAAGGAAATAATCAAACAGACAGGATTCTATGTTTAGCCTATTACTATGTTGTGAAAAGCAGGATGAGATTGAACTCAATATTCCTTCACTGAAATCCAGCTTCTCTCTCATGTAAGAGATAACAGCTTAGTCACATACATAGTCTGTGTTCTGGGCATGATGTAAGGTATTGACTTCAGTAAGTCCCCCAAAACAATGGTAGTTATCAAGTCTTCAACAACATTTTTGTTTTTCTTGCTAGTCTCATATCTATTTATTCAACCCCCAAAGCCTGCTGCTTTAGATTATGAAACTCAATGGGACTGTGTCCCTAGGATATTGGTACATGAACACTGCTGTTGCACAGTGGCACACATAGCCCTGGAGTGCCTGAGCAGCCTTTCCAGTCAGCTGGAAAGCCAGAGGGAAAGGGCAAAGCAGGGATGAATATTCACAAGCCATTGCTCAGAAGGAGTTTTGCTGAATTCTTCTTGATTTGTTCAGTATCTAATATGGTTTGACCTTTTGCTGTTTGAGGCTTTTCTGATCTTCACTGAATGGCACTGCAGCTCTGTCTTTAAGACTGCAGGGATTCCTGTTTAAAACCACATGAACAAACCAACAGCAAAGATGAAGTAATAGCGCCCTCCTCTTCAATCATTGCCTTGATGAAGGCTGTCAGAAAACTAAGTGACAAGCAGTCCTTCTTCTAAGTGGCACACTCCTGACTTAGCATTGATTCTAGTCACCCTAATTTTACCTTTTTCAAAAGAGTCATGCATAGCCATCCCAGCTTCTCAGCACTGCAACCAGATCAGCTTACAAATTTCACTCCATGATGCTCAAACTGAAAAATTCCTGTGCAGTTAGTTCCTGGAGCATGGTCCACACACCTAAACACACCTCTGAGGAAGACTAGTGCTCATTTGGTTATAACATTAGGTTACCTTCTTCTTAATATCTTTTCTTAGCACCTTGAATCTTTCACTCCGCATTGCACTGTCACCTCTTCCGAGAGGGACAGAGTCCCCTTTCCTGTCTCAGCCCAGCTGTTAGTGTTGCCTTTACAGCTCTCCCAGAAGAACTAAAAGGTGAAAATTCAGCCTCATCAGGCTGAATTTCCCATTCAAGTGCTTTAGCCATTACACTTCTACGTGAAAGCCCTAGCAGACACATGTAGATATGCACACAGATCTAAGCCCAGTTCTCAGCATTCATCACTAAAACACATAACAGAGATGTTCCTTCCCACCCAAACTTTGCAAAGATAACTGTAGTAGAAAGGAGATTTGCTGACATCATGTTAATGGGAGGGCATCACATAGTTATAGTAAAGAGAGAAATATAGTGTTCTTCATTCCTAAGTGTCCATCTCCCTATTCTAGCTGGATCTGCTCAGGAGAGCATCAATGAAAAAAAAAAAAAAAAAAGAGAGAGAAAAAGAAAGAGAAGAGAAGAAAGTGGCTAGCCAAGCTGAAAATCATCCCCCAAATAGACAGCTTCATCTTGATCTTGTGTTTACAATTTGTAATAAATTGGCAGTCTGACCAGCCGAACAAATGAGTCAGTGCTGTCTCTTCAAACATACTCTCACACACAAGAAAAGTATCCTTGAATAGTTTACATTTCAGAAAATTATTAAGAATGAATCAACCCTTTACTGTCTTGTTGGGAAAGAAAAAAAAATAAATTGTTCCTACCAAAATACAAAATTCCCATTTGAAAATGTGACTATTATCTTAGCCTTTATGAAAGAAAGGAAAGCCATGCCTGAGTATATAATTCTATGTGTTGTTTCCAGGGAGCAAAACCAAGTCTAATGTATTATTTCAAGTGAAGCTTTCTCAAGTGTGTGGGTGCAGAAACATGCACACACATTTCCAGGTGGTAGACCAGTGTTCATTATTAAAACTGAAGAACCCCCAAAGGAGACAATTAAATTAAACAGTCCACTTATACAGCCTCTACTGAAACTTCACTGGAGGGCTTCTTTTTCATAAATGAAGTCCTCTGATCCTGATAGATATTGGCTAGGCAGTTTGAATGTAGAATTTTCACATCTCTTAATTAGCTGAGTTGCTTTATGAGAACTATATTATATCAGCCATCTTTAGTAATTCCGTATACTGTATAATGAAATTTAAAATGATTAAGTAAAACAGTCGGAACTGAAAATACCAACATACTTCCAGTTGCTACTCCAACAGACTTCTTTTGGGTTTCATTTTTAAGATTACTACCTAACAAAATTGACAAGTCCTCTTCTCATAGTTGAAAGTACATGACTTCAAAAAGTGCTTACTGATGATGTTGGAGCATGATCTTTAAGCAACATTTCTTCAGTATGTCAATGACATGGTACAATTAGTTCCTCATCAAAAAAATACAGCATCTCATAATTCAAATTTTATTATTGCAAGGGTTTGATTTAACATCTTGCATACCTAAGTGCCGTCAGGGAGCTGGAATGGAATACGTTGCATTGAGATCTATCCTTTTTATTAAAAACATATTATACCTTAAGGGAAGTATGTTTTTCTATAGGGATTGCTCCACAATTTAATTACAGCATGCTATCCTCTCATTTTATGAGATTCATCGGAGCTTAGAAACCACAATGTGATTTATATCAGCATATCCTGCTCTGTCAGAGTGGAATGGGTAGCTGTGTTTTGTTCAGAAAAATAGGATGGTTGGCAAAAATTCTTTGGACAAACCACAGAAATGACAGTACACTGTTGCCTCCACAAGGTAACATACATCATCCTACTAACAAACTATTACCCACTAGAAACATTTCAGAAACATGTGCTGGCTAGGGGAATATAGTACCTCACTATATCTTTTTTTCCTATATAAGCCAGGCAACAGCACTAAATTTCCAGGGTGGCTTTTTCCATTTTTTTTTTTTACTATTATTTTTTTTTATTTATTTCAACAAGACTATATTTTACAAAGGCAGAAACCCTGCAGAAGCCCTCAGAACAAACCATCCTTTTGAGATCTTTAATGTTTCTGGTTTTTAAATTCCTTTAAGCATGTGTAAACAGTTGTATACCATATAATATTTACATTCTCAAACAAACACAAACAGGGTTTAAATATAGTTGAATAAACTAATCCAGCTGAGGAAGTTCCACCCTATTGCAGATCTCAACTGAGGATAGAAAAGAGATACCTTAATCTTAGGGGCTCCAGCAAAAATAGGGTCAAAGCCTGTCATTGCAGCAAAATGTTTCTGTTCAGCATGGCAACTACAGCTGAAAATGCTTAATTTCATTAAAACATATGAAGGGGAGCTGAATATGTAAATATGTAAGTCATGAGATCAGTTATAGAGAGGGGGAAAAAGGGAATGTCGGTAAGAAAGATTTTATCAGTGACATGCTATTGCAAGCACTTGCTAGCTAAAGAAGTGATGTTCCTTTTTTATTGTTAAGCAACATTTTCATGAAATTAGGAAGAGGTTCCAGAAATATAAGATGAAAGATAAGATGAAAGAGCTCAGTTAAGACTGGCAATCTTAGCAACTTGGTTGTCTCAGAGTACTGCTCTATTTGGTTGGTTGGTTTGTAGATTGGTTGATTTGTTGAGTTTTATTCCTCCAAGTAGATCTTGATGCCAGAATCATCAGAATATGTGAATATATCTGTTCACTTGATTTTCTTTTAAAAAAAATTCCAGCCTATATATTTTTGAGAATAAAAATAAAAATGACCATATAGCAAACAACAGAAAGAATAAAAGTAACAAAACAAACAAACAAACAACAACAACAACAATAAAATCATTAAAAAAAAAACTTTTTTTGAGGTATTCTCAAGATTTTTGAATACTTGGGGTATGTAAAACTACTCATTAATTATCTTACAGTCAGCTATCTGTACTATCACGCCTTCATCTGGTAGCCTTGTGCCCAGAAAGAATCTTACTTTTTTGTTTAATATACTGCAGGATATCAGAACTGACAGAAGTTCCTATGTTGCCAGCAACAGTACATAAGGAGGTGCTCTTTCACATCCTCATTTTCCTTAAATGGGGCAACAGGCTCAAAGAAAAGTCTGGCATATCTTTCTTCCACTTACTGAACCTCTCTGACAGCATTTTAAGCATGAACTGAGGAAGAAGAGTGAATGCTAGCTCTTCTGAAGCTGGTTTTGTAAAGCAGAAAAGGCCATAGTAGGCTGCTGTACTGGCAGTCTTAGTATAGCTAGTAAATAACAGTACAGAAGAATGGTAGAGAAAGACATAAGAGTTGAGAGGAAAACCCTCTCATTCGGTCCCTAGTGACTGAAGAGAATCTATGAAAGGCATAAAGAGTCCCAATGCCCTTTGGCAACAGGATGCTATTTAGATGGAGGAACCCCTGCTCTTTGTCAAGTACAGAGGTTGTGGCTGACCTGACTTGAACAATATATCAGGTTAATGCTCCTTTCACCTGTATGTACTTCTCTTAAAAGCATACCTAAGGCCTAAAGGCAATTTGATAAACTTTTAAAGTGATCCTAAGAAACAAGAATAATTCTTGTGAGAAGTTCCCGGGACTTCAATTCCTAAACCAATAGCATCACTTCTTTATATTTGTCCATAGGGTCTATCTGAACTGGAATCTGGTCTCCAAGCAATTAAACTGACAGAGGGAAAAATGAAGGGGAAATTGCACACACAGAAAGAGAAGGCTTGTATCTGAGCAGCTGTTTTGGCATCACAGCTGTTGACCTATGGACTACTATCAGTGAGGCCTGTGACATGGGATTTCTCTGGGCAAAGACCATGAAATTATTTATAATTTAGTTAAACTTGCATTATTAAAAAGGGACTCTGTCTCTTTTGAAAGATATTTGCGTCTGTCAGTCATTCTCTTGATTTTACGAGGTACTGACCTAGTTGGAGACCAAGTTATTAAAAAATAATCTTTTATGTTATTGTAGTTATTGAACTGATGCTATCAAAAGGACTCTATGATTTACAGCACCTGTTTCTAGGGAGGCTTTAGTCCGTATTTTTTTCATCTCTTCTTTTGATGCACATTTAAATTTACCACTCCATGAGATTCCATTTCTATCTTCCTTATTTGAATTCAGATGCTTTGTCTACTCTATTCACACTATACCACTGTAACATGGAATTTAGGCTTCATCTTTCTTTCCTGTTTGGTATTGTCTAAAATCATTCTCACAATCAGCACTTTAGTAATGATATTTCAACCTAAAAATGCATGCACAAACCAAAGACTGGTTATACAGTCCCCTGTGTTTTCTAGAGCTTTGAAAACAATATTTGAATGCCCCTGGCAATAATTCTACCTAGTTTCATTGTGACTTAAAATGAAACTAACTGTGAAAATGTCACATGAACCACACAGTGGAGCATAGTGCAGACATAGGTATGTTTGCAATAACCATAGTAAGGTATGCAACTGGAAACCATGCTACCCTAGATGCACAGAACAGGTAACACAAAAATTAATCCTATGAAAAGGAAAGGTTTATTAGTCAGTGTGCCTGTGACAGCTGCTGGGTGTTGGGAAGCCCAGTATCTTTGCAGAGTACCATGCCACATGTTGGCTTCCTAAAGCTAGTTAGGACATGCAGTGCAAGTCTGTCAAGCTGTCCAGAGAACCTCAAAAGGTTATGAATGTACATACTCCATATGTCCTCAGCCTAAGGGTTAGACATGGAAGGGAACCAATTGTCTTCAACCAAATAACAGGCTGCAGCAAGAGCACAGAATAACATTAAAAATTAGATCTTGGCCTACAGTTTCAACTCTTGTGGATCTCCACTTTGCTCAACACATACTGAAGCATTCAATACCACTAACTTAAAATAAACACATAAAACAAAATAAAATAATTTGAGCCATTCCAGGACTACTATATTTTAAGGATGAGAAAAATGCCCGAAGAAACTAAGGGAGAATCACTGTTTTGCACAGAGACAGCTAGATAAGAGTTAGAGACCTTCTGAGCTACTCTGGGCACAGTGAAGCAGGCTACACAGAGAACTGCTGATTAACAGCATTTTATTCTACAAGAAACAGCCTCTCCTGGCTCCTAGTTTCTGATGAGTTTCTGTACGTGGGGAGCTGTCACTTTTCCTAACAAAAGTCAGCATGTGCTCCTGTGCAAGGCTGTGACTCTCATTAAGCTGGTAACTATATCCTCTCCCCTTTCCCCTGACTGAGAACATTGCTGTCCAGCCCCACACTTGCCAATCAAATGGGAAAACAGAAGAAAAGCTCCCAGTGAGACATCAGTAATAAAGCTTCTAGTTTTATGCTCAAATCACACTCCTTTCATACTATACTGGAAACACCAATCTCCTCCCACTGTCTTGTAAAGGAAGATGCATGTGAACCACCAAATGTTAAAAGGAGACACAATATATATTTGTAACAATCCAAATAAACAGACAAACAGGACAAACAGTGACTGTTTTAGAGTCAAAGATTAGAGACAACATTCAGCTTGTTTCTGTGCAACCATCCTATCAGTGTCATTACATTACACTTCAGAGTCAGTATGGCCAATTGGTAACAAAATGCACTGTAGTGTTTTACTGTGTAGTATTGTTACATACAGTAGCATCTCATTAACTAGTTTCCAAGCCATTTACATTGTTTCACCACATTCTACATCACTGAAGATTCTTGAAACCAGTCAGTGCAACAGCAGGCATGCAGCTAAGCCTCATATGCTTGTGTACAAACACAGCTACTTGGCAATGAATTATACCTCAGTACAGCTCTACACAAAGATGAGATATTCACAGTCACTGTAGAGAAGCATTTACTTCCAAGGCAGTAGCTCCTCTGATCCAGTTTCTGTCACTCAGAATGAATCAAATAATTTCTTATAGTGAAATTTCTTTCCCTGGATGATAAATGGGGTCTAGAAAACTAGCACAGATCTACATATTGTAGAAACCTGAAATTAGATGATGTGAAACTGTAATCTTCCTCAGCTTCCTACATACTCAATGGAGAAAGACATGCATCTTAAGAAAGGCATGCATCTTAAAAGAGCCTCCATGTTAGGCTCCCACACTGCCAAAATGCAGGTAAATATTTCCATGTGAGGAAATACTCTTGGCCAGATAAACAATGTGAAAGGAATCTTTTTGGGAAGAAAGAAGTATTACAGAAAGAAATATTGTAAAACTAACAGAGCACTGTGCCAAGCCTTGGAAAGTTCCTCCAGAAACATTTGTCATGGCGGTCTCATGCCATTGCAATAGTGCTATACCTCTTTAAATGCTGCTGACTTAAAGACAAGCCTAAAATATCAACGTGAAAAATCTCAGCAGTTCTTGCCACATCAACAATAAACCCTGTACATTCTTAGCTTCAGACTTCCAGGGTCAATTATCTTGACTAGAAACAAATGGTTCATCTCCAAGATTTGGTTCTTAATCTATTTTACATTATCAGGAAATACAGCAATATTCTGTGAAGCAAGGACTAAAACCTATATCTGTCTTCTGTCATTGGAATGCCTAACCAATAGGTTGTATAGTCATGCTCCTGCCATTCTCTTTTTCTCTGTGGTTCAACAAATCTTGTAATTTTATCTGAAAATCAAAACAGGTTCACCATTAAGAATGTAGTGTGGTTTCATTTCAGAGCAGATCAGCAGACCTCACTCACCTCAGGGAGATGGAAAACATGGAATTGAATTTGTTCAGGCTGAAAAGGAACTGAAATTCTTCCATATCTATTACAAATATTTGGAAAGAGGTTTCCCAACTTTCTTTGCCTTGACATTACTGACTGCAGCAAGTATCACTACCATTAGCAGATCTGCGAAAAGGCTCAAGGGACAGCATTTCTCTGTCCTCCTCTTCTCCCCTCCCTTCTTTACACTTCCTGCCAGGATAACCTCCCACAGTAACAGGGATCATAGACTCATGCCACTTTCTGCAGCTTGACGTGATGCTGTCCTCCCAAGAGGGATCTCTGCCCTCATCATGGGAAGAGCCACAGAGGTGCTATTGCAGCACACAACAGTCAGCCACTGACCAGTAGATCAGCATGGACTCCCCCTCAGATACAGATGCTTCCAGTGGCAGCCTTCACCCCATAGCATACAAGAGAAACTATATGATTAGCCTGTGTGAAGAGGCTCTTCAAGAGTCACAGGGGAAGTTTTTGCACCCAACACATGCTTTCACCGTCCCTAACCCAGCACAGAGAAAAAAGCTTCTCAATAATGTCTATAATCTAGGAAAGACAGAAAATCTTACAGTAACAGATGAGACAGAACAAAAACTCCACAAAAAAAAATGGATTTGGGCTTCATCAGTGAAAAAGAGCCCTCTTACCCTCCAAGTAAAAAAATGCCCTGAGAGGTCTTCTGTCAGTTGGTGGTGGGTGAGCACACTGAGTGAGGGGTTGAAGAGGGTAGGAAGACTGTTGTCTTCCCCTGCTGCACTTCCACACCATTCATACATGAGGGAGTGCTTCCATTAATATGTGTCTGTAGAAGCTACCAGAGGAAGTGAGCCAGACTGTTCCTCAGCAGGAACTGTCTTTAACAAAGGGACATCATTTCCTTGCAATACTTTTGCTTCAGGGTTATTTTAATGTGAAGCTGAACAGAACAGAGGAGCTGTTTTGGTTAAAAATCCTCAGTGGACTAGAAGCATGAGAAAAGACCAGAGAAAGATTTCTTTATCCTCACTTGGCCTAGAAACATCCAACTCTGCTTTTCTACTTCAATGTCCATTTCAGATACCATTGTCTATGTCTGAGTTACTAACAGATGTTGGATCTGAGCTGGGAGGAAAACCTACGTTATTCCTCTTTGCCTAACGTAACCAAGAATTCCTCTTCAATTCCAGACATTCCACAGCAACAGCTTCAATAAGATGACATCACACTATAATTAAATTAAGAAAATATTAATTTAACAGAACATGATAGAGTCTCTTAACTGTTTTTACTAGGAACATTCAGTAAGTTGTGCAAAGACAATGTGAAAGAAAAACTACTTGCATCACAAAAACTATTTTTTATGCCTAGAAAACATGGTTGATATTATCTGGTATTGTATGACTTGCAAAATGAATCCAAATCTTATTGTAATCTCCTTTATGTTAGCACTGCCCCAATGACCTTCCTAAACTGTACAGGTGTGAATGAAATAAGAATCAATTCTTTTCTCAAGTCATTCTTAAGTTTCACTTTCCTGAATTACAACATCTACTCAGTATTGTGTAAGTATATTTCCCTACCTTGACATTAGTGACAGCAGACAGAAATCACAGCATCAGCACCTACCCTAGACCATTATAACTCATTGTTTTGATTGAACAGTCTGATTTCTCTGTTTTCACTCACTGTATGAGCATGGCTGAGTGCCAGCTGAACCACAATGATGCCCAAGACCCAGAGAGATTATGTGGCTAAAGCACACACTGCAGCTGTGATGATATACAGGAAGGGGCTGGCTCATGCTGGGAGTCACTTCTGCCATACAGTAACTCAGCAGAATAAACAAATCTCTCTTTATCTTAAGGTTGGTACACTCAGTGCTCTCACAGAGATTGTGGGGCTTATTATTTTGATTTTGGGATTTCTTTTTGGTCGTGTGGAATGAAAAAAAATAAAATAAAAGAAAGAAGGAATAAAGAAGAACAAAATAAGAAAAAGTAGTTAATTAAAAAAAAAAAACAAACTGTCTACATCATCTCTAGAAACGTAATTTGCAAGAGAGAAGCAAAATGCATTACCAGCACAAATCTGCAAAGCTGTTTCATGAAAACATCGAATCCTTTAAAACTTCCTAATTTCCATTTCCTGTTCTCCACTATTATCCTTCAACAATATATTCACACACTGCTCCAAACAAGCTTACTGTAAATTTGTAAGCACGATGGAGCCAACCCTATGGAACGTATGTATTATGCTGTAACTAATAAATAAAATGAAAACAAGTGATACACCCTGATAGTTATAGCTACAGTGTGCAAAGGGGTTGATATATAGCTTTTCTGAATCCATGGGAATCTTTCTACTGCCTGCAAGTGACTTCTGGCATTTCTGAGCCAGCATGAAAGAAGAAAACCATCTACAGAGCAACTTTAGCATCAGAAATCAGTACAAGATGAATCCACTAATATTTAGGCTAAACAAACAACCAAAGAAAGTAAAGATTTTCACAGGAGGACCTTTATATAAAGGTTTCACTGCTTTCAGACATTAGTGTTTGTCACTTGACTAAAATAAGATATTCCTCTGAATAAAGCTGTGATGTTATACAAGTTCTGTATTGACTAAATGTGAAGCAAACAGAAAAAGGAAACAGGAAAATTTGCCTAAAATTAATAATTATTTAGACAAGGAATTAATGTAAAATAAAGATCTGAAAATAGAGTAAGACAAGGATTTTTAAATGTACAATAATAAATAAAAGTTCATCTGGAAGGAATCTCAGTATTTGATAAAGTATGGAGTTCTCAAGTAAAGACACATCAATCTGTTTTCCCTAAGATTTGAAGAATAACTCATGTGATCGCCATCAATTGGGCTGAAGGGGCATCTCAGTAGCCACATACTTGTAAACCACAAAGGTGGGGAATATTTGAACTAATAATAAGTACAGTGACTCTTTTAGAGAAAGAGCTCATCTCTCTCTTTCCTTGAAGCTACCTGTTATCCCTAATTTTGAACAGTTTGAAGATTTAACATGATATAGAGGGTCATGAGGTTCCTACATCATAAAAATAAATTCCATGGCCACACTTTTACAATGACATTAATAGCATCCATCCACGACTTGCACAGTGGCATGAAAGTATTCAAATCTGCAGGGCACAGAGCTTGCTTATTACTGAGCAGCAAGGAGAGACAGGAGATTATTTAACCAAGAGCTTAGTTTTATTCTTCAATAATAGTGGTCCATGAACATATATTTTAAGACAGCCAAAAATATGGGAGTAACTGTATTGCAGGCTATATATTCAACACAGGGATGCTAAGCATTGAACACCCTGACTCAAGTGAAGGTGAGGTCAGAGGGTCATGCTGCTTCATGAAGTGTGAACATAACACTACCATTAAAATGCCTAACAAAGTCCTTGAAAGAAAGAAATGAGTGGTCTCAATATGACAGACAGAACTAGGTGCATAAATTTTAACAGCTAAATGTATACTTTATGATAAATGTAGAAATGTTAAGCATATCAAATGGAAGATGTGTGGGATAGGTGACTATTTTTCATGTTCATTGGTTGTTTTTGATAACTCATAACTCAATAAGATTCACTATTCAAGATGATAGTCAAACTTTTTAATAATTACAAAGATCATTTTTTTTTTTTACTCTTCACTACTATCTGTAACAGAACATTGCTTGTAGCTTTTTCCTTACCGATTTGCTTTCTCGTATTAAATGCACACAATGGTTAGTTACAAGAGAGCTGCTCATTAGTGCTGAACTGTTGGCAATGATCACTGGAGCATTTGTGTTTTTACTAAAATAAATAATTAGTGATTGTGCTAAAGATATTGGATAAGGGAAAATGGAACAAAGAAGGATCAATACATTAAATCTCTGAGAAGCTCATAGGCTGATGTATGACCTCAGTAGTAGAACACCATTACAACAGTTTCAGACTGTATAAACTGGGGATTACTTATAAATATTTCAACCCATATAGATTGGGGCTTTCCTGTTTAAGAGGAGAGAAGGGGCTTTTTAGGAGAAGGGAGCCCCCACAAAATAATGGATGATTCCTCTTCAACATTAGGCATGTATTTAACTTGACAGTGCTTTTTTTTTTTTTTTTTTGGCCATAAATATGTTTGTCCTATTTCCAGAAATGATAGTAGCAAACTTGAATTACTGTTTTAAATGTTATCAAAACTCATTTATTGGCTTCATTTTCCAGCCAAATATATGAGAAGCTAGTTGAAATCAGTGCTGAGAACAAGTACTGCTAAGCCCCAAAATATTCTTAAGAGCTTCTAGTCTATATACTATTTTCTAGGTGTGAAGAAAAGATGTCTTTTCTTCAGTTGAAATCTAGACTCTCCAAGCTTTTACCTCTCTCTTTGCAACAGATTAGGAATATAGGAATATAGCGTTTTCTAATCATATTCTAATCACCACAGTGATTTTCATTCACATCTCAGTTTGAGGAGGCTTAGATTATTATTCAGTGATCTCACGTATAATCTTAGATGAAAAAAGGAATAGCAACTTTTCTGGGATAATCCAGAAAAGACTACCATGGCTTCTTAGCCATGAGTAGCCTATCCTAATCAACATGCTATGTGAAGGTAACATAACAACTTGCTCTCCTCCCACCCCTCTTCCTCTGGCATCTGCAAAAATTTACGTCCATATGAACATAAAATCTGTCTTCTTTTTGCTGGGAAAGTTGATAAGCAACATCCTCTGAAGCCTGTCAGAAGCCTGGGCAGAAGATCACATTGGAGCACTGAGCCAATGTCATTAGTGAAGCCTCAGAACTTGATTTTCATAGTTGCAGGTCATCCCAAAAGCACGTGAATTCTGCCAGACATAAGAGCAAGAGACCTGAGGCCATGCTTCAGATGAGCACCCTTTCTCTACCAAAGAAGTACTGTTTGCCAAGCAGCAGTGCCAAAAGAGCCCCTTTCAGATGAACTGTAGTGTTATCTCTGTGAGCTGCCAATTCTCTGAATTCCTCATTATCTACGCATGAAATCCAATGGGTGCCTAATGCCAGCTTAAACTACAAATCAACACATTATTAGCACAGGATACGTGGGTGTTCTGAATGTATACAAACACAGCATTATAGGCAGGCATCTGTGTATGCTGCTGTGTGCTGTTCTACTTTTGCAGTTACCACAGTTACTTATAAAGAAAGTTAGAAAAGCAGAGAAAACTATTTTTCCAAGTAGAAATTGACAGCCTGTCTACTGCTGCCCCTGCATAAGCATCACCAGTTGCACTATTTGTCTTTCAGACAGAAGCACCTTTCCCTTGTATTTTAATTAATTCTTATACTTCATATTCTTCAGGAGTTTTGGAGTGTTCTTCTAACTGGAATAAATGTGAAATGACCTTATTCTTCAACATAACCTTGTAAGAGGACTTTCCATTGAAAGGGGACTCATTCTTGCTTCTGTACATAAAGTTCCAATGCACGTTATTCCCCTGGGTCTCTCTCCAAGCTGCATTTCAGCTCTTATCTCTTGAATAGCAGAGGACTGGAGTAGAATTACTCTCTATGAAATATCTGTATTTCTTCTGATTTTAAATCGTTCACAGATGCTCGCATTAATTATGTTGTAGAAATATGTCGCTAAGATTAACCTGCAGAAATGCAGTTTACACACATATATAAGGCTTCCCTTTACCAATAAAATAAAGTAAAATCAATACAATGTTGTGTCTTGTGCCATGTTAGCAGTTAACTAATGGGCACTTTGCTGACTAACTGCCTTAAGAGCGATCCTGCTTCTGTCTCTTTTCCTTCTCTCTGAGTTTTACCTTATTTAAATTTTGACTCCCTTTCTAAGCAGATTAAATTTAATCCTCTTCTATTATTTGTGCTAGTGTGTGCATGAAAGAAGGCTGTAAACTGTTTTGCTCTGGTATCCCAGTTCCTTCCCTTCCTTTTTTTCCCTGTTAACTCCAGGCTCCTTCATAGTAGCATTGCCAATGGAGAGATCCAGGAATCTTTGCCAGAGATACATTAGAAAGCAGAAAATTTGTGACCTTTGTGACCTTAACCAACAAACACACATGCTTTTTAGACCTATTTCAGTGCTAATTTCCAGGTTAGATATTAATGCTGCTTAGCTTTTCTTGTCAGAGCAACAAAGAGATGCTCTGGTAGGAATTAATTATGAGACAGTTAAGGCTTCTATAAAGTCTTAAAAAAAAAAAAAAAAAAAAAAAAAAGTTCTATAGCTCCAGTGACAAAACTCATAATGCTGGTGGTAGCCACGATACACAGAAAACATAACAGGTACAAAAATCACACATCACATCACTTATTTACTTATTCCATAGCTGAGTACTCTGTAGATCATCTTTATTTTTTTTTCCATGCTGTGTGGTATGCATGGTGTCCATTGACAGTCTCCAACATGGGACTTACAACTTACTGAATGCCAAAATATGAGATGTCTGTTTTTCAAGGTGAATTTGCTTCTTCGTAGACGTGTGAGTTCTCATCTACATCCCAAAGCCAGGATTTTGACATACGTGGGTGTTCAATAATCAACATATCCAAAATGAGTAATTGATGCCATTGTTTACTCAGTAAAAGTTTATGAATTCATTTCTCATTGAGTAAATTCCCTATTCAAATGCTTGTAAAGTATCTTTCTTCTATTCTGTGTAAGAGAACAAGCCAAGTAAATGAACAAACTAAGCAAGTCTCAGGCTGTGATTGTGGAAGCATTCATGGCTGGATTGAAGGAAACATCTGGTTTTCAGACTTAACCATTCAAATCAGGTAAGACGTACTAATTTGATTCAAAGTTAAAGGACTCTGAACAATCTCCTCATACACTTTTCTGAAGCACATCAGCAGTAGATACATGGGGTGGGTGCTGTTGCCACATCTACTGTCTTCCTTTTACTCATTAACAATGCTGTTCTCAAAATCCTTGGGCCAGCTCTTCATCTCTCTTTTCCCAGAAGGGATAGGGCAATCTTCTCTCCCATTCTTCCCAGTTCATCTTCTCTTCCCCCTACCCTCTTCTCCAGGAACCTTCCTAGAAATTTTGCTTCCACAGCCTCATCTCATCCCTGGATTTCACATGACTTCTTTGTATCTCCCTTTCCCATTCCCTCTTCTGGAATCAAAAATCACAAAACAGAACTTCATTTGCACACTTGAGAAATCTTGACCAAGTTCTTCAAATGATAATGTAATGCAATATTCCAGTTCACAATATTCCTCAAAATGTAAGACCGTGAGAAAGACTGCCCACAGTATGTCCTCAATACACACTGCATATCTGATGGGGGAAAAAAAAGGTATTATGTGGGGCTGTCAGATGTGCTTGATAATTTTTCGGTAATGATGAGACAGGAATATAACTTTGAAAATATTTATCCTCTTTCTATCTTTTATCTTTTTATTCATTTATTAATATACAATATGATGGGTAAGCAACAGAGGAAAAATGGCATTTTTGATCTACTGAGTTTTTAAAAGAATCTGCAAAATGTTCAGGTTTCCATACGTTAGCTCCTGTGGGGAACCCCATCTGGAATCCCTCATGTTTATAGCAATCATAGAAATCTCTGTGGGTCTCACTTGCTGAATAATTTCCATATCCCTTTTCATTTAAAGCTTTTTTTTTTTTTTTTTTTAAACAGACTCAAATTAAAAAAGAAATCAGCTGATTAGAATTCTAGATACTTCTCACTAGCTTTACTACACATGAAAAAAAAGAGCAACACAAAATAGCAGTTAAAAGATACTGTATATATATGATGAAAGACTTAGAATTGTGTTCAGAATTTGTCAACAGAATAATCATTGCAACTAGATAACAGACAAACTGGACTTCACAAATATCCAAAGATGATGACAATGCAAACACATTTTTCTGAAGATCATATAAACCCTCTTAACAAACGTCTCTAAAAGAGAAGGAAGACACCAAAATATTTAAGCAGTTCGTTTAGAGGTATCCTAAGACATCCTTCAAAGAGGAAGAGCCCTATTCATGAAAATACCACCACCACTGAAGTCCAAATGACAAATAATACAAAAATGTAATAAAAACTAAAAAATCCTTCCTCTAACATACACAAGAAGCCAACAAAAAGCCTGCATGATCAATTAATGATAAGGCTATAAGAAGTGCCCTCAGAGAAAATGCAAGTACAGCAGACAGATTTTCTTTTATTATTTATTTATTTTTAACACCGCTGTTCACTATGGAAAGAACTGGAGAGACTCCCATACTCTCTCATACAATCTCTCTGCCTAGAAGACTTGTCAGAGGATCCTTCCAGAACTGAAATCATTGTCAAAAAAATATTGACACAAATGGACAAATTGAAGAGTAGGAGCTCAACAGGACCAGATGGTGCCCACCCAGGAGTTCCAAAGGAGCTTGAGGATGAAGGAGACAAACAGTGATATATAAATTCCTGCCTAAACTGAGCTGGTATCCAAAAATAAAAGATGGGGTGTCATTAAAATAAAATAAAAGTGATAAAATAAAGGTAGGAAAGGATTCATACTAAAGGTAGGAAAGGGGTTAGATGCAAAGCCTGATTCTTATTTCAGGCCAGTTAGTAAAAGCCTTAATAAAAGACAGATTGAATGAAAACTAGGATAAGCATTATCTATTGGAAAAAGAAAATGTGTCTGTTCAAAAGGGAAGTGCAGCCTTGAAAATCTATTGGAGTTCTCAGTGTTGGATTTCAACAAGAAACTAGATACAGATCATCATCTTGGTATAATCTACTTGGCCTTCCACAAAGGTTTCAAAAAATTCTTTCACTAAAAGCTTTGTAAGAACTAGACTACCATATGCAAGAGGAAAACAAACAAAAAAAGCAAACAAACAAACAAAAAACAAACAAAAAAAAAACCAAAAACATACACACACACACTCTGGCTAGTTAATTTGCTAAACTATGGGGAAAAGAAGGTAGGTATAATATGACCAGGTCTCCAACAGTGAAAGAAAATAATCATCAGAGTATCACTGGGACCCCTGCTGGCCTATATAGTCATAAATATAACCTCACAAAAGGAATGAGCTGGCAAAGTTTGCTGACAACACTGAGTTATTAAAGTAGGAAGGACAAGAGTCGTGAAAAATTGCAGAAAGATCTTATGAAACTAAGAGTCTGAGTAATAAAATGTCAGATGTTGTTCAATATAGGTAAAAGTACGGTTAGATGGAAGAAACAATCGCAATTCCACTTTTAAAGTCACGGCTGCTGAGCTGCATTACAGCTTCAGAGCCTGATCTTCGGATTATGATCTACAGTTCTATGAATATGGTCGCTCAGTACTCAGTAGTAGTTGAAAAGTACTAAGCATATGTTAGAAACTACTGCAAAATTAATAGAGAATAAAATTGAAAACTTCATTATGGCATTATATAAATCCATGGTACACCCATATCTTAAATATTGTTTATTTCTTAATCTCAGAAGGGATAGAGTAGCATAAAATATGCACAGAGAAAATGAGAAGGAAACCAAACGTGTAGGGCAGCTTTTGTACAAGAATCAACAAATATCTGACATGCAAAAGAAGCAACTGAGGGAAGAAATGAGAAAAATACAAATTCATAACTGGTACGTAAAAATGTAGTTAGGGATGACCTGCTCAATTTCTCTTCTATAGTAGCAGAACTAGGGGACATTAAATTAAGATAGCAGGAGGCAGGCTCCACACACAAAAAAGGAACTGATTCTCTATCTGGGATACCCATGATGCTGTGGGATGCAGAATCTTACCTGGGTTCAAGTGGAGACAGAATAACAGAAGATATACATACATTCAAAGACCTTGTTAGGTCTTGCATAACCTAAGCAAAGGGAAGTTAGGCTCAGTATATAAAATTCCCTGAAATGAAAACAGTCAGATATGGTAAAAACGTAGAAGGGAAGCATTCTATATGCTTTTTTTAGTTTTACTCCTTCCTAAATATTCATGTGCAGATTCTGTAGGAGTCAGAATACAGAGTCAGGTAGATCTTTGGTCTGACCCACTGTGATCATCTTTATGTGTTTATAGCTTTAAGACATAAGGCAAGTACCACCTGCAACACATTAATCTTTTCCCCTAAAGATCAAATATATCACTGATGAACACGATGTTATTTGTAACTTCCTCTTACATTCCTGGTACTGGGGTCTGTCTCATGTCCAGTGTTCAACCAGGTAGAGCACTGGACTCATTGCTGTGATTGAGTTGATAATAGGCTATCTTTTTGTCACATTTAGACCAGCAACTTTGATGACAGACCTTTGCATTTTTTTTCCTAGCAGCAGGAGAAATATATTCTTAATCTATTATTTTTGCATGGAACATGTCAGAACATTTTCCTTTGTTTTTGTTATATACTGCAATCGCCATTTAGTACACAACAACGAAAGAAAATACTAGAGACTATGGCTGAACTAGTTTCAAAAACAGTTGGACAAATAAAATATTTATATTGAATAGATTTCACATTGCAGAGCCTGGGATTTGGCAACAGACATTACAAATCATGAGTGATATAGAGAATACAGAATTTAATTAACATAGCTAAAGATGGAAAAGAAAGCAAACTGATATATGTAATATGGCTCTCAGCTTCAATATTCAGCAATAAAATAACAAGCCAATGCTTCTAAACCAATCTGAAAAGAGTAAAAAACAGAAGCAACATAGTTGGAAGGTTATATTTCAAAATGTAATTAGTGTCAGAATATTTCAGAACTCCTAAAAGCAAATAAGTCACCAAGTTCAATACAAAGGGAAGCACACATGACAAAGAAGTAATTTACAGAAGGAAACATAGCTCATTATTTTTATTATTTAAATCTAATCATCATCAGATTAATTTAGAGAAAATGAAATGAAGGTAAAATACTACATCTTCATATTGCAAAAATAATTGGTGTCAAAGAAATTTTAATTTACTGGAAACAATCCCTTCTGTGCAATTATATATAGAAAAAAAAAACTATTATGTATATTAAATAGCATCTTTCACTGGAAAATATAGCTCTCCAAAGATTAGCCATGATTTGAATTAGTGGCCACAGAACTTGATTTTCTATGTTCTATCTTCATGAAATTAAAGAAGACTGAAAAAGGCCTATGTGAGTATATTCAACAAGAAGACCGAACACTAATTTATTTATAACTGCACATTAAGAAACTGCTTGGACAAAGCTACATTTTGGGATGTAAAACGCTGAAATGCATTTTCAAAAAAAAATAGAGTGCATGTTCTGACACAACTGCCAGGGGGAACCTCACTTTATATCAGAATGCAAATATTTCCACAATGTTCCCACAAAGTCTTAATGCTAAGCACTGCCAACATATCATCTATATGACTGAGCAAGAGTACCACCTCCTTTGTCTATGACGTACAAGGTGGCCACACTACCACGCTTATGCAGGCATCCAAACACAAAACAAAGAACACTGACACTTGCACATGTGGCAATTTTCAGTGCTCCAAACTAACCTCCTCTGCTAAAATTTCAAAAACACTTCAGAAAAGCTGTTCAGAGATATGAATGTTACTAACAGTTTTCTCTCAACTGCTGCAGGTTGAATAGTCTGAAATAGAGGTGAGGAAATGGGTATACTCTGTGACTGGTTCAGAGGAACATGTCTCTTTTCTTCTGAAACATGTCTGGTGATAATAAGAGATCAAGAGACTGCCTGTCTTTCCAGCAAGGCAGGAAATGTGCCATTCTTGCATTGTCTTCCAGCTGTTTTCATGCAACCAGGATGTACAGAAAAATGTTAATGTGTATATGTGAAAATAACAATATCAGCTTTATATTGTTTTGCCCCTTCCAAATTCAGGCTCAGCTGGAGCTCTGTACACAGCCAGACCAGTTGTTGTTTTATCCAAACCAGTTCATCCATCCCTAATCAAGATGCTAGCAACCAGCTGTGTTGATCCTCTTGTATTCAGCGCACAGCCTTTCTGTGCTCTGCAGAAAAAAGATCTCACTTTAGACTATGCTCAGTCAAGAGTGTTTTTTCCATCAAGAATCCACAGGTGCAAGCTCTCTGGCTTTGGCTTTGCTCAGTATGAAAGCTAATTGCATAGCCCTGGATGACCATTTAGACCTGCATCTCTTAACCTTTGCACTGCTGAGATTAAGCACTGTATTCAGCGCTACAGTACAGAGCAGGGGCAAATTCACCTAATTACCCCTCTACACTTCTTCCTATAAGCACTATAAGCACCTGGGAGCTTATATATATAAGCACCTGGGAGCATTACATTTTTCAACATGGTGCTCCCACCTCAGTTCTCAGTCTACAGTCTTCCCACTAACTATTCTTTCCTACCTCCCCCAGATGAAAAAGGTATCTTTTACCAATTCAAATGAGTGATTGCATACACCTTACATTGCTCTTTTCCTAAACCCTTGGGTGGCTTTCCGTACCAGCTCTTGTCATAAGCTTTCAGTTATGTTATCTAAAGAAAAGGCATTAGCAGCTAGGAAGATATATGTCTACACATCCAGCTATATGATTATTTAAAGCATGCACAGCAGAAACACAGATCATGACAGGACTGGATGACAGACATGCACCACAACATGTTCCAGGGTCCTAGTGATTCGGTTGTGCAGACATGATGTGCCTACCATGTACAAATATCTGTATGCCTCTACTGTTAATCAGGATGCAAAAGGCAGACACACGATTATGAAAACATCCCTTCTCTTCACCCTTCATCTAGGCATAGCTGAGGAGTCTAGATTTAATGGACTACCTGGAGTCATCTAACAGATTAAATCCATCGTGGATTATAAATCCCCTTGATGGAGGTATCAGGTTTTACCTTGCTTTTGTGGGCATGTGGTCCTCTGAAGAAAAGGAAGATAAGTAGTCTTTAAACAACTACTAAAAAAGATCCTTTTCAAGTTGGTGTCAGCAGGTATGACAACAAAAGGTGACCATGCCCTTATTACCCTTTCAATTACACAAGCAGGGGAAAAGGTTCACTATAAGGCCTTCGAAAGGAGCAATGCCACATAAGTAAAAAACAAAAAAATGGTTTTCATAGTTTTGTTGTAAAATTTGCTAAAAAACTAACATCCTTTCTTAGTACTTAAGAAAATGCAACAACAAAAAAAAGGTAACCAAAAAAAGAAATGTAAATGAAAGGATTTGTATGACATATATGTAAACTGCATGCGAGAATCTAAATAACAGACTCAGTTCATCACTGTCTTTCATTTTAAAATAAACAAAATAAGTTGACAGATAACCATGGCCCATGGAATTCTCTGATGAAGAGCCTTCTCACAGATCTCACAGCATGGTAGATTTTATGAAATCTTGTGATAGTCATAGCAAAATGATATTAATGCAGTAAAGGTGGAAAGAGTGAGAAACCAGGCAACCACAAAGCTGACTTGGGGCTATAGACTCTTAGGCCCTCCAAAAGCAATAAACTATTTTTTTTTTTTATTCTTTTCTTTCTGCAGCGTAACCTAGGGTAGTCCTGTGGTTGGGTTTGATGTATATGAACTTCATTTACATGTCTCAAGCATCAACAGCCCTTGAACAAGGGCTGCATTACATGCAGAATGGACAGCTTCCACAAGGGTATGTTGGGGTATCCCCCAAGAAGGGGAAGCCCTTCTTAGAGCTTGGGCTCCTCCAGCAATTACACTGTAAAAATGAATCATATATTGTAAACTTCAGCCCCAAGTAACTGATGTGGTCCAGTTGTGACAGTGTTTGTTTTCTCCAGCATAATTTTTCAGACAGTGTCATACCCTATTTACTCATTGTGGTAGCTTTTGAAAGACTTTAATTGATATTTTACTGTTCCAAGACAATTTTACTCTGTTATTCAAATAGAGTATGTGCACGTGGTTTTGTAATAAAATGTACAAACACGTCCATTAAAATATTGACTCCTCCCAATTTAAGTTTTAGATATTTAAAACAGTAGGTATACCACTAATTATGTACTTATGAGCAGAAAGAAGCAATTCAGCCCCAACCCATTCAAAATTACCTTTATTAATTCCTTAAAACTATATTTCCCCACAATTGCCATTTTTGTCATTTATCTAGTCACTTGATACCAATGCTTTGGGAAGTTTTATTCCCCTTTTTTTCTTTATTCTAAACTCTGATATCTCAGTCAGTTTAGCACTATACCAGTAGGTGGAGTAATGGTAAAGCAAATACCTGCTTCAGCTATTTGCATTTTTGAACAGACATTTTTAATATCTTTTGCCAAGATTTGCATAAACCAGAGTTTGATATGCCAGAAACACCTATACATATACATAATGTATGTTCACACACTTAAAAATACAGACATTAAAAGACCATATTTAATAGCTGAGACATGAAGTCTTTCTATCATTTTGTACAGTTCTCTTCAATTTATACATACTGGGTACATACAAAATTATACATTATACATACAGAATTTTTAAATTGTGATAAAAGCCTGAAACCCTACATTCCTATCCATTTAAAAAGAACTGATCAATGCCTGAAGGGAGTAAAGACTCTCTGGCAAGTTCCGCTTTGGTATTAAGGTCAGTTGAGATTTGAGAGACAGCTTTGGTTAATAGTGTCATGCCCCTGCCAACCTGCAGCTGTGTAGCATGCCCAAGGCCTTCAGTATATTGGATATGAGCTGCATTAGCGAGACCTTTGTCCTGTGTCAGGGTGGAGGGTGGCTGTTGTGAATGGATGCACTCATGTAAAGAAAAACTTTATACGAATGAAGTAGTTATTTTTCCTCCTCTCTGTTGCTGTCTGGACTCCAGATAGCACTAGCACCTTCAAAGTCATTCAGGTAGGCAACAAAACACAACCTTAACAAATGCATAACAACCTGACATCTCCACGGCAGCTTTGTCTCCAATTGAAGCAATTCAAAATCCAAATATAAGCCATTCCCATATGTGCTATCAAAATATAGAAGCTTTATAAAATGAAGCAGATATGCACTGAAAAGAGTATCATTTGGGCTACAGCCTGTCATCTTTGTTCAGGCAAAATTCCTACCCAAGTCAGTAGCACTTTTTTTGTGTGATTTTTTTTTTCCTGATATAACAACGCACAAACCACTCAGTTACTATATGAAGAAAAATGATCAGTTAGTATTAATGGATTTATTGACTCCACATTTAGATAAGGAGTGCAGTACATTTCTGTATAGATATCTCAGGCTGATGTCTGAAGCATAATGAAGATAATATTTTTCCTAATTTTCCTTTTTGTAAGTTAAGATGGCTAAAACTGAACTTTGCTTGTGTGAAAAAAAAAAATAAAAAAAATCATCTCACCACCATCTTTCTTTAGCTATGAGATATGCAAGAAAAGCCATAAAGGCAGGAGCTTCAGTTTGCTCCTAGTAATCATATTAAATTGCCAACACCAACACAAAGGGGAAAAAAGTGGACAAAGCCTCCTCCGTAAAATGAATATAGAATTATATAATATGATTATATTATATATAATTATATTATATTATGTAATTAATATAAGAACTGAAGAACTGTAAATATCAGTCTCAGTATATGCACTACTGAATATAGTAAGTTTATTTTTCAAATCACCATTTGTTCTAAGGAGCTACGTAGATATTATTAACATTAAAGAAACTCCTTCTCTCAACCAAATCCAGAAGTTTAAGGAAACATTCATATATACCTGAAAATACTGAATCTGTACTACCTTCTTAGGGTTGTTCAAACTCAGTTATTTTACTATGATTTTGTTTGGGAGTTAATTCTGATTCATCTGCCTTTTTTTTCTTGTCCTTACAATATGCAGTATGTTCAGTAAATCAAAAATATCTGCAATGTTTCCTCTGTCAATGCAAACACTGCAGTATGATCATCATCTACCTCCCTGTTATTCGCTAGGAAAAAGGGAGGAAGCACAGAATAACAGATATTTCAAACTAACCACATATTTTTTGTCAGACAAAATATAGTCATATCCCTGAAAACAAACATAACCTCACCTTATACCAGAGAGAGTGAGCGAAAAATGAATATAAAATATACCACAATCATTCAATAAAAAGAGCTGTGAGATTAACCAAGTCATGAATTAGCTTGATCTCAAGAGATCATGCTCATAATATCTGGCATGTTTTGACACACATGAAAAGGGTAAATGAGTTTTAAAGCTGAGAAAGAAAGGAACATTTTACTGAGCTGTTGCCTAATTAGGGTCATATTCTTTGAGTTGTTATGCACCTTCTGAAACCCTTGCAGCCTCATCACCCATCCTTCATTTCAGGAAGAGTCATTGGCAGGGTGCAACTTTCACAAGCGATGAGGGAGCTTGCAGCAACAGCCCCAATTGTTAATTGACTATACAGAATGCAAGGGCCCCCACAAAAGTCAAGAGAGCACAGGCAGGTGCAAGGCTGCAAAAGCAGGTTGCAGCAGAACCCCATTGCACATGGTAGACATGCCCTTTTCTCAACCAGCAAACACCACATCCTTGTCCAGACACCTCCTGCACTTCTCCTCACAGGTCATTATGTTGGTTATTTCTCCTTGCTTCAATGCAATAAAAGGTATGACAATCTGAGAGTAAAAAATAAAAAAAATAAAATAAAAAAAATTAAGCAGCTGAGTGCATGAAATCCAGTTCATATCCAAGCCTTTTTTTTTTTTTTTAAAGGAGGCGGAGAGCAAGCTGGTATCTCACACACACTTCTGTTGCTTTGCATCTCACACATCTCACTGAAAAGGACCTACTACCTGAATTTCAGACTTGTCTTTCCCTAAGGAGACAAAAATTACTTTCTTCTTGAGTCTTGGTTTCTATCTCATTCAGGACCAAAACTGTTTCTGCAGAGGCTTTTATTCTTTCCTTTGTAAGATTTTAGATGGAACAGAAATTCCCCCAATTTATAAACGATTGCTTGCTGTTTTACAACAGTTACAGAACAAAACCCCAAAAAACATGGAGTATACCTTGGCAAAACTATTTTCTCTGCTCCAATTTCCTAATTACTTGATATCATCTCTTTCTCTACTTCCCATTCTCCTTCACCCTCCACCCCCTGACACCCCCCACTCCCCACCCCCCCCTTTTTCTTCCCCCTTTCCTCTTTTCAGCTAACTCAGTTTGGATTTTCACAGATTGTCTGTGACAAGGGCATTCACCCTTCACTTCAGTCGTCATTCTGATCACAAGGAATCCTGCCTATGGAAAAAAAAATCCTGTAACATTCATAGAATCAACTCCATGGATTAAAAAGTAAATAAATAAATAAAGCAGATCACTTTTGCACTCGTTCTGACGGTGACTAAACAGTTCTCAGATTGTTAGCTTGTCATTCACAGTTATACATGGTATAGGGTTGGAAGGTCTGACATGAATGGTTAGTGGATGATTTAGTGTATGAATTTGCCCCTTTTGGTATGTTTCCTTAGGTTTCTGAGTGTAGATAGCCCCCTTAGCATAAATCTTAGCTGATGCTGCCTAACAAGTCCCTTCCACTGCTGTTAGAGAAATAGGATGCAGTTTTACACAACTGTGTTACAGCTTGCAGCATTTTAAACATTACTCCATGGGCTCAGAGGCATGGAGAATAGAAAGTTTGGAAAGCAAAAGCAGAAAGGGAAGTGGGTCTTTGTTAGTTAGATTTGCTATAGGGCAGAAACCAAGGGCAAGTCTGGAGGCTCTTGACAGAAAACAAGAGAAGAAAAAGTAAAGTGGTGGCAGAAGGGCATGAATAGAAATCAGAGCACTTCTGAGAACTTTAATATACTGCAGGTAAAATCCAATATGTAGCTGAAATATTTTGTTTTCTTAAAAGAACTATAAAACCAAACAGGTATCTGCATACAACTCTTAAGTTTATAGACTAATGCAGTTTGGAAGTGACCTTGGGAGGTCATCTACTCCAACCTCCTGCTCAGAGAAGGATCAGCACTGAATCCAGACTAGAAGTATCTGTTCTCTATATACTTTATGAACAGTCATGTAATGAATACTGTATCTTCAATCACGTGTCCTAGACTGAGGGGAAAAAGAAAACACATTACCTACTGAAATAACTTGACATCCAAAAGGTAAAGAACATATCTAGCAGTAACTAACATAGGTATTCATTACACTATCACTTCAAAGCACAGCTTTCACATGTTCGCAGCAGCCTTGTTACAGCATTGCCTTATCTGGATTAGCAGTAAATCTCAAGTAACATGCAGAAAAATGAACTATGGTAATGCTTCAGTGGTAAGGGGAGTCAGAGAAAACCCAAAGCATGATGTGAAGAAAATGTCTTTAGGGAATCTTCCTGCATTTTCCATACAGAAGTACAAAACATGCTATAGCAAGAAATAAGATCCCCACAGAGTTCATGTAGATGAGAGTTCTAAAAATGTGCTAGGTACCAGAGGATTTGTTCATTATTAAACTTGTATTGTGTTTACCTGTGTAGTGCAAGATTGAAGACAACTTAATTGCATACTATGTCCTTGCCCTCTGACCTTCCTGTTAATTATATTTTGCTATAGTAAGAATTAGATGCACCATTTTCTCTTATTTCCCTAGGACTAAGACAGTTATTAATTCCTAATAAGCTTGCTTCTTCCATCTGCAGAAGGCTATATTTTCTTTTCATTGCATGCACAGTACTCCCAGAAGCTTTTAATTTGCATATATTGAAGATTACTTCACAGATTTAACAATTCCAAAGTAAACTTGCTTAGAGCCACCGTGTGGCTGTGCTCTGAGGTTTAATCTTTATTTGGTCTGTAATCATAACAGCCACAGAAGTTACCGAGATGGGGAGGATATCTACAGATAGATAGATGTGCATGTATATGAGGAGCAGGGCTGTCTGGTAGCTTCACTGAGGTTCATTCTCCAAAGTAGGAAATTAAAAGACCAGTTTTGAATATACTTTCTACTCTCTCTTTTATGGAGCTGTTCTTGTCATGTCACATGGCTTAGCTTCAAGCAAAGATGAGGTTCTTTACTGAATCAATGGAGATTTATTTTTTTTTTTTCAAATCTTTGGGAACAGTTCTTTTTATTTCAGATGGGATATTAATTGAAATTATATTCTACTCCCACCCTCACCTAGTAGCTTAATAGTCATCAGATTGCACAAATTATTTTTAATACCTTGAAAAATTCATTAAGTGAACAAAAGATCCTGACATAAGTCATAAGATTTTTTTCTCAAATGTGAAGTTAATAAAAAAAGGACTCTAGAATATTAAGGTCTACTTTTTAAGCCACCTTTCTTCCTATTTTAAAGAAAGGCCTTTCAGCTTATTTTCACCAAATTTAGACACTAAGCTCTGACCAAAAGATAATCATTAAACCAGAGGATTTTAACATGCATGAGAAGGAGATTTTCAGAACCAGACTTGATTTCTTTGTTAAGTTACTGAGAACAGAAGGCAGTAGTTAAGCCTCTTCTCAGATTTCAAGTAGGGTAAAGGCTGCTGTTTAAGAAGACATTTATCCTCTTAGAAGGAGAAGGTATTGCCTGTGGTGGCAGAGGAACCATCGTACCCTTTTGCTGCATGCAAGACTGCTGGAAGGGCTAAAAATCTATTGATGTCACAAACTGGGCTGTCAAGCATGAAGAACATAATCTGTCTACCTCAAAGTTCGTAGCAGATCTCCAATGCTGGGATATACAGCTAGTCCTGTGCCCATGTGTTCCATCTCTTCACCATAATGAACCAGAATCCTCAGGCTCCTCTGTTGACAACTTGCTCACTTCTGTTTCAACTTCTCCCACTTTCCTATTCCAAAGTCATGGAAATCAAAGAAATTGATTGGCACAATAGCTTACAGTTTTGCTATCCAGTGGAAGATTGTAAGAACATGGATTTAAGGTTAGGGACAATTTCTGTTTTGTGGTTATACTTGCAAACAGCAACAAGTAAAAGATCCACTTGTTCTTCTACAAACATTTTCTCCCAGCCTTTCCCAGCACAGAAAGTCACTCTAACACAGTTTCCAGCTCTCCAGTTTTGCATGGAAAATGGCTTGTGGTCAGACAGATCATTATGCTGCGCATGCTAACTGGGAAGGAGTCAGTAGACAACTGAGATTATTTTGTTGGGCAGGAAACAACCAGAGCAACCAGGGTGTGCTCCAACACAGTAAACTGACATAACCTCGGACTCTGTAAACAGCAAAACAGAAAAAGACCAGGAATGTGCCTCATTCAGGTCCCCCATGCACCTGTGGCTCCTTGGCTCTGGAGAGGCCTTTTTGTTAGGGCCCCTGCTCTGAGCTGGGCCTGACCAGATACTGCAAGGTCTAGGGCCTATGGCAGTGCCTGGGGGTGGCTGGGCTGTGGCAGTCTCCTATCACCATCCCCAGCCTGGACCACCTTGTTGGGGTTCCAGGACAGAGCTGATCATTAGGGAGGCCCCACACTGCCCTGCAGCCCAAGGATTTCTGTCACCCTCATCCCCAGGACCCCACTGTGGTGCTGCTAGCAGTCACATCCCATGCACTGTTCAAACTCACCATATTTCAAAACCATTTATGAAATTAACAGCATCTTGAATTTAAGCCAGGTCCACACTTGGCAGATTTGTAATAGATTATATCCCTCCCCCCCCCCCCCCCCGCCCGTTTTCTTAAAAAGAAAAAAAAAAAAGGTTGTTTTCCATTACAGTTAAATCTGGTTTTACACACAGTGTAAATATCTAAACCCGCATTCACCTATTTGCAAGGTATTTATTATCTACTTATCTCACATTTCCAGTGATGACTACCAGTGATGCCTACAATGTTCAGAAATCAATGGAATTCTCCACAGATGAACATAAATAGGTCATTAAGAAAAATAACATCAAAAGTAATTAAGGTGCTCTGGATTTATCCTTTCTACTGGACTGGTGTGTATAGTTATCCTTTCCAAGGAGTCGTGGGCAAATACAACAGAAAACAGCTCATTCTCAAAACAATATGCTCTCAGCACATGCTGGACTTGAACTCTGTTGGGACTGAACATATGTTTAAGTGCTGTTTTATGTAAACTGGCACCCTTAGTAGCTCTCAAAGTCTCATATGTATGTAATTGTGTCTTTATAGAGAAGAAGTGGTTGGAAAACTAAAACCAAAAAAATATTCAATTTTTTATTTTTGTATTTAACAGCAGAAAAAACTCCATTTAAATATAACCAAATCTTTAACCAACAATCATTTAGTTGGCTGATTTTGACATTGCTGTGAAGACACTTCAACTTATTTTAGTAGAGAATCATCCATATGGAGGATATTTTTCCACCTTATTTAAATGACCCTATCTTCCCGTAAAAGATTGATTAACCAAAACCCAGTCTGGTAAGATCCCAGATATGGAATAACAATACTGCAACACATAACATATTCCAAGTTCCTGTTAATGTCTGATTCCAACTAGCAGCAAAAATAAATTAACAATTAGCAAGTGTTGGCAGTGAAAAGTTTTGTATCACTTCTTCCTATGCATCTAAAAAAGTAATAATTCCCCAGGGTTTTTTTTACAGAGGTTACTGAGTAAAATAACAAACTCTAATAAAGGACTCATTTTCTTCACTGAAAACTGTTTTCCAGAAAGTTTCAAAGGACATACAGTTTTTCATTTAAATATATAGGTTGACGATAAATAGAAAAATCATTCTACAAGGCATTTAAAAACACCTGACAGATGTACAAGGACTTTTAGCCCTATTTGACTGCTGTATGCATATTCCACATTGTAGAGGAATTCCACATCTAACAACCTGATGTGAAAGGATCTTGAGAATTAATTAAATCCTTGGCCTTTCTACTAAGACTACCAGTTACTGTCTGATGTATCAATCATATTCTTATATGCAATTGAAGGAATTCACTATTGTTTTCTACTAAAACAAATTTATGCATAGTTAATCAAACTAGGTAAATTATGAGCAAATTGTTTAGTTTATTCTGCGGTTGACAGTGATCTCTGAAAGCTTAGATTCAATAAACTCTCAAAAATCTGAGACGTTTCATCACTGACAATCAAAATGAAAATGAAGCTAGCAGTTCAAATAGGCAAGATAATAAAACTAAGTTTGGTATTTGGTACAGCAGCATAGCAATTAATGAACAAATGAACATACCATACCATTATCATCTATTCCCTCTGGGCTTTTTTTTTTTTTTAGTATGGGATTGTCTTTTTGGAATTCATTTATGGGTGGTATCATCAACTTTACAGCTGGAGGCCTCTACACCATTTTAAGAATTGCATAATGTAACCAGAATTGTCTTTACCTTTGGCATTCACTGCACACAGTCTTAAATCCAAACAGGGTTGTTAAAGATTAAAAGGAAAACAAATGGTCTTTTAAAGCCAGATAAGCTAAATTATTACAAATTATACATGTCCCAGTTCAAAATCATTAATGGCTCTCAGAGTAAGAGATTAAAAGACAAAAATAACCTAATTAGAAAGGATTTACAGTGGGGAGTTGAATTATTTGCGCTCAGAGCAAGACAGGATTGGATCTGAAGCACAAGACATTTAATACATTGGCAATAATGATGATAAGCAGGAATGTTAACTAGTATAGCTCTGCCATAAACCAGTCACATTTGTGTGAAAAATTGCAGAAAACAACTCAGATACAATATCTTGTTATCTGAAAATTTATCCCACTTTGCATTCTCTGAACAAAAGGATTGGTTAATTATGAGCTTTCAGATATTGCTTTCAATATACCTGTAACATATAAAACAGCAAATTTTGTCAGGAATTGTAAACTAAAGCATGTATACTTATAAACAACCTTTATATTACATTTGTGGAGGGAATGCAGTATACACAGTAGCTATACTACTGGGGTTGGTTGGATGGTTTCTTAGCCATCAGCACGGAAGCTGCAAAATAATTTAAACTGAACTGAGCACTAAAGGGTAAATTCAATTTTCACTTACCCATGTGTAATGCCAGTGATTTGCATTCAAGAAATTATAGGTAGAATTTGGTCTCAAGAAAACAGCTTGTGTTAGCGCCATAACCTTTGTTTTACAGGGAGTAAAACATTTGGCCCAGCGGAGAAATACATGTACACCTCTTGTAAGCCAGGTAAGCGAATGGGTACAAACCTGCTCAAGAAATGACCAGCATAAATCAGAAATTATTTCTGCTTAAAGGAAACTAACACTGTATGAAATAGCAGACTCATTGGTTCTGATGCTGGTCTTACAGAAGGATTTTGGATTGCATGAGTGACCCATGTCTGTCTGCTTCATTCAAATTCAATTTGCAATTTACTTATTAGATGCTGATAGTTGGAATTTAAAGAATTTATTGCCAGAGATTGCTGTAAAGATGAAATTCTCTAGTAATTTGCTTCACCCAAGCATCTAAGCTGTAAGGAAATATTGCATTTAAAAATAACCTTACACATTAAAGTGCTATAGTGAACCACAAAACAAACTTTTGCTTGATAATAGGATTCTTCATAACACTATCATCAGCCTACCAGTACTGTCCTTGACTAGAAGTTACTTAAACACAACAGGTTTAAAAAGGAAAATCTTGTGTAGTATATAACCATATCTTTAATATTAATGCATTAGATTATCAATGCTGAAAATATGTTTAGGAAAACATTCTTAAATTTAGTGCAAGATTGCTTACATTACTAGTGATGCCTATGCTTTTACCGTTATCACTCAGTTCTGCATTTTCATAGGTTCAGTGAGTCATCTGCAGACTAATTTATGCCAAGTTCTGCATAACGTTAAGGGACTAAAAGGCTTAAGAGCAAGACTGAAGAAGCTCAATGTACTCTTCACCCCTGTCTATAGCCAACTGGCAGAATAACTTACTGGTCAGAGGACAGCCAAGCCACATTAAATCTATTGTGTATTTTTATTGCTAGTTCTAGCCAGAAGGCATTCTATGAAGATGACATCAGTTGCTTTATCTAAGCAGAGCCCCATTAGGAACAAGTAACAGCAAATACCCCTGTAGGCACACTTCCCCTTGCTATCACATTGCATCAAATTTAGTTGGTATCTCTGTGTTTATCATGTTAACTACAGGTGAAATGCTTATCTAATTATGCTAGCACTTTATTTCTTCTGGTTAGAAAATAAATGTAAAAAGTTAAAATTGTTCTCTAGTTTTTCCCTTACTGATAATCCGTGCAATCATGACTCAACTGTCACAAGAATTTTATGCAACTGTAAATGCTGCTGTGAACATGTCATCTTTCCCAAGTCTTACCTGATTCACAGTCAAGGCTTCAGATACTAACACAAGGAATGAGTCAGAAATCCATTGTACACACAAGCAGGAGTGCAAATGCTCTAAAGAGGTGTTAAGATTCAAGCCAGTTTGAAAACAGTAAAAAAACAAACACAAAAATCTAAAAAAAAAAGAGCACTTTTTTGTTTTAGAAAATATTTGGCCAGAAAGCAAGTGGACATTCTATCTGAATAAATCTGAACAGCCATAGTGTTAATAAAAATAAAATAAATTGATTTCACTGGTATTGCTGGGTTCACTACAACTTCATAATAATTGAAAATACATCAGTCCTACTAGACAAATAATAAGGATATTTTCAAGCTACTGTAAGAAAAGACCCCAAACTGACTCTGTAACAATAGTTTTAATACTTGTATCAATATGTACATTGACAACTGAACTCAAGGTACACATAAGTGAAATCTGCATTTCAAATTCAAAAACAAAATTCCATGGAAAAAAATTAGCCTTAGTGGCTCAGTAGATGTGTATTCTCCTGCTAAGTTTCTTTCCCAAGCCAAGGGCATATCTTGCTTTCAAACTTCAGGTACAAATAAAATAGTTTTTAACTAATTCAAATCATAACCATCTAGCTCCTGACAAGTGAGGAAGCACCTATTTTTCTTGTTTAGTCTATCCTAAAGTCATAATATTTCCATTTGAGGGAGATGTATCATCTGTAGAGACCATCTATTTCATCACTCAAAAAAACATGAAAGTTAGAGAAATTTTCACTCATTAAAATACATTTTCTCACACGTGCCAAGGAATGCATTTCTGTAACAAGTCTAGCATCGGGAATCCTGTGCTACTAAAATGGTCATTTGTCCTCTGTTAACAAATTATCTTTGTACCTGCAGAGAATCACAATTGAAAAGGTTTTTTGCCATTTGTAACTGATGCAACCCAATGGGCTTCGCCATACAGACCGTGGAAAACAGTTTCATCTGACAAAGGGAGCTCCAGCTTGCCAGACCAACGGGTTCATTCAGCACATGGATGCAATCACTGTACAACAGGGATTAGGGAGGGAGTTCTGGCTGGGATGGAACCAGGACAGCTTCTGCCTAGGACAGCACAGGGGGGACACACTTTGTCTCACCAGCTTCCTTGCTCAGCAAGGTAGACCAGCCTGAGCTCGCTATAAAAGCTTGCAGGTAATGGAGGTGTCTAGCATAATACCTTTACCTTGCAGACTACTCACTTGGATGCCTGCAGAGCAAAAGTTCACTGAAGATTACTATGTTTTTGGGGGATGGCTGTTGTTTTTCTGTTCTGGCCATTGATACTTAAATGATAATTAAGTTTGAGACAAATCATTTCCAGACTAAAGAAGAAAGCTGTATATCACTTTTATTCAATACAATAAATACAATTAAAAGGAACTATTGCTGTCTCTCTTAGTTTTCCCTCATATATATCAGCTGTCATTCCTTGTGCTTTAAAGTGCTTGAATAATAAACCTGCACAGAATTGAATTACTTCAGTAGCAAGTTGATTAGTTCCCACATCCAATAAAATGTCTGTGGTATCTCATATATTTGGCATTTAATGTTGTAATTAATAAGTCTTGATCATGTGCCTCTTACAGCCACAGGTCACTGACAACAGTGACATTCCCTTTCTCAGCAGGAAATTGAGCCTCCAAGACATTTTCCTAAGACACTTTCAATTATGATAAATTGTCAGATTTGCTTCAGTCATTTTGAAAACTACTTCATGTATATCTTCTCAGGTAAAAGCAACACCAAGATATAAAGATTTTTTTTTTCCTTTATGCAAATCACATTTTGGGGAGTATTTCAGATTTTTTTAGGGTCATTACAGATTCCCAAATGAAAATCATGCTGTAGAAATGAACTGATCTCAGGAACATATCTTTCCAACTTAATCTAGCATTTCCAATAGAGAGACAGGTACCAAATGGCTTGAAATCTGTGTAGCCCCATTGATCTAAATGGAGACATGCTCAATTTATTCTACGTGGGGATTTGTCCCTTTAAATTAAAATACTTAAAAGGCAATGTTACAAAAACATTTATACTTCTTTACTTTTTTTTTTTTTTTTTTAACAAAGTATGCAAGAAGTGGGTTGGGGTTGGTTTTCCTTTTTTTTTTTTTTTTTAAAATGAGTCCCAGCTAAAGTTTTGGTAAGATTATCCATAGTCATATTGATAATACATAGGACACAGAAGTGTGGAAGAGAAAGAGGTATTTTTGTGACTTATCACCTAAAAACATGAGATCTAATCTAGACAAAAGGTTGAAAAAGAATGGAAAACCAAAAACTAATGATGCCATGAAGACAATATTACTATAGCTGCTTCTTTGACACCCACAGGACAGGTACAGTGGCTTTCCTATTTGCAAGGTTTCAAACTCCACCCTGAATATATAAATGCAGTTTTAGAATAATGTGCCTGTACATTAAAGATTTTTAAATGCTGAAGATAAACTAGTGTTACTAATTTCTAATTAGCAGGAAGAGTGAACAACTGCAAGAAAAAAAAAAGGGGGAGGGAAGAAAGCATTACATCTAACCTGATACAATATGCTACCTGGAGAGACAGGAGAAGGGGGGAGTGGTAGCAAAGGAAAGCAAGCATTTTTAATGTTTGTTTCCCTTGCTTGCAGCTTTCTTCAGTTACACTCTGATCAAGAAATGTTGCCTCTGAGTTTAAAGACAAACAGTTGACAATTATCAACCTGGCAGTACATGTTCAACATTTACAGTCCCATCTTGCAGATCATGTATGTAATACTGCCAAGCCTGGCATTCAGACATCATGGCTTAGACTCCAAGATATTATTCATTTTAAGAAGTAACATAGTTCAGGCCCTTTTCATTTCTGTCCTAGTTTTCTTAGAGTCTTCAGGGAGTGCTTTTACAAGATTTTCTTTCTTTACAACCACAAGAAGTAGAATCTTATTTCAGCTAAAACTGAAATTTTTATACAGTCATGTGTCTGCAAGAGCTGGAATGTTAAGATAGAAAGAAATATGAAATATCATGAGACCTGCTGTTATTGCAATAAACATTCAGAACTTATAGGAAAGTATGACACAACATAAAATAGTCATACTTCCCTCAAAAAGAAGAATCCCCCAAGCTTCAGAAAGATATTATTAGTCTTCTAAGTTTTGCAGACTAAAACTTTATGATAGAGAGATTAGTGCTTTGCCCAAAATCATAGAGTCAATAAAAAACAAAAAAGACTTGGAACTAAAGGTCTTCTGGTTTATCACCTGCTGACTGGGAGTGAAAGTGCTGTCTCAATCTCTCAGCCTTTTGCTTCAGACATGGAGTCAATATTCCCTGAAGAAATAATATCTGTTACTTCTTTTAGGAGGTAGCAGTTAGTACAGGAGATAGCACGCACTGAGAAATGGCAAGTGAGAAAATACAGTTTTATATAAGAAAATGAGGTGTTGCACCCCAACACAGTTTCAAGGCACCTTCACACACCTCTTCCTCCTTATGTCAACACCATGTAGCAGAGCACAGTGCGAAGACTTTCCAGTTAACACCCACTGATGTCAGTAACCCCAGATGGCACAAGACAAGGCAGGATTATAGCACCTCAGGTTCAACTGCAATTAATTAATGCCCTGGACACCGTACCCAAGTGAGGAAACGTAACTATAGTGCTTCTAGACACCAGTTTGGAGACACAGTAACCCCAACTCTTCTGACTTTGGAGTTGGCTCATGTAGAGCCAATTCTGACAGAACAGGTACATCCTCAGTGCTGTATCTCAGAAGACACTAAAATTTAACACAGAGGCATGTGTTTTGCAACTAAGTTGGTTCATGAATTTTTTGAACAGGCAGTAAAACTTATTTTAGACCAAAAGTGTCACCAGTTTTCTCATACTTGCATCTGTTTTGTATGTACTACAGGTGCATCTTTTGCTGGTTGCAGAAACTCTGCTTTATTAAAAATAGTATACAAAAAAGTTTGTTTTCCTATTGTTCGAGGGAAAAAAATTTGCTTGTTGAGAGGGATTAAGATGTCCTCCCACCACCTCCAGATTTCATAGTATGTTTGCCATTGCTGCAGAGAGGTAGTCAGTGTATTTTATAGAAGTGCACAGACACTTTTTTTTTTTTTTAAAGAAAATCAGTTTCAGCTGCTGAAAGACTTCTGAAATAATTATATTTGTAATACACATTAGTAAGATTCAGGAAGTTTGTAGCAGACTGAAACCAAATGTCTCCTTGGAAACAACAAGTTAAGAACATGGACACCAACATTAAACAATTCTGGAGAAATTAAAACAATAACATTTAAAAGGACAATTACTAAAATGATTAAAGAGGGAATGAGAAACATCATAGAGTAGATGCAATATATACAGAACATAAAGAGATACAAGGCAAATGAAGGAAAGAACAATAGGATTGAGAACATTCACTATAATAGCAGAAAAACAGCAAGAAGCAGTAGCTAAATCTCCTTTTTCATCATAATTCTTTTAGGTGAACAACATGGCTTATGCTAACATCTCACAGTTCTAATCTGAGGCAATTGAACCCGGAGGTGCTTACTGTTTTAAATAAATGTTATCCTTTGGCTTTATTACAGAGAATCACTTAGGTTGGAAAAGACACATAAGTCAAGTCCAACCATCACCTATCACTATAAAGTCCACTATGCCGCTTTCTTATCTGTATAATTCTTAATAAACTCGTATGATAATTTGAGTTAATATCTCCCATTTCTAGTACAGAGACTCTGGTGAATTATTTTTTCGTGTCATGTTATAAACTGCAGGAAACAAGGAAAACGAACTAACACAAGCTCCTGTTCTACCTAAACCAGAAATCTGGCTGTTGCATCCAGACAAGCTTGTTAGCTTAAAACTCATAAGGTTTAAAATAGATGTGAGAAGGTGCTAGTTAGGAATGTGGGCAATTACAATCCTTGCTGAATGTGCACAAGTATTGTCCTTTCTTGTATCAAAAGCCATTCCTGGTGTCATTCAGGCACATATATTTTTCACAACACACTTTATCTACACGAACTCATTTTACACCTAGTTCACCCACCAGAGATAGCTACATCACATCAATCTTCACTCACTGCTTTGTCACAAAAACCCTGACTCACCCCTATTCATCTCACTTGTCTGATTCACTGACTAGCAAGGACCAGGAATTTTACTGTGGCAAGCATATTCAGTGGAAATCAAAGTATCTTTCCTAACTAGGTTGCTTTATACAGGAAAATCCCAATTATGCCTATGTTTTATATATTCTTATTTCAGGATGGAAGATTTACTTTGGAGGCCACTTGATCTCAAACAGAGCATCGTTGCCTTTTTAAACCAAATCATGTCACTGCATTTTGGGCTGTATCCACCACTACTGTCTTCCTGAGCTGCCATGACACCTCAAGTAGCTTCCTTCTACCAGAGCTTGCCTTTTCCCTGTTGAACTGCATCTATATTTATACGCCACAGCCACCCCTCCAATTAAATTGTTAAATATTAAATATACCATCTGAGACTCAAGACTACAGCGGCTGATGGAGGATGTAATTTGAACCCATCTCTAATCAAAGGAGACCAAGCACTGAATTTCAGTTTTCACAAGGCACTATGGTCCTACTCAGACCAGCTATTGCAATACATCTACTTAAAAGCATTTGAAAGTTCAATTGTTTTGTGGTGTGGGTTTTGCTGTTTTGCTTTTTTAAAACTTTCCATTTTAGAAATATTTTTATTCCCCCACCCTCTATCCAGAGAGAAAGGAAATGTTGAAATAACAGATTTTCAAATCTTTTCACACAACTTCAGTTCCCTCCCAACTTTCTTGCCTCTCACATTCACAAGACTCCCTAACACACCCATCCTTTTCTTTTTCTTTTCTGTTCCCCCCTTCTCCCCTCCCGCAAGGCTATCCGTTCACTTCTCTCACCCACCTACTCTCAGTTCCCAGCAGGGCTTCATGGGGTTTGAAGTGGGTTGGAGCAGTGCAGTCAGCAACTGCAGCTGCATCTTAGCCTGAGTTAGGGCTCCAAGTCAAAGAGAGTTACAAACCTCAATCCCATGAGAGAAGGGAAAGCTGTTCTCCCCCACAAATTTGGGAAGATGGCTATGGCTAAGGAGATGGAGTGAGAGTCAACCAATTAGAGGTACTTGCTTGGCAGGGAAGCAGATGACCTATGGGCCTAACTTCAGCTGGTTGCAGCATGAAGAGAAGCCAGTACAAAGAAGAGGCAGGAAGGATGAAGTAATTGCTGATCTTTACAAGCCCTATGTAAAATACCATTCATAACAGTGATGACACTCACTTTCTGCACACAGGCACAAAGGGCTTTTTCTCCCATGGCACTCTGACAGTTTAGGCAGGAAGAGAGAGGTGGCTAGTGGAAGTAAATTGTCAGCGATCTGTCACTGAAGAGCAGATTGCTTTTCCCCTCCTGAATTTTCCCTCCTGAGTTAAGACTAGTCTCTATTGAAACCTATCGTTCTCTTCATCAGCAGCCAGCACCTACAGAGGTGATTTTTATTTATTTATTTTTAATCAGATCTCTCTAAATAACTACTTGAAGCTTAAATCAAACTGTAGAAAGAGGAGGGGCAGTTGTTGCCAAATAGTGAAGAACAAAGCATACTGCAGAATAAAGCTCCATAACAAAAAAATCATTAAACCTATTTTTCTACATGCAGGCTGCTCTAGTATAAATTAAACCCAAAGCAATCACAAGGGAATTAAGGCCAATAAAATTATCGTAAATAAATTACTAGTCTTAAGACTACTTCGATTACTCTATGTTTAGCCACATGTACAATAACAGAAATTAATCTGAGAAGAAAAGATTATTACACATGAAATGGTACAGAGTACCAGAAGTTTCTGAAAGCAAAGTCTCCTTTGTTTTATTTGACTTTGTTTTGATAATCACTCTGCTGTTTACCTAGGTATAATGTCATCATCTTTGCAGAATACTAAGATCCATGTGGAAAACAGAAATGTCTGCTAATTATTTTCTTCTAAAAGCAAACAAGAGAATGGAATGTCTTGTATAATTGAATTTGAAAAATGCCAAGAAAGTTTGTTCTCTTTATAGCTCAAGTTAAAGCAAATTTTTTTGGATAGGGCTGAAAGGGGAAAGGGAAAACTTAAGTTTCCATTTAATTTCCAGGTGCACACACATCTTTGTCTTCTGCTGTCACAAGGCAGCCTTTCCATAACAGGCTACAGTAAATAGATGAAAAAAGCAAAGCCTCTGTCACAGGGGCTCTGCCTTTGTTCTGTATTTGTGCAATGCCCAGAACACCAAAGCTCTGGCTTCTAAGCCAGATATAAATAAACATGGAAGGAAGTGAAAGAATAACATGAGAGAAATCAAATAGATGGGTAACTTGAAAGAAATAAAACCTGCATTTATTCTGTTTAACCCTTAATTGTCTAGTTATTTATATTACCTTTAAAAAGCCATTTTACAAGTCAAAAAAATTGCAACAGATTTCTTTATAGCACTTCAAAGATAGCACCAATGAAACAGTAAATACACATATATTAATATAATGGTCACTTTTTTCCCCCCATGTAACATGGCTCACTTTTACACAGCAGAGTCCATGAGAGCCCTGAGGTATATGGGTCGATGTATTGAACTTCTGAGTATTGACAAGGAATTTTGTCATTTGTTCTCACCACGAAGTCTTTGATAGCATGACAGTCTTTGATATCAATTTATAGCCTCCAGAAACCCAGAATATCTACTTAATCTTTAGGACAGGAATGAGAACAACATGCTAGCCCACCTGCAGGAGAGGTCTCTGCTGGTGGACACTAAACAGCTGCTCACTAGTTCCAGTCCCGTGGCCTCCATAAATACTCTGCCTTGATGAGCAGACCCTGTAAAGTTGAATCAGACCTTTGTAGCAGAGCACAACTGGGTTACACCTTCCCAGAAAACCTGCTGCTCTTATCCCTTTCAAAGACAACAAAATGCTAGCAGTTTTCCCAAACTGAAGAACTTCAACCAGAGCAATAGCATTATTTTCAAAATAATCCACTATCCATGGAAACAGGCCTTAACTAGCATCTCTTTTGCAGATGTGTTTGCATGGGACATGTGGTGATTATATCTAATATTTAGGTACGGAATTGTGTAACCAATGAACCAAAAGGTGTTGTAATGAAGGAGAGGAAAAAAAGTACAAATACACTAGCTTCATTTACATTCAATAGGGAATATTTTGAATTGATACATAAGACAAAAACAGAAGAGCAATTACCACCCAGCCAGCATAGTGTTTGTTCCACATGATATGATCAAAGGATAGATATGTAAACATTTTATAATTATTGGATTACTGCTTTCCAGTTGGAGACAGCAGAGAGAAATAATGGGAAGGATGTGCTCGTACACTGTATGGCAATATATTAATTGGCAGTTTCAGGTTTTGTTCTTTTAGTTGTTTTGCTGAAAAAAATAACATGAAGACAGGACAGTGAAATATACCTGCATTCAGAGTGGTCTATAAATATTTTTGCGAAGGGATGGCAAGACTTTGCCAGGTAATTGTACCACTACTCCTAAGAAAGGAGAGAACTGCAAATATGCTGCCATTGTAGTATTACAACATCACATCACCTTACAGAGAAATGCATTCATAGCCACATACAGAGGGGTGGAAAAAAGAAGCACTAATCTCTCTGCACCATACAACTGGAAAACTACAGAAAGGAAAGGTTAAAGTGTCACAGTGGCGTGTGTTTGTTTGTTCTGCACGAGAGCCTGGCAGAGAAACTTTTGCTGTTGGTACAATTGTTGATGTGATCTGGAAAAATTGACAGGAGGTTCCAATGGAGTTATTCCCAACTCATCCATGTGCAAAGAAAGCATCTGTGTTCTGTTTTCACCAGGCCATGATGCTAGTAAGCTAGGTGCCAAATAAAGGAAAAGCTGTAGCATCATCATGTTGCACTGAAGACAACAAGGCTATTTCAGAAGAAAGCAAGCCTGATATTAGTTCATATTATAATCAAAACAAATCAAGCATGGACAATTTGGATCACCTAACCAGGCTTTATACACGCAAGAGGAAAATTTGGTGGTAGCCAATGGAAATATGATTCTGCTGTGCTGTGCTGAATGGCTGCATTCATCATTTAGTATTCAGAGTTCCCAGGCTCAAATTCTGCCATGCCCTGTAATTGTTGATTGTTTCTGTAGAATTAGTCAACAACTTCACTAAATAAAGAGCTTTTCAAGCTACAGCTTGAGTTGGATTTCAAGCATTTAGGATGGAAATGCCAACCTGCTTGCAGTTACTGCACTTGCTGAACAGCACAGATAAAAAAAGAAAGATTTAAAAGATTTTGTTTGTATCCACACAGCAATGAATAGTGAATGTCTCCACACCTAATTGTCATACATGTTGCCCTGACCATAAAAAAAAAAAAAGCTTAAAAGTTTATGGAGTTTTATAGAGAAATATGGAATAGCATAAAAAGTGTGAATCATGGAGGAGTACAACATACACAGTTACATAAACACAGCCACTAAATCTGTTTCTGATATTAAAAAATATAAAATACAGGTCTCTGCATTGATCCCAGATCAGAACAAAGTGAATTATTTTGGCCTTGTATTTAAAGAGGAACATAACAAGTTGCAATAAAATACCCTATACAAGAAAAAAAATTAACTGAGGAAAGAAATTAAGACAGACACCAAAGAGATTAGAGAAGAATGTGATAAATGAAAGAAAAGGGAAATCAAAAACCTGCATACAACTTTTAGCTTAAGAGGCTTAACAAATGCCTTTAGATTTTCTGTTTACCAAGCAAACGCTATTGAATGCTTGAGATCAGAAGACTGCTAATTTGAGCACAGGAAGCATATTATAGGACTGAACTGTAAACTGTCTGAAGGAAATACCAGAAGCAGTCAACAACAACAACAAGAACAAAAACAAACAAACAAACAAACAAAAAAAAAACACTAGAGTCCTGCTAAGAGCTCCTAAATGAATCCGGAAGCTTGAACTGATGTCCACAGCACAGAGGCCTTAATCTACATTTATTGTTGCAAGTCTAAAATGGTAGATTCAGATTGTCTGGCTCTTTTGCAATTCACAGTGCCAGCTTGTAGACTTCCAATCAGTCAGTGAATGGCACCTTTCCCACTACATCACTAAGCCAATGACCCATCATCGCGTCAGGGGCAGGGAGGGGCTGGTGTTGATGGAAGACGTGTGTTTGGATTAAGAAACCCGGCAATTATTCTTCAAAATAGATACATTGGACCAAGCACCCTGGCTAAGTGCAAGTACCATTTCATTTTGCCTACCCCAGTTTTCCCTGTGGTTTTAATTGAGAGCTATGCTGTTTACTGTCCATCCTAAAATGTTGAGTAATTCTGCCCTGCACGGCTGAACAGCTGCTGTGTTATGGCCCAGAGGTAAGTGATGAAGTGATCCCTCACTATCCCGTCCTGGCTTTTTCACTTGGGTACAGCATGTCTTACTTAATGTTTGTAAAGCACTTGGAGATCCTTAAATGAAAGGCATAAGAGCACAAAATAGCATCATCATTAGCTGTAAGGGCCACTGCAGAGCAATGGAAAAACATTCCTTTTCCCTGCCCATCTGGGGTTTTGCACACTGCCTAAGCAGCACTCCCATCCCCTGCCAGCTCAGAGAGCAAGAGATCAAATCTGTGCCTCTGGCATAATAGTGCAGAGTGCTAATTACAGAACTACCATAAAACATCTGCTGTAATGCATAACTATAATTCTCTAGCATGCACAAATACAGCACCTAGATGCTTGGAGCGTATCTCTGTAAGTGAATCATATGAACCAGAGTGTAAGCGGCCCTCAAATGAGTCTTGTCCTAGATGAAGGGAGGAAGAAGAGCATGGAAAGGCACGACCCCCCTGTGTGCTCCTTTCATGCAAAGGAAGTCACAACTGCAAGCTCTGCATTTGTAGAGAGGCAGGAGCAATGTCATTGAAGCTGCCCCTGTCTACTTCTAGAGCACGGTCAGCTACCTAAGAGGAAAGGAGGGTTGTACTTGAGAGCATGCAGAAAGACACTTCCCATTCTTGCTCAAGGATGCCCTAGAATTCATTTTCTACATGACATAGTGAAGCCTTTCCTTACTAGTGGAAGCCTCAGAGAGGTTAGGTTTCAGAATTAGTTATCCCCAAAGCACAACCTCTGAGACTTCCCATAAAAAGAAAGGGCCTCCCAATGCTTCCACATTGCCACTGCAGAGCTGTGGCTAAATAGGATGCCTTTGCTCCAAGAAAGCACTGGCATAGACAAAGAGCATATTAAGGATGAATGGAAATAAAGCTTCTGTTCATACACATTTGAAAAGGGGTACTTCTTATTTGCGCCTTGAGTCAGCAGTTACTGACTGTAGGGAAAAAGAATACTCATACACTTCATATTATGCTTTATCATTTTCAGGATTAGACAGGTATAGACACTGCCTTTACAACAGGGTGCTTCATCTTAAAGGATTTGGGATGGCCTGTCTGAAAACTCATTCCATTTATTGGGCTTATAAATAGGATGGAGTTTCAAGGGAAGTCATCAAATATTCCCTTATTCTCATCTGATGCGCATGGACTTGAAAAAAGCATCAGAAGGTATCTGCACTCTGCACTAGGGTCACAGAGAGAAATTATCTCCTGGAAACTTTGGGTTAGTGCGAAACTTCTATAAACTGCAGCCTTGGTGTGTCAAAGCATGTGTTTCAGTGCCTGCAGGAAATACACATCCTATACTATTATATCTCTCCAACATAGAAAGCACTTGTCATAATCACTTCTACCATTTAAAAATATTATGTTTTAAACATTAACATTAAAGCATATTTATAATATGGACCAAGATTTACAAGGAAATAAGGAATTAATTATTAATTCCAGAATAGCAATTTGTGGTACTATGACTAGCCCTGAAGACAATCAGACCAAAATGGGGCAGGGGGGAAGGGGTGGAAGCCATGTAAAGCCTCTGCAGAAGTTATGAGAAAGATATGGAAATGTAAAAAATGTAAAAAAATGCATTCAACTGTCCTGTTAATATCTAGAAGTAATAAATAAATAAATAAAACTAGAAGTGTAGAGATGTCACTTGTTCATGAGCAATTTCTTATGCATTAGGGGAAATGCATAAGAAAAGCTCTCCAAGCTTACTTTTCTCTCTGAGATGAATAAGGAGAAATTAAACACTTTTTGATGTAGCAGAAATGAAACATTTTTGATGCAAAGCTAGTCAGAAGTTAGAAGCTTTTGTGCTGAGTCATTCAGAGGTTATTTTGTCTGTATAGGAACACCTTCAGAAGTGTCCATATTAAAGTAAGAAGCTTTTACAATGTCAAAATTCAATATAAAACAAGACTGGCATGTGTGCTGGCTGTATAATATCCACATGAAAAATCTATCTGCCAAAAAATTGACCAACAAATTCTAAAAAGCCTACCAGACATGAACACCCCTTTACTATATTATGCTGTCAGTACGTCTAGAGGGAAAATCTAGAGAGAAAGGACAGGAAAATTTCAGCAATAAGTTGAAACTATACTTACAATTCAATGAACTAAAGAGCTTTCTGATACTGACCACTGTTTTAGTTTTATTAACATCTCTGATAAATTCATTTTCATTTAAGCAGTGTTATGTTTTTTTCTTTTTGTATTAGGAAAAATAATATCCTTAAATAACAAAAGAACAGATCAAGTGTGTTTTTTCAGTGCGTTTCTAAATCAAAAGCATCTAGAAAAAATTAGGCACCATCTTTGCAACCAAAATGCTGTAAGATTAATGAAGGGAAGTCTGTAATGAGCACAGACAGAAAATAAGACTATAAACGCATTTTTCTGTTTTCTTGAGGAAGAATTACTGGTGATTCCTGAACACTTCAGTCTGCTGACCCCAAAGGTCCTTTCCTTTTGTCTTTTAACATTGGAATTTGGGGGATTCAATTGACCACAGTGCTCCACTGCCTAAATCAGTTGGCAACCTAGCATGAAAGAAGTCAAGAGAAAAAACATTTTAAAAGGTGCTGCTTCCATAAAAGCCAGAGATAAAAATTTATTGCTTCTGTCCTCACCACTGACCCATTTCTATTGAAGACTGGATAGGATGATGCATGTGCGTACATGAGTAAAGCAAGAAAGAAAAAATATCTTCAGTAAGTGTATGTAAGGAATACACATGGAAATTTTCAATTGGGACTGTACAAATTTGTAGATGTCACTATATGACTTACTAGTTTTAAGATCAGATAACATAATTTCATAAACTCTTCCAAATAAAAGAATATACAGAATAAAATAAGAATACCATGTACAATGACTGTGTTAGAATGAAAAAAAAAATTTTTCTTGTAGGATCTCTGCTTGGTAATATGATGTCAAACCATGAAGGCCACAGGCTGTGCTTTGTTTGAGGTCTTTGGTATTCTTTTCAGACACAAGAAATTTATCAAAGCCTGAGAAACTGAATATGCAGCTTGGCATTGAACCCTGTGAGCTGCTGCGTATTAAGAGAGATCAGTATGCTTTTGAAATTTACTTTTGAGATTCCCTCCACCTCCCACCACTCATCACAAAGTAGAGAACAACTAAACTGTTGATTGTTTTAAATACATGTCTTTTCAGGAAGGGAAAAACTGGTAAGCCAGACCATAACTGTCAAGATTGTCTATTCTTAGACAAGGAGGGATAAAGGGATAAGGTACAACAAAATAAGAAGAATGAATTTCATGAAGGAGACTAACATATTCAGAGAACTGGAAGGCCTTATAGGGGGGAGATAAACCTGAAGCAGCTCTGGAGAGCTAACAGTTCCTTAAAGAAATTCTAACAAAGGAACAAAAAGAAACTAACCCAACGTAAAGGAAGGACAAAAAAAAATTAATTAGACCCCTGTTGGCTAAATCACAAGCTCTTTATTGACCTCATTTTAGATGAAGCCAGACTCAATTGCTAAGGATGGGAATAAAAGAATAGCATTAGCGTATATACAAGCAACAAGAAACAGTTCACTAGCCAAGAGCACAAACAATACCAAGAAGACATTCTAGAAGCACACTAAGAGGAGTAAGGCCAAAAACAAACAAACAAACAAAAAAAAAAAAACAAAACAACTGCTTCTTCAGAGAGAAGAAATAGTGACTGAAGGTGCCCAGAAAGCTAACGTCTCTATCTTCTTTGGCTTTAGTCTTCACTAGAAAAAAATTGAGAATTGATGTCAGCATAAGAAGGCTAGATCTGGGAAGGAAAAACTTAGAGAAACTTGTACTTTGTTTACAAACTGCATGAACCTGATAATTTTGTGGAATTTAAAACATTTAAAAGTTGGTTCACATTAACGTTTGTTTTTGAGCATGTCTAGAAAGTTGGTACAAACTCCAGAAAATTGGAAAAGATGAAATATAGCATGTATTGTTTAGTCAATTTAGTAGAAGTTATACAGCAGCCTTAACCTAGTCCCTAAAAACTACCAACACAATCAATTTTTCAGAGTTATCAGGAAACCAAGAATATGAGTAACCGTGAAGAACCAGTTACATCACATCTATATATTTGTGTTTTTTTTTTTTTTTTATAGTTTGATAGGTCTTCTAACCTTAACCCTTCTGTGAGTGGGACACTAGTAAGTGTCACACAGCAGCACTGCCCTGTGCTGCTTTTGAGGAAGTTAGAGGCATCAGTTTAAGGGAAACAGTCTAGATAGATCAACACATACGTTTATTGAACTGTCTTCACAGTACTTACCCATTACTAACACTTCCAGTAGTTTTTGAGAGACAGAATGGAGCAGGTCTACTGGAATATTATAATATATGGAATATAATATATGGAAAAGGCAGAAAACACAATACAAGAGAATATGATTTAAAATTATCTTAATCATCTTGTATATTGGAAGGGGTTTTCGTTGTTTTCTTTTTAAGAAAATCATTCCACACAGTCAGAAACAGTTAGGAAAAATGATGGTTGCAGAAATACAGGGTGGAGAACCAACTACTAAAAAGCTTCTCTGCAGAAAAATGTGATATAACAGGGGATCACAGAAAAAACATTAATCAACAGTGTCATTCTCTAGCAAAAAGTGGCCATCAAAGCAGGATTATAGATAGCAACATGAACTGTACTGCCTCTGTGTTTCATAGCAATCATATATTTTGCTGTAGCAATGGGTTCAGCCTTGGGAACTGTCCACCAGAAACATGTGTGTTACTTGCAGAGGCTCCTGAGGATCTGAGGTCTAAGATACAAAACGTACAAGGAAAGCTTGAACAAATTGGGATTGCTAACTGTGAAGTCTTCAAGTATATTACAAGCTTTTGCAGAGATAGAAGGAATAATTTATCCTCAAAGTCCATGAAGGAAAAGAAAAAGGAACAGACTAGAACTGCAGCCAGGAAAATCCACTTTCTATCACCAGAAACTTCTAAGAATATGCAAAATAAGCATTTTTCAGGAAATAAAGACAAACTTTGTCTCGTCATTTCCTTCTGTATCTTCCTTCAAGGCATCCTAAACTTACCGTTAACCCTATAATCCATTATTTGAAGTCAATTCCCTGCCCATTCAAAAATATTCTGTAAGTTACACTATTTCCTGTTACTATCCTGAAAGAATGTGGTGAATGGTGAAAATATTTTTGAAAAAGTTATAGTTTTTGGTTGCTACTCTAATTAGTATGATTGACAGATGTGACAGTATTTGCAAGAAGCAGTACTAAGATCTATAGTCTGCTCATGATAAAGAGTTCCAATTTCTAGTGTGCATTTTCTAGTTAAAAAAAAACTTTCATAAAGGCAAAAAAAAAAACACAGTATAAGCTGACCTCAGAATGCTTTCTACTCCTGACAAAGGTAAGACATTGGTCCTTTCACCTCCTGTAACTACATCTGTTTTCTGTTGCAGGGAGTAATATATGATATAAAAAATATTTATTATTTTTCTTGTGATTTAAATAAATTCTCCTGGGTTCTATCCTATAGTAATCTCCCTACAGTCATAAATATTTCATATAGTCACAGCAGCATTGGGTATGTGGGAGCATATTTGCTCTTTCGTATCACAGAATCACAGAATTTCTAGGTTGGAAGAGACCTCAAGATCATAGAGTCCAACCTCTGACCTAACGCTAACAGTCCTCCACTAAACCATATCCCTAAGCTCTACATCTAAATGTCTTTTAAAGACCTCCAGGGATGGTGACTCCACCACTTCCCTGGGCAGCCTGTTCCAATGTCTAACAACCCTTTTGGTAAAGTTCTTCCTAATATCCAACCTAAAACTCCCCTGGCGCAACTTTAGCCCATTCCCCCTCGTCCTGTCACAAGGCACGTGGGAGAACAGACCAACCCCCACCTCGCTACAGCCTCCTTTAAGGTATCTGTAAAGAGCAATGAGGTCACCCCTGAGCCTCCTTTTCTCCAGGCTGAACAAGCCCAGCTCCTTCAGCCGCTCCTCGTAGGACTTGTTCTCCAGGCCCCTCACCAGCTTCATCGCCCTTCTCTGGACCCGCTCAAGCACCTCGATGTCCTTCTTGTAGCGAGGGGCCCAAAACTGAACACAGTACTCGAGGTGCAGCCTCACCAGAGCCGAGTACAGGGGGACGATCACCTCCCTAGCCTTGCTGGTCACACTGTTTCTTATGCAAGCCAGGATGCTGTTGGCCTTCTTGGCCACCTGAGCACACTGCTGGCTCATATTCAGCCGACTATCAACCATCACTCCCAGGTCCTTCTCTGCCTGGCAGCTCTCCAACCACTCATCTCCCAGCCTGTAGCTCTGCTTGGGGTTATTGTACCCAGGTGGAGGACCCAGCACTTGGCCTTGTTGAACTTCATACAGTTGACCTCAGCCCATCGGTGCAGCCTATCCAGATCCTCCTGCAGAGCCTTCCTACCCTCGAGCAGATCAACACACGCACCTAGCTTGGTGTCATCTGCAAACATACTGAGGGTGCACTCAATGCCCTCGTCCAGATCATCGATGAAGATATTAAAGAGGACCGGCCCCAGCACCGAGCCCTGGGGGACGCCACTAGTGACCGGCCTCCAACTGGACTTGACTCCATTCACCACGACTCTTTGGGCCCGGCTATCCAGCCAGTTTCTAACCCAACGAAGCGTGCGCCAGTCCAAGTCAAGAGCAGCCAGTTTCTTGAGGAGAATGCTGTGGGAGACGGTGTCAAAAGCCTTGCTGAAGTCAAAGTAGACCACATCCACAGCCTTTCCCTCATCCACCCAGTGCGTCACTTTGTCATAGAAGGAGATCAGGTTCGTCAAGCAGGATCTGCCTTTCATAAACCCATTTATCATTTAAGTATCATTTAAGTATCATCAATTAAGTATCATTTAAGTATCATTTAAGTTGAAATAGTAACTGCCTTTTTTCTTTTTTTTTTTTTTTTTTTTAAGACATTCATTTATAGCAGGAGGGTGGGGAAAACAGACTGGATGACAATATTAAAATCTCTTGATCATCTGCAAATCTTCTGTTTTTTTTTTTTTTTATTTATTTTTTTTTAGGGTCAAAGAAGAATATATAAAAACAACAATTCCATCTTACTGCACCAAGTTTCCCAGTCTTGTTCTTGCAGGGAATACAAGAAGCAGGCAGTACTAGAAGAGGTCCCACACCACTGCTGGTTCCCAGGCAACACTGGCTCAACTCAGCTCCCACCAGCACATCCCCACCCCTCCTCCCAAGGCCTGCTGTGATCACTGACTGTCTTAGCACTGCATATGGGCTGGGTAGCACCTAAAAGAACCCAACAGCTTTGTAACAGGCAGTTTGACAAGTAAACAAAACCAAAATATCTCTTGCTCATTAGAAAGTGAGCTGTTTACATGACTAGAAGCCTTCCTTTGAATTTTATTTTAAAATCTTTAGAGTAAGACTTAGAAGGAAACAAATATCACTTTCCCCTACTATCTTATTTGCATTTTGTATTTTAGTATGTAGACAATTTATTAATATTTACAAATTTTATTTTTTTTTTTGTAATTAGCTTTAGTTTTTGCACTCATGGCTTCTGAATATTAACATTGTTTTTTATTGCTAGCATATTGGTCTGTGTCACTCTACACCCCTACCCCCTCAAGGTTGTCTCAATACACACTGGTAAAAGTTTCAGGAGATTTTATCTGATCCAAGGTATTTCTTATATAAAAAGAAAATCTAAAGAGTTCTAAGAAGAACATGGTTAGCTCTCTGCACAAGAATGAATCTCTTTCATGTAAGAGCAGATACCGTATATTTGTTTTTATAGAATTCCTGAATTTATATGTTCTGGACAAATTTCTCTCACACAATGCTTCACAGGAATGTGAAGATTATATATAATCAACAACATCAGCATGTAACATCCCCCAACTCTAACATTAAAAAAAACACCGTGTAGGTGCAAAATTTCCTTTCAATTACATGATTGTAAAAATCTTCAGAAACACTTGAACATCAACAATAAAAAATTCCATTTCACTGTAACAAAATATTTTGTTCTGCCCAAAAGAAATGATGTGGTGAAACTTAGATATTTAAAAGACTGGGTTTGAACCTGGAGCATGTGTGGATGTGCTGAAAAGAAATGAGAACACCTTGTTCATATTCAGTTACAAATGTAATAGATGAATTTGCAAATTTTTAAGCCTACCTGTGTCAGTATAGTAACTGTTTTGAGCCATATAAGATGACACCAGGATGACATCCGGCTACTGAGAAGTTCCTTACACTGGTCATTGATAGGCAAGGATTTCAGAAAAGGTCCTGAAAACAGTGCAGTCCTACATGAAGAGAATTCCTGATCCTAGCGTTAATTACTAGAACAAACAAACAAACAAAAAAAAACTGAGCAGTTCTTTAGCTAGGGCAAAGGAACCATCAGGATCCACAGACCCTGCCTCTGGCCCCTCAAATCCCACAGTGGTTCTGGAGAAAGGACATCTCTACTGGAAAGAAAACTCTGCTTTTTTTGATGTTGCTGTACCTCATGGCATCTTACAGCACACAAAGGCTGCTGGAGTGCAAAGACATGGAAAAAAAAATCATCAGGACAGCAAAGGTACTGACAACTGGACTGGGATGAGAAAACGTGAAAATCTGTGAAACCAATGAGATGTGGTGGAACAACACTGGCAAACACTGACAAAAGAATATATTTGCTGAAACGATATGGTTGCTGAAATAGTGAGTGACAGGATTGCCAAGGAGAATTAGATGGCTGGGTCACTGGCCAAACAACAGGAAAGTTTCATGGCTATAAGATTACGCATGACTAATGCTGTGATGGGAATGGAATTTGCTCAAGAGGAACAGTGTTAAACTAGCAGGAAATTAGGGAAGACAGCAATTGCACACCCCTGTTCAAGATGGAGGCTCAGAAAAATATCAGCTATTTATTACTTTTATATAAAAGATGGAGCCAAACAGTAACCCACAGGTACCAAGATTAAGATCTATTTGAGATGAGTTTCTCATCTCATGACATTTTGTAGACAAGAAAAACAAAGATGAAGATTAATCTGGCTACTTTAAGAATGTAAAAGCATTACATGGAAAAGGGAGATAACAAAAAATCAAACTGCAACTGAAATTGCCTATATCCAAAGCCACTATTAGTTCTGCCGATGTCAGCATACACTGGGGTTGTGGTGCTCCATTGACTCATCACCCTATAAAGAGTCCATCTTCAAACAGAGGCTTTTCAAGCAGAGGCTTGGTGTGAGAAAGAAGCAGAGCCTCCAGTTTAGCTGCAATTAGGAGTATCATAGACAGCAAGTGTATAAAGAACATGTACTTGCTCTGAGAAAGAGCAAATGAGAAAAGCTTTGAGCTGGCGACTGTGCTGGGTCTAGAGGTGGTTTGCTTCATTAACCTCCCAGTGATGGAAATGGTGGGCGATAGCAGGAAAAATGTAAGTTGAAACAGCTCAAGGAAAGATGACAAGAAATCAGAATTAAGATGAGATGTGACAAGGAAGATTTCAGAGCAAAGGAAAAAAACAGGGAAGGAGAAGATGCAAATAGGAACTGACAGTAAGAAACTGCTTGGGATCGTAAATGAGCTCAGTGGAAAGAAGCGTGGCACTCACTAGGCTGGAACCACTGAATTATGGGATTACACTCCCAGAACTCAGCACAGCAGCATCCTCTCCCGGCCACCCAAGCAGCTCTAGATTTATTATACTGTACATCTCCCTGCCTGTCCTTGTAAAAGCTTTGAAGTCAATGCTGAATGGAAAATTAACCAACCCCTCTCTCATCTCTTCGTTTCTCATTAAATTAGTGAGAAAATGTAAATGTTACTTTCTTCCTCTGTCTCTCTTTTCCAGTTGTTGACATGTCATGAGCTAAAGCGAGAAGATTTAATTCAGAGCTTTGTGCTCTCTTCAAAAGTCAGTGGCCTTCACAGGTGCTAGCAGGAAATATTCAAACTGCAGCACCTTTGCTTTCAGCTGGTGTTGTGACCCATGTCCATAATACACAAAGGAAGAACTTAAAATGAAAGGCAGTGGGGTGCTTATGAAAGCATTTCTTTCCTGGGTTCAATAGTATTCTATGATAAATTCATATAAGGGCAAACCTTTTCTAGGACTATTTCAGAAGAACTCCTACATGGAAACACTTGGAACAAAGAAAAATCACAGAGCTGCAAATGGAGTATTCTCCATATAATTCTTGAAAAACTTTGAGTTTTTCCTCTTTTTTTTTTTTAAAGGTGAAGAAGGAGAGGGAGTTTAGCTTACTGAGCCTTCATTAGATTTCTTGGTTTCAGATTTTTTTTTAGCGAGTGTAATTTTCAAAGAACCAGAACTGTTTAAAGCCAGAAGCTTTTTTTTATTATTATTTATTTTAATGCCCAGAATGAACAGAAAAGATGCAAAGGAGATGCCCCTTTAATGGAAGAAAAACCCTGTGCTTTCCTTCATCTTGTTTCCCTTTGCATTTTATCAGGTCTTTCCTCACAGAAATAATAAAAGTAAGAAGTATGGCCACCATCTATGTGGTTCTTCTGTTTTAATACATTATTCAGACAAGAAGAAAAAACAGTCTGACAGGTTTCATTCAGCTGCTTACATCCATTTTCACTGAGGTGGGATCATACATTTAGGACCAAGCATTCCCATCGATTTAGCCTTTTAAGAAATCTAGGATTCATCCAGTATCACCACTCTTGGCCTCAGGACTGAGTTCTGTATGATGCCTTATCTTGTCTTTCTCCTCTGCCCAAAGGGCCACATGCTGTTTTAAAAACAGAGGTAAAAACCTATTCATTCCCAAAGAAAGCTTCAACTCTTAGAAAAAGAGAGCCAGATTTGATTTATTGGAGTGCAGTCTGAGACACCCACATGGCAGAGATTTCTGCAGCAACCTTTTAGGAGATACAACAATTTGCTCTGCTGTTCTTTCCCTGTGCAGTGTTTGAAGTGGTGCTGTATATACTATATGGCAAACTACACTTTTGGTTCACAGCTTTCCAGTGTGATACAGCTGTACCTAAAATTCAGCAGTAGCCTTGATGCCCACCAAGTCCCTGCAGGTCCAACAGCTACCACCTGTTTGGGGACAGAGTCCCAGCTCCACCAGGGAAAGGCATGTTACGTCAATTCTAGGGCTTATGGCCCCAGGTGAGACAACTGACCCTCTGCTCTTCACATGCATCAATCAGCATTCTGATAACAAACACTACCAATGATATCCTGTTTTGATATGATATCCTGCCAATGGTATCCTGTTAGAACTCAGAATCCATCTTACCCAGTTCTACAGGGATGCTGCCTGGCAGATGCTAAAAACACCCGATCCACCTGGCCAGCAAGAAAGATGTTGTGTTGGAGCTAGGAACATCTAGGCACCACTCCTCCACCTCCACTCTCCTTTGGGCACCTCCCATAGGCACGGTTCCCAATATATAACAATTTTGTTCTCTTTTCTGTTTTCCTCCACATCTAGAAAGCCTCTAGTCCCTGTGGTCCCTCTCCAGGGCTCTGGAAGGTCTGCTCCTGTGCTGAAGCACACAGTGGGAAATTCTGGTGCTGCAAAATTCAAAAGCAAATCTCTCAATGGCTAATTAGAACCAGCATTTAGTGTACGTTTCACTTAACTCTTAGTAATTTTCTACTTTTTTGGGGGTGAGGGGCAGCAGGGAACACAAAATCCTGTGATACAGCTATCTATGCTACCTACACACTGTACAGTCTGGCAACTAGGAAAACATACCACCTATTTTCCTTCTGTTTCCATTCCCTTCAGATTTATTTAATCTTTTGTTTTTCTTTCAGATTCTGAAACTCTTAAGTAATCATAAAAGCTCTTGAAGAGTGAGGTCCTTTATCTTTCCACAAAATTAGTACAGAAAAGGTTACTTTCCTGTGCAGCTGGAGGCATACACTTAAAAGTGAAAGAGTGGCTCATTCTCCTCAGCCAGCCAGTTCTCAGCCAAGAATCTAACAAAGAAATAATTTGTGTTTATTTGAGATGTTATTCCCCACGTTGTATCACATATTCACAATGCTCTAGAGGAACAATAGAAGACAAACCCTGCCCCAGGAAACTTAAAAATAATGAATTCATGGTTCTTCTCTCCCTCCAAGAATTGCATACTAGTTATTATGGAAAAAAAACCATTAAGAGCTCAACGTTACAGGGGGGAGTCAGGCTGAGGAACAATGCTCTTTCTTCTACCCACATACCCTTTTTTACTTCAAGGGCAAGAATGCCTACTCCCATCTCCTGCTTGCTGTGAAGAAAAGAGAAGGGATACAGCAGGGAAATAGAGTCTGTGGGATGAATGAACTGAGCCAGTCTTTCTTCCCACCTGAGCTATGGAGGGGCTGCTATGCTGAGGAGCTGGAGACATCTGCAAAGAAAATGCTTTGCCATACAACCTGTGCTTTCTCTCAGCTCCCCCTCCACCTGCTTATGCAGCAGGTGCAGGATCTTCTCCCCATGAACACCCGCAGTCGTCAGCATCCATGTGGAAACACGGGCATTGAGCCTGCAAGGGGGGAAATCCTGAGAGAAAGATGAGATTGAGGGCAGGGGAAGTAAGTGGACAGTAAGTGGAAGGAGCAGAGACCTTTAGGACAGAGAAAGAAAGATGGACTGGGTGAGAATAAAGGGAAACATAGATGAGAATTAAGCTCTTGAAGGCAAAGGGTGAGATTTGGGAAAAGAAAATAAGACAAAGCTAACCAACACCAACAGATCATGAACATGTTTGAGAGAGCTGAAGAAGGCCTTTCCTCATCTTCACTTTTTTTTATTTAAAGTTATTCTAAGAGAAAATTACAATGTTTGGGAGATTGAATAGGAACAAACTAGAGGCCATGACACAAATAAATAAAAATAAGTAGGTAGGGCTAAAACATGGCTTTCTTAAAAAGGATAAGAAAAAAATCTTGTAGCGCACTAGTGATCCAGGCCTCCTATTGATTGTGTAATGTATCCTACTTAGTATCTATAAGCATTTTAGCCAAAATCCACTGATACATAGCGGTTTGTGAAATACCAATGTTATCTATGCAAAGGTCAGACAACACTAACACTAGCTAGCCAGCTGCAATCATGAAATGGATAAGAATTCATGCAGTTGAAGCAACGACTTGAAAGTGTTGAAAGTATTATGACGAACATCTTTATAGTTCTTTTCCTACAAGCATATAGTTGCATATAATGCATATAGGCATAGTTTCCTACAGCTGCATATAGTTGCAGAAGAGTTTTTTTTTTTTCCTAACAGGGGAGAGAAAAAAAATCAATAGATATCCTCCAAATTTCTCAAGTCTACTTTATTATTACTATTTTTTTTTTTTTTTAAAAAAAAGGAATTAAAGTGACAATAAGGATATTCTGCTTCTAGCCAGAATTACTTCTGTCTCAGGTTATACAGTCAGAAAAGGGAAATAATGCCCAGGCTACCTGGCTTATTAGCATGTCCAGGAAGAGAACTGACAACTTGTTAACTGTGCCTTCTGCTTCCCCTCTCCAACTCACTGATAGAAGTAGCTGAGCCAACAGGAGCTGAGGGGGAAAAACATCTATTTACTACAATATGGTAGCAGTAAATTCTTCCCTTCTCCAAGCAAAAAGGATGAAAAATGGTTCAGAGAATTATCTAGTTCACAATGATTCCTGGACCTCCTTAGTCACACAGTATTTTAGGTTATTCTTAAAATGTGGTTTCTATTCACTAAACATTTATCTAAATGTCATTGATACTTTCTTGAACTAAGATAGATATGTTATTTGATTTCAATTTAATAAGGAGTCTTATAAATTCTAACCAGCAGAAAGTTTGAGGTTGTTATTGAGATGCCAGAAGTAACTGAAGAGATTGAGTGGGCATGTGTCTTTGCCATATTTTGAAATTTGTAAGCAATTTCATTATGCTTATTTGCACAATAAAGTGAAAGCAGGTGTGAAACACTGGTAAGATTCATCTCTTTGCTACAAGGAATGTTTGCCTCTTTTCCTTATTTATTCAATCTGTGATCCAGAATTCTGTCTCGAACTTGCATATTCTTCCCTGGTTGAGTTTTTTTTTTTTTTTTTTTTTTTGTTATTAACAACACACTCAAGGAGATTTGGGGGACAGAGATTCTACAGGTGACTGCTTCTAATTTCTGTTATGAGATAAGCAGAACTAAAAGTCTTCACAGCCAATTTCTGTGTACAGTAGTGACTTTCTCCACAATATTTGTTATTCAGTACAACATTTTGCTAATGCTACACAATATTTTTAAATATGAAAATACATATTGAGATGACAGATGAGTGTTCCATAACTTTCATCCTTGGACTAATGATTCTTTGTTTGCATCGACACAAGGAATCATAATGGTTCCTGAAAAGTTGGTATGGTTTGTCACATCTCAGGTCTATCAAGATCTCCCTATTTTCTGCTATTTTCAATACAAAAGAAAACAAAAAATGCATTAAGTTTTAGAAGCTTAGCTTAAACCTTAAAATCAAAATAGTTGACATAACTCTAGATAAGTCTTTATATATGGACAGAGTGATCAATATTACCCAAACAGGCCTGGAAATGTCTTCAAGGTACAGTCACAGAGTACATTAACATTTAACCTACAAATAAAGGCACAAAGGCTTATTATTCAAAGTCAGCTTGTAGAGCAAACACTGCAGTTGTCATCTGGCAAGGCAGAAGTGAAAATATTGGTACATTTAGCATACAAGGTCTCCTGTTTTTTAAACCAGTGAAAATACATGCCTAATTTTTCATTCACTTTTCCATGCTGGGAAAAAGTATTCTAGTCATATTAACACTCACAGAAAAGATGAAAGACTAGTAGAGCCTCATCTGGAATGCCTATACACAGCAGAAATAGTAAGGTCTTATGTTTCCTTTTGGCTAGGAATATGGCAATTCAAAATTAAATGTTTGGTTACTTAATTTGAAGCCAAGATGACTGAATTCCTCTTAACAAAAAGGTTTATTGATATACTTTGAAGACCTCATGAACATCATACACAGTAACACAGAAAAATGAGACTAGAAATTTTAACTCAAATATAGAACGTTGCAAATGATCTAAATGGCAATTCATTCTGGCTTTGTCTTTTGCACCTTTTTTCACTTGCTGTTTGTTTCTCTAAACACCTATGAGACATAGGGCAGATGTGTGGAAATGAAGGCCAGTATACTTTGGCTTGATTTGAGGAATTCTATGCTCTGGTTGAAAGCCTCCAGGGTTATGCAAGCACCCAGACAGTAGCACACAACATTATGAGAATCCCCAAAGATTAAATTTTGGCTAGTTAATCTTTTATCTAAAGCTTCATTTGGACACTAGTTTATTCTGTTAGCCCAACTACATGAATTTGCATATTCTCTTTCCGTGTCTCCTCTTGAAAGTTTCTACAGCATACATATCTCTAGCAAGATACATTCTGCTGTGACACCTTGAGAGAGGATTTGGGGAAGAGGGTGAAGAGTGAATCTTGCTCACAGTTGCTTTTATGCTTTCTCAAGAAGATAAGAATACAAAGCTATCAGAAAGGCAATCACTCAACTTAAGCCAAAGCAAAGCCTGCACTAGCACCTACCCACATACAAGTAGTAAGAGCCATCCACAAATTATCCACAGGTCTAAAGGAATCAGCAAAACATTTTAGTTTTGCCCCAAAATTGCAAAGCTAACAAAACATATCATTCTCCAACAGGTCTTTCCACGCATTTATTGAGGCAGGGAAATTAAGCTAATTCAAAAAGCTCTTTGTCCTGGCAGAATTGTCTCAGCGATTTACAAAGATGTGACAGAGGGCAACAGTTTGCCGTATTACCAGCACTGAGGCCTGGACCTCATAACGGCCTTGAGATCTATTGGTGTATGCCACTGTGAGGAAAGATGACTTCCCCGTTTCCATGGAAGTGGATATTTTGGTCCCTCTCTCAGCAATTCTGTCATCAGAATAACAAACCCCAACCAAGTCACCAAGTTAATGGTAGCAAGGATTTGTCCATCAACCTCAAGGAACAGATGTAAAGGTAAAAGCAGAAAAACATTTTTGCTTTTCACATGGCCATGGCATATAATCTTTAAAAACAATCTATATGTCACAGTTGGCTGGAGTCAACAAGAGACCCTTATCACTGGCACTTTGAAGTCAGCAAGACAATGGACATGCTGAAAGACCAACCATATTTCTGTGTACAAAAAAAAACTATATACTGATTGCAAAGAACAAAGTAACAACTTTTTTCCATAAAGCCCAACATGAAAATACTTGTCTTTTAGACGTGTTAGTATTAATAATCCAAATGTCCTCTCTGAAGTAGAAAAGAGGAAACAACAACAGTAGCAGGGCTATTTGATTTTTTTTTTTCCTGCAGAACTTTTAACCTAGGCAGGCATAGAATTGCACAAGTAAAATCCCCTACATACAGGAGACAGTCTGAACTTCCTGTAACATGAGCATGCACACATTAATCGGAAAAGGTTCTGCACAACTAAAAAAACTAATGAATAAAAATCTATATCTGGAAATGAAGTACTGCTAAAATACACACTGCAGGCAAGAAAAAAAACAGTAATGTTTTACCTGGTAGCAATTGTATCTGGATGGTAACTCTAGACCTAGGAATTCCTAAATCCGTAATTCTACAAGCTTACCAGAAAATGTTTTCCCTGCATTATATTCAATTTTATATACCATCTTCTCACGTTTTCATATTACAAAGAAAAAAAGTCCTTCGTACTTTTAAATTTGTTCAGTTACATTCATCTTTACCTCTTGAAAAAGATGTTGTGATAGCTAAATGGGACTTCATAATATGAGTGAAAAAAGCATGGAGAAAAAAAAACAGTTTTGAGCCCCTATTTATCAGCCTCAGGTATTACTTCATTTGCTCTCCTTTCTTGTTGAACATTGTTGGGAATTTCCCTAGTTTGTGTGCAAGCATCAGTGACCACTAACAGATTTTAGTAACTGAGAACAGCAAAAGCACATTAACAAACTAACCCAGTCATCTTTCCTGCTAGGGATGCTGATATCAAACAACTTCAGTCTCACTTCACCTGAGCAGAACAGAGACCTAATAACCTAATGAAAAGGGGTAACCTAATAACCACCAAAAAAGGGGTATAGCACACAAAAGGTGGTTGGAGGAAAATTAAAATACAATTCTTTCACACCCATGAAGGTATGAAACCATGATTTCTCAACCAAATCAATAAAATAGAGTCAAGCAACAGGAAAATTTCTTTGCACAGATACTACCAGCTTCTGAATAGTTTTTTTTTTTTTTTTTTTTTTGTCAGAAAGGGTCATTGCTTACTTACATTCAGAGTCAGCTTACAAGGCCCCTTCTGCCATACTCTAATTTCAACAGTGTTCAGCCTTCTGCATAGACTTCTCCATTGCATCCAAGGATAGATTCTACTGCTCCCATTTTTTTCAGAATTTGGACTCATGAAAAAATTAACAACTTTCTCTGAATAGTGAGGACTGGTGGGAACTGGCAGGATGCCCCCTGACAAAGCAGGATAGGAACACCCTGCCTGAACTGGTAAATCCTGAGGGAGTCCAGACACAAAAAGCCAGGAAGAGGAAGGGGGCGAGCAGAGACAAGGACAAGTCACCCATGTGCAAGGTTGGACTCAGAATAGGCAAAGCTATTCTGGAGTTGCAGTTGAGACCTGAGCAGAGCAACAGAGTGTCTGAAAGTACATCAGTGGTAGAACAAAAACATAGGAAAAATGTGAGCCTGTTAATGAATAGGGAATCTACCTGTATATGAGAAATATAGAAGAGGCCAAGGTATTTAATATACCTTCTTTTCATCAGTCTTTGGAATGGAATACTTGAGTAAGCCCAATATGCACTGGTCCACGGAACTGGACAAAGCATACCTAAGCATACTAGCCAGCATCACCATGAGACCACTTGTATCATCTTCAAAAGGCTGTGGTAACTCTTTTGGTCCCCAACGAGTAGAAGAAAGCAAACATTATTGCCATCTTAAAGGAAAAAATACACCACACAATTTAACCCCAACTAAAAGAAAAACAAAAAAGCCACTTAATTCCCTGCATCCTAGCCTTGCCATTCTATAAGCCATTTGGGCACCCTTAAGTGCCTGAGCAAATTATTTACCAAGTCCTCATGAGACATGTCGATGCATGTGAAGGACAGAAAGGTAATTGGGAACAGCCAGTGCAGATTTACAGAATTGCATTTGAGCAGTGTGATTACCTACTATGATGAAATGGCTGGCTCTGAACCAGGGAAAAGTAGAGAATGTCATCTACTTTTGCTTTCTAAAGACTTTCACTAGTGTCATCAGACAGATAAGTCAGAGTGACTGGAAATAAGTAAGTGGACTAAGGTGGGTGAAACACTGTCCAGACTTTCAGGGTCAATACTTTAAAGTCAAATTGACAGTCATAGTTTTGTTTTTTAAATGACTGGTATTTCTTCAGGTTTGATGTTGGAGTTAATGATTTGAGACATCTTCACCTGTGATCTGGTCAATGGTGGTAGGGGGCATACCTCAGTAAGTTTGTGGATGGCACCAGACAGCAGAAGGGAAGGAGGCTGACACACTGAAAGACAGGACTGCCATCCAGAGGGGCCTTGACAAGCCCAGAGAAAGGATCAATAGGAAGACTCAGTAGGTTCAACAAGGGCAAATGGAATTATCTGCATCTGGAACAGAATGACACCAAGCAACAGTACGTGCTGTGGGGCTAGAAAGTGTCTTTGCAGCAGAGGCAGCTTACATTAGTTACACCATAGAAAGTGCCTCTTCCATCTACTAAAAGCAAGCCTACCTCATACACCAGCTTAAACATTTCATTCAATTTCCCAGCCTAAAAATAAATTGCTGTAATCTGATAAGATGTCAGAAGGAAAATGAATATCAGAAAGAAAATCTGTCATAATATAGACTAGAAGCAACTAGAACAATATATTTCAGAGGTTTTCCTCCTCTCCTAAATTCTGAGACTGGTCATCTGAACTAGCCAGAACAGAAAAGGGGACAAAATATATAAATAAAAGTCTGATGACCCATGACAGCCAGAGAGATGGTGAACAAGATGCAAATGAAACATTTATCAGGAGCCAAAGTGTAGACATGCCAGACATCCAATCTTCAAATAAGTTTTATCCTACAATATGCTATTGACACTGTCACTCATAACTTTTTTCTTTCCATTAAATGAAGTATACATGCCCTCTACTTTTTATCTGAGAATGTAAAATCAACTTTGATATTTAGAGAAGAGAAACTAGGCTGACCAGTTTGCAGTGCATAAGCTCAAGTAGGCTTCAGTAGAAAACTTATACAAGTTTATACCTATATTGCACTGCTTTTGTTAGACAGATTGAGTTCATGTTCTGCAAGTTTTTCAAAAAGCAGAGCTAGCATCAAAGTGAGAAGTGCCCAGCTTCCTGTTCACTTTGTAGTAGTTTTGCATTTTCAAACAGTGCATAATCATACGTGAGAAAATGGAGTCAGCCAGAATTATTTTTGTTGAACAGCAAGTTATATGTAGAATTTCCATTATAAGGAAAAAATAAATAAGGAAAAAAAAAATACAGGCTCTCCTTGCTTTGGAAAAAGTACACTAAGACTTCCTCGAATTCAGTTCTGTAATATTTTCATATAACTATGCTCATCTCTGTGAAACAAGAGGACAAGAGGGCAGATAGACTAGACTTGGAAGTGCTGGTAAGATGAGAAAAAAAATGGCTAAAACACAAAGCATTGGTTCTCAGATGCTGCTACTAAAAATCATTAAGATATCTTCCACCACGAGTACCTGGTGCTTTCCATTTGTTTACAAAACTAGTGATCTGAGCTTTGAACACTACATTTGAATTAGTTCACCTGATCAGATGAACCAGCACAGCTCCAAGTGAGGCAATAAAGCTAAATGAATTTACAGATGCTAGGGACTTTGTCTTATGCTGCACCCATCAGAAAGAATTTTCTAATTAACTTTAGAGGCTCAGCAATGTCCTCACAAGGATTTTCCCAAAATCATCCAGTATTGTTACTTGGTCAAGTATAGCAAGAAGGAAGGGGTGGGACTGCAAAGCCTACTGACTGTCCCCACACACGCACAGAAATTTCTCCCGCCCTCACCAACAGCAGCTGGCAGGACAGTGAGTGAGGCTTGTCCACAGAGGAGAGCAAGAAACCCAGGTGCTGCACTGCACGTCCTCTGCTGTCAGCCTTGACCATCACCCAGCAGCATGAGCAGATGCCTGGTATCTCATTCTGTGGCACAGCTACAGGAGTAAGTTGGGAGAACAAGGAAGAACAAGCTGTTTTTGCCCAACATGGCTTCTCTAATTGCCTGAGGATTAAGCTGCCCCAAGATATGAGTGTTCCCCTTTCCTGATACCCTGACCTGTGCTGCAGCTGCTCTATGACAATGCCCAAGGACCACTGCAAGAAACACCAGAACTTAGACCTCCACCTGGTCACCAGCTAAAATCAGCATCTGCACTCTCTACTCCAGCTCCCAGGATTCAGAAGGCCACACCAGCTAAGCACAAGCTGATCTTTTCTGGAGCATCAGCAAAACTATTCAAATATTTTCCCTGTATACATCCCAGCAGGTTTTTCTCCTTTATCATACAGACTGTATAGCTTCTAAGTAAAGTACCAGTATTTTAACTTTGCAGAAGAAAATCCTGTTTTTAATTTTCAATTAAAAAACTTCCTCAGTAATAGGACTTCCAAGAGCTTACTTTCAGATGACTAATAAAATTCAAAACAGGTCTCCCTGATTTGTTTCACTGGTACAATATTCCCTCTTAAACTATTGCCAAAGCTCCCATTCTAAGACACACAGAAGTTTTTCCCAAAGTATCTTCCTCCCTTATTAATATAAGGCATTACTCCCAGGTCTGTCATTGCAGCAGGTTTTCTTTTTGCTGACCACAAACTAATCATACACAGATCTCCAGCCAAACACTGTTGCTAGCTTAGTTTTCTTCTCCACTTAGAGAGTTCAAAATTCACAGAGGTTATGTCATATCTTCTGCATTATTGTACACACAGTGCATTACAATTATTCTGCTAAACCTTAAGCAATATTAGCATATATAACTAGCAATCCATTTACTACCATGTTGTAGAATTAAAAAACAATGTGTAATCTGGATTTTTTTTTTGTCTCATTCTTTTCACCCTCTAGGTGTTACAATTAATTACACCAGTGTTGTTTTTTTTTTTTTTTTTTTTTTTGCAAGTATTATTACAGTTAATGATGATTAGTGTAGATAATTTTGTTAGGCTCCCATTCCCTAGCTTAGGGGTATCACTTTCATTCTAAAGTGTTGTTTCTTATCTAACTTTGAAAATGAGATTAGATACATTTAAAATGATGTTTCTTATATTGTCTAACTATGTAGATTTATATGGTAATTTAAAATCTGATAAGCTATGAATGGCATAAGACTGCAATAAAGCAATCACAGCAGCTGACACTTTGAAGAGAATTAAATTGAGTCTTGCTTCAAAAGAAAGACAAAAAAATATGTACTACTACATGCTGGGGACCAGAGTGCTAGGGGAAACATTTATGGCTAGAGAGTCATTACTTAACTTACATGCAGTGCCCTCATTTTCTCTGCATGACTGGACAGGTGCATCCATTATGTGTTATTTCGGGAAGAGGAATAAAGGAAATAAATGGTCAAATACGAAGACCTGCCTAGAATGAGATTGACTGTGAGGATTTCTGTGATGGGGCTTGGATTACAGGCTTCTCCTGATGCAGTTCTCTTTACATACTTTTGAACAGACACAGATGGGAGAATAAGGGAGGAGTGACCCCAGTCCAGTGGATACAGTTTCTTCTAGAAATTCAAATGCAGGCATGGCAAAAAAAAAAAAAAAAAAAAAAAGAAGAAAATATTGCCTTCAGATTTAAATGCAGCTTCTAAACCAAAAATGGAAATTAAGTTACATATATGAACTCTGCATGGAAATGCCCATTTCAGTGTACGTGAAAGGGAACCAAGAAGTGCAATGCGTGCTCTTTGTGAAGAACGATGTCCCTTGGGACCATCAGATAGCACAAAATTTTGCAGAATGGGAAGCTCTACTCTGATTTTCTTCATACAAGAAGTTTCCTATCACCTTCCCTAAGAAGGTATACCTATTAGGTATAGGTTCTTAGATGTTAATGTGGTGCTTCAGGGAGGTGATAGGATGGAAGAGACTAAAGGTATGGAGATGAGAGACATATCAGTTTGAACTGTAGCCCTTGAACCCTGGAAACACAGCATAGGAGCCTCCAAAATCTATAGCAGGAAGGGTTCTACACAGGTCTGAGGGGTACAGAGACACCAGGGTATCATTATCTTAGACACTTCAACAAGCACCTTTTCTCTCCCAATGAATGACGCCAGGCCCTCTTCTCCCTGTCTCAAGGCTTCAGAGAAAAAACATCTGATTACAGTCCCTCTTCATACATTTGCCCTCCTAATGACATGCTTTGGCTATGACACAGATTGACTGGTGACTGGAGAAGGCTACAGTTGCATTATGTGACCTTGCTGGAATGTATAGTAGACGGGCTTTGAAAACGTGGGTTAGATTGGCAAAGGGAGGGATGGGCTGTGCCTTATATAAATCTAGTTTTTAGCAAGGGGAAAAAAAAAAAAAAAAAAAGCAGATACACGTGTAAAGTCAGTGCATCTTTAAGGGCAGCTGAGTCTGTCTGAAAAGCAGTAGTATTTGTGATCTACTTGTTTTCGTTATACAATCCATGTATTTATGACCAGATGGTGATCAAACTATTATAACCACTGTTCTTGCAGATTTTACATCTGAATAGTAGGCACTGCTCTACCAGACAGCTGAGCCACAACACATCCCTTTCCTGGCTACACAGCCTGATTAGTTATCTGAAATAAAGAGGATAATCTTAGGTGAAAGTGATGGAGTTCCTTTACTCTGGAACAGGCTAGTCCTGAGCTAGCAAGCAGAATTCTCACAAGAAATAGGTAGTAGGTAGTGTGATTCTCCTTCGCTTTTAGAAAATAGTTTTTGTTTTCTACTTTTTCCTCCCTGAAGTCCTACGCATGGCTGGAATAGTTGGGATAAGGGCCTGAAAAGGAGTTCCTGAACCATGGAGGAATATGCCCTCCATTAGCTTTAATGGGAAAATAAATAAATAAAATTATATATATATATTTTTATCTCCCAAATGCAGTCTATGTCTGCAAGAGTTCAAGCACTTCCTAAGTTAACCAGAGTTTTAAGGTATGAATCCTTTTCTCTTAAAAAAGAAGTTTTCTGAGCAAATGCTAGCTCTAAGAACTCAGATCTGTTTGTTTGCAAGTCATTTGTCATTTTATTATTCGCTTTTTCTGCAAATTACATCCTCTTAGGCTGGGCTGTTAGCTCAACTGTGCTTCTGCTCCCCCTGCCTTTTTCTGCTTTCTTCTTCTGCCCTCTACACACTATTTCCTTCCCTGCTGCAACCTGGGCATAGCCTCCATCCCTCCTTTCTTCCAAAAAAAAAGATCCTCCCAACACAGGGCACTGCACCCAGGCCAGAGCTAGCACCAGGCACCTGCCTCCCACTCCTGCCTCTTCCCAAAATACACAGCACAGAGTGAACAAATAAAAGCAATATCCTCCCTCATAGTCCCAAATAGATTGTGAACAAGCAAAAGATAAAAGACTTTGAGCAGATACCCCTGAATTAAGAAGTAAATATTACACAGAAAAAGATAAGCTTCAGCTCTTAAATCACTTAATGCTTCCCCTGAAGTCACAGATCTACCACAGGCCAGGGAAGTCAAATCCAGGCTGTTTTAAAAGATGAAGGCAAGGAGGAACACTGCAGGCAGGACTCAGCTTTCCATCATGCTCTTTCATCTCCAGCAATCCTTGTTTCTCATCTGACACATCTCTGCTGTAGTCTGCAGTGCTTTTAATATCAGAGATACATGCAAAAATTTTCAGTGTCAAACCCACAGCAACAAAGAGTTCCAACAATTTTTGTGAAATACATATTTTCCCCCTGCCTGGTCAAACTCTTTAGCAGTATCAGTTAAATAGAGCTGCATAAATCCAATATAAATCAACTGTTTCGCTGTTCTTCAGCTTGGAACTCTTAAGTATCATTATGCTTTCATACTGCTCTAACTCAGCCAAGCAGCAAGTGGTATCTGCTAATAAAATGGCCTTTTTGTGAGGTGCTCATAGAGTATCTCTGCATAACCAAGAGCAAAAACAGTTGCATCCCTCCTTTTGGCAAACTGTCAGCTAGGCAAGATACTTAGACTAACCAAGCAATGTATACTAACACCACATGCTCCAGAGTATTCATAATCATGCAAATATCTTTGGCCCATTGACTGAGTTTCCGCAAGTGAACAATTAGTTTCTCCTCTATAAATTTTAATAAGCATAGGGCAAACCATCTACACTGTAGCTGTTAGCTTTCTCCTCATCTCATTATTACACAAAAATCCATTTGGCATTTGTCAGCTTTCTCTGCATATCTTCAGAAGAAAATTGGTCTCAATATTCAGCAATTTCCTTTTTTAATACTTTGTCATAAACAAAAACATTTATTCACTGCTCCTAGATTTCTCTATGCGACTAGACAAGAAGAGTTTCACTTGGCAATTGTACTTTAGAGTATTTTCATAAGCAAATCACCAACTATTCATAAGTTTTACGTGGATCTACTATAAAAAGGAAGTGCTTGCTCCACTTTTCAACACACAGATGCAACTTCATTACAGGTTCAAGGATGAGCAACTCTAAATGCATAAACTCATAACCAATTAGCATTATGGAGAGATCTTCTGTACTTTGAAAACAATTTATGCAAGTAGCTAAGGGAAACTTCCCTGTGATTATTAATTATAGTGGGTAATTAAGACTATTAATCTTACTGACTTTTTCCTACTAATTCACTTCAATTACTTGGGAATACTTGGAAATAAGTTTTTTTTTTTTTTTTTTTGGAACAATTCTTGTTCCAGCCTTGACCAAGAGATCCCTTTTCAGATGAACCATTAGAGCTTGTAAAGTACATTCTCTATAACCAGTACAAACCACATGTAAAAGAACCCAGTTCAAGTGTCTGGATTAAAGACAGCTGCAGTAATTTAAATTGCACCTGTAGCATGGCAGTAGGAACTTCTTCACTGATCTCACATACATGCTTTCCAGCTCAGCTGATGTCAGGACATATAATAGTGAGAAGCAACAAGGCAGAAAAGAATTCCTTATTTTTGTTAGGGGTGGAAAGCACTTGCTTAAGTACATTATAGTGTGCCTTCAGGCCTATTACTGCTACGCTGGCTTGAGGTTCCCAGTATTATAACAATGACTGTCACAGAACCCTGCTGTCAGTTTCAAGGGGCCTACCACTGGCTTATTTTATATATTTAAAGGACTACTGCAACACAAAAGCAATTTTTTTTTTTTGCCATCTTTACATGTCAAATGTTTTGCATCTGATCCATGACATTTTCATACAAGGCTTGTATTTTTGTAATGCACAGCACCTTCCAGAAGTGCACAAAGCACTCTGCCACAAGCAGCTGTTTCCTTCCTGCAGCTCCCCAAGAGAGCCCTGCACGTGGATTTTATTAGCTGGCTCAAAATGCAATAGGCCAGGTGTGGAGAGAATATGACAGCAGACACTCTCTAGTTTAGAGAAACAAACAAGAAAAAAGTGATAATGCAGGCTTCCAAACTTGTTTTGTTTTGCTTCTGCTGTGCAGGTAGGAGAGGTGGCAGAGGTGCATAGCTGTGATTCCAACATTCACTAAGGGGACCAGGAAGCAAGTTTAAGCATTGGACACTGACCATCCAGGACTGGCTGTTGCCTAGTTCTTTTTCCTCATGCTCTTTTGACTACTCTACAACCCTTCCCCACACCACAGTGCCTGAGACCATTTAGAGATATATCTCACTCCAGACATGACAGATGAGACTTCTCAGGATTTGGATTATGTCTGAACAATTGTTTATTACTAACCAGAAGGTTTGTGGTAAGGGACAATCACTCTGCTAGGCTGCAACAAAGTCTTTGACATAGTCTAAAGTATTTTGAACTGAGGACGGCACCTAAAATATTTTATAACAGAGCAGTTTTGGAGACCCAAAGGAATCCTGGGTTCAAGGACTGTTTAAGTGTAGATTTCCTAAGTGCAAATTTGGCCAATCTGCTCATTCAGTCTGGACATGAACTACTGCATACCACAGGGCCTTCAGGTGAGGGACTAGTCCCTCATACTCAGAGCTGTAGATGTACACTCATACACCATCAGAATGATGGTGATTATTCACCTCTTGATGTGCCTTATGCTTTACAGACATACATTAAGCCTACGTCCCTTCTCTAAGGGCTTGTATCCTGAAATGCATTTAAAGTTTTGATATAGAATCCAAATAGCCCTGAGGCTATTTAATTTTCCTTTCAAGGTGTTGTGGATTTATACTTAGGCCCCTTCTCAAAAGGCCATTTTTGACCCAATGACCCATGATGGTTTCTTCAAAGCAAGCTACAATCTATCAGTCAACTTCTGTTTAGTTCACAGATCATTGATACAATGGAATTTAACAGCTGCTCAGGAGCTATTATAGTCTCTCATGTCAATCTGGTTGCCAAGGGTGTACAACAAATGTCAAAAGTCTTCAAGAATAATTTTAATTGATATATACTGACCATACACAAGATGTAAGCCTTTATGCCCTAGCTTTTCCTCCAAAGGGTAAAGCCAAAATACCCTACAACATGAGAATTAGAGCTGCCAGAACAAATTGGTCAACACAGCATACATCAGATATATCCTTAAGCTGTAGGAGCTTAACAACACGTTTACTCAATAAATCCCTGCTCTTTGTTTCACTTCTATAAAATAAAACCAGCTAAACTTGAACAAGTTAAAAAGGGATTGTTTTTTATTAAGACTTCACTTCTATTTTGTTATAGGTCTGTTTTTTTACAATCAGTACTTGAAAATACCATCCTCAGAATGTCATGAATGCATCAAGTTTCAAGAACAGAAAGTCAGGTTATATAGATGGAACAATATTTATAGGCAGACAAAATAGTTTGTGAGGCCAAATAAATACATGATCTGTATTTCTTGCTTTGAATAAGTAATTGCCAGAGAAAAGAAACAGTACAAGTCTAAAGAAAGTAGAAAGAAATTGTTAAAGATCCCAAAATACAGCCCTGAAATCCAGCCCTCAAAAGTCATCCAAATATGCAGGTCTCTATATTAGAGTAATTAAGATCATGCTTTTTAAACCTCTTGAACTCTAACTTTAAATATAACATACAATATTGATAAAGCAACAGCTCTATTTGAGGATGACCCTTGCCAAGTGACTGAGCAGTTTCCTATGCTCCAAAGAAAGCAGCCACTGTCCCACATGCCTGTACTGCCTCTGACCATTTTTCCTCTGCAGATAGAAACCTTCCCCTGCATTTTCTGCCATGGCTTTGTACATCCACCCTGCCACCATCTGAGATGAGGATAGGTCACAGAAAGTAAGTACTGTGGGTGCTGAGGAGGCCAAAGAAAAGCAGGATTATAGGTCCCTGTGGAAGAGGCAAGGGGGTGATGCAGTCCCAAGGAAGCATCACTGACAAAGACCAGTCTGGAATGAAGACTATTCTCACAGCAATGCACATAGGACATGAAGAGCAAAATTTACAAGTTTCTGCTCAAAGCCAGATCAGTGGCGGTTTGGAGAGACACAAAGGCTGAACATGGAAACATGAAGCAGCAGCTATCTTCCTCTTCTGGTATTAGCAATCAATTTTGTCTATGTTGGTAAGAAGACAAAAAAAAGTGTAACCTCTCTTTTCTTTATTAAAGAAGGAAATGGGCAGAGATGCACTAGATTAGTAGTTAAAACATGAGAAATGCTTCTGTGGCCTACTTTCAAAAGGTAAAAGTAAAGTCTGCTGTTTGACTAAAAAGTGTCCTAAACACTAGACTCTTAGCAAGGAGTAGGCAGAACCTGAGACACCACTTGGAATGTAGTACTTGGAATCAAGGACTGGGAGAATTACAAACAGTACTCTGTCCTCTAATGCTCATATGTGATGACACTTGAGCACATATGAGTAAGACCATGTGATTTTTGCATTGAATGAAGAGGAAAGACTATAATAATTTATTACAATATTTCCTCAAAACATTTTTATATTTCCTATGATATCCATCAAACTGCAATCAGACTCTGACCAGGAGCGTAGGTATTTACATACCCAGGAAACTTTCTCAGACTGTCAGGGATTCTCTGCCACCATCCTGTAGGATTTTGGAGTCATGTGGAAAAGAACCTGAAAGGAAGAGCTAGGATTAGAGCTGCATTCAGGTAGCGGGGTAGACATCAGTTTTCATTTCATCTGACAGAAGTGACAATGAACACTGTATTATTAGATAGTACGGGAGTGATAAAATTCTCTTCTTCCACATCACCTTCTAGTGGATGCCTTTTAAAAGAGTGCTCTTAGTTGAGGGTTGTAAACTAAAGGTTTGAGGAAGTGGGACTTCGTGGTTTGCATACAGATTATCATGCTTGCTCCCTCAGGTACATACGTAGCACAGAAGGGCTAGACATAAGACTTGCTCATATAATCTGAGGTTTCTATTTGCTAGTAAAAGGTATGTCCAACATGCCAATTTTAAGAGGCTCCAGGATGCATAGCTGGTTCTGTACAACCTAATCACTTAGCCCTCAGCTCATATGTGGAGTAAAAAATATTGGGAATTCAGGTCATTGCTGGGAGATAAGATCCCTTGAAGAGAAATTGAAGATTAATCAGGTAGTTCAGGAAATCTATTGTGAGGAAACTGCAGGCTCAGTCAATGTTGTCAAGAGGAGAACTTAGTCTCAGAATAATGAATATGAATAAGGCTAAGCTAAAAAGAGGAAAGTTTACTGATTAGGAAGGTCAGATATGGAATACACGGCTTAAAGAGGTCACTATGGAACTCTTGATACAAAGGAGTTAACTTAAATTTGAACAAAATTATTAAAGTCACTGTTCTAGTTTCAAGGTCTGAGTAGACTAGCCCTCACATTCAGAGGAAAGAAAATGAGACTGTGTCTGAGCATCCATTTATGACTAGGAAAATAAGTCAACCTGCTTCAAGGAACATCACTTAAAAATAAAATATTTGATTTTTTACAATCCTGTGGGTTTCTAGAAAGTTTCTGGTGTGCTTGTTCATGTAATTAGATTGTCACAGATGCATTACAAAGCTGTTGAGCTATATTAATTGACCTGTTTTCTTTTCCAAAGTCAGAAATGTTTCATATGTAAACTTCTCAGAAATATATTGTGTTGTTCCAAGAAGTGAGACTGTATCAAGAAAATGCTTTCCACTGTTCTTCAACTTATTCCCACATAGATATGGTCTCAACAGTATCTAGACACAAACGTACTTTCTGAAACATAGAAGTGAATGAAAATAATTGATATCTTCAATATCAAATACCAAGGATATATTAATAGGAAACAAGCTATAAATATTGTTAATATCACAATCATTATTCTATACACAGGCAAATTAAAGCACCGAATATCAGGTAGCTATTAGATCGGAGTAATCAGTAAAACATGCTAACAGAAATCACTAGAAGATCACTGCAAAAAAATGTCCACTGTTTTTATCTCTGCAAAATTCAGGTCTTCAAAACAAGTCAGGCTCCCATTTTTTTTGGCTGATTAGTTTCCTGGAAATGAACTTCTGTATCCCTGCAAAATTAACAGGATGTTCTCATTGCCCTCTGTTTACAACCCTCTTTTCCTTGAAAAAATCCCTAAAGGAGAGGCTGCTTGGGAGTAATGTAGGGCTCTAACACCAGTCCTTTATTCTGCACTAGCCACTGAACTCAGCAGGCAGCAAACAGCCTTGATTAAGTTATTTGTATTCCTCAGAGGTTTGCTGCTGCCTGGGTTCTCTCTGCAGTCCTCTAACCCCCAACAGGAACTGCTGAACAACTGAAAACAGTCCTGGCTGTTATATGCCATTAAGATATAATGATTGTCTTATGAGCATAGAACAGCAGCGTGCATTTAACTTGAGCTGCAAAGCTTTGGCCTCACTTTTCATTACACTAGTCTACCAGAAAGAGCTGAGAGGTTTCAAAGAGCTCTGATGCACAGACAAATCCTCAACAGGACACTGAGTCCTCAGCTTTCCCAGTTTACATGCATCTGTTGCCCCCTTTTAACATGCTCTCAGCTTTTAGACATTCCTAGCAATTGAAGACATTTCATTAGACTTTACAGCATGAATAAGTTCCTCAGTAAGTAACACCTGGCTGGGCTGGAGGAGACAAAGAAGCCAGAATAAGTCTCTCCCTGAACAAGCGGAGACAGATCTAGACATTGTATACAAAGGTATGATATGAAGCATCTAAACAGCTAAACGACACTCATAAAACTGACTTTCCAGAACACCCCAGTTCTCTCATAAGGATTTCTCACCACACTCAGAAGTATTTCTAGCTCACATATTTACAATACTCTTTGACCATGTTACCCATGACGATGCATAAAACAGAAATAGCATAAGTAAATGCAACCAAGAGACTTCTTAAATAAAACAGCAAGTAAAGAACTGCTTAGTGTTCTGATAAAATAGTAGGGTAAAGACAATTCTTGTTCCTTAATTTACAGATCTAACCTGAGAGAATTTAAACTTAATCAGTAAAACAAGCAAATATGGTAAATTCCACGAAGTAGCAAGGGCATATCGCTTTCATACAGTACCATATTTAACTAGCTTGAAAATATGAATCTAAAAGTGATTTCTAAAATACCTTTCCTTTTTCCTTTCCTCTTTAAGTACTATTTGATGATTACTTTCTGTTTAAACTCCAAATACATTCAGGGCAATAGTTCATTCTGTAATCAATTAAAGCAAGCTCTGGGGCACAGAGTAGGGTTTAGGGACTGATAACCATGGAAAAATACATTGTTAGGTCTCCCTGCAATACTTTTCTAAAAGAATTTTCACAGGTGTCATTAGGCTCATTATTTCTTAAACACTACAGATATTAGCATCAGCATAAAACCACTGTTCAGATATCCTCCTTTTTTCTGTCTATTCCTTCTCTTACTATCTTCTTCAAACTTACTATCTTCTCCAAAGCAAAGTTATCACATTTAAAAATCCTTCTTCCTCTTGTCAGCAAGAGGCTCTCATTCTCTTGCTTCAAATCCCTCCATATAACTTACATTTTACTAAGATTGACAGTAGTGCTCTAAATGCTGTCAGTATAGCATCTTATCTTACAATTCTACTCTTATCTTGTATATCATATTTGTCTAAAATCAAATTCTTAATTGCTTGGGGCTTAAAGTTGCCTCTCTGCCTCCTTTTATCTTAAAGCATTCCCAGGTCCAAGTGTTTCCCACCCTGACTGGTTAATTTGTAGGAGCTACAGGATCACTTCATGACAGCTAGAACAGCTGAGGTTACCATACCAGTGAACTAGGAATCAACTAAGCACATAATATTTCAGCTCCATGTTTTTCACTCCAACAGAAATCCATCACTGCCATAGGACTGGTTACATGGCATTCTGAAAGTTGCCAAGGTCAACTCATGTTATTTCATTTTCAGAGAGATATCCTGCTAGAGTAGTGAAGATACTTCATTTTCCATGTATTTTAATAAACTAACATGAAGTGACTGTAAATTATTAATCTCACATATACTATATTGTCCTTAAAACTTGGTAATCTGAAAAGGAAAAAGAAAGAACCATGAAGTCTCAACAAGGGAACCAAGTGTAGCACAGGAACTTAGACTGGAAAATACAAGGTGCTTTGTGATAAATAGGGAGGGAACATTAACTTTACAACAGGAGAATATGACAAAGATTAGACATTCAAGACTAAAAGTAGTATAGATGACTTCAGACAAAAATGGGGCAATAAAATGTTAAGGTTTTCTAATAAATAAGAAAACCTTGCTTTGGTGCTAATTATATGAACTTAATGGAACTTCTCCCTGTCAAAATATTAAAACTAACTCACCCAGGAGTCCTGACTATCTGAAACGTACATCTCTCTACTGCTTTTGAAGTATCAGTATATACCAGTAATCTTTCTAATTGACTATTTTATAAAATATAGAAAATCTTCATAAACATAAAATGAGACAATTTAAAGCCTTGAAGGTCTTTGCTTTTTATCTCACCAACACTTCAATGCATATCTTAAATACTGAGAGCACAGGTTTTTAGAAAAGGTACCTCTAAGAAACTGTCCAAATAATTACTGCATAGAGAGTGTCTATTCCAAGGAAGGAAAAGTCATGTTACACTTAGCCATTGTTTCCATACACCAGGGTGTTGAGGGCCTCAGTCTGCCTTTTTAGCAAAATAGCTGCATGCAGCTGAGGCACAGAAGCAAATAACAGCAGCCTTCAATCACACTGTTTTTCTCATCCTTAAAACAGAGAGATTCAAGCACGTTCTAAGTGGCAATAACCACATGGCTTCCAATGTACCATGGTGGAAGAATGGCAGAGCAGGAATGAGGCCTCTTCCTTGACCATGCTCACAACTGTGTGCCTCCTGCAGGAACTGCAGAGGAAGCAAGGACCCTCATATCAGCACTGAGGGGACCACCAGGCCAGACAGCTGCAGGCATTTCATGACATAAAAGTGACACAGGTAAAAATGGGAGCTAAGATTTTTTTTCTTTAAAGGTATTCATAAGTAGGGATTCATAAGAAATCAATCATTCATTGCCTTTCATCAAAGAAAAAAATACATATTTTTTAATATACAAATACACATATTTTTTAATATACAAATGTATATTAGTAACTAAGTACCACTTTTTTCTTATTTTTATTTTGACTAAAAGGCACAGGAGAGGCAATAAAAATATGAAGAAATAATTGAGGCATGCTATTTGGAGAGCAATTGGAACATTTTGCATAGTAGTGAGGATCACCTCTACAAACAAACTGGCGCAAGGAATCAGCAGCCCACTGCCAAACAGATAGACCCCTGTTTCCTGCCTGATGGTCAGCTTGCACACACTCTCCCATCAGACAAGATTTGAAGCCTCAGCCCTCAAGGATTCCCTAAGGAACTGCAAGCTCTAAATTCCAGACAGACACACCCACAACCATACTTGAACAAAGATCCTCCTCTCTGTTGTGCCTGAGCATTCACCAGCAGATTTCAAATGCAAGTATAAGGATAAATAAAAGCTTTTCATCATCTTCTTAGAAAACCCAACACTAGCAAGGGATGCTTTAAGAAGCATGTAAAGCATGGATCAATATTTGAAGTTTTATATGCCCTTTTGGATTATCTTACTTTCCTGTACCTGTTTGCCCTCTTTAATCACCTAGCCTAAGCAAAGGTCTATTTCTACAACATGGAGGCTTCAGCTCCTCACTGTTTTGGGGAGTTATGAATCTGCAAATCAATTTTAATTGAAATACTGTAGCATAGCATAGAGGTTAGAACAAGCTAATCAAGGCACTACATCTGAGATGAAAAGTCACTGATCCTAAAAGAGAAAGTCAAGAAAGTTATGGTTTAACATTCTCTTTGATCTGTGTGCAACTTCATTATTTAATTTGCTTCAGCTTGAAGAAGGTGGACAAGGAAGACAAGGTTTTATGAGAGAAATGATTTCACATTAATCCAGTTTCATTTGAGACTTCTGAAAAGCATTAACTTCTATACTATAGATCTGTTTCTTTTAGAATTTCCCCACACTCATATGGTTTAACACAAAAACAAAAATAAGATATTTTATCTTAACATGTCCCTTGAATCACTTAGATTATGTTATACAGGAGATGTGTCTCACTAAAGATGACAGTCTTTTGAATAAAATTATTAATTAAAAACTTACAATTGCAAAATTTACAGCTAAAGTTAGCCCTGTAGTTAAGACTTCTGAGAGGAATAAAGTATGAGACATGGACTGCTATCGAACAGCAGTAACGCAACTCCTTGAGACATATTGCAGACATTGCATGATAAATCTGGATAGTACATAACATTCTCCAGAGTATTTTCAATGCCATATCAAGCAAAAGAACAGACGGTAGCTTTACAAATAGCCTGCAGCTCAGAAGGATTCAGACATCTGTCTGTGAAGGCACTGGCGTGACTCCATTCTGTTCTTTGCACCCAAACCCACACCACACAGCTTCAGGACCAACAGAGGGATTTGAGATTGAGACCAAGGTCCCTCCAGCTTCTCCAGCAGACCACCTTCTTGCTCACAAACCCTGGCAACAGCCTCCTTTCTTACTGCTTTGCCACTTACCCTGAGCACTGATCAGCATGACACACCAGGCCAGCTTTCTGCCCAAGGGACTTCTCTGAGTTACCACATGTGCCTTTCCTGCCAGGTTTCCTACCTTCCAGTATTTGTGCTTTCTCCCAGCCAGTTTCCTTCAATTGGGCTGACTCATTCCTCAGGGTGTTTGGGAGGCATTAGCTGTGCTGCACAAACTGGCCACCACACCACAGTGGGGTGCTGACTCTGACACTGTCCCACCATCACATATCACCTGACCCCAGGGTACTGCAGAAGCAGTAACCCAGCAGCTGGGGTGCTTCACACTCTTGTACTATGCGTCTTTACAGAGGACATGACTAATCCAATCCTTTTAACTATTCCTGTAAGTATTCGTTCTACAGGAAAAGATGCAGAAAGAGCACAGGCCAGCACAAATATTAGGGAGGTATAACCTCCCAAAGCCCCTTAGCCCCTTGATCCTTTTCCTCCTTCAGCCTTCCCAATAAATAGCACACCATGATGTGTGTAGTTTCTTTTTTTTTTTTTTTTTTTTTAATTATTTTAGTATTGTTGTTGTTCCCTCCCTCGTCCAACCTCACCAAAGAGCTGGTGAAAAAAGAGCCCCATGGTCACATTACAGGTCCCAGGGTACCTCTTGTTAGAAGAGAATAAGGACTTTTTCTGCTTTCTTCAGCCAAGCGCTCTTCTCCCAGGGCAATGCACTAAGTACCTGCCAGCTGTCTTCCATCTAGCAGGGGAAGCTCAATGCTTTTTCCGTAATGAAGGCCACCATATACATCTAAGCTATTAACTAAAAGACAAACAGGCACTTCTTTGATGGAAAGATGTGACTCTGTGAGGTAGAAATGGGTTAATAAATGTGAAAATGAATCTTACAAGGATAATGTGCCAGTGTCAAGCAGCAAAACAGCTGAAACACAGTTCCTACATCTCCTCAGGATGCATGATATTCTCATAAAATCTGGGCAGGGGAGAAACATTTGATGTCTGGCCCTACCATTTATATTTTTAGAAGGCTACACAACAATACTCTGACACCCCCTGAGGTAGCTAATGGTTCAACAGCCCTGTACAGAGAGGTTCTGTCTCCTTTCTAAGGCATACAAATCCATAAACCTTCACTGACCTGTAGTGTCAGTATGTTCCTGCCTGCAGCCCTTTTTTTCTGCTGCGTTAAAAAGCCTGATGAGACTGCTTATTGAATTTCTTCCTTTCAGCATCAAAGATACTGGCCATGCTCTCCAATTATTTAATAGATTCTGCTACAGTGGAGATCACTGATTCATTTTCACTAGAGATATCCAGTCATTGTAAAGAGCAATTATATATAATAACATCCTAGTAGTTCTCAAATGTTCTTTTATCAGACACACAGTCCAGCGATTACAGAGACAGCCAATGATCTGATATTGATAATAAAACTTAATGTCTTTGTTGTTAGTTTTACCAAAATAGCAGTGGTCTTGCTCTGCAGACCCCAGCACACTCAAAATGCAATGGAACTGTTGGGGTTGCATTTTGTTTTGACTTATATTTATTCCATGGTCATTCCTTTAAAGCCTCACAAAAAGGTGTCTAATTCTTTTTTTTTTTTTTTCTTCTGTTCAGTAGTGCTGTCTGGAGGAACAACACAGGAAAAGGGGAGATGCTGAGCTCTAAAGCCAGCTCTGTCACTGGGCAGCCTCGAGCAAGGCATTTTGTCTCAGTCTTTCCATCTGTAAAATGTGGAGCATAAAACTTTCCTACTTAACTGCACACAAGGGGCAAAGATCAATTTGTTAATGGCTGAGCATTAGCACTGTGCACAGTCCTTTGAACATACGTGTCCTAAAAATACTAAACCTTTTTGCCCTTATTCACAGATTACTTTACAGATCCACAGATTAAAGCATTCATTTTCTAAAACTTTCCCTGATATAAAAATTCAGCAGGAGCTATTTACTGAGGCGCGTCTCTCAATGGCTCCAAGGTGGCAAGTACAAGTAAAAAAAAAAAAAAAAAGAAAAAAAAGAAAAAAACTTTTCCTAACCCTTCATTTGACAGCTGTGATATAGCTAAAAGCCAAAATAGACTCATGAGGTTCACAGGCTTGCTTGACCTGAAAGCACAAGTTGTGAAGAGCAAGATGAGAGCATACACCTTCCACAGACTGTTTTTGAATCCAGCCCACTGACAAAGGCTTCAGCAATGCCGGATCACATCCCAGAAGCATTTGGCTATTTGCCTGCTGTGTAGCACACTAGCATGGTTCCTGCTCAACCAGGGACTGAATCCACCAGATCCTGCTCATAGCATGTACACAGGTGAACCCTAGGGGCCGTATGGATGACATGTTTATGCATAAAACAAATCCACCTAGAGCATGTCAACTGACTGCCTATGGCATACACTGTTCCTTCCCTGGGACTGGTAGCTGCTGGACATACCTCTCCAGGATTCCTCAGGCCTTAAGGAGTCAAGATTTGGTAACTGGAAGGCACCAAGTACAGACTTTAGTGGGGAATAACAAGCCATTGCTCCTCTGGAAAGAGTATGGGGTGGGTGGTCACCTGTAGTCAGTTACATTAGTTCAGATATTGCACTTAGGCTGGAACCCCAAAGCACCACACCAAACACACCAAGTTATCCTCTAATCTTCATGCTGAAGCAGGTCAGATCTCTCATGATACCAGATAGACTGGGCACAGTGGATGTGGTTCAGCTCATACTTTTATCCTGCCTCTAATAGCAGCAAGGGAGACAGACATTCAGGAGCACAACGTGGCTCTGCAGGCTCAGTACTCAATTCAATGACTTACATAAAGGAGGCACTAGGTGTAACCAAAACACCAGTGCCAGTGGTAGGACACTGCATGAGGCCATGGCTAGGGGCTCAGGAAGTTGAGGGAGGCGGCAGTGCTGCCAGCTGCAGCATCCCCCAGCTGCCATTTCAGCTCTGCATCACCCCTGGTTCTGGCAAAGTAACCGGCATCACTTACCTATTGCTATCTACTGCTCAATTCCATTTAATTGGAATTCATACCCTGCAAAAGCAAGAGCCTGCAGCTAACATATTCAGCATTAACCAACCTAATCTGTGCTAGTTTTCATGGTGCCCGTTTCCTGCTCCTCCCCAGTCACGCACAAGCCCTCTTAGAGGGCGCCGTGGAGCACAAATGGAGCAGCCACAGCAGCTGCAAGAGCAGCTGGGGAGCAAGCAGGGGAAGGAGTTGTGCTTGTCCACATGGTCTCTCTACTTCATATTTAACTCCACAGCCATTTTTTCCATGCCAGGCAGCTGTGAGGCTCTGTTAATACACCGCCTGAAATCTATTTTCATCTAGCATTCAGAACATGACTGTAAGTGGTTTATTGTTGTCATACTTTTAGATTACTTTAACTTTAGGAGCACTGCCTTTCTCCTCTTCATTTTTCCTGGCAATACACACTACTTCTCTTCCCTGTAAGGTGAAAGATGTATAGACTGCTAGTTGTCAGTGCTTGCAAGTAGCCATTTAAAAGCAGATATTTTTTGTCAGCATTTTTATTTGTGAAGCCGCTATGACAGATTTGGAAATTGAAGCCCTTGATTTATCTCCAGGCTGAAAACTAGACAGAGGCAAGGACACTGTGAGCCTTAGGAACGAAATTACAAACATGTCATTACCTCCTTTAATCTGCTCTTGTTTCTGTGAAATTGCTCCAGACAACCCCCAAAATCCATGCACTTTTACAACAGAAAAAAAAATAATCTTTTCAAGCTATTTTCCACTTGTATTATTTGAGGCTACTCACTGTTAACTTGTGAAAAAACAAAGGTTAGTAAATATACTGCTTTTTAACATGTGTAGGGAGCTAAGCCAAAAGACGATCAACATTCAAAGCAGCCATATCTACATAAACACACTTGGTTCCCCCCCCCATTTTTTATTTTATTTTTTTTTAAATCTTGTTTGACTCACAGGAGAAAGACTGTTTGATAGCAAGTCAGACTTGTACTCAGTTCAGGCTACATTTGGCATAATGCAACGTAACAGCTGGCACATTGAAGCCATGACAGACAGACTCCAATCAGGATTCGTGTGATGGGAGTAGCAGGGGTTATTGCAAAGCAGAAGCAAGAGGCATCAGAGGAGCTATAGTGAGAAAGCGGCAAAGAGCCCAAATCCCCTTTGCCTACTCAAGCCATTTCTGTTAGCTCTTCCTTTCCCACTGCACTATAAACCTACACAGAAATTAGAAGAATTACTAAATGTATTAGTTTGTATTGTTACCCATGTGACAACAACCATGGATGACTGGAAGAGATCTACTGTGATGAGGAAGGCTTGAAGGGGGTTGCACATGGCTACATGAAGTACTGTCCCTTTCCTGAGCCAGCCCCCACATAGATGCTGGCACTTGTGGCAACTCCTAGGAGAGCCGTGCCAAGTGGAAAATTGCATTGCCTTAGCTGGGTGTATAAAATTCCCTTCTCAGCAAGAAGTACTCTGGTCACCCTTAAGCTATTCAGCTCTGAGATGGCCATCCGATGCCATGAGAATGGATGGCCTCATGCTTTGTGCATTTTGCCGAGATGCAGAAACAGTGACAGACCTCATTTAGTCTCAAAATCAGACAGTAAACAGCAGCAACGGTGCCTCACATAAGTCTAGCTGGGTAAAGAACTGGCATGCCATGGAGGAGATCTTATTTCACCTCAGATCTGGGAGAAGGCCAGTCCACCTGGAAAATTCAGAGACCACAGCTTGCAGCACCTGTGCAGCCAGCACAACTGAAACAAAAGCAGTCCAGAATAGTAGGAGGAGTGCTTTTCTCCCTCCTTTTTCAAGTTATTTGACTTTGCAGAAGAAACAGCAGGTCCCTAGCTGTTAACCTGAAGTTATTCTCATCATCATTGACCCAGCGAAGCTGCAATCTTATTTATCCAAGAGCTGGCAGCAGTGACAAACAGACCCTGAAGCAAACGTGGGTGCCTGTGGAGCCATACCACTTTACAGGAGAGCACTTGTGCCAGAACTGAGAAGACTGACACTGGGGAACATGCAACCCCATTACCCTTCCTGGTAAATCTGCTGTCTGACCTGCTTTCTGGAAGAGGTTCAGGTAGAAGGCTCCAGTACTGAGCCCAAATGAATTGTTGATTTATTATAGGCTCAACTAATTTGGCAAAGCTCCAGAGAAGGGTGGAAGTTCAGACATATCCCTTTTAAAAGCATTTCCTGCTATCTAACTCACCACATTGATTTTTTAAAATGTGTCTGTTGTCAGAGGGCTGAGGACTATGTCCCAGGAATCCAGATCCACCTGACTGGCACTAGCCTAGAGCTCTAAATGTCTCTCTGGGACGTAGGCACCAAAGGTCACATCAACATATCCCTTTAATCTTTACATCCTTTTACCAGTCCATCCCTTTGCCTTCAGACTCCTTTCCATAACGTGAGAACACTACTCACCCCTTCACACAGACCTCCTTTAAAAATAGAAACAGTAATCGGTGAGAAAAGTTGGATGCTGCACCAAGCTAAGGTTAGCTATACTCACTGTCATGCTGCTGGGCTTCAGTTGTCTGTCAGAGGTATGATCACAGAGTGCTGGAAGCGAGACTAGAACCCATTATCAAGAAGGCCAAGACTCAAAAACAAAATGGGGAAAAAAAAAATAAAAAAACACACTGATGATACGCTACTAATGTAAAAATGAAAAAAGACACAGGCCTGAGTGAGGCACAAATAAACAAAAATACATAGGAAACTGTAATGAGCAGAACCTTAAAAACAGAAGGCTTCATGCATAAGCACAAAATAAATAACTACCACCTCCTCCCCTTTCTCTCTTTGCCCCCATGTCTCCCAAGTAAGCCAGCTGTGAAGGACAGAAGCTGAGGTCAATGACAGTCAATGCCACAGTAAAGGCAAGGCTAAGCGTCCCCACCTGAGAAGCCAATCAGTCAAATGAGAAAGTGACATGCAAAACCTGTGTGGAAGGAAAGCAAGGAAAGGGAAGGACCAGGCATTACCAGAAAAAAGAAATGGTGCCCAAATTTTGACTTCCTCTCTTTAAAAAAGTATTATTCCTATCAGAAGGTGAAGCTGCACTGAAGAATTCAAATCTGTGATGGAATCATCACAAGCAAAATAATAAAAAAAAAAATTAATCACCAAGGATTAATGAAACTCCCATTGTCATTATCCAATTGGGCCAACTTAATGATGTTTGCTATTATTAGGTACTTAGGTTGGAAGTTGCCTTCCCACATAAAATTGATCTTTATGATGAATGAATCAATTTGCTTCATAACTTGACCATAACAATGTAGAATTCTAGCTGTAAATTACCATTTTAATCTTTCATTTATGGCATAAATACTCTTTATTGCACAATACTCATAGTCTTGCATATTAACTATGCAGTGGAATTTACTACAGGCACATAATTTCTTCATTTATATGGTATTTTGTATTATTTGGGAACAGGTAAATTTAAAACACATTATTACATAGCCTCCACTTTGGAAAAGATCATTTGAGATAAATACCTCAGAGTGTAATTTCAGTACCTAGCATTAAAATTAAGTCTTCATCCACTTGTATGGATTATGAGTAGAGCAGAACCATTCTCATGTCAGTGAGATGAGAATCACATCCACAGTATGGAAAGATCACTTAATCTGATTTTTTGTTGTTGTTGTTGTTCTAGAACTTATGATTGACAGAGTGCCTTATTACACTTTTTTTCCCTTAACTTTAAGAATATCAAATGAAATTAATCATAGCCTAGAGGAGACAGTTCGAAACCTGCTAAGAATTATATTTGTCAGTGCAAGCTTTACAACTCACTTGGACTAATTTGCTACTGGCAAATATATCACTGTCATATACTTCTGTAAACTTCTCATTTGCAGTCTTTTGAACTAACCGTACAAGCTGAAGCACTGGTTTTAAATTCTAAGAGTTTAAAGGTCTCTAACTCTGCAGTAGCTCCAGTAAAGATGTATTGTTATATTCCCACATCTTCTAGTAATACTTATTGTTTCACCCATATCAGAAACACAGAAAGAATGGGGAAAAAAGTAGAAATTGACTACTTCTAAATAAAGCAGTGAGCAGCTGAAGTGAAAAACAAACCAACAAACAAACAAAACAAAACAAACAAACAAAAACAGAGGAAATGAAATCTGTACAGGAAAACATGTATTGTGCAAATAGGTTGTATATTAGCATCATGCAGCATCCTTAATATCTTTATTATTATTATTAATTGGTTTGCATGTTGCTTCATCTTTCTTGGCTTGGTTGTGTTATGATACACTGAGACTATCCAAACCTCTTATAACAGAAAAGCAAAAGTTAGAAGAAAGTCTCCAGCAGTTTTTGTTATTTCAATACCTGTCACTACTGTCAGTTCCCTCCAAGTTATTGATTTCTATTTGAAACAAATAACAAGAACAATAGCTATGCTATTAAAACTCGTGCTCTAAAGCAAAACCTTAATTATGACCTCATATTCTCTTGAGTCAGGATATTGACACATCTGACTGTCACACCGCCCATCTGCTTCCAAAGTTGTTTTGCCTTTACATTGCTGAAGACACAAGGTAAAGGTGCTGATATTACAGCAGGAGATGAGTCCTGTGGAAGACATGTTTTTTCTGGTCGCAGGATTCAGAGGTTCCTGCTTATTTCCAAACTAGGCATTATAGTTCCAACTCTGTCAGATATTTGAACTGGGGTTATTAATAAATTCAGTAGATCCTGCTGAATTCAGTTGATTTATATATGTGATTGTTGCAGATTTTTGTCTTCCTGATACCACCTTAACATAAAGACAAATCAAATATTATAAGTGCTAAACTAATGCCTAAGTAAGCAGCAAAGGCTGATTTTTAACACGAGAATCTCAAAGTGCTTTAAAAGGGTGTCTTAAATATTACCTCAATTTTATAGAATGGAAAGTGTGGTGTGGAATGGATACCAGACTTGATTAAAAAACAAACAAACAACAACAAAACCCAGAAAAACCTAGAATTCCTGATTTTGCTTCTGTTGGTTGAAAAGCTTTGAAGAAAACACCCCCAAAAGTAACTACACCCCCTCAAAAAAACAGGTTGACCCAAAATGTATATGCATACATACAGAAAGAGAGAACAAAAAAAAAGAAAAAAAAAAGTTTCAGAGAAGTCTAGGCACTTAAACAAATATATTTAGAGAAATCAGTGCATATATCTCAAATTTTGAGATCAGGTCGGATGTAGATATGTATTCTCTAGCTTAGCTGCTGTGGGATTTTTGGTTAAAAAGAGGCACAGGCACTTTAGTAAGTGAGACAATCCTCAGCCTCATTCATCACAGCTCAAGACCCCTCTGAGATGTCATTTTGCAATATGCATTTCGTCTGTGTGAATAGGCTTTCAGATTCATTACAGTAGGAAATGATAAGAAACCCAGGTACTTCCAGGCCTTTTCCTTTTTAAGGAAAAAAAAAAAAAAAAAAAGTAAAACCTTTGCAGTCCTTTGTTTCTTAATGTTTTCCTCGGATTTTTCAATACTGGTCATTTTCAAAGTGTGTTGCCTAGTACATGTCAATTTAGAAAAGAATATGGCATATCAAGAACCTAAAGGATAACCTCAAGAATTTTTTAAGCTTTTATTTTCTGTGCATAGGAAAAGGAAAATCTCCTGGTGAGAGATGATGAGCAAAGGGACCTCTCACGCAAGAGTCTTGCTGAGACACTTCTGCATTCAGTTTGAAGTCTGGTTCACTGTTAAGGAACTGGTGCTGTAATCCACACCAGCCAGCTAGACGAAGCTGTTAGAGCAGTCCCATCACACAAGACTTAGCTGGATCTTGGTGCCAGCTCAGTGCCTGCCAAGGATTTTGTTTTTCACAGCAAACTGTGCATTTGAGTGGCCGTTTGGCCAGCAAGAAGCAAAGGAATGCAGGTTAGTCACACTGTGCTGGGCACTGCATTCTTTAGAAATCAGTCATATGCATTTCTTAGAGCTCAGCGCAGCTACTGAGAGCAGCTCTACTTGGGGAATTTTATAAGGACGTTTAATTCCCAGACCTTTTCCTGCATTCCCACAACTCTCTCACATAACTACTTCTCAGCAATATCTGCTCATGATTTTCCTCTGTCATATTAGCCAAATTCTCCTGTAGTCTATCACAAAACATCCCATAAATTCCAGTAAACAAATACGCTCCATTATTTTTTTCCTGCCCAGCTGTAATTGCACATTTTCTAGCTTGAAGCATTTCACTACTGGTACATGACTATGCCAGACACTCATCCTTCCCACTATCATCCCACTCCAAATTTCTAGGCATTAGCTTCTTTATAGCTTGTGTCTTTGAAGAGTTCATAAATGCTACTAATGCTACTGTAATGCTACATGCTACTAATTTTTTCCTAGGCTAGACAAGATGTGGGACACTCAGCAAGACTGTAATGCTTCTTGCATTTTATTTTTTTTCAGATGGCTCGGATGCTGCCTGATGAGAACTTTGACATAAGAGGTCATTTGAACTGAGGGGTGAGGAGACAATAACAAACCCCAAACTAAACTCTTCTTCACTCCTTGCCCAGAATGACACTACATCCAATGCTTTTGAAACAGCAGTAATTGGGTTCTGTGTTTCCTTACGTCCATCTGTATCAGGAGTAATTTCACAGAAGTCCAGAGAGTCAGGCAGATTTGGAAGTGAGCTAGCTTTAATAGAAGTTGAATTTATTTCTGAGGTTCTCTCTTTCACCTTGTTTAGTATATACATGATGTTTGCCAAATCATTGTTGGTTCTTTATTAGAAAAAATAAATCAAACCATAAATTAGCTCACTCATCAGTGATACGGGGTGGCAAGGGCTGTCCTTTATTCATTTGCAATGATCCCAGTTTCTACAGAATACTTCATTTCCATTTGCAAGAGAATTTCATGACTAGTACAATGAACTCTGTGGCTCATGAAATTCTGACATTGATCCTCCCTCCTTTCTTTTGGTTAATTGTAACAAATTTCATTGCCTTGTTGTAAAGGAGATTATTTCAGGGAAGAAAATTCCTGCCCTGGATATATAAGAAGGTGACAGATTGCCAAGTTTTTTTCTCTTGAGCATATTAATAATGTACCAAGGTTTAGCTTCTTTCTGTATGAATTTAATAGAAGGGTTTAGAGTGCCTTTTAGCTAATAAAGAAGTGAGGATGTCTGGGAGTCACTTTTTTTCTATTCTTTTTGGCAAGCACCCGAGTAAGTGGGTGGCAGCTGGTTACAAAGGCTGCAACTGTACTTGCCATTTTCTTGTGAAAGCTGAAGCAAAGCCCTGGCCTGAAGCAATTGCTGCTGAGTTCCTTATGTCTCCAGTATGGTTAGGGAGCGGAATTATGCAGATGCAAATATTTATATCAAATATGCTAGTTCTAATTGAAGCTGCTAGTATAGTTATACCCCAGAAGAATAAGGAGGGCTTAGACAGTGTCATAATTTCTTGTTAGTTATGGGGAGGATGTCTCTTGTGGCTACAGAAACCTCAAGCCTTTTGCTTTATGCTCTACCGTATATTTTATGCTGAAGGTGTTGCCTGTAGGAGACCCGCTCTCTCCTGGACTCCTTACTTTTGTGTGTGTTTTCAGTGGTACTCTTTGATCAGTTTGAAGGCCGCCTGTGAGTGACATTACAAGTCCTTTCTGCCAGGAACCTGATGTGATGCCTCCTCAGTCCCAGCTCTGGGGACTTTAAGGCATATCAGTAGCACCGAGTGACACTGTCAGTCTGCCATCGTCTTCTCTTTCAGAGGCCTTTTTCTTTCTCTGCCTTTGCTTTGAAATTTCTATTTCATTCCTTTCCTAAGCTCTCAGGACTTTTTGTCATCTTATCTGAATCTTTGGCTACATCCCCTTTCTTTAATTGTGAACCTCATGAGGCTTGCACTGCTGGGTGAGGTAGCATTGAAGCACTTCCTCCTGCCATCATTTTCTTTTTCCTTACTTCTGTCATATTTCTTGTTCTTTCCCATCCCACCCAGCCCATATAGTTCTCTTCCCTCTATTCCCAGTTCCTCACAGGAGCATTTATTTGTTAGCTTTGTGCATTAAAGGGAAATACCTTTCTGTCTGTTTTTGCCCTACGACAAGGCAGGATTGTCATGATTCATTTCCTGAATGAAAACTTAGATTCAAGGCCCCAAGGGAATTGAAACTAGCTACACTATATTTCCCTTCCACTCGGAAGGAAATAAAAAATGATGCTGGCAGAGAAAAGTATGTGATTTGGTGGTCAAATCATACAGTGATCTGGTGCTCCTGCTGACACCAGCACTCTGCCAAGCTGCAGTGCAGCCGAGGAACAGCAGCACAGCCAACATCCCAGGGGCAGCAAATGGCAGCTTCAGGGACTGATGTTGAATCTCTCTCCCACTTGAGTAAGTATGGCCTAGCAGAGTATGGTGGGCAAATCCAAACTGTTTTCCCTCACCCGCTTTTGACAAAGTAGGGCATTCCTTAGAAAGCCTGAATATGCCTCCTGGAGAGAACTGTTCAACAAAAATTGCTTATCAATGAGTATACTGAGTATGAGTTTACCTGTGCTGCACAAAGCATCAGTAGCAGCTGTACAGGTGTAAAACAAATGTGGAAAAGAGAAAGCTGTATCCTGAGAGACCACAGTAGGTATGAAATCATGAGCTTGGAACAGTAGAACAAGCTACCTACTTGGGTGAGGACAAGGCATGGAAGAATTCATGACATAAGTACTGTCTCTATATGTGTTCATGTCTACATGTCTTTGCACTTCTGCCAATGTGTGAGCTCATGCAACCTGTGTTGAGGGAATCTGGAAACAGCACAGATCCCACGGCCTGCTGCAGCTGAGCAAACCAAGATACCAGGGTAACGGTGAGAAGCTCCTATGACAGTGTTCCCACATCGCACAACTGAGGAGTGCAGAAAAATATTGCTGCCAGCAGCTGATACCAAAAACAAGGTCTACGTGACTGCTGATCACAAGGGGACTGTTTTCTTGCAGGTGGGGTTGTTTTCTTGCAGTTTGTCTGAGTGCTTTTGACCAATAATCTTGTGTGAAACACTGTCCACCCCTGTTAAGTTCTCTATAAAAGTTAGGCTATTCGGGCAATAAAATGGAGCATGATCTGACTCTATTGGTGTCTGTCGTGCTTTCGGCCGTGCTTCCTGCAACAAACCTGAAGAACAAAACCCCTAAATTATAACGCACTGCAAATTTCTTACAGAACCACAACCCTGCATTCACATTTCAGTAACCTGTGTTACTGAACATAACACATAACACATTTCAGTAAGCTTTCTTATGCTCCCTTAACCACCTGTCAGAGGAGAGGCTTATGATGTGTAAATGAGTCTCTGTAATGACCTAGTGACCTTCTTCCCTTCTACTCAGTGAAAAGATGTAGTGCTCAAAGAGGATTTCATCTGCTGTATAAGGGTTGTTGTAAAGGGGGAAGATACTAACATTGTTTTTTTTTCTGGCTCAAGGCACCAAAGGAGTGGTTATGGGAAACAATAGCTCAATCTCAGAACTGTCCAGTGTCACAGGATTACTTTTCACCTAGATCAACTTCAGCATCCACATGCAAACAGGGAGCTAACCTATCAGATGTGCTACAGTCATGTGCTAGCTGAAAGAAGAGGGTGCAAGTCTCAGTTGCATCCTGATTAACATCCTGATTTGTGCATTGCTGTGCCTCTGTGGAAGGCCAATAACAACTTCCAAGCTGACACAGCCATATTGCTACCCTCCCAACAGGAGTACTGCTGCCCTTCTCTACAACAGCAGCTGTGACCTTTGCATCTTGAGGCAAGATACCCGAAGGCAGTGGCAGCAATTCTTCATCTATATGACTTCTCAGGTGACGTACAGCAGCACCCTCAAAGGTGTGCAAAACTTGGCTGCATTTTCTTAGCAACAAGCAGGCTCAGCCTGCTCTCCACAGGCTACATTGGCTTTCTATGTTGTTGTTTTTTTTTGTTTGTTTGTTTGTTTTTGTTTTTTCTGACCATCATCAGTAACTTTATTATTCTAGCACAATGAGGGTTTTATTAGGAGAACAACCTAAGACTGGAACATTGAATCCCACAGGAAGAAGTGACCATCACAAACTACTAGTTTATTCTCCAAGTACAAAGTTTTTTATTTTTTTTTAATCTACACTTTTTACATAAACATAGGGAAAATATCAAAATAAATGAATAAATAAGACACAATGCTTCATTGCACACATACTCCTCTGCGGGGAGTGGATGAGAAAATAAATATGACAGCTCTTAGTCATGTTGCTTACTGCTGTTCTGGAGGGTAATCTCATACTACATTACCGAGTGCAATATAATGATGTGCTTTAAGTGAATCACATCATGGTATATGCACTTTTGTCTCCAAGGTGAGCATTAGATACTCCAGAAAAAAATAAAAATGCACTGGGACAACTGCAATATTATAAGGGATATTTTCTTTTTCCTGAGACAGAGCTGGGTAATACTTTGCTACAGAACTAAAAGCCCTTACAGAAGGTATACTTCCCCTTTTAATTCTCTGTACTTCCTGTTCAAATTAAACTTTCCAAGTTTAAATTCTGATTTGCTTGTTTCTTCTTCTTCCTCCCTTCATATCTTACATACGCCTATCTTTCCATAAGTCTCATCAACCTAAAGTCTCTTAAAATGGCAGGGTTGACAGGTTTGCTGGGTGTGTTGGCATCAGTGTTTTAGAAAACTTTTCTTGCTGTTCAGTAGCTCTGTGACTCTGCTGGTTGGAGCAGTTTCTTTTTTTACCCCTCGTAGCTGAGGCTCTAGAACTGAATACAGACTGAAAAGAATAGCAGCAGCCTGTCAGGCTCCCCTTTGGTCCTACACCTGCAGAGGGACAAACCTGTCTCCCAAGCTCCTGGCATGGGCACAGCTTTTCCTCGTCTCCCTGTGTCCTCCCTCCTCCACCCAGCCAGCTGGCATGACTTGGAGGACGTGCTCCTCAACAATACACCAAGCAGGGATGGTTCCTATCCTCGCCAACTGACATCAGTGCTAATTTCCTGTAAAATGCCACAGAATAAAGAAGAGGGTTCTTTCTAAAAATCTTTCCGGCTTGCTTAAAAACACTGTCTTGTTTTTTCCTCCAAGCAGACTGCAGAATCAATAAGGCCCTAGCCTCTTAGTCTTAAGCAGCAGAGAAGCTGTTGTGACCAACTCAGCAGAAGCAAAAGCTAAGGTAAGTAAGTAGCCCAGAGCTAATCAAAAGTGCCCTCCCGTGGCTCAGGATGTTGCCAAGTGCTTAAAGCAGAACCAGAAAGCAATGTCGCATGACTCTTTTGTCAAGCAAGGAACCATGACCATTATCCCCCCTTGATTATCTCTGAGTTTCCTTAATTGCACTTACCTTCACCTTGCACTTACCAGCAGAGCTTGGCCAGGTGTTGTTCTGTAACACTACTTTTGAAGGTGGTGTATCTTCGTATAGATGACTGATAACTATTAAAAGAGGTGAGTGGTCTGTCTTCTGCATCCATGCATAACATGACAGCATGGTACAGAAACTGTATTTAATGAAATTTCAAGCAACCTTTATAGTTTAAAAGAAATGTTTGTTTTCACTTGTAGTATTCCCATTGAAGCAAAACAAAGCAAAATGAAACAAATCCAAACAAACCAGAAATGCTGTCTTTTAATACTTTGGGGTAAAGGGAAGGCAGGTATTTTTTAGCTGTTGATAAAAGAAACATTCACAGATTTAGGGCTCCTATTTTTCTATTTTTTAAGAGATTCATGTGAGGGGTTAGGGTAATCAATGCAAGAATCTACTCTGAGATCCAGAAAGGCACAGAGCAAAATGCAGTTATCTCTCATAAAACTTTTGGCTGAAGAAGGAGAAAAGGACAGTTATAAAAGAACAGCTTGAATGCAGAAAAGTATAAATGCACTGGTGGATTGTGCCATTTGGCGGACAGTGTCTTTTTCTGTAGGTACACTGACAATTTTCAAACTGCATTGCCTTAACTCATGGGCAAATAACTTATCTTGAATTCTGCATAGCTGTTGTATTTAAAAAGCATGGTATTGCACATTATAAATTGCTTAAGGGAACATATTTTCGTTTAGTAAAAAGAAATAATAAGGACAAATCTGACGAATGCAACAAGTCTGTATAGTTCTCAAATGCAGGCTTACTTTGGGTCATAGGAAGATTGCCATCAGAGATGCACAATAGCACAGGCACAATAGCACTGGTACTAGTGCTATTTGCACAGAGGCACTAATTTATACTAGTGTCCCCCTCTACATCTGGGATTTGTTTCTTTTTCATAAACATGGACCCTCTCAAAATTTCCTCTTCACATTAAATTTGTCTCTCTTCCTTTGACCCCAGTGGCCTTGTTGTCCTTTACAGCATCAATTCAAGCATGGTAAGTGGTATAGAAAACCTTGCATGAATTCTTTCTCTCCTTCAGGGGGATGAGCCACCATTCAAGTCCTACACACTCAAATGCCTGTGCATTTCAGCACTTGACCTCTTCAGAAGCATGAGTTTCTCCTACAGTGAGGACAGCATCTAAAAGTTGTTACTTTGTCAGTCAGAAGAAACTATAAAACAGTACATAGTAAATAGTCTACAAACATTAAATGATATAATTTATAATTATCTGAAAAACACCACTCTCACAGATTATTTTCTTAGATAATTGTTTATAATCTCAGGATTAATATTTAAAGAAGTATATGATTATAAAAATTCTATCAGAAACAGCAAAAATGGCTCAGCAAACAGTCTGTGTGTACAGCCACTGGTCTAAATCAACTCCACTGCCAAACTGGCAAGCATCAGGAAATGTATTAAATGAATAGACAATTCAGAAATGTCCAACAGATAACTAAAATTGAAATTTTATTTTTTTTTTCAATAATATTCATCAGACATTTTTCTGACAAGACTTTTCTGAAAGATGAAGTGCAAATGGGAACCCTGTAAGAATGTTCAGAAGAATTGTACATGACATTTTTTAAGCGCCACTAAGTACACATTGAATACTTTGTAAGTATATAGGCATAGCAACATGCAAGTGTCATGTACCTAACATTACAATATGCATTTTGTCTGCTTAAAGTTGTTAATGAGGAAATTAAATATAGTAAATGTGTCTCCATCAGCAGTGCAATATGTTTAATTCCCATGTTTTTTTTTAAAGGTTAGTGTTTTTATTTTTGAACCGTTAAAATGTATCCTTCCAAAGGCCATAAACTGCCAGTATAAGGACAGAGTATATTGGTCTTCTTAAGAAAATAGACTTATACTGACTATGAACACATGAAGTTGTTATAGTAATTTCACAAATTATGCCTTTTTATTTATTTTAGAAAAGTTCCTGCTGAACTGATTTTATATATTTGTTTGTTTGTTTGGTCGTTATAAAATACCTGGGCTAAAAGAAGAGGATGCACAATGAATGCTTTATAATTCTGTTCCTGAAGAACTAAATAGCAACTCAAACATGCATTAAGGATTTGAGCCTCATTCTTTTGAAATCAATAGGCATATTGTATCCAGCTTTTAAGGAAGCAAGATGTATATGAATCCAGTAACCCATGAGTTCACTCTTGGCTCACTGCAGAGGCAGAAGCAGATGACTGTAGGTCATATTTGCATATTCCTATGGATGTTATATAGAAATCTATGGATGTTATAAGGAAATCTGCTTTTACTGAAAAGGGATAGTATGTGCAACTATGTATTTACTAACATTAATTAATATTCACAGAAAGGAAGGAAAGAGGAAGTGCTAAAGAATTCAGTCGAGCAATTAAAATTTTTTCTCCTCTTAATAATCAACACTGACAGTTTATGATGTTCACTATTATTTTCTCTATAAAAACCCTCTTTTTGAATGTATTATGAAGACCCTTCAATGGTTTCATTATAGACTAGGACTAAGAAAATGAGTGTATCTAGAAGAAAATAGTATCGGTGATTTTCAGCACTACTCATAAGAGCAGGGTAAGTCTGTGTGTAGTTTGTGCTGAAATGTGAGATCAGAGCTCACACACGAAACACTGCTGGCTTAACCCTGAACACAGGGAAAGTGCTGAAGTGCTGACCCCAACAGGCTTGGCTGTACATCTGAAATCTTAAAAAAAAAAAAAAAAAATTAATCCTCAAACTTTTTTCCAATAGTAACACAGACTGCTCCTTTCAGAAGGGAGGCTTTGTTTTATACTTCCATTCCAATCAAACTGCTGCTTTTAGCCAGCAGAGAATAAATGACTTAAGACACAGAACAAGGAGGGATGAACATGGTAAATGTTCATGGTAAACACGGAAGTCAAAAAAAATTTTTTTCCTCCCATCTGCTGAAAGAAACCCTGCCTCAGGTATCCCCTAGTACTGCAGAGACACTGTACTGGCTCTACACTACTTTCTGTCTGGTTGTGAGTACATTAAACAGTGCTGAAGAAAATGAACATGGTATGGAAATAAGGTGATTCCTAGATGCTGGAAGAATTCCCTTAAGGGCTGCTAGAAGCGCATGAAGCTTAGAGCATCCCAAAAATGTGGAGCGATACATAAGTGTGCTGTTAAACCATGTTTGTACCCTTATTTCCTCCTGAGATAAAGCAAGTGCAGAGTGCTGGGTGAGATTCATCGACAGAGGAAGGAACTGTGCTAGCTTCTGTCAGCACTAAGTAGACATCTCTCATTTGCATTAGAAGTAATAGGTCAGACCCACTCTGAACAATCATGTAGGAAATCATGTAGGAAGTGCCACTTCTGGTAAGAGCTTCTACTCAGCTCTGTTGACATCAAAAGCTGCTCTGTCCATTTAATTTTCTCTTATTGTTTCCAATAGTCCTTCCCTGTCCCCCATGCATTGAATGTTTTAATGTAAACATGCTCCAGCAATATTATGTTTAAATACAAGTAAGAGACATCCCAGAATATCTCAACAGTATTGGTATTGCATATTTAATTCAAAAGCTTGCATGTGCTTTAAAAAAGTTTCTCTTCAAAATTGCATGCCTTTTACTGGAAAGAAACGTGTTGCAGTTGGATTGCATGTCATTGTCTAGTACCGACTAAATATTGAAGTGTTATAGCAGTTTATTTTTAAGCTGTTTGGGATGAATCCCCAGCCAGTGTAAATTGGCCACACATTTAAGGCAATAGAGTGAAGCTGATTTATACCAGCTGAGGCTGTGTCCTTATGCCCTGTTATAGTCTCATAATATCCCAAAGTTAGTAAAGAATAGGGCAAGTATCATATCATGAACCCAGGCAATATTTTCTGTCTATTTTTAGCAGAAAAAAAAAAATATATATATATATAATAATCTTATTTCAAGACTACATCAAACACTCAGTAGTAATTTAAAATGTATATAAATATCTCATAGATAGTATTTAGACTAAGAGGTAGATGTCATATTCTAGGAACAGTACAGTGCGGAGTGATGCTAATGGTAATTGCTAAATGCATCTATTTGCCTGTTACATATAACACAAAGGAGGGTTATATAGTAATGGCAGAAAGAAAAAAAAAAAAAAGGCTTACAATATTCTTTTCTTCTTTTGCTATTCTATGTTATTTGCCTTTATCTGTCTTTCAGTGCATTCTTTCTAGTAGGGTCTGATGGAAAAGTGGCAAGAATAAAAATGATCAGTAATACAAAACTCCACGTTTACAAAACGTTAGCTTTATTATTAAAGGCATCCTCTTTGCTCTGATGGAAGCATTTGGTACTTACAACTTAAGATTGCCTGGCGTTACTGAGCAAGTAGTGGAAATTCCAGGTGAGGTGATTCAGCAAAATAGGGGTCAGGAGAACGCAGTTCTCGCTCTCTTTCTCTGTTGTTCCTGCTAAAAATACCAGGGCATATGGCAGCATATTTCAGCATTTTAACATACTAGGCTCCCTTGAGGACAGAAAAGAAGAGGAAATTTGTGCTGTTGAGCCAGAAATAGATTACTCAACAGTGTTGCCAGACGCATGGAATACTGGCAGCAAAGTTGTTAGCAGAGTCAGTGTCTTACTTTGCCTAAAGGTGTTTCAGTGGTATTTAATGGACCTTAAAGAGGTGGAAATTAGAGCTAGTGGGAATGAGAAGTGGTATAAGCATTTTTATAAATTAGTTGTAGAGGAATTACACATATTGCATTAGGATATCAACTGCTTGTATATGTAACTTTCAGGTATTCCTTGTGACTGTTAGGGGTTGTCTCCTGCTTGAAATAATCAAAATGCATATTATAATTACATGGTTTTCCAATATCCATACACAGCAAGTACAAGATACTTACATGTAAGTACACTGTATTTACCTATATTTTTGCATAGTTTTTAGTGTGTACTTTGTGCCACTTAATAAAAAGCATTACTCACATATTTTTTGTTTCCTTTTTCTCTATTAGGCAGCTTATTCAATTAAAGTTGAAGTAGATGGATTTTTGGTATGTTCATCACAGATTACCAGTTCCTAGGAGTGTAGAGATCAGACACTTGGAGGAGTCTGGATAAGCGGTGGGGGAAGCTGCAGCGTGAACATGAAGATTTAAATCACCTCCTTAATTAAGAAATGTAGTATCAGATTTATGGTGCTGATTTTATAAACTTACCTTTAATTTGAATGGAATTGTAAAGGTAAGAACTCTGCTTTCCTTTTGGTAACACTTTACAATAAGTGGCACTAAATTACACTATTACGGCTATGTTACAGGGAAGTACATGTAACTACGCTGTAACTGTTGATATAGCTACTGTACATGTGCGTACATGGTAACTTCAGTGCTGTTACAATCATGAATTACATAATTACAGATGAATCTGTCCTTTTTTTTTTTTTTTAATTGAAATAGATATATATATATTATACTGTAATGAAAATACACAAGATGTTAACTTTCATGTCTTATTTAGAAAAGTTGGTTTTCTTCACGTATTCCTTTATAGAGGGAATCTCAGTGCAAGATGAACCATCCTTAAGTAACGTGAAAGCTTTTTAAAGTGTTCTAGCTTAAATTCTGAGCCTCAAGTTAAACATCAGGTTCCTTAAACCGTTTCTTGCTTTGTCAGTTGACACTAAAAGAGTGGGAGGATGCACCCCTTGTATTCTGATGCATCACTTTCTTGTTCTTGAAGCATTAGGAAAAACGTTAAATTAAAAACAAAAACAAACATTAAAAATGTAGAAATAATCAGCAATCGATACTGTAAACAGTACACTGGCAGAAACTAGCTACCTGGTCTTGAGAAAACTACTCTGCATGTGCATGTGGGAGAAGTCACAAACATTTTATCTAAGGTGGTTCCCATTCAGAGCCTCCATTTTATGCATTTGCTAGATACCTTGAAACCATCATCAAAGCGGACTTTCAGAATGGGATCTTGAATGAATGAAACAGACAACGGGTTAAAAAACAGCCTACTGAATATCCTTAGCTTTGAGTCATGGTTCTGCTTACAAGAGAATGATGCCTCTTCACACCTGGTGTAGTAATTTAAATCTGTGAGGACTAGATAGGCTTGTAAAGTGCTACCCAGTCAGAATTTGTCATTTATGACTGCTTGTTGTGGTGTTTTCTGCATCTGCTTTGCACAGATGTAAGCGACATCACAAGGTACAAGCTAACAGAAGATCAACTGTATTAAAAACCCGCACATGTGAGAAATTGCAATTGAAAACCAATGAAATATTCCATTTCAACAGGCCAATTTATATCTGTTTTTGCAAAATTTAAATGCTGTTTTTATGCCACTGGAGAAAATGGTTCAAAACAGTTACCCCTAGGGCAATCTTGCCTGACCTTGGTTGGGTAATGGTTCAAGTAATAACCCTACTATTCAAGCAAGCTGGAACTAGGAAGAATGAAAAAAAAAAGGCATAAATACCACACCTGTGGGGAATTCCACTTGAGCAAATAAGGCCCTTGTCCAGGGAAGCACTTCTTTTTAAGCATTAGAATAGTGCCTTACAGTTCAATGGAACTTCTCCCATGCCTGACGCTGAGCATGTACTTAGATGCTTAGCTGAGCTGGGCCCCAGGTCCTGAAATAAAACCTTGTAGTATATGATATTGTACTGTAGCTAATGGGACTTACAGTTGTGTCAAGAACCCATATTTTTGGTACTAAATAGAATGACTTCCTTTGCCAGCCTTCTTATATGTATGTGTTTTGAAAGACATGAATATCTTGTAAACCTATACTAGTTTTCAATGTGTCTAGTAGCACCTACCTGGTTCTCTCAAACTACCATATTATATTAACATATTATTGCATTTTTCCACAGATGGGTATGGAGTGAACTGTAAAAACAAGCATGCAATCACATCAATGCAGACTTATTTCTTTAAAATGTCATACTGTATATGATTTATTATGTTAACACTCAACCACATCATATTATTTATGTCTGTATATTTTGAAAAAAAGTGCTGCTTTGATTGACGTCACCCTTTTTTCTTAGAAATCAACAAGATAAATGCTTCAACAAAAACAATTAAAATACTCTAATATTGTCCTTAAAAGGTTTATATTCTTCTGATAAATAATCTGACAGCACCTTTATCTTCCATTTTACCATACTACATGATGTCATATTCCAAACTCTCCTTTTCCCACACAAAAATAAAATCCCAGGAGAAGGTCTTTTACAGCAGACCATCATGCTTTTAGGCTTCACAAGTACAGCAACCAGAGAGAAATATTCTTCTGTCAAAGGTGCAAAACTTAGGAGTACAACAAACTCCATTGAGACTAACTTGCATTCTCCAGTGTAGAATCATTACCAAGAGCTGATATGGCAACCTTGTTGCTTCATTGGAAGAGGAAATAAGCCAATGGGCTTATAGTGTTTTGTTGTCGTAGTTAAGAGCATGTAATTTTTCAGCTGTTAATTACACAAAAAATTTCAGAAATAATCCAAACAGAGACTTTCACTGTGGAGCTAAAAGCATGGCAGGAATTCTCTATCATTCACGGTGACATAATTTTGTACCTCACAAAATGCATAGACAGGAATTTAATATAAAGAATTAGTCCATTTACTGTATACACAAAACATATATCTTTTGTTTTAACACTTCTATTTTTTTTCTTTTTTTTTTTTCCCTTTTTTTCCTTTTTTTTTTTTTTTTTTTTTTTTTTTTTTTTTGGCAAACCAACATAGAGAAGCAGCTCTGGAACTGCCAAATTAAAAACTGAGAATTTTTGCAACTCAATAGTATTTTTTAAGGATAGTAATCAAATGTGGTTGTAATTTAAAACCTGAGGCTGTGCACTGGTTGTTAGCTTAAAACTACCTTTCAATATAACATTGTGCTTCCATTGTATAACAAAGAAAAAATTAACAAGAACTAGAAAAGTTTGCTGCTGAACAGTGCTAGGACATACAGACAAAAAAAAATACTTATACATGTTATCTACTCAGAATATTGATTTGAGTCATATTTAAAGGGATATAATGGACATTAGAAAATGCTTACTTGTGACTGACTTAGCTACTGCCAGAAAAGTTAAATATGTATCAAATAATGTTTAATTGAATTTATTATATGCACTATATACAGATACTAAAATGTCTTGCAGTCGTGCCCCATGAACACTTCAAATTTGAGTAGGCAGGTGAGTCCATGTGAAGCAAATAAATTATAAAAACAAAAATTACTCAAAACAACCTCTAATCTTTGTGATTCCAAAAAGCATAAGGGCAGGACAAATTTGTTTCAAATCAAGCACTATTATCTAACTTTGCAGAATTTGTATAGCTATTCAGTATGTTTTACCACTGAAACATGGCACTGTTGTCAAGGTACCATTTAAAACATAACAAAGCAAAGCAAAACAAAACAAAAAAAATCAATGGACAGTTTTTTGTTTTTTGTTTTTTTTTTTCTTCCCACCAAATCCAAGCATACAAGAAACTATTCTACAAAGATTTCTGTTTGTATTTCCTAGGGCATATGTCTCAAAAACAAGTTGCTCTTTGACATGTATAAAACATTTTTTGTAAACCTCTAATCTTAGACTTAACTTTTTCTGTAAGTAAATTATTAGTATTTGTTATGAATATTGTTCTATGACACACTAGTAGGAATCATGGTAAAAGAAAACTGAAAAAGAAGAAAGCTGCATAACACTTAAAAATACAGAAAACTTGGATTAAGATGATGATTAACATTGTTAAGGCTGTATATTCAAGCACTGTATGTTAAGAGAGCAGTGGATATGAATTTTAGGCAATAAGAAACGTCCTGCTTTATGCATGATACTGTAATTATAGAATGAGGATGTCAACAGCTGATTGTTGGCATAAACTGGCTACTTATAGCAGGTATGCAAGTTAATAGAGATAGCAGAAGATGGCAGAAATGAATTCTGAAAAATGATAGCCAGTTTTATCCAGCAGTCAGCCTGATAAGTAAAACTCCCAAGATTCTAGCTCTGCATCTAAATGAAATACTCTTTTTTCTCCTCTGCATTGACTTGGCTGCCTTCTGCATTGATAATGGCTGTGTCGGCATCAGGTGCATCTTCAGCTCCTTTTGCTTCATTTGTTAAATATGTTCCTACAGAAATCAGCACAAGAAAAAAAAAAAAAAAAAGATTAGTTGTTTGTTTGTTTGTTTGTTTTTAGTTTTACACTATATTATAGGAAGTATATTCCTAACAATACTCCAATTGCCTTATGAATGGACAAATATTATTATACAATTTCAGTGTGAATAATACAAGTATGTTCAAGTTTCTAATTTGTCTAAGAAATATTTATAGTATTAACACTGGTAATCCACATACACACATTCACATATATCCACATTAAATTAAGGAAATATCTTATGAAAAGTCCATCGTATCTAGCTACAGTAATATGCAATATATTTTGCAATTATACAATAAGTGATAAAATCTTGGTTATTTTGATGAATGGGTACCCATAACAACCAAACCAACCTTGGAGATTTAGATATTCATAAATGCTTTATTTTTAATAGCCACTGTTTTTTGTACTTTTATTTCACATGATCTTATCCATGCTTTAATTTTGCTTTAATTTTATTGAATTATATCACGGTCATTTCCAAAAATTAAAAAACTGAGGTAGTTTCTTTAATTAAACCCACTCATATTATACTATCACAGACATTCATATGCTCAGGGTATGAATAGAAATAATTGTGTACAGTCGCCTTTTTCCTTTTTGAAAGTATGATTTATGGCGGCATAAGATGCATATGTTTTCATTCAGAAAAACAATCAAAAGAGACACATTTTCACTAGCTTATTTTTCCCCCACATAGTCCAATCAAATTAAAATGGTATTTTTATCATCTTAGGTCTGCTTACCATATGATTATCCTACCTAAAGTGAAATTTAATGAGTTAATGCCAACACTAATCCTTTCTTCATAGTTTTGTTTATTTTTTTGGGGGGGGCGGGAGGGTTATGGGAATCAACTGAGTTTTAACAAGTGGTCTGCAAGCCATTCAGAGGTTAAATCTCAAAAAACGATTTTGGAATTAACTAGGTCAAAATGGGATCATAGAGAGGCTTAGTCAGAAGTCAGTGTCACTCTATCCCTCTTATCTCTAATGGTGGTGAAGATTCAAAATGAAGGGAACAGAGTTCTTAAGGTAAAATATCTGACTAAAGTAAAGCTTGACCCAAGAATGATACCCTTATTCTGGTAGGACTATTAGTAGGGGAGTCACTGATCTGAAAATTCCCAATCAGTATTTAAAATTATCTTTTAAATGAATATTTAAAGTATCAGCAAAAAATCTTGTTATATGTAATATAATTATATATTATTAAATACTGATGTATTATTATCTTATTTTATATATATATATATATAAAAATATATATATATGCTGCTGAGTTGATCTACTAGTTAAAATCATGAAATTGTTAAATCAAGAGCCTATAGCTAAAGGCTAAAACCAAGAGGCAATCTTGTCTCTCAGTCTCTCTAAATCACTGACTAATTATATGGGCATGTAACTAAATATCCTTTGCCTTAGTCCAGTGAAAAAAATGGATAAAAATTCAGGAACTTCACTCATGACTGGAGTGTTAACTGAGCTTGCTTGTCCAAATAATTCAGTAGATGGGGAAGGTGAAAGGGAACAGCATTCCCAGGTGAAATCATGCCTTGCTTTCAAAAGGGACTGAAGTTCCACTAAATCTATCCTACCTTTATGTCTTGCCAGGTATCGACCAAGGAGAATTATAGAACATAGCGTTACAAAGACAACTACAGCCACTATTCCTCCTATAAGAGCATGGTCAGGTCCGGTCTGTCCAGCCAAAGCATTTGGATCTAGAGGGAGAAACAAAAACCAAAAGTGGTCCTATACAGACAAAAATGACAGGAAATTTCACAATACCAAGTTTTATACTGATCATCCTGAAAATAGGGCATTTCTCTGTTTAATATTCAGCATGGTTATTCCCATTTTTACTACCAGTATCTTATCAACAACATAGTGCTGCTTGTATTCCCAGATCGTTAAAACCCTGAGGATATCACAGTTACAAAAAATATTACCTTCCTCTTCTTTGGCAGAGGTTATTAAATGGGAAAGGTTTTTGGTTTTGTCCTCGTCATTTTACAACTGAAAACCTGGCCACAGCTATTTATAGAAGGAAAAACAAGGAGCTGAGAATTGGGGATCAGATAGCATCAGCAGAATAGTGTCTGCATAATACATAATTTATAGACTTGATTCTCAGTGGGGAACCCTTATATATTCTCTTCCTCTCATTCCTATCCTATTGCACCAGAAATAAAAAGGCAGATAAAGTGCAGCCTTGCCAAGTTTCTCTGCACATGGCTGAGTCTGCATGAATTTGGTCAGATAAAGGTATCAGGCAACCTGAAAGATCATCATTCACTCTCAATCCTCAGTTTGAGAATTTACTGTGAATACTCTATTAATTCCCAAACTGAACAAGATGCAATATATACAACAGAGTACTAGGAGCTTCATTTCACTAACTCTGGGCAGGGTGCTACTGTAAATACTGTCAGATTCAAGCTTCTCTGCTGGTCATTTGTCTGTTCAGTTAGCTGGTGCTTTACAGAAGTTGCAAAAGGGCAATCATGGAGAAATGACGCTACTTAGGGATGAGTAATTCTTTGGAGCTTTTGAACAATGAGCCAGCAACCTTTGACTGTTGACTCATCTGAAATATGCAAAAGAAATAATAATAATAAAAAAATCAATCTAAGGATCCTGCTAAGATTGCTGTTTTTGTGAAAATGCCACTGCTACAAAGTAATAGTAATTCTCTCAAAATGCTATTAGCATGTTCTCTATGTTGCCGTCAGTCTACACACACTGCTTCAAGGGCATTTCCCTCGTAGGAACTATTTATATTCTACAAATAGTTTGCAAAAAAATTCTTTGTTTTGCAAAAGAGAAAGGCAGGAAAAATATTTACACAGAAAAGAGGGCAACCCTGTAAAGATGATTAAATGGTCTCTGATAACATCTAGGAACTGCGATTTTGTGATACCATAACTACATTCTGCTGACCAGGATCACTGTATATAGATGAATTATATAGATGCATTATATAAGCATTATATAGATGAAATGAAAGAAGCATGCTTTTCACTCCTTTTGCAAACTGTCAGGCAGACTGAAACTGCACTTTCAGGATTGCTGGAACACAGAGCAGTGTGGTCCATGGTTATAGACACTGTTCTGCTCTTCACAGCCACTGAATCCATGAGACATGGCTTCTCCACTTATTGCTGGCTTCACAACTCCCAGCTGTTTCTCTTCTGGCTGCTAAGAAGACTTTGGGGGGAAATGCCTACAGCAATTCTGCAGACGTGACAGCAAACTTGTTAGGGCCCTCAAGAAAGCTAGAAACACTTCATAGCTGTACCTGCCTCCTCCTCTGTCCCTATGAGCCTCTTGTTATGATGCTACTGTCGGTTCACTATGCTGAGTATGGAGGATCAGTTTGAAAGGCCATCGGCTCTATTTTGGTGATCAAAAGTGACCCTGAGCTTCGTATGCCAGCAGCCTTGTGGAAAGAAACAAGAGGGCTGAAGTCTCATCACCCCAAAGCCACAGCTTGGAGCCATCCTTCCCCAAGCCTTGCTCTGCTTTCCATGGCGAGTAAGGAGGTGATCGCTCACTTAAGAAAATGGAAGGTGACAGCTTACTGCAGAACTGTCAGCCTGCTAGAGCCATCTAGCAAATTCCTCCTTCTGTGGTGCCTGTGGCAAAGTTGCTGTAAACCTGCTCCCTGTGGCAATAAAGCAGCACAAATTTGGGCACTCAGGAGCAGCAACGTCCCCAGGTGCTGCATGCAAGCTGCAGGAGATGCTCTTCCTCAGCACCAGGCCAGGAACAATATGAACTTGTTTTCTCACTAATAGTCCTATATACTTGCTAATATACTAGCAGTAAAATTAATGAATTAAAGGAGGTATTTTGAGCGATAATATACTTCCTGATGCAGAGTATAATCCAAAGAAGGACTAGCATGGCACTTTATCTGGAGGCATTTTTTGAAAAGCTGATTGAAGTATACAAGCTCAATACTCAGATTTACACATTTCTCTTCTGTGAGCTTTAATAAACATTACAGATAAAAATGCTCACAGTACATTGTGAAGAATATGCCTCTGTGTTTTCTTCCTCAGGTGATTTCCTATATATAGGACCTCACTCCTCCTCTGACATATGCAATTCAATGGACTACCTGAAGCTAGCATAAATATAAGGTTCCCCACATATAAATGAAGGTTAATGACATTCTACTGTTTCTGTTGGTTGACATTTTTAACTTTAACATTAATTTTACCTTTTAATTGGAATGCAAAGGTAGTGTTGTATTTCTGGTAAAATCTCTTAACATTGGTATGAAAGAAAGATTATATTGATAAATACCGTCACACAAATTTGTCCACAAATACATTTTTTTTCCAGTATTACCACTGAAAAAAAATATCATTTATTTAAAAAAAAATAATGAAAAAATAGATGGAAGGAAAGGAAATAAAGAAAGATCCTCAAAAGTGTCCAACATTTTCTTGAGAAACAAGCATTCTTTCATAGCAAAATGAAAATCTGCACAACATAAACAATACTATAAACAGAAAGAGCTCCTCATAGAAATATTATCCTCATAGAAACATAATGCTAACATTAAATATAAATATGCCCTACATTATGCATACAGAGTAATGCACTATACATTTGCCATTCATGAAATGACCTAAGCCCCATGAGTGAATTATAGATCTGGGACTATCTACCATCTCATAAATAATTACTATGTCCAAAAGTGCCTGAATGGTATCTGAAAGGTACAGCAGTTTAGAAAATATGTCATTTTGTATTTTAGGTATTTATACAGTGAAGAAATACAATTATCCAAGTGCTCTGGGCATTTTCATTACCAACTCCCACTGGAGTTGGTGAAAGTGTTAAGTATGTATTTGGGTGCTGACCACTGCAAAGTTTGCTTTACAAAAACAAAACAATTATTTTTATTATTTTTAGATTATCATTATAAGCTTCATGAACTTTACCATGTAAATCTTAGCCTGCCACATACATATATCCAGTAAATGAAATTTTAATTATGCAATAAATACTTATAATTCATCTGTTTCCAGGAAAAAACAAAAAATCAGTCTGTTCCTTTTAAAAATATAGACTGTTTTTTACTGCATGAGCACAGGAAGTAACAATACTCATGGACTGAGACAATGAACTTCAAATTTCGTATCAGACTAGGTCTACAAAGATCTTTTTTTTTTTTCCTCTCTTTTGTTTTGTTTTTCAATTATTGAAGAGATTAAGAAAATTTTGTAGTAGAAAATGACAGAAAAGCTCATAATTATTTTTGTTTGTTTGTTTGTTTGTTTCTGTCCTAAATGTAGGAAGTACCTTCATAATACTGATTGCTTATATTGTGAAATTCCATCTGTTTTCAGCTTCTGGGATTTAATGTTTGTTCACAGATTTACAGAGATATATTCAAAATGAGTAAGAGAAAAATAATGGATTGTTCATTAAGGAGTAAAACATCAGATAAACCTTACACCTATTAAGTAAGTAGATAAGTGCATTTTGTGACCTGATGACTAAGTTTCAGTGTAAAATATTTTTCTGTGGTTTCACACATTAGTTAAGCAGAGAAATGCTGAAACATTTTTTCATGCTTTTGCATAAAGTATATGGTAATTATTCATCTAATTTCATTTTCTTCCTGCATAAGTTTCCTTCTTATTTATGCGTAGTTGACTTAACTGGGCAGGCTGCAGGAAAGGGTCAGATAACCTTTTCCCGAGCCATGGGAGAACAGGCACATCTGTGAATGCTGAAATAGTTGCTGATTTAGGGGACTATGCTCAAGTAGTCCCCTTTACTGTAAAACTTTATTTTTTGCGTATTTTTGGCACTGGTGTTAAACTAGAACAGTTACACAAAAATCACTTTGAATACGACATACCTAGTTCTGAGGGATCCAAAATAATTATTTAAACTGACCGTTTACTACTAAAATAAAAATCAGAAATAAAGGCCCTAATTTGCTCTGGAGCTTAAACAGCATTCACAAAATGAAGTCATATTAAGAAGACATATTATTTGTAAATTACCGTTCCTTAAGGCTGGAAAAAAGAACAGGAATGTCCCATTTCTCAGACAAGTGCTGAAACCAGCAGCCTACAGTTAGTTTTACTAATTTCATGAACAATCCATTACTCAGGCAAAAGAGAACTGTTCCATCAAGAGATCCTAGGGAATGGTAGCACGTCACAATTATGGCAGCAAAATCTCTTCAAGTGACTCCTTCTTTCCCCAGATTCAGGGGCTTATTATCACTTTGCCAACTCTTAATGCTTTAGACAAAGCCATTGTTTGAAGGGCCTGGCTCAAAATCAGGTCAGTAAAGCAGTGTGTATTTAGGGGTGGAGACACCTTAAAAGCACTCCCCCACCACCCCACCCCCTCAAAAAAGAAAGAAAAAAGAAAAAAAAAAAAAAGACAAAAGCTCTGCCCTACTCGAAGAGCTGGTAAATTGCTGTAGATAAGGGCAGGGTGAGAATGTGTGGTGGAAGCCAATGAATATTTTGAAGTACCTTAGTGACAGGACAATATAATGCAAAAACAAGCAAGTAATGGACAGGGAACTATGCCTCTTCCATTTTTGGGTTCTCTGAAGCTCACCACTAAATATAAGTTAAATTAGAAATATTATATTAGAAATATCCCCCATTTATCTGCATTTCAGCTTTGTTTCCTAAGGAGAGTGCTTGTGTGATCATGCTCTTTCACTGTCTTCAAATTACTTACTTAAAAACCATGGATCAATTACAACTAATTTTAAGAGACAGTATAGATCTCAAGATCATTGTTTTCCTGTAACTGTCCTGAAAAGACTGCTGCAGGAGCTCAGACCTCATCAGATATCAGAGAATATACAGGAAGGAAAAACCCGAATAGAGACAAAAGCTTCATCCAAAATCTGTGCCCAATAATCATTTTTTCAATAAAGGTTTCTCTCCATTGTGAGTTTTTTGGTGATAAGGCACAGATACCTTTTGAAGCTTTTCACATTGTTAGGAGCCATTTGTAACATCTCAGCCCTTCCCACATCACCTCCTCCTTCCCTCTCTTCCTCCTTCCCTCTCTACCTATCCTCCCTACTTCTATTCCTTCTTCTCTCATAATGGGTCAGCTCACACTGTAGCATTTGGATAACTCAGTTTAAAGTCAGTCAACCATGAGACATGATCCCACTGGAAACTAGAGGTAAATTCTTTCAGCAGCTTATAGAATAAACTTGCATTTTAAAAATGTAATTAGGCTAATATCATTCACCAGTTTCAACCATAGGGCTGCATAATTTTTTTATTGTTCCATACATGTAAGCTTTGGGGAAAACAAGTAAGTAAATACATACATAGTTCCTCAATGATTAGTCTAACTTGATCAGGGGAAAAAAAAAAAAAGGAAAAAAAAAAAAGACCAAGATAGGAATTTACTCACAGATATGGATAAGAGATAGAACTGGACCGACAGTTGACAAGGTATTTGATTTAGAAATAGTGGCAGTGGTGCTGTCTGTGATAAATGCTGGTGAGTAGATTTTACCCATTTTAGCATCTTAATTTGGGTACCACACAGTTCAATTTCCCTTGCCTGGCCTGGAGTGCTGAAACAGGTATTTTTAATCTCATTTTGTAATATGCCACTAACCACTACAATACATGTACTTGAAACTTGTGAAAGTATTGTTAAGGGGGAAAAGAAAGTTTCTAAACCTTCATTTAAATTGCAAAGAGTAGCTGCCCAAGGGGGCTGGTTGTGAAATTTGTTGAAAATGTGTTTTGTTATTAACCAATTCTGAACTTAAAATATGTGACAGCCTTCTTTTTCCTTCAGTGCCTGAAGCAAAGAAGAACAAAACAGTCTGCTAATATGCAGCATATATAAACTGCTATTTTAATAGGAGGACATCATCAACCATAGAGAAGACATGCAGAAAAGAAAAAAAAAAAGTTTACTTGTAAACTTTCAAAAGAATTGATAGCCTTTTCTTCTCACACATTACTGCAGTAGCATATTTGGCACATTTTGCCTCTGAGTGTTTTTTTTTTTTTTTTTCAAAGTATTGAATTATATATACATTCCTATTAAGAAGAGCCCACATCCCAGAAGGATAAAAGTCCCACACTAATGTTTCAGCAGCTGAATCTACATCTCCTTTTGAGAGTTCATGTTCTCATGAATCTAAGATTTCTTTCAGTGGAGATAAAAAGAGCAAGGTTTTCTTGGCTGTATCTGTAAATAAGGGGCCCTTATCCAAGGTAAATACAAACATTACCCACATCTATTACTTTGCAAATATGTGTTGTTTTGTTTGTTTGTTTGTATATTTGTTTTTGCAATGTAATGCTAATATGAGAGTTGTATATCTACACTGGTTAAGACATAAAAAGTTTAATGATATTTTTCAGGGTCCTCAGAGCCTTGTTCCAGATATTGTGTCTTGTGTTTTGCTTCATTGACACAGTTTTTAATTTTTTTTTTTCTTTTTATTTTCTTAGTGTTTCTTTAAAAGCTTCAGTTTCCTGAAGGGAACAGTTCCTCCAATTACAGCACATAGCAGAATTCTCTTATTGACAACATGGTATTTTTGTCCTTCAATAAACTCATTAATTGCTTCAGACTTTGTTTTAATGAAAAAAAAAAAAAAACACATTTTGAAGAAAATACGCATATTGAAGTTTGGAAACTGCAGCGTATCAGTTACTTAAAAAAAAAAAAAAGAGAGAAAGAAAGTGCCAACCCTACTTAGAAAGTCAAAGATGCATGACTTCCTATTTTTTGAGAAAATTGCATTTCATGTCATCTTTCCCCTGATGACTTTCCATCAATAAATACAGGAGGACCCCCCCCCCCCTACTCTTTTCTGTTTTCTTCATCAACAAAAAAGGACAGGCACCAGCTGGAGTAGGTGTGTGTATGTGCACAACTCCTTCTCCTATCATCAGAAGTTAATTATCTATATAAATAATGAACCATTCTCTAATTAACACAGAGACAAGAGGTGCCAATGAACTTTACTGCTCTCTCCTTGTAGTACCTTACAGTCGTGGCCTTTGGTCACTGCCTACAGATTTAAGTCTGCTAGGCAAAACATGCAGATGCCTGTGTGGGAAGGGGTGCGTGGAGTGGGTGCTCAGCAGAGCGTTCTGACACAGGCACCTTTTGCTGCTGCAGGGCTGGGTCCAGGGTCTCTCCTGGTCTCTTCTACTCTTAGCTTTCACTGACCATGAGAAGCAACACATTGTCACAACTACTCATCGCTAACTATGGAGAGGTTATTAAAAGATAATCAAAGCATTTAAGAATTTAATTCTGCTAACCTTAAGGAAGTCCCAGTAGCTCAAGCTTACTGGAAAGCAGCATAAAGGTTTCCAAGGTGACTTTTTTGTCATCTTGATTTATGCTGTCTTTTATACAGACTCCATCACAGATTGATTCTCAGGGCCAACCAGTACCAGTGTACAACTCAAATAATACACACTAGCCCAGAAAAGCAGTGCAAGGAAAATATGCTTTCAGATGAGGAATGATACTAAACAAATGGAGAAGTTCGTTAAAATGCAGGTAGAGACAAAGCTGTTCCTGATGGCAGAAGCTGGAGAGCAGAAGACTTTCTCACCAGTAAGGCAGAGAAACAGACAAAGTTAGCAGTGAACATGCATGGTTGTATAAGGATCAGAGGCATGAGCGGATTCACAGTTGCACAAGGTACATTGTACTGAATCTGTTCATGAGTTTTAAAAACAAGAAGGGCAGCTTCAATTTAATTGAAGTACAGCTCTAATTAAAACTTACTCTGTGGTGGAAGAAAGCCTATTGTTCAAATGAAATCTTTATGCTTGTCATACTAATTTTTCCTTACCAAATCAGATTAGAATAATTATAAGCCTATAACGACATCAAAACACCCCAGTAAACCAGCCACTTACAGCCAGAATCTGACACCTTACTCATGCTGAAGAGCAATTTAATCTGTCGTGGGACTACTCAGTATGAGTAATTGTAACAGAATTTCCTCTTTGGCAGTTAATAGCATATTTTATCTGTCAATATATCTCTAGAAGATTAGCCTTTCTCTAAAAGATTATGCTTGCGGTTAGGGTAACTGATCCAAAGGAGGCTGTTGACTGACCCAGCTCATCTCAGAAACTTAGATGTGAGAGACATTAGCAGAGACAGTCTCTTGTAATGCACAGAGTAACAGAAAAGACGAGTAAATTATTGATAGGAAGGCAAGTATTCCTGTTAACATTTAAGGCATCTGTTATAGCCATTTTAATTAGGGCATAAAATCCTATGTAAATTCTTTGGGACAATGGCAATATCCATTAGTGAAGTTTCCGTCCAAGATATAAACATACCTGGAATTTGTCTGTATTTTCGCCTGTGGTTTAATTGAATGCTATCCATTCTTTATGCCAACTCTGTACTAATGGAAACAACAATATTTTCCTCATTTAATAATGACATGCTTGATGGAATTCAATATCTTAACCAAATTCTCCACTGGGAACATTAAGACTTTGTTGTTTTCAGATGCCTTAAAGTTAAATACCATCCAGCTATTAGTAAGAGACTGTTTGCTCTTACTACCATTGATTGGTAATGGATTTGCTGCAAATAAGGTCGATCATTGTTTTCCTAAAGGCTTTCTGTATTCATAAAAAGATAAAGCTATGCATTTTGGGGTTTATGGGCGTATTTTTTGGAACTCAGCAACACGCATTCATTTCTAGCATCATTCGTGATCTCAGTTGTCAGCACTGCTAGCTGCAATACATCCAGATTCTACCACGGGGGTCACATCCACACTAGTTTGCATCTGACAGATTCATTTCCTACCTTCTCTTGAGACAGCCACAAGGACTGAAAAAATCAGAGGTCCAGTGTAATTACTATGTATATTTCAGATTAAATAAATGCGATAAAAGCCTCCATCTGGCTGTTGATCAAACGTGCAAAGGCAGGCTGATTTTCAGTGACATATTACAATATGTCTCTTGTATCAGTCCCAAATGCCATCCTGTAAATTACTTACATTTGGGATTACTTGACTACGGCAGACAGAAATATTACTCACTGCTTAAGTGCTGCCTGTTGGGAGCATGGGAGACGTGGGCTAATCTTAAAGTTGTTAAGCAAGGCATTAAGAAATAATGGGGCCATGTTTTTTTTACTAAATGGCGATTGTGCTCACACTATTTGAAGATGGCAAACCCAATTTAATCATAGCCTGAGTTATGTTCCTGATGTTGAAAAGCTGTAAAAGGTCTGCAGCTGGGGAAATAAGTGTAAGCGGTGTGCTGAAACAGTTCTTGAGAAGAACTCAAAAAAAAAAAAACCATCCTACAAAATATGTCAATAGCTTCAAACTATATGCCATCTGCTGACAAAATGTAAGCCTCTTCCTAGAGAGAAACTCTGAGATTCAGGGCCTTTTGATAAAGAAAAACCCCAAGCAGGTATCCAACAAAGAAACAGAAATTCCAGTGGAAAAATAGAAAATGACACTGCCATTTCTCCAATTAGTGTGCACATCTCCTTGCAGTTGTACTTGCAATATGTGTAAAACAGTAATTCACCACATTACTGGAGGCCGTTTAAAGAGCTTATGGTATGAAAGAAAGGCTGGGAAAAAATGGGGGGATATTCATAGTTCAACTACTTGTGGTAATTCTTTCTTATGACTTATAGCTCCTTGAGGTTTACAACTCTTAGAAAAACAACAAAATTAATTCTAAATCAAAAATACTACTGCTTAATTTAAAAGATAAAACTCCTCTCCTGGCCAAACAGTGGATATTTATTGTCTACAAGATTATATTTATCCTTGTTGAACATCCATTTTGCCCACTAGGTGTACCAGGACACTCTGTGGAAATCAAGGCACTGTTCAAGGAGAGCTTTGGCCCTCCAAATCCTTGTTGTAAAGCCCAGAACTCCCTTGTATCTCTACAGGTCTTGAAAGGACAACACCTTCATACTTCAATGGTTAAAACTGATTTCCTTCTAGTCACAGGTCTGGAAAAAAATGCTTGGAAGCATTCATGGCATTTTTGACTCTAAAAGTATTCTTTTTATCTTTCATTTGGTGACTCCAAGAAGTAACTTTCCCTTCCTTCCCCGGTTCAATTCTCATTCTATTTTAATTGCACGAGAGATTCCATATAGTCTTTTCACCCTGAATTGCCTTAGTAGCCCAACACTCAGCATCCAATCTTAACTGAAGTGGTTCATAAATTACACTTCCTCTTAAAAGGTCTAAAAAACTTTGTTCTCTCTCTAGGAACGCAGAGACACAAAATGTGAAAGAAAGAAAAAAAGAAGGTTCCAAACAAAGCAGGAACTAGCACAACTCTCCCAAAGGTCACTACTGAGCAGCTTTTCATTGTGTAGTTCCTTCTTCCCTTCCTTCCTTCTTTCCTAGTCTGTTCCCTTCACATTACAGCTATGTAAGGGACATGATGTTTCTCTCTGAAGTGTTCTATGAGCTTAAACTCATTAAAAATAAAGATGTACTCCTAAAAATGTGATTCTTCTCATTATAACCCTCTATGCAATGTAGTCAGCAAAATGTTAGTTGCAACCATCTCGCTAACACCTGTGACAATCTCATTCTTGAAATGAAACCAGTAGATAATACATACAGCTGAAAAACAGGGATTCGTTCTAAAAGGCTGAGCTTATTAAACAAAATGTGGATATTTCAAGTTTTCCAATGCTATAGCCCTTAATTCAGTAAAGCAAGTAAGTATGGAATAAACAGGACTTTAAGCATAGTTAAGTACTTTAGTTCAGTTGGAACTGGAGTGCCAGATCCTAGCTTCAGTTTACGAGACACCAACTACCTCAGGAGACACAGACTAAAAGAGGAGCTTTGGACTGCTTTAGCAGTGAAAAACAGTGTCTCTGGCCCAACTTAAAAAACTTTAGGTATAAACCCTTTAAACTTAAGCATAAAACTGTAAGTATGAGAACTCTAAAACTTCAGCAAGCTGCTCCTATTCCTGCAGAGGTGAAATTCATGAATTCAGAGCCCGTCACGACAGCTTCTCTCTGCCACCAGGATGGCTGAGTCTGGCACCAACAGCCTTCGGTGCTGGGCCATCCGTAATCAGAGAAACCCCCTGGCTGGCAGCAGCCTCTCATCAAAAGCCCTGCTCTTGCCACCTGGGCCAAGGAGGCAGCATGTGGCCTGTTCCTGCAAAATCTATTTTGGTACCTTAGGTGAAATGGTTTTCTTTGTTTTTATTTATTTATTTATTTGAAATGTTTTGCAATCCAGCAAAATCATAACGTGTTATGCTTGCCCTGCCTAGTGATGACATAGTCTGCTCACAACCACACGATGCCTGCAAGCTGGTGAACTGTCCCTCCAGAACTGAGTGCATCACCTGCTCGTGATGCACCTTGAAATGAAAGTTACTTTTCCAGGGATAATTATGAAAAATGCTGGTTTAAATCTTTTCCACGCAACAAATAATTTGCATGAGTTTTGACAACGTGTTTTCTTTAGCTGTGTCTCAGTTCCCCTAAAATAACTTGAGCAACTAATTACTTTGACTCATAGAATGACTCACAGAACAAAGAATGATTCTGAGATACTGCAGTAGTAGCTATAAGGCAGGTACTTAACCTATTTTTACAAGCGATATCCAATATAAGAGTTATTTTGAAATATCTGAAATGGATTCTTGTGATTTTAATTTTTGCTAAGCTTTTGTTGGATATATTTTTATCTCAGGATAAAAGCAAACTGAGCATCTATTGTTATATGTTTCCATAATGAAGAAATTAATAGCTGTCTTTTTTTTTTTTATCTCAAAGATGAGACTGAACAAGATAACCTTAGGCAGTTACACTACAATATGTAATTCACACCAGGTAACTGATATAGATAAAAATAAGTAGAAATATGGGAATAAGCCAGAAACAGGATGAATCAACTTCCAGATTATGGTAACAAACAGAAAAGTATTAGAAATGTTGTTAAATGCTATTAAACAGACATGAAGCCTTCAGTTCACAAATAACCTTGAATTTAATAGGAAAATTTGTTCCATTTTAATATTAGAATCATTGAAGATGTAGGTCAGCTGCTACGAGAACATTGTAGGGAATTAATGTCTAGAAAAATGAACAGCTACAGTCCCCTGGCTTCAGTTTTCTTTTTCATGCCAATAATGTCTACTGTCACATCAGTGTTAATAATTTATGCAGTATAGTAAAACTTACAAAATTATGATTAAAACTTCTTGATATTTAGTTAGACTAACTTCCTAAAATCTCAGGGAACATATTATAAAGGTTAGTTCCTTTACCTTTATGCTAATTAAATACAACTATACGGTTTGTAACTTTAAAATTAAAGGAAGCAAGTAAATATGTATGTTAAGGTTTCAATAAATAGTATTACAAGCTAATTCTACCATTTTTGTGATAACTGAGCAACAGAAGCTATCACAACAATTACAACAAAAAAGCCACACAATGCCACTGTTTTAAAATTGTGTACGTGCACACAATTGTTCAAATACGCAAACATGTTAGATATTTCATAGAATATCCCAAGTTGGAAGGGACCCACAAGGATGATTTCAAAGGACATTTGTGCCTTTCATTGCTGGTAAAAGTGATTAAATCTTCATGGTGCTATAAACATAGATTGTTTCAAAAATTACCAAGGCTGCCTCTGCAAATATAAAACATACTATCATTTATTTTGCACATTTCAAACATAACAATCCTGGTGAATAATACACAAAAATAAAGAGAGCACCAAATTCAGACTCTGCAAAGGTAAGCTAGTTAGTAGTGGCTGTTTCCACTTAAGGACAGTAAGTGTCACCATGGTCATTGGTGTCTGGAGTGCACAAAGTATGAGTGACATTTGTTCAGTCTTATGCAGAGAAAGCTAAAGGAGAAAATATTATCAAATACTACTATAATATTATCAAATACTATCACCTGGGAAGGAGGAAAGAAGATTGAGCCAGACTCTTACTGGAGGTGTGCAGAGAAGAGAGGCAATGGACACAATCTGGAACATAGGATATTCCAACTAGATATTAAGAAATTTCTGTCATCACAAGGATGGTCACACACTGGGGTGGGTCACCCAGAGAAGCTGTGTGTTCTCCCACCCTGAACATAATGGAAAACTCACCTGAATAAAGCCCTGAAAAACCCAATGTATGGTGGCCCTGCTCTAAGCTTGCTTTGAACCAGGTGATCACCAGAGAACTTTTCCACTGTAAATTATTGAACAATTCTAGGAAATGGATGATAATCCATCAAAACTAAAAATACATGAAAAAATACCAAAAAATAGATAAAGAGGTCCTCTATTTTTGCATCTTAAAATGAACACAGAATTAATATTACACCAGTAACATGCAGATGGATGCTAAGATTATACTACTGCTTTAAGATGCTCTGTTCTTTGTGTTGTCTTAAACTGTTGCCATCACTGCTATATCCATACTGTCAAAATTCAAGAGGCTCTCCAATTACTTTTCTCCTGCCTTCTAGTAATGGACACACTTGAATCAAGGAGCAGGGGTTCACATAATCTCTTAGAAATGATACCACAGAAGGGAGCTCTACATTGGCAGAAGAGAAATACCCTATGTGATATCAAGGGCTTTGTCTTCCTAATAATAATTTATTTTTTTTGAAATAAAATTTATTCTTTATCCGAAAAACAGGGTCACAGCAGCCTTTCTGAATAAATAAATAAATAAATAAATAAGTTCCATACTAGATTATTTCAGATAGTGTTTTACAAAGCATTATACATAATATGAATGTCAAAGATCACCAAATTGTTCCAATGGTCTTTCCATCAAATTACGTTTACAATTACTGAGAGGTTAGATTTGCAAAGAAATGAGCTGACATTTCAGCTTCCTGTGGCAATTGCAGTATTTTCACTTAGAGGATTTCAGCTTTATGGCCAACTTGAGAAAACTAGTGTAATTCTGTTTTTCCCAGGTATAGCTAGGTATATTTATAGCAAGGTCAACTCATTTGAAATCTTGTTGTATCTCTTTACTCACTAGAGAAACTGTTACACAAGTAAAACTCTGGATGGTGTTGTTTCTCTGTAATAGCAGGGGGTAAGAACCAGCAACTGCAAAAACTGCTTTTCAGCCTGTCAGACTTGATATTCAATGCACAAAACATTTCATAGATAAAAATATACTGCAGCTTATCTCCATGTAATAACAGTGAGCATGCATCTTGCAAAATACACTGTAGGCCACAAACGCGGCAAGGATTCTGATGGGGCTACCACACCAAAGCCCTCATCTTATAATATGACATCTAAATATACGGTCCAAATCTCCAGAAACCTGGTGAGATAAAATCCTACTGCAAAAACTCTCCTTTGAAATTTCTCCAAAATGCCCCCATATTCTAAAGGAAAATGGTCTGGAGTGCTTTTAGCATTCCTCCCTTCCTCTGGTTCTCCCCAGTCCTCTCCTCTTTGGTAATGCAACTCTGGGAGAGGAAAAGTTCTCAGGAAATCTGCCAATGATAGAGTATCCCTATTATACTTAGCTGTGTGTTTCCACAGAATTTTCTGTATCTCCTGCCCTCCACAGTTCTAGCACCATCCTTCTCTGGAGTTACTTTAATGAAAGATGCTCATACTCAGCCTCATCAAAACTGTAATTTAAAAGGAGTTTCCCAGTGTAACAAGCAGCTGCACAAATTCTGTTACTGCCTTGTTACTGTGTTGTCGCCATTTCCTGCTACTGCTTTGTAAATGAAGCAGAAGTTCTCCTTGTCTCAATGGTAAGTTCCATGAGACGGCTGCACTTCTTTTCTATTTGATGTTATTGTGTTCTCAGGATGAAATCCAAATGCATATTTAAATATTTTTAAAGCATCTTAGGACAAATTTGAGAAACGAAGTCTTGAAATATGTTCACAAAAGCATGACTTAAGCCATTTAAAGGATAGCGAGACAAATGTGTCCCTGACAAATACATCCTTGGATAGCTAACATGCTGTACTGTGCATGCCTACAGGCACCACTGTTTTGGCTGAACTGATCATCTAGGTACCTGCCTCCGCCATAAAGTTGTTTTAAATTCACAAAGTAGGTGTCTCTAGCCCTAAGTTGCCTCAGGGCCCAATTGATTTGTTTTACTTCAAGAATGTTAAATACACACTTGAAAACACTGAATTCAAATCAAGTTGCACTAGCTACAGAAAATTTTATTCAAGACGTGACATGAAGAGGTGCAGAATCACCATGTTTCACTGTGAAAGTTAAGATTAACAGGGAATATTACACTAAATACAATTCTGGCTGATGTGAAAGCATGTGAAACCCTCTGCAAATTGTTAAGAGCATCATCACAACAAAACTGCACGCTATGGACGTGACAACCTTTGCACTGTGAGACAGAAATGAAGTCCCCAGAAGCTAACAGGCATGTTATCTGAGAGATAGGGTTTGTGACCTCGATTTAAGAAAATACCACTTTTTCATGGTACTGGCTTGGAGCATATGTAAAATGAACACAGGAGTTATTGCATCCAAAGAACAGTTTGAAATGCCTAATTCAGCACTGACCTCCTCTTCTGTAGCTGACTGCCTAACATCAAGGACCAAGTAGCAGGTTGTCTCTTCTTTTGTCTGATTCTCTGTTGACTTGGTGTCCTTAAAAAAATAAATTGCTCCTAGGCAAATAACTCATAAGATGGATGCAATGATACCTCCCTTGCCTCATCTCATGCACAAACAAGTGTATGCTGACCAGCAGTGATATTATTTGGCCTTGGGCACCATCAAAATATTCCAGCACTCCTCATGAAATACAAACTACTATCAGCTGGGTATTTCTTCAACAATACCTTTTCTATGAATGAACTGGAATGTCATATTTGAGTTCATCACATATAAATAACATGGTGTCACTAAAATGTTCAGCAACTTTCTGTAATGATCAGTTTGATTCCTGACAATATGATCGATCAAATACAGAGGCTCAATTAAATATATATATTATAATATACACATACACACGTATACACCTCCTGTCTCTCTTCAGAAGTGGGGAATTCTTGCACAGCAGTTGATTGGAACATAATGTTTTTAGGCACATTTGCATTTAGTTGATAGGGTACATTAGTCATGTTCACGATTATTCAGTTTAAACAACTCATTTTTAGCATCTTCTGACATGAATTTATAGTTCATTGACTAATTTTATATACTGTTAACATTTTTATGAGAACATATAAGTAAACATTGCACGTGTAATTTTGTTGGAAAGTTTTCTTCTAAGTACTGCTTTTTTTTTGCAGAATTTATTTTCTAGTTATTAAAAGAAAATGTGTAGAAGTTATGAAGCACAGTTAAATGTATACTGCATTGTCTAGTGTCACTTAAATCTGTCCTAGCAACAACACATCTGTTCTTTCAAAACTTTATTTACCTGTATAGTGCTAATCAGACAAATTACTCTAGGACCTTTTTTTTTTTTTTTTTTTTTTTTTTTTCCGCCATGACAGATGCCTGTCATTTCACAGAACAGCTGCAGAGGAAAAAAAAAAAAATAGTTATTCACCCTTTCCTGACACATTCTGGAAACAAAAGTTGTCCAGACAAAGCAATTGCTTTAGTTTACCATTATGTCCATGAAGAACCAGACCATACAACCCTTAAAATAAGAACTATCATGATTGAGCCCCCTCATCAGAGGCTTAACTATAAACAGTTACAGTTAAACATTGTGTATGCTTCATGCTTGCTTTACTTCAGGATCTGAGGATGCAGTCTTTTTCCCATTAGACTCAATGCACATTTCAAGTTTTTAAATATTTTAAACAAAACTACTACTAATTGTTGTTGGCAGACGGAGATATTTCTTGGCAAGTAGAGATTACCTTTGGGACTGTCTTTGTGTGCAGGGTAGCCAAAGACATGTTTCCTCCTTATACAAAGAGTACAGAAACCATTCTAAAGAGCACTAACAATAATTTATCTCATGCATGTATTTATCTCCTGACCTGCAGTATATTTAAATAAAGTATTACCAGGAAGATTTCTTGAATCAAATCCATAATTTTTAATGAAAGTTGGCCACCTCATCACAGAGTAGTAAACAAACTTGAGGAAGTAGGTGTAGCCTGGCTGGGAAGAATAACACTTGTGCTGGTACAACACTAGTGGCTGTGCCCAAACAGCACAATTTCAGGAAGAGTAATATATACTATTGAAAATTGCATATTTTGGTATAGGGTTGGTGTTGTGAAGTTATTTATTTATTTATTTTTAACAGACAGGTGATGTTTTAGAGATAAGTTTTATAATCAACTGTTACAGAAATCCTTGTTTAACATGACGAGGAGGAATGGGCTAAAGTTGCACCAGGGGAGTTTTAGGTTGGATGTTAGGAAGAACTTCTTTACCGAAAGGGTTGTTAGACATTGGAACAGGCTGCCTAGGGAAGTGGTGGAGTCACCGTCACTGGAAGTCTTCAAAAGACGTTTAGATGTAGAGCTTAGGGATATGGTTTAGTGGGGACTGTTAGCGTTAGGTCAGAGGTTGGACTCGATGATCTTGAGGTCTCTTCCAACCTAGAAATTCTGTGATTCTGTGAAACTAGATCTGCTTAGTCCACAGACTCGCACACAGAAAAGACTACAGAAAAGAATCTGACTTCAAATTACTCTACCTCTTTGTATGTGAACTGTAATATGGATAGGATTACTTCAGTAAAAGTAAAAGAGTGCACAGTACAGGAACTTCAGAGTACTGTCCCTCAAAGCAGCAGCAACATGTAAGGGATCCATGCCACATCAAAAGTACCAATTCAGGGGCTGTTAAAGAGAACAAAATAAATGTTGTGAAACACCCCCATACAACACTTTGACATGTCTCATATGCACCTTCTGAGGAAACATTAAAAATGGTGCCTCTCATTGCTTTACAGAGCTGACAACTGCATTTTGATATCAGATCTTCCTTTTTGAGGTAGAATCTGCATGAAATAAGCAGCTGTGCATCAAAACCAAAATAGTCTTCCAAAGAGCTACAAGAAAGACCCAAGACATAAAAGGACTGATAATTAGAACAAAATGAGTTGAGTGTAATTGATGGTGAGTTGAACTGTTCTTTTAAATCAAAACATCAAACCTCATTTTCAACACATTTAGGGAGAGTTATTTTAGTGCTAACATTTTAATAGTGTTTTTACACCTAAATTGTACAGGAACCCTTTATTCCCAGAACACCCTGAAAACTAGATGACTCATTTCAATAGGTTACGTCTTGTGAAACATTTTAAACAAAATTGAAAATCTATTATAAGGAAAGACATGTTACGCTGGTTGTGGAAATTTTAGAAAAAATAAAGGCATGTTTTTCTTTAAAGCAATATGTACTTATGCACAAGGACATAGATAAGATATTTTAAGAAATTTTAAAGAATCAGAATAGCTTGGAAGGAATGGGAAAGAGAGAAAAGAATCCGGCCTATGCACACAAAGCTCTTTCCTTCCATTTTGCCCATTTCATTCACTTTGTTCTTAGACAATGTTGAAATGCTGAAATGAGAGTACCACACTCTCTGATTTGTGGTACTTCCTGCAGAACGGAATGCTCTAAAATTCAGTGGAAAGGGTTATTGTGTCTTTGGATGAAACTACCAGCACCAAGAAAAAGCATTGGATACATTTGTTCTCTGCAGGTAGTTGGCATGGGGAAAGGAAACACAGATTTTCAGAGGTTCCTTAGAAGAATAACGAATAAAAATGAGCATGATCTTTCCCTGGTTAGTGCTGTTATTCATAGCAGCAGGAGTAAGAGTACCACACTTCTATGTTTCATACTTATTTCTCTCCATCATTGAGAGAAGTTAGAAATAGTGTTATAATCTGATCCTGTGCTTGTTACTCCAAATTCTATCTCTATATACATCATTTAAAAGAAATTTTGAGGAATTCTTTAAATAGTGCTCAGAAATAAGATAAATCTTTCTCTGGATTGCACTACTGCCCATTTTCATTCTTATGGCATTAAAAAACAGAAGCATATCAACAGAGAAATAAAATACCTGCTTGTACATTCCTGTTTTTTGTTTTGTTTTGTTTTGTTTTGTTTTGTTTTTTTTTCACATATGCATTGTTAAAGGAAAGACTGAGCTTTAGGAAATGTTCCTGTTTCTTTGGTGTGCTAAATACTGGGTCCCTTCCCCACACTGCAAGTGCTGCTTCCTCTGAGAAGGGAACCAGTGCTGAGCTTTTCCTTCTCCATCAGTAATAACAGAGGAAACAGCCATGGCGCAACTGAGCTCATAGGTTTTGCTTCATATTTCGCATGTTTTCCCAATTACTGAAGGTTATTAAAAATGGGACTCAGAGACAGGAAATGACATCTTCCTGGAGAGGATTAAGGGCGGGAATAACTACAACAGTAAAACTCAGTCCCTATTAAGTCAGCAGGAAATTTCAACTACCAAAACCAGATTTCAAGCCAGAATACCAGCCAGTGCTCTATTCACTTTTATGTGATTAGCAAAAGAAAAAGATGGCAAACAATACATACTTTAGGATCTTATTCTTTTTTTTTTTTTTTTTTATTTATTTCCCTCGGATTAGTTGGTTTCTTTGTTGCTGCTGCATTCCTTTTGTTTTCAAAGAACCTCATTTTCTGTCCATTGAAGCAAAACTGAAGAAAAGAAGTGAGAAAATGATGGGGCAGCTAGGCAGGTAAAATCCTTGTAAATCCTACTCTGAACTGCTTAATATTCTGAATCCCTACTTCAGGGAGATGAAAACCCTGTTGGCATACTCGGAGTTGCACTGATGTCTGAGCAGGAAGACTTTACTGTAGATTTGGAAGTTTGACTTAAAAAGATTGAGAGAACGAGAGAGAGAGAGAAATTAGGATTCTTCTGTTATGCTGTGGCTTTCTACAACACAAGACTCACTGATAAACAAAAATATAAACAGACAGAAATTAGAAACATTAGAAGTGGTCACAAGCTGCTGAAGGTCTCCATTAATTAGTATTCAAACTACTAGTGAACCATCTAGCTCATTTTGATTCATTATGAAGCATTACTGGAGAAACAGAAAAATAACATAATTCCTAATGATTAAGATTGCCATTATGTATATTTGTATAGGCATCAAATTCTTTTCAAGTTGCTGGGACCAAGCCAGGATTCCAATTTCTGCCTGAAGCACACAAGAGACTCTGTTGAAATAAAACTTTAACATCCCTTTTGCAAACAAAAATATGCTTTCAGAGTATATAGTTCATTCAATTGGTTGAATATACATATGGGGTAAAGTCTTCTCTGCGCTACCTAGTGGAACAGAAGTGTTGTTATATGGTCACTTTATACTTCTTAACATACTTAAAGCATTTCACGTATTATTCCAGTTGTTGCACTGTATTAATCTGCAGTATCAGTCTTTTTTTTTTTCCTTTTTTTTTTTTTTTTTTCTTTTTCTCTTTTTTTCTTTTTCTTTAGCAAAAGAAGACATAATTAGGGTGTACAATGGACAGGCCAGAAATCAACTCAATACCTTTCCTAGCTACCCACCCCAGCTCTCCAGAACAAACCAACCCTGAATATTCCCCCACATATTCAACATACCGTGCACAGTATTTCATTGATGGAGTTACTAGGTTACACTCACAGGGTTTGGGCACTATAAGCTACTGTTATTTGACAACCTTCAGTGATGTGTAGAAGCAAGGAGCCTGCTCAGGGTTTGTAGAAAAAGGTCATTCTGATGAAAATGTCTACACAGATCATTAACTTCTATCTGATGATGCCGCTCTAGTTGTTTCCAGTGATTCTTCACTCACTCATAAATAGGAAAGTATTGACCAAGGAGAGTAAAATCCAGCTGCTTTAAAATTTTCAGAGCTAAAAGCAAACATTTCTGATTTACAACTGCATGTGAATTAACTGTACTTTCTCCTGCCCAGGTATCAGAAGGAGTAGTGTGAACTGAGCAGGATATGTATCTTCTTGGCAACTAGATTTTAATACCCATCATTTCAGTAAAAGCAAAACTAGAAAAATAGCATGCATCTAACAAGAACTGCAACAGATTAATTGCTGCTCTGTAGTAGAGGGTACAGCTTGGTACTTAGAAAGGAATGTGTCTCTTTTGCTCTCTGTGGAAACTACTAGAATACAGCTTGACCTGGGTACCAATTTCATCTACTCAAGTCTTTATAGGCAAAAAGCTATAAGAGCTTTGTGGATGCACCTCAGGTCTGAACATCATCACCTTTTCTGCATGATTTCTGCAATTTTCAGTGAGCAGCAACTCTGTAATACGATAGTTTTGTTACCTGGTCTTCATAGGAGTGTTTCTGAATATGAAATCAGCCTGAATTTTATGTACATCACCAGAATAAAAAAGGCCAAAGAAAAGCCTCTAACTACATAGCTCCTTTTCCCAACCAAACCAAACCCAACCCCCCCAAAACAAAGAAACAAACAAACATAAACAAAAAAATAATTCATTTGTTTTTATCCATTTTATAACATCTATTTTTTATGGATTGATTTGTGGATTTTCTAACTTCTGAATATAGAAACATGAGGATTTTGGGTGGGAAAGACAATACACATGAATAAATCACTCACAATGTACTTCATGTTCATATAAACATATATCCTCATTTGTATTACACTTGAATTTGCAAACTCCTTTATTTGTTTTATTTCCATATTTCTACCATGTTACAATACAGGGCTTTCAGGCTTCCATTACTATTTGGTTAATTGTGAAACCATTACTGTTATTACAACCTTGAGCCCCTCCAACATATTTCTTTAACCATACATGCAATTGGAGACATATAGATCTCAAACTGAGAACCATTATTTTTTCTCTTAGAGCAGTAAGAGTCAAATCTGATGAGCATGCTCTGTGTTGTGTTCTGTATAATTTTTTTTACCAAAGCAAATTATATAGCAGGATGCATAAATGCCTTTTTCATCTGTAATTTATATTTGCTTTATTGGGAAGGAGGAAAAGTCTTAACTTGTTTTTTATTATTTTATAATTCCATTGAAACTATAGGACTTGGCAGTAAAGAGTCTGAATTTGTAATTCATTTTGTTAAGATGTGTTACATCACTATCATTCATGGCAATAATGATGGAATTGAGCTGCACTCTTAAGCATCTCTGTATCTATCATGATTAGACTTTTAATGGTCTTACTTACAAATAAAATCTTAGATTTGAGGGGAAAAACATGCAACTTCTGTAACAGTAAAACACCTTATTCAAAGACATCTTTCAGGGAAGCATGCAATACTTTAATGTTATATGAGTACATGCATAATAAGTTGCCCATTTGGTTTTATGTTTTCAGGGTTGAGGCCTAATTAAAACACACTATGACATCTTTAAAAATCATTTTCAGTGGCAAAGAGTTCCAGTATTTGCTGTTTTTCAAAAGGCTTCAGAGTCAACCCTGTCCTAGTCTTTAAATTCTACACAGGTAGATAAATGTAGCTATGTAACAGTAATCCTAACATTATAGTCTACTTAATTAATCTGGCTTTATTAATTTATAGCCAAACAGACTTCAATTGAAACTATAAATGCTTTTCCTTTTCTCAGACTGTGAGAGCAATGTTTTTTTTGGTTTGAAATTCCCCACAAAAAATGTGCTGAAATCACAGACACATTTTCCAGGTACAACCAGATCCACAGAGGGCAGGAAAACAAAAAAATGTTCTTGTGTTGCTTCAAGAGTTTATCCAGCAGACTTTGCTACTCCTTGTTAAACCTCATTTGGAAAAAAAAAAAAAAAAAAAAAAAAAGCCTCTTCTAAGGCTACCACAAATCAATAAAATTTCTGAATGGTAAGTTTATGAGAAAAAGGGATAACATTGTTTTTGAAAGTTTTGATGACTTGTTTAATTATCACTGGCTTACTCTGATTTCATAAGAATTGTATCAAATGATTTTTCCTATGTTTGCTGTCATAAATAAACTCTGGTGTGGATAGTAATATATTAATATATTCACTTGTTTTTTAAACCACTAAGGTTTTACTAGCAAAATGTACTGGTAAAAGATTTATCTTAAATAAACTGGAGTAAGGTAGAGAGATATTACAGTTGTGATTTAGTCATTTTGCAAATTTTAATATTTTTATCTGTGGTTTTAACATGAATATATTCCAATCTACTTTTCTTTACTCTCCAACAAAAAATAGCCTTGTAGTCAAAGGATATCTTAGTGAATAGCCAAATAGCCTAATAGTTATATAGAACTAGTTTGATTTAACAGATATTTTAAAAAATAACTAAAGCTATGATTTGTGATCAGCATACTTTTGTTCATTCAAATGATGATCAATGTGAGGTTTGCAATTATCTCTCTGTGCAGAAAAATCTTAGAACATAGGAACATAGGCTGTAGTAGATCAGAAGGCAACACCATCTATTCCAATTTCCTTCATATCCAAATGAAACATACAGTACATAAAGTTCCCCTTGTTCACCCACCAATTTTCTGACTCCACGGTCTAGAAATTTTTTGCATTGGTGACTATTCACATCATTCACTTTTTTCACGTCCTTTCTCATTTATGAACCTCTATCATCTCCTCTTCCTGCTATCTCATTTCCAAGCTGGAGACCACTAGTCTCTTTAATCTCTCTTAACACAGAGACCATTGTAAAACACTAGTCATCCTTCTCACTGTCTCTTTCTCATTCCTATCAGATCTTTTTGATGCTGGATAACCAGAACTTCATGCAGTATTTCAAATGCAGAAGTGCAGCATTAAGCATGTAAGGCACATTGTAAGGCATGCTACATAAGGTGCACAACAGATTGATGCAACGATGTGGTAATGATTGCTGTTTATCTTTCTCCTCCTCTCCTCCTGTGTCCCCATTCTACTTGCCTCACTGTCTGGTCACTGAATCCTGATGTGTTTTCAAAGAACTGGATACAATGCTTACCATATCTCCTTAAGGAGTATTGCACCTCCCCTGCACAATCCCACCCAGCTCTTTCTTCCTCCTTCTCTCTCTGCTTAGCACTCCACGTCTTTTCTTTCCCAGGTAAAGTGCAGGAAACCATTCAACACGATGAAACCCACCCTACTTACATCCATGGCACAGGATGGCTCACAACTTGCATTTTGGTACTGAAATGATTAGTACTTCAGAAAACAAATGTGTATCTTTTATGTTATTCACACTCTTAACATTTCTCAAGGTGTTTTGCAAGTGGCCTGCAAATACTGGGTACTAGGTAGGAGGGGTAGGGGGGATTATCCCTTCTGTATGTGAAGGGAAAATATGGATAATGTCTGATAGATGCCTATAAATACTCCTGCACTGAAAATGATGAAACTTTTGGTTTGTAGTAGTGATTTCAAAAGCTATGTGAATTGAAAAGGTAATTGTGTATTTTTTTTTTCATGTACTTTTGCTACATAAATGATTTGTGAAATGGGAATGGGGACTGTCCAGCATGTATGAGTACGTTTTTAATTTATTTTAAATTTCTGACATAAAAATGGAGCTATACTACTGCTGCCTAGTGGCAGTAATATTTAGTATTATCTACTGTGGTGCTGCAGATGTTCAGATATGCATTCTGAAAACAAACACAAATTTGAAGTCCCATTAGTTTTTCTTATTTTCAAGTGGGTTTTGTGGACACTTCAGACAGAAATCGGGTCTTATCTTAAAATTCGCATGTTATCAAAGTTATGAAGTGTTATGTAACATAAGCAAATAGAGTAAATGCTTGATAAGTGCATAACAATATAAACGCTGTAAACTTATCATGAGAAATATTTATCTACAATAACACAGACTGAGTGCCAAGAAAAACAAACAAACAAACCAAAAATCTAATTATATTCCCTTTGTCTCAGTATGCAAAGAATAAGTAAAAAATAAAATCAAGTGAATCGAATATCTGGGCATGATTATGTTGCAGAACCTGCTCTGCAACAGTCCAAATAAACTTTCTTAAATGAAGCTGAAAGAAAGGAATCTACCCCTAATGTTAAACATGGTCCTGATCTCCCAAAGACTTCAAACACAGGTGTAGCTTCACTGATTTCTGTGGGATTGCTCATAACATTCACCCAGTGTGTGTGCAAGCAAGATTGGGATGGCACCTACAACCTGGGTAAGAAGTGTGTCCAGAAGACACAAATGGCAGATCACAGGAAGACACTTAGGCTACTAATACACTCTGCAATGATGTAGTCACAAGCTAATTCCATTAACATGAAATTGCAACATACATGTATGTTTAATGCCACGTAAAACTGATGAAAACTTATGATTTCAGCCTGAAAAAAAGGTACCATCAATAAAGTTTAGACTGATTAACACACTGCTACTTCTGTGGGCCCCGTTCTTTCCAATGCTTTTGCACTACTAAGTATGTAAGCAATGCTTCCAATGCAGCACAGCCCTGCTGCTGATATAGCCTTTTGTTTCTGATTGCTGAACGACTAGCTGCGGAATACAGACAGGATTAGCTCACATTCCTAAAATGCTAGTGGGACAACATGTACTTTATGGCACTTACTGACACAATTCAAGAAAAGACCTTTTTCAGTGCTATGTACATTTATTTTTATATTTTAGTTGTATTTTATATACATTCAAAGCTAAACACACACCTTTCAGCAAGATACAGGCAATGCAAAGGCAGTAGTTCATGCTGATGAAATATCAGAGGATAAAACTGAGAAAAAAATGAATCTTGAAAAATAAGATAGTGATGAAAGAATCATTTTATTGGCAATGGAAAATTAATTAAAAAAATAAATAAAGAACTGAGGCTTATGGCAGACAAGGGAAAACATTCATTCTCATGGTAATCATCTCTGAAAATTCCGAGATATAGTAGAGTCACTAAGAAAATAAATCATCTACTCTGATTTCTGACCAGGATCTGAAGTTAGAAGTTAAGTTTTGGTTCAACCTCAGGATTGATAAGGATGATTTTTGCAACTCTTGGAACTGAGTGAGATTAACTCTGAGAACATTTGACTGCATTCTCATTCTTCCCTTTTCTAGAAGAATTCCAGTTAGCATACTGTTAATACTGCAAATTTGACTAAAATAACTGCACTTTTTCAACATTAGTCTTTTGAACACAGTATAAATGATCAACTTCCAACCCTTACAAAGAGAATTATAATAACTTGTTTGGAAGCATTAAATAGCCATATATTTAAAAAATCCAGCAACAGATGACGAAACCTATGATGGTAACACTTCTAAATGTTTGTGGGTTGTTGTTTTTTAATACTATATTCTTTACTCACTTGAATCTTTTTATTATACCTTATTTGGAGCTAAAAATGACCTAGATTTTCACATGTGATATTAAATGTAAAATGTCAATCTTTCCAGGAATCTATTTCAACTGGAAGTTTGGGAGTTATAGTTGAACAGCAGTTATTTAAATATTGACAACAATCTACTGTGGCCACTATGATATAAATCTTAAGGACAAGTTAATGCTAATTCTAACACTCTGAACAAATAGAGCAATTTAAATACAGGAATATCTAAAATACTTCCCCGAGTAAATTACATCCTTTTTTAATTGGGTAATCAATAATAAAATCAACATTAATAAGGAATGTGTGATATAAACAGAAAATGTGATAAAGGAATATATGGCTGAACTGGACACCTGCAAATAAACAATGTGGAACTTGGAGAGGTTATTATGCACATGATTTTCACAAATATGAAGACATACATTTCCTCTCAATTCTCTAGCTTTTTTTGTCCTATTGCCTTCCTCAACCACCTGTTTGGACACAGACAGACACGTTCAGCTTTAGACACCAGTGATTTTAAACACTCATCAAAAGTTTAGTCTGGGTTCTCCAGTGAAGTCTGTAAAAGCATGAAGGATTAGCAGCACCATTCTGCAGCCATCAAATCAAAAGAGAGAGAATGGTTTAAAATATGTGCAATGCTACAAAACCCTAATCATATGAACCCCAAGGGAACTAATGCGGTATTTTATATGGTGTCTATTTAAAGCACATGCTAGCTCTTGAATATATGTTTCTTTGTCTTCTACATTGAGACGAAAAATATGATTTAGGTTTGTGCTTGAATATAGTACTATGTTCAAATGCTGCCGTATATGCACCATAAATTCAGAGAATTCTTCACAAAATGGTTTACTATGCTAGTATTTTGAAAGATTTTCAGAAAGACTAGAAACTGGGACACAGAAATAAACAGGGTTAGTAGACTATAACATACAACAACTCAGACACATTTTCAACAGTAAAAATAAATAAAAAAAAATCCTGAAAGTATTTGAGCAGCATTAACATCCAAAGCTTTAGAGTCTGCTCATCATGTTCTCATTCTTTAGAACAGATGGCTTAACAGTTCAGCTTTTTTTTTTTTTACACAAGACAAATGAGAAAATGCCTTTTACTCTGACCATGTGTTGTCCATATTATGAACATCATTTATTCTATTAGTATACACAAGTGCTGAGCATTTTCTATTAAAAAAGGAAGAAAAACTTTCCTGCCCTTGAACTTTCATGATGTTCTTAATTTCTCTGTAACACTACAAATTATACCAAGAGCAAGATGCTTTACACAGCATAGAACTAACCAATTTTACTATAGTGTTGAAAGTAACCACACCCTATGAATTTCCTTTGTGTATGAATTGTTTCCCTGACTGTCTATTTGATTGAGAAGGATTTAGAATTATGTAAAAACCCTACAGTTCACTCACATTCCATAATAAACATAGAGAAGCAAATTCTGCATGGAAAATCCAAACTAAAATCTCTGAGTGCCATAGCAGCAATTTGTAGCCAACACAGAAATGTCTTGGTAAGAATTAGTGAACACCACTCAAATGCACCAGGAAGCAAAAGAGTGTATGTTTCGATCACACAAAAGCAATTAGTACACTTTCCCATAGTCATACTATAATACAAGGACTTAAAATAACAACAACAAAAAAAAAAGTCCCAAAATTGACAGTAATTTGGGACTGGCAATCCACTCACAAATTACTTGGCACAAGGTCAGGCAGCAGAGGAGAGCCAACCTGACTGAAATAAAAGACTAATTTCCTCTTAACATTACTAAGACTGGAAATACTAGAAACTGATGCCTCAGAGATGAACTGGAAGAATAGGACTCCGGAATTAAGCAACCATTAGAAGCTCAAATAACTCAGAGCCCCTATTGTTTTGTAAAAGGTGTAGCTGATCTAAAAAAAAATAAAAATAAAAAAAAAAAACAAACAAAAAAACACAAAGATAATCTGACACAATACAATTGCACCCCAGCACTGACTACCAAAATTGCACTGTGGTGGATAAACATGAACAGGATTGGTAGCAGGAATTGTGTGAAAGAGTCTAAAAATGTGCTCAAGAATGCAATCCAGACCAGGGACAGTGGAGACAATAACTGAGGAAAATTCAAGCCTAATTAGAAAGGTGTCTCTTTGGTCTCTACTTAATACTACACCCAGGGGAAAGAAAAAAAAAATAATAAAAAAATAAAGTGGAAAGGCATTACATATTAACCCTATCTGATCACTTTCTTTAACAAATTAAAATAGTCATAAAAGCTGGCTACTATCAAGTACGTCCAGGGACATATCCCAAAGTCAATGCTAAAGACTGATAGGGCACTTTGAATTCATTAAAATCAAAGTTGTCTCTTCTCTGAAGGGTGCTGAATGCAGTTCATGACCTGATGTGTATATTTTAGAAACTTGTTAACCACGAGAAAAGACGTATATAAAATAAATAAAATGGCTTCCTTAAATTGTCAGTCTTGGGGATTTATTTTTTTTTTTTTAACATAACATATTCGCATAAAGATTTGTATTCTGGCCTTTGTTGCCCTGGATCCTTGTCTCTTACCCTTTATGCTGGAAAAGGAAATTGTACATTAACGTAAATTGCTACTCCTGATACTTTTTTTCCCTTGACTGATGGTTTTCTATTATAGGCTTACAAGAATTCAGGCTGGAAAGAAACCCAAGCATCTTGATTGAAAGGATTTGATACATTCTTTTCAAATTCATACTATCTAAATCACAGCAGGATGACTTGTAATCAAAGTTTTTCAAAAAGAACATAAATTTGGGGAAAAGGAAAAGGCCATTCAGCCCTTTGCAAGTCATCTTGGTTAACACAGTTCCTCCAGAATAGTATCTCCCTTCTTCTTTAATGACCTCAGCGCCTCCAATTCCAAACTTGGCTCAGTAGGCTATTGAAAAATTGTATTTCTCTTTGAGTGAAAAGTACTTCCTTGTGTTGGTTCTGAATTTCATTTTTTCAGTCACTTCCATTTGTGCTTTCCCGTTCAGTCTTTTATACTCCGCCAAACAGTGAGTCAAGTGTTATTGAATAAGGTTTTCCACCCTGTATTTCTCAGAGTAGATGAGTTTGTAATTCTGTCTCTCTCTCAATTTTTAAAATGAAAGAAAAATAAAAAATGAACTGAGCTGTGATTAGGTGCAGCCATTTACAATACTGTATCCTTCAAACCAGACTTCCCTTTTGCTTCTTTCCTATAGGACGTGTTTTCATCTAGTCTTTTAAAACATTGATAGTAATTTTTTTTTGTTGTTGCCTTTTTCATTTAAGCTTAATTGACTCTGCTTTTTTGCACCTGATCTGACAGACACACTGCAGTAACACACTAGCCTACAAAGATTTTTGTCTTAAAGTAATAGAACTATAACAATATTCTCTATGTATTTCTAATCTCTCTCTCTCAGTTGTAACAAATACATTTTAACCCTACTATCTGAAGCACAGTTCAGCTAAAAAACATGAACCACTACCAGCTCCAGCAGTGTTACAGCAAGACTTGCCCTTCAGTGTTTTCACACAGTGGCCTCCTGGAGACATGCAACCACATATCCTTAGCATCCTGTCCTGTGAACACTTCTTTGGTGTGTTGCAACTCAGCCATTTCAGTGCTGTATACACTTGTATACCTCATACACACAATCCAACCTCACTGGCTGCCACCATGCTCAGTTTTCCGTATGGTGTGGACTCCAAAGGCAATACAGAACAGACAACTAATGCCACAAAAAGGGATGGTTAGACATTTGATTTTGGTGTTCTAAACATTGTTAAAATATTACCTTCAAGAATACCCTCTTTTGTATTCACTATTTGAATAACTTCACTTTGTGCAGGCTTTTAGGCTGATGGTTTAAAAATCAGGTAAAACATCAAATTTATTATGGACTCATAAATCCATTTTAGATTTAAAAAAAAAAAAAAAACCACAAAAAAACAAACAACTGAGGTGCACAGTCTGACATAATTTTATAGGAAGAAAATTAATAGGTCAGATTGAATCATCTCCAAAGTCATTCTGTGTAGATTTTACCTTTATTTTATTGTTCTGAGGAATGCTGTAGCTTCCAGTTTCACCAAGGTCATCTTTCATCCAACAAACTTAATATAATTAGTATCAATTCTGTATTTTGTGAGGCTCACACTGGAAGTTATTAACTGTGTTTCAAGTGGAGTGTCAGAGAAAGCAAGGGCAGAGAGAGTAATCTTTTCAGCTTCAAAGGCACAGTTGATGACTTTAGTTCACTGGTTAGTGAGAACGACGTGCATTTGTTATTAAAGGTGTTAGCAATAAATTTGAAACAAGAAGTATTTTTTCTCTGTTTTTCCTCCCTTTCCTCATTTTTAGACCTTTTCTGCACAGTTTCAGTCTTTTTTTTTTTTTTTTTTTTACATTGTATATGACACTGGAACATTTCCTTTAGTTGCCCTTCCTGTTAACTGCGATGATGCCTAGTTGTACACTTTAGCTTCTATTAGTTAAGCATTTCATTAGTATTCTCACAGCACAGACTATACCAAAATTTGCCTTACACAGTAACTTCAGAACAACAGACCTCATGTTTTGCTGGTACTGTCTTTATGTACCCTGTAAATCTCTCCATAAGAAAAGAAAAAAAAAAAAAAAAAAAAAAAGTACATCTAAAACTGTTAGCCATGTGCTTTGCTATAAACGGAGAAACAATTAAACACATTCATCAGAAACTATTTGACTAATCTTTCTCCCTGTTAAAAGGAATGTGCTATACTTCTCTTAAAATTCATCACTGAAGATATGCTTGAAAGCATAGATGTCTTTACAACAAACCAAATCAAATAGAAGTTTTAATAAGCTCCTAACGATCACAAAGACAATTTTTATAAACAAATTTTGAAGCATATTTGTGGGTCTTTTCTACAATAAACATTCAATTCTGAGAGGAGAAAATGTATGGAATGAGAAGACATTTTATCGAATAAAAGTTTAACAAGAACCAACGTATGGCTGGTAACATCAGGAAAATTTGTCAGAGAAAGAAATCTTAATTTTATAACAATGAGGGTAGCTGACTGCTGAAGAAAAACACCAAGGGAAATTGTGGATTCTCCAGTTCTTTAGGTCTTAAACTAAGTCCAGAAATGTTCTGGTGGACATTGTTTTACAAAATAAAGGTTTCTGGTCCTCATTATAAATATCAGTGGAATCTATAGAAGAATTTAAGTTGACTGATCTAGTGGCTCCCCCTGGACTCAGTAGATCACAGATTATGATCTATGAATAACACATGAAAGTGCACATAGTCCCACTGAAAATTAATGAGCTCCTGTATATGTAGGGTATTACATACAAGAAAGGATACTATAGTCTGTTCTCCTGTAGAAGAAATTCTTCACAAATCTGCTCCAAACCTCAAGACTACCTGTCAACTAAGCAAAATAAACTCATTTAACCAATTTGCAAGTCAAACTGCTTGTAGAACTGTAAATATTTCATGCCAAAAGTCACTTGAAATCAATGGAATTCTGTTTCTTAGAGCAGTGGGTATGAGGTAAAAATATCTTTAAAAAATTTGAATTATTTTGGAAGCAACAAGATCACTGGTGTATGAGAAGTCACAAGCTCTGCTAGAGTATGAAGTTACCATGAATAATTTAAGTTTCCTGCCTCCTTTACATCTGACTACTGAAAATGCCTACATATTCATAAATGTAGGAAATCATAGAATCATAGAATATCCTGAGTTGGAAGGGACCCTTAAGGATCATCAAGTCCAACTCTTGACACCGCACAGGTCTACCCAAAAGTTCAGACCATGTGACTAAGTGCACAGTCCAATCTCTTCTTAAATTCAGACAGGCTCGGTGCAGTGACCACTTCCCTGGGGAGCCTGTTCCAGTGTGCAACCACCCTCTCTGTGAAGAACCCCCTCCTGATGTCAAGCCTAAATTTCCCCTGCCTCAGCTTAACCCCGTTCCCGTTGGGTCCTGTCACTGGTGTTAATTGAAAAAAGGTCTCCTGCCTCTCGACACCCCCTTGCGAGGAAGTTGTAGACTGCGATAATGTTGCAACTGAGATCAGCTCTCAGAGCTCAGATAGAAATGGTCAGTACAGTTGCAGTTTTTGGTATACTTGGTCTTGAACGTTATGTTTTATGCTGATACTGATGCCTTCAGCCCTTTCCACGTAGTTTTGTGTGTGCCTCCTTGCTGCACAGGGAAGTTGGGCGGAACCAGTGCCAAGCCCCTGCTGTTGGTGGCACCTGAGGTGAAGTCTCAGGATGAATTCTGAGCCAAGGATTCTCCTTACAGAGAGCGAGCATGCTTCCAACACGAGGGACTCTTAATTTGGAAATTCTCTAGCACTGTTAGCTTCCAATAGAGACTGTTAGACTGCATAATTCATATGGAGTAGGAAAAAAAAACAGCGTGATCAGAGCTCAGGTTGGGAATGGTTGAATTTCTGTCGCATTGCTGAAGCCTCTTAGGAGCTCAGCTACATAATGGAATCTTTATCAGACCATCAACCAATTGTGATACTTATCTGTACACTGTTGCATTTTGGGTTAAGTGATAATCCATCAAGGCTAGAAATCACTGTGTACTTTTAAAGTTGCATACTTCATTACAGCAAGCTGACAGCTGGATGGATTTGTTAGCACTAGAAATATTTGTTCCAGACACAAAGAGCAGGTTGTTAATATAGAATATTGTGATATTTCCTTTCCCTCATGTCTTCACTGTGACTGTTTGTAATTTACATTTCATGTTTATAATGTTCATTTACGTGGCAAAGTATTAACAGTATGAAATCTATCTTTATTTGTGCTGGAATGCAATGGGCTCATTTCGTGAATAACATGACCAAATAACATGGCAATAACCTTCATCTTTTATCATGATAACTGTTAAGCATAGAAAACTACAATTCTCTAAATTCCAGATATTTTTGCTTTAGCTTGTGCAAGATACAAAAATGGAAAAACAAAAGAAAAGAGAACAAATATATTTCATGGCAATCAAGGTAACTAGTATGATGCGGATCATGTTGCCATAATTTTCATTGGTGGCTAGAATGCTTTAGTGCAGTGCATGTTGACCACAAGATTACTCTTCAGTTGATACTACAGCTGTAAAGCCTCTTTTAACATTATTTGAGAACAGGGAACTCCACACAGAAACACTTGTTTTTGCTTTTTGTCTGTTCATAATATAGACATCAGGATATTTCCATTTTTTAGTGTGCAGTGATAATGGAGGTTCATATTTAGTTTCATACTGCATGAAAAGGTCCTTCATTTCAAAACTACAAACCTAGGCTACTCACTATGCCATTGTCCTGTCTTCTGTGAGCCATAAGAAGATATCTTCTGTGGATGCAATATCCAAAATTCCTAACATTTTTCTAAAAAGAAAAATTATTTTCATGTCATTTTTGTACAGTCACTGGCTTGAAGCTAATGTGCTTGTTCTAAAATCACCACACATATGAGCATGTACTGTTTTGTCATGATTTTAATTCTCAGTGGATATACTTAGAAATCTATAGGAATCTAACCAGCAAAGTAATATATATATATATATATATATTTTTAATGTTTGGTTGGTACGTGGAGATACCTTGTACCATGAAGCTAAAGTGTAACAGGAACACCTGAGGACTCCTGATTTTCATTTTATTTTATATATCAAATCTGTGTACACGATCGACTGCACCTAATACCATATTAGACTGCATCTAATACCATAAAAGTGGCTTTTAAGAAAAAGGCTTTTACTGGCTGCATATCTATCAAACCTAAAAAACAAAGAGTACTTTGAGTTAGAACAGGTGCTACAATCGCCTTTGTCGATCCCAATTTTGTGAGCCTTGAGAATTCACAGTATTAATTGTAACACTAGGTTTGGCTAGCAGGATGAAACACTAATTAAATGTTGTTTAGGCAAGGGGACAACCAATCTGTGTCCCCTAAAATTGGCACTGTGGACTACTAGCCTGTTGAAAATATACTTTAGAAGCTTTAAAAATTGCAAGTCCTGTTCAATTCACGAGGACCCAGAGAAGGCACAGACGCACGTGACAACTGCACAGGTACATGACAGATGATTTTCTTGGTAAAAAGCTGGCAGAACAGACTTAAGCATCAACATTATAGAGCTATTTTTCTTGTACCTATTTTAATCTATTTCTTTTTTTCTCTTTCCAGAAACTCTAGAAACTAGTAAGAATCACACAACTTAAACAGCAAGTGAAACCAAGTGAGCTGCATATACTGAAGGAGTTGGGAGAAATGCTTGGCGATCTATGAAGAAACAGACAACTTGCAAGAATTCACCTTCCTAGCTCATGTTGGGCAAAAGTATCTTGTATTTTCCATCATATAGGGCAGTTCTTTTGTACCCATCAAGTACCACAGAAGAGAGGAGCACAGGACTGTCTAATCATTTTTTTTTTCCCTTTTGGTTCTAATTTCTTTATACTTCCATAAACATCAGGCTTGAATCTCACTACAAAAGGCATCTTTTGATATAATATGTTCAACTGTTCGATCCTTGTATTGGGTTTACGTGCCAAGGTTTTGGCAGCAGAGGTGGCCTCTTTGAGCAGAGCCCAGCAGCTGCCCCATGTCAGATCACAGCCAGCTCCAGCCAGCTCCAAAAGGGACCTGCCGCTGGCCAGAGCTGAGTCTGGGAGTGACTCTGGTTGGGTCTCCGGGGGAGCAGAGTTAAGGAAGGGGAAAAAAAAATAAATCTGCATGACAGCAGCTGGGAGAGAAAATGGAGAAATGTGAGAGAATCAGCCCTGCAGCCCCCAAGGTGAGTGCAGCAGGAGGGCAGGAGGTGCTCCAGGCATGCAGCAGCAGTTCCCCTGTGGCCTGTGGAGAGGCCCCTGGAGGAGCAGGCTGTCCCTCTGCAGCCCATGGATCCCACATGGAGCAGATCTCCATGCTGCAGCCTGTGGAAGAGCACCCAGTAGAGCAGACTCTAGGCCCATAGAAAGAAGCCCACATGAGAGCAGGTGATCTGGTGGGAGCTGCTGCCTGTATGGGACCCATGTTGGAGGAGTATGTTCCTTAAGGATGGACCCATATTGGAGCAGCTCTTGAAGAGCTGATGCCTGTGGAAAGCCCATATATGATCAGTTTGGGAAGGATGGCATCCCATGGGAGGGACCCCACATGGAGCAGGGGCAGGGAGCAACCACAAAGGAGCAGCAGCAATGGACTGTCATCAGCTGACCCCAACCCTCATTCTTTGTTCCCCTGTGCCTCTTTGGGAGAAGAGGTAGAAGAGTGTAGATGGGGAGGAAGGTATTTTTAGTTTGCTTTTGTTTTCTCACTGCTTTAGTCTGTTACTAGCAATAGGCAATAAATTACATTAATCTCCCTATGCTGAGTCTGCTTTGCCCATGACAGTAATTGGTGAAGGATCTCCCTGTCCATATCTCAACCTGTGAGCCTTTTTTCATCATATTTTCTCCCTCTGTTCTCTTGAGGAGTGAAAGAGCAGTGTGATTGAGTTCAGCTAACCGTCAAGCGTGAAACAACCATAATCCAAAACCAACTTCTCTCAAATTTTGTCCTCTTGCTCTCTAGCTACATTAGATACCTGCTTTGGGGTTCTCCAGGGTTTGTCATCCCTGTTGCATGGAAGCATAGGATTTTTCCAAGGAGGCAAATACCTGCCAATGAAAAGCAATGAAAAGGATGCAGACAGTGTTATACTCCTGCATCTCCCATCTGCACCTGTTGGCCAGTAGTGAACCTCAGGAGATTGGGTACCATTTCTGTCCCTAGTCTCCTCTACTTTGGCCATAATAGTGGAAAGGAATGAAAGGGCACTTTCTGTTCCTGGTCACTCTGTCATCTGGTAGGAGATGCTTGTTTGGGAAGGTTTCCCAGCTACTGATCACCTGTAGCTTGATGTTTTTTCTGGGTAACAGATATTAGTTCTGACCAGAGAAAGCTCTGAAAGTTTTGAGACTTAGGTAGAGAGGGTTGTAAAACAGATTTGGACTTTCATCATGGTCTAACTTAGGTTTACCATGCTTTACTAGCATCCCTTCTAAACAGCTGGGCAATGAGCAAAATAAAAAATAAAAGTAATTAATGAAGTCATTATAAGATCAAGAGGTAACAGTTCTTGAAAGAGGGGAACTAAAGGCTTATTTAAAAGTCTGATGGGGAAAAACTCCTGCTTTGTATCTTTTTTTTTTTTTTCTTTTTTTTTTTGGTCTATTGGGAAGTCTAGAAGTTGCATAAGTTAGTAAAAGATAATTATAAGAGAAGGGAAGATGAGAAGGAAGAAATAAAAAACTGGAAAGTTGTACTTTTCTTATCTGGTTTGAGTGAAAACAGACAAAATTATTTTTTATGCTACTGCTACAGCTATAAGTAGTATATAAAACAACTAGCTTTTAGCATGCTGTCATACAATACTGCTTTTAACATTAGACAACAATCGTTTTATTAGCAGAGCTGAATGCAAGTATAAGCAACTGTACTTGTTATAACTTTATCCTTGTTTCCCTTGTCCCTCACATATTCTGAATATTTTCCTGACTTTGTTGTTTCTCTCTCTGTCAGTACCTCAAAGTACCAAGTGACCTTAATCAGATGACACAAAAGAAAAATGAAGTTACAAGCAAAAAACTGGTAATGCTTAACATTCTTTTGATATGAACCAAACTGAGAAATAGAAGTATTGCCCAAATAATTCCTGCATTTTAACTACCCATAATCAGATTGCTCTTTATTTTTTTTCTTATGTAAATTCCAAAAATGGAACAAAAAGAAGGTAATTTTCTAGCTAAGATTTTTGAAATGCATGCTATTAAGTGGAAATATTCATACTTTGAATTTATAATAATTTATCAAAATGATCATACCTTCAAATCTTTCCTTAATCCATTGTAAAGTCTTCTAAATTTAGTTCTCTGTATCTCTTCTAAGAAATCTTTCTTTTACCCCAGAGCCCAGAACAATAAAATCAAAGAGAATTATAATAGAGCAGAGATTTTATTTTATTTTTTTTTTTTTAAATGAATGTGTGTATTCATTCACTATCTGGACACCCTGACTGTTAAACAAACTCTTGGACTTTGTAGTGCAGCTGCCTGGGAGTAACCTCATATCTCTTATGTGCAATGACTTTTGGAGATGTTTTTAGGCATTGCTATATAAAGCTGTGAACATTCTGGCACAGTCATCATACAAGTGAGTCAGCTGGGACTGACTCAGACAGATACATACAATAGAACCGAATGGATCTATCTTTTGACTTTGGAATGATCTTGCAGTGTTACTTTTATACCTATTTGTATGTGGGTCGTGGTGATAGGGAGTTGTGAGACTTCCGTCTTCAATAAAAAGAAGTCAGAATTACCCAGTTTTCATAATCTTTTTTTTTTTTTTTTTTTTTTTACATTGCTATGAAAGGGTTTAAAATGAAAACAAACAAACAAACAAAAAGTTGAGGGAAGAATTAACATTGTGTTAATCACTGCAGCCTAGAGAGGGTTTTGTGTACATTTGTGTGTTTAAATACTACGAGCACAAGCTTTTCTCTTCTGCAAATCCAGAAACATGAAGAGTTATTCTGAGTTGAGGTGACTTTTCCTACACTACCTACCAGTCTCTCTTCACCTATAGGACTTTGAAGGAGGTCCATCTAAATTAACTTTATACTAACAAAGGATCTCCCCAAGAGAGGGATCCCCTTTCCCCTACTATGGGCAAATCCACAGTCTTTTTGTGCCTCTTCCCAGTCATAAAAAAGGAACAATAGTATGGATCTACGCACAGATAATGTAACATAGACCTGATAGAAGGGAAACTACTCATATAATTATTCCTTCTTTAGTCCCCTAGAATCTTTTCTTCTGATACATTTTATTCTTATTTTGTCGTACATTTCTTTGCATTCTTATTAGGCTTTAAGATACCCTTGACAAATATATAAAAAACAATACTTTCCTCTGACTTCAAACTGTGTTTAGACTTCTGAGTTAGTTGGTAATGTACCAGTAAAAGAATAATTAATTCCTGAAGGACTGAGTACAAAATCAAGCATATGTTTGTCTCAGAAAGTGAAAAGTTTGACAAAAGAGGATGTTTATGAATCACCATGTTATTATTCAACTGGGTCAGTAGCTTTTTTTCATGCTGTTTACTAAACTCCGTGCAGATTAAGACAGAGATGGGTCACACTGTTCCAGAAATAACTGATGATTTCATCCGCCCCCTCATTAATTCAGGCTTTTAGTAATGAAGAGGTGCAGTTAACATAATGTAAAAGGCCTTAGATCTACAGACTCTGGGCTCTTTAAACCCTGTATTATATTCCTATAATGGCATTTCCCGTGACTGATGTGCAGTAACATATCCTCAAGGTGGACTGTGTAAGGGTCTTGTAGAATAGAGGAACATCCTGTAAAATTTACCTAAGGTCATTCAAAAGTATCTATGATAGTACTAGTGAAATATTCTCAGCAGGAATATTATGTCAGCTGTTGCAAATCCAGTGGAAAGAATCTCATGTGTTAGAAATCCTGTTCAAAGATACAATTATCTAGCATGTACTACCCTATGACGTGGAGCAAACTTCTTCTTTAAGGAATGATCAAACAAGAACCAATAGACTACAAGAAAGAAAAATGCTGCTTCCAACCTACCTGGAAAGCACAATAAATATATATAAAAAGATAAATTGGTCCGTAGGATGAAAATATATGAATAGTGTATCAACTTCATGACTTTATGCACTCCAAGTCAGAACTCTGACTGACTAAGAAGCAGAAGTGCCAAAGGAAAATATGTTTATATGGTAATTCTTGCTCAGCCAGAAGAAGATACTACTGAAAATGTGATCCTCTCCAGGTTGGTTCTTATGCAACCTGTATTTCAGCTGTGTAGGTGCTTTGCCAATCTAGATGAGGTTCAGTCTAGCATTTCAGGATGAAGAGAAATGGCAGAACACAGCCCTTACAACATTCACTGTAGGTTTATGATTATTTATTAATGAGTCCAAGACAGACAGGGGAGGAAGAGACCTAAGGAGAGCATCTTGCCCATTTCCCTCTGCCATGGCAATCAAATACATTGAAAGAAAGCAACTCTAATGAAGGAAATCCTAAAATTTTGATAGCTCACTGCGTCACTGCTTCCTGTACATTTCGAAAGTTTCCCCATTAAATGCTTTTGCCACTAATTCAGTGGATTTATTTTCCCCATTGAGCTCGAAAAACAACTGCTCATCACAGTCCTATTGACTTTTTTTTTTTTTTTTTTTGGGGTGGGGGGAGCAAAACCAAACAAACTGGTGCCTTCAGCTTCCTCACAGATTATATTTTTAAACCTTCTGTTCTTGTTCTTTGGTCTGTCTCTATCTGTGGTCATCTTCCAGTGCAACACCCCTATTAAAAACAGCACTCAAGTTGTCATCCATTGCTTGGATAAAACACAAATTACTTCTGCTTTGTCCTAATCATTCACGAATAGGATCACTGAATTTCTTTATTTTTGTCTTTCATCTAATGTATTTTTATACCCCTTTGCTGTTTCATTTCTCATACCTTGCTTGTTGCAGTTAGTTTTGCATCTTGTTTCTGAATTTACTCCTGTTTTTCTGTGATTGTCTTACACTGTAACTTATACTTACAGTAATTCTCTCTTCTGTTTTCATATTTTTGTGGTTTTTGATTTCTTAAATTGTTAGACAGTACTTCACTAGTCTACTGTATGTCCTATTTTTCCTCTGCTTTGGGGTAGACTCATTTTTTTATTTATTTTCTGTTTCCAATACAAACTGTTCCAGAAACAGCTTTCCTCACTTCCTAGGTTCTTTAGATTTTCTGGCCAAGAGACTTTATCTACCACTTCCTTGAAAGGGTTTGAAACAGCCTCATCTTCTCAGTCATTTTGCTGCATTCCCTTCTTTTTCCAGAAAAAGTGAGCTCTGATCTTTTACTGATTGATCACTTTCACCCAGATTTCCTTGCTCTTTTACTCTCTCATAAGTAGTATCTCTTTGCTACTGTAGCATCAAATAACATACTTTCTAATGTGTAATAGAGCTGAAGCTTAGAAGAGGGTCCTCTTTCCCAGATCTTCCTCTTAATGCCAGTGATTAGGTAGTAAAAATGAACACTTAAGAGTAATGGAAAATGAGGTACTAACCGACACTTAGGAGGCAACAGAATATTTTAATAACAGTGGTACACTAAATATACAATCATATCAGAGATATAGGATAGTCACGATCATCTAACAACAGGAAGAAAACAATTAAAGACAACTAACATGGAACACACCAAGCACTTCGTCCTTCCAGAGAAATGCCCTCAGAAAGCTGAGAAGCTTTTGCTGCTTCACTCAAAATACTCTCTATAAAAGCATGCTCATCCCTACCTCTCTGTTCCTTTTCAAAACATACTCCTCTTGTTACTACTCAACCATTGGAGCATTGGGCTGTCTTCCATGGTCTCTCCTTTATTTATTTTTTTTTCCTTGAAGAAAGAACTGTTACAGTATTCTTTTTCCTTTTTGCTAAAACATATTTTCACACTCTAATATTAAAGCTTAAAAATGTAATTTCATGTTTGATGTCAGTTTATTACATGAAGGCCACAATATTAAAATACCAATGCCCTATGGAGGAAGAAGCTGGGTGATCTGATACCATCACAATCTTTATACAATGGACTTGCATTTAGCTCAGCTTATTCTTGCAAGTTAGGCAGGTCACTACAACTGATTCTTAGCAGTACTTCCAGAAAGAAAAGATTTCATGACTGTCTCAGCTTTCTTGGGATAATTGTAACTCATCATATGAATATTGTGTTGTGATAACTGAGTATTATTTCCTCTCTCCTTGTACAACAAAAGCCATCAACAGGCCACATAGGAACCTTCTCCCATTTCATACACTGTGAAAGATTACTAACTATTCCTTACCCAGATTATGATTACCTGTGAAACCTTGCAAACACACATGCACTATTTATTAGTCATTAAATATGACAGTAAAATTAAGCTTTATATTTTGCTCATAACAAAGAAAAGCAATACTAGAAACACACACACACACAAAAACAAAAAAAACACCAACAACAATTCTAGCAAATCAGTATAGAGAAATTTCAGCTCATTTACTGTAGTTACAGTAAGAAAAAGACACCCCTAAGTTAGGAATACCTTAAATTATAAAAAACTAATAAGACTAAAATGTGATGTCTCTTTGTTACCAGGAAGGATTTCATCAACAGTAATTCCAATGCCAAGACACTTATCTTGTTTTAAACATTAGCACCCAAAATAACCAGTCTTAAAAGGTCATGTTTATTTAAAAATAGCTTGCTTGCATTTTACATTAAAGTTAATTTACTAACCTTAAAAAAATTAAATGCAAATGTATACAAATAATTTAAGCATCCTGTCAAAGTTCACATACATACCGCTAGAGCTATGAAAATATTCAAGGTCGTATGAAATCTTTCTTAACCATGTACCATCATGTGGATTATTCTGTTAAATGTATACTGAACTACTGAACTCAAAAAAAAAAAAAAAAAAAAGAAAATTTAAAAAAAAACTTTAAACTTTAAAGAAACTTAAAAAAAAAAAAAAAAAAGAAAATCAAGCCTATAATTTCTTATTTATAACGTGTTTTTCAGGCCATAACAAAGAAGCATACTGTACCTCTGGTGCTGTTGGCTGTTGCTGATGTGGTTGTGCTGGTTGTTAAGGCTACAGTGGTTGTGACTGTTGCAGTGGTAAGGGAGGGGATGACAGTAGTGGGAAGCAAAGTGTTGAAAACATCTGGTGAGTGGAAAAAAAATATAAAATAAAATCATATCATGCAAACAAAGGAGAACCATAATAGCGGTTTAATTTGTAAATACAAGTATGTTGAAAATGACTAAATTAAAACATGATTAACATAAATTATTACCGGTACAACAGCGTACCTTTAAATTCTTGACATTATATCACTCTCAATTTTTATAGTCAATCTGCTAGCATACAGAATTTAAAACACTGTTAAAATGACTGAGTTTCCACAGATCTGGAGAGTGAATGTTTAAGTGACAAGAATCCATTTCTTCACTGAGCCATTTTAAATGTCTCATATAGTAGAAACCATATACAGATGAAACATGCTGTGTCAGAGTGGGAGATGAAAAAACAACACCATCATGCTAAAATAAACACACACATGTTAACGAGAAATGGCTGTATGTTAAAAACACCCACTTTCAGACAGACTCAATGGAAGGAAAAAGGGGAGAAAATGCTACTAACTATAAGAGCTGCTTTTTCCGGATTGCTTTTCTTCTTCCCACACATTCGTTTAAGACACAGTTGTCTGCTAAGATCCAGAGCAGAGTATATTTCAAAATCTTTACCCTAATTATCAAGCAAAGTCATCTTGCAATCATCCTTAATACTTACAGGTTATCATTAATATATGCCTTAGAACTGAAAAATCAGAAAGGCCAATAATATTGTTGTTAGTAAATGTACAAATCAGAAAAGATGCAAAGCCCTGATGAAGAGTATGCTACAAAACCCTTCAGCTTCTTATCAAGTGCAGGTATGCCAAGCTTAAAGTTGCCACTTCCTTGCAGAGGAACCAACAATCTCTGTTGCAAAACATTCCAGTACAGAGCAGAACATAACCAGATGTACAGATTGAAAATACTTTGATTACACTGCCAGAAGCAATAAAGACCAGTATCACTTTGCTTATAAGGTGATTGCAGGTTTTAAAGAACAAACAAACAAAAGCCCTGAAGAGAACTACAGAAAAGCACTTCTGTGAGGAAGTAAAAAGCATCTGACGTTTTTCAGATTATTTATACCACAGCTTTAAAAGGAAAGGACTAGTTTCTCATCAGTTGTTCATGAGTAAGCCATTCCACACTGATTTCAGTAAAAACATTTCTGAAGGGTGCTATTCAATGCAATAAAGGAGCAAAAATCTGACCCATGATCTATCTTCTCTTGCTGTGGAAGGAAATGCAATTGGTCTCTGAGTACCATCAATTCTGACTAAAATCAATGGAAGCTAAAGCAGCTCAGCTCTTTACAATATTGGGCTCAACAGAAGACATTTTAGAGACAGGGCCCTTGAGTTCAGCATGGTATAATTACACTCTTAAGACTTCAAATTAAAATGTTTGCCTTATTTTCATGATGGATGATAGATTGCTTTGATACTTAAAAAGTCTCCTTGTCTGTAAATACCTATGGGTCACCTACTGTGTCCTGTACTCCTCTGGTGTTGATGAACACCAGCACTATTCTCTCCAGAACGTATACCTGTGGGTTTTCCCACTTTGGAAACCATCAGATCATGATCTGCATGAGATCTCTCTTTCACCTGCTGTACACTGACATTTACATCTGGCTTACAATATAAAATATTCCCAAACCAGAAAAATTAAACCAGGCTTTTCAAAAAAGCCAGCATAACTACATTAATCATCAGGAAAAAACCTGAAACATTACCTGGATGCAAGTACCACAATAATTTAACACCACTGAGTTTAACAAGCATTAGAATTACATTAATGTTAAAAAGATACATGCCATATGTACTGATCTATGCAATTATTTCTCATAATGGGAAACTCCTTCTTAGATAGGTATCTGGTAAAAATGAAATCTAACAGGAAAAAAAAAATCCCTACCTCCTTCATAAGGAAAGCAAAGCCTTGTTTATTAGAAAAGCTTTACAAATAAGTATTGTACATAAAAAAATAATTAACATGACTTATGGTTCTCTTGGTTACCTTTCTTAAATATGTCATTTACTTAAGACTATGCAAAGGCAGTTCAGCTGCAACTGGAAAAGACAGCTATGGTTTTACGGCAGTGTTTTTTGTTCTAAGAGCACATTGTCTACTCAGTGTGCAAAACACTGTCATAAACGAATCACTGGTGAATTTAGAAGCTCATTGTTTTCTGGTTTCTCTTCTGGCTGAAGTATTTCCAGCAAGAATTCTTATATTAAAAGAAAGCCCACATAGGAAACTGAGGCTGATTAACAAGGACTAGGAGATAAGTGTTTTAATACAGATACGTAGGTTCATCTTTTCTGATCACATCGAGAACAATGAAAACTTATGCAGAAATTAGTTTCCTTATCAGAATCACTAACTGTAATGCCAAACATCAATGCAGCAGTTTTTCAGAAGCCTCAGAGAAAAACACGTTCTCAAAGGAAACATAAATACGAGGACTAGGACTGGCTTTGTTTCTTTCTTACTAGAGTAAGGAGAAATTCACCATGCAAATGACTGTAGTTGGTCTGCTTTGCTCATAGCATTACCATTACTTGCTCTGAAGTAACTGAAGTACAAGATAAGAACCAGGAATCATCCTGATGAGCCTTTCATTGGCCAATGAAATCTAAGTTCACTCTGCATTCTGGGGATGCCTTGGCTTTACATAATAGAATCTCTTCTTTAATTATGTTTGTGTGTTATGGGAAGGTATGTGTGAAGTGACAAAACAGCTAACCACTCTACAGACAACAGGTTTTGGAACTCCTGGACCATATTTCATCCTTAAAACCTATTTTGGCAGCCCAAGTCTAGATATAGATTAGCAGTTTGAAATGTACTCAAAGTCCCACATTCAAAAGACTTGAATATTTGGGCCCACCAGTCCTACTGAGTTTCCCTGACAGAAAGGCTCCTCATTTCTTCTAGGAAGATCTACAGGTTCTTGCAAAAACCCTACCAGTCTTGATAATTATTATTTTTTTTAATGACAGAATGCAAATCATGGACTTCAAAATAAAGAAAAAGAAGATGCAGTGCCCCTCATTCTATCCTCATTTATTGGACATGTAGGAGGTGAGTGGGGTTGGTAGCTCCCAAAATCAGACACATTGCAAATATAAACTGATTGATACTCAACTGCACAGGCTTCTGTTTAAGGCACATTAATCTCATCCAGTATTCTAAAGAGGGTATGCTGTTTCATTTACATGCCAGAAGAGGGAATTATAATTTGACTGTTGCTAGTTCTGTAGGACTTTCTGTCACTGCTTTCATTTTGGGGTACACCTATCAAGCTACTAGTGAGGCAGACACGTTAATCACAGCTTCCTCTTTAACAGTTTTTGAGAGAAACACTATCAAAGATGTTATACAGATTTGACCAATTCTTGAGCCCTCTGCAAAGAAGTACCTTAATAGCATGGACTGGCAGATTTCTGCATAATAAATGCATGTTGCAGAGATACTTCATTCTATTTTCTGGCCTTGCAGTTTCTGAATCTGGTTGTACAAAACGTTCAGCCAAAACCAAATTTTTGTTTATGACTCCCACACCCCTAAATACTGAAGGTAATTATGATCAAGAGACCATGCAAAGTGGAACTTTTTAATTCAGGTAGTCATACCTAAATTAATGGACCTGATCACTGTTTCCATAATACTAAAGTATTAACCCCTAGCCTCCTGTGAAGCAAAAAATAGCCATATTTTGCAGATGTGGAACCAAACATAGAAAAGCCATCCTTAGAGATCTAGAAGTGAAGTAATAATTGTCACTGTTAGGTTTCAAGTCTCACTACTGGAATGAAATTCTGGTGGAAGATATTCAGACAAAAATTCAGTAATGTACTTAACCTGGTATTCATTTAATCACCTTACTACCTCTGAAATACTAGTGATTCACCAAGAACTGATTGTTTCCATAATAGCTTCTGGAAATTGAAAACGGGTTAGATGTCACATAGAGAAGACTTCCTGACTTTAGTCAAAACTCTTTTACATGAATTTCCCTAAGGTTATATATAAGACCTGATCTAGATTTTCAGTGAAAGAGAGAGGCTTCTAACCTCTGTCTAGCAGCACAAGCAGGGTTTCTGAAGAGCTGCAAATACTAGGAGGACTCTCTCTTTTAAGACCTGAAGTAGTGTCACAGTACAGTGGATGCATAGAGAAGTATGGGGAAGGTTTTACCTGCATGCTTCAAGGGCCACTATTGCATGTTAGCATGCCTTTAAACTTCACTAGCAGTGGCAAGGTGAAGGCAGACAGCAGGTTAGCTGACGGCTGATTGTGGATGCTAAAAAGAGGAGCATGTAGTGCTTGGCTCTTTTGGGAGGCTGCTCTTTAGAACAGGCACATATCTAGTCTGTTTACAAGTAGCAGAATAGCATTGTGCAAGATCAGCTGAAAAACACTGGCAAGCACTGCCCGACCATAATTTTGTGCTTTCCTCTCCTTCTTTCTTGAACTGATGCTGCATTCTTCTTATTGTGGCAGACGACATTCATCCATTTAAGTGTAGGGAGACTGGACAATTTACTCTCACTGCAGATTTGGCCCTAAGCATTTTTACTCTCCATTTCCAAAGAAATGAGAAATGGTTCTGTTTGGTTTAACAGGCTTACGTGAAAGATAGATCTGACCTATTGAAAATATTCGACTTGTTTGGTGAAAACACAACTAATATTCTGAAATGACTGAGCACAATTCAGACAACACTGGCTGTAGTTGATAAAAATGTAAAGGCTTTGTTTCAAGCTTGACAAAGGCTGACAGAAAAATTAAAGGACAAACTGATAATGATGGATGGCCCTTGCTGTGTTTTGACTGAGAACGAAAGAAATTCTGAGTAGTAAACTGAACTGAGTGATGACCTACCTGGGAAACAATCTCACTACTCTGTGCAAAATTTAATCAGAGTCTGCGGTATGTAGTACTAAATAATTTAGAAAGGTTTTAAATTCAAAGGGAGATGCATTTAATGTTGCTCCCAGAAAACAGAATTGAACAAAGGGATCATTCAGCTTGAATATCATGTGCCAATAGCTCCTTAGCACTTAGACTGGATGATCATGAAGCCTCATGGACATGAGGTCAAGGGGTTCTCTTTACTAATTGTTTCAGATTTATGAAACTCTGAAATGGCAATTATGTGCTTGACATTTTTGCTAGCAAATCAGATGTCATTAAAAAAAAATCCAAAACCTTTTAATAAAAGCCTCATGTAGATCTAGATCCTTAGTTAAAACAATTAGAGACTACTGGTGGATGAGTTCATAATGCAAGATACACAACTGGGCTAAAATTTTAAGCAACTTAGGAAGAATAGAAAATAAATTCACACAGTATCATAATTCTGAGATGTTTCATGGGCCTGTAGGTGACATTAGATGTTGGAAGCTGTGGGAACTTGTTAAGGTTTTATTTAACACAGTTTGGCTGCACAGTCAGGACAGAGGAAAAAAAAAAAAGAAGTCTTAAGAGATAACAGGGTTTTGATGTCATTGGGAGTTCTCTCACTTGTTATAGAAACTTTGATAGTTTTTTGTTTGTTGTATTTGTTTTGTTTTCTATTTTGAAAGTAAGAGGTTTCAGCAGCAAACAAAGGAGGACAAAGTGTTACAAAAAAGACAATGCCTCCTTCTTCTGCTTTCAGAGAGTCAAGCAAAAACATTGGTATTTGCACATCTCTGGTCCAAATTCTATCCTTAGAAAGGTAAGAATATAACTGCAAAGAACCAAACTCACATCAGTATTTATACTCAGTGTTGGCAGCATGGTATCGCCCAAACTACTTAGAAGTGCGTCCTTTAAAGTGAGGACCTGATATCATATCATGGCATATTTTCAGACACATGCTCTGACCAGAAGAGGTTATGACAAAATTAAAAGTATGATGAATACGAGTAAACAAAGTGAAGTAGGAGGTTGACATTGAGTTATGAAAAAAAAAAAAGTACTTAACTGTACTTAATTGTCTTAAACAATTCCTCTACTGAATATCTCATTCACTTTGAGTGCTACAGCAACAGCAAGACTTGCAAGGGTGTGGGAAATTCTGATATTCCACCAGTAAAGCTGGATCAGGCACAGGCAGGTGTAGGAGCTGCCAGAAAACAAGAAGCTGTGACTCTTGCACACATGACAAGAAAGCATGGGAAGGAAGTGGCCTCACCCTTTTCACTGGAATACTTAAAAACCACCTCTACCACTTTCCACAGGGACTCTGAGGAGCAGAGCTTGCTGAGTGGGGCAGCCCCCACGGTTCCTCTTCAACCTCTTCCACCACACAGAACAGGATTTGGGATTTGCTGGCTCTATGCTTTTTGTTGTGCTCACAAATGCTCAGTAAAATTCTGAGAGCTGCAGTAAACACCCCCCCAAAAAAGCACTTTTCAGCAGTATCTAGCTGGCAAAGCATGACCTTTCCACACAGCACAAATGTTACCACAAATATGGCTTTCTTACCTGCAGAACAAAGCAGTTCATAGTACTCACAGTAGGTGGAGATGCACATAGGGACCACAGGACCATTGAATCAAGTATTTCACAGGAAAGCATCTAATGTGAATATTTAAGTGTTGTGCTGGTGACTGATAACTTTTAAAATGAAGAGTTTGACCTTGGAAGCCCTGAGTGCTTACTTCAGGGATCATCTTGATCTCCACACCACTCCACTGAATTTGTGATCAGCAAAAGCTGTCCAGCTGCTGCTCCCTTGAAACAAAGAAATTTGCAAAGGAAGTCCTATGATGCTGGAACACTCTCATTTCATTGTCCACTCATTGCTTAACACCATTCTAGTCATCTGAAAAGCTCACCATTTTTGCTCTTTGTGAAGCAGAAGAATAAAAGGTGGCATAATGTAGTATCTCACAATATACCTACGCAATACATTGCAGTTTGGGTGGTGCAGATTATAGGAATTACAACTACTGTATTGAAGAAAATGAATAGGTTGTAATGTAGCATTTCTTAATTTCTACTTGTGCTAAAACCAGGTGATATACAGAGAACATAAAAGGATAAATCTGACAAGTTAACAACTTGTTCTGATGAGTAGATATTGAAGATTATCTTAACACAACAATCTAAATTCTCAAGTGGACAAACTCTTTAGTACTAAAGAATTTGTTTTCAAGTGCTCTAAGTTTTACTTTAATAATGTCATTAGCATAAATGTACCTCAAGGACAAATGAAGATAGGTATTCCACAGAAAAATTAATCTTCCATATTTTGGAGTCATATGAATACAATACTTTAGACTACTCCAAATATATACTGTGCAAGACCTAAGCATTCCCAAAGATACCTTACACTTTTCCAGTAGTTAAGAAAAAATCTTTCACATTTTATAGTGGTAATATTAATAAAAACCTTTTATTATGTTGAATGTAGCCATTCTATCTTGTACACCTTTTTATTTGAAGCAGTTATGAATACTGCACTGAGCACATCAGTGAAGCTTATGCAACTTGCCTGAAAGATCTTACGTAAAATTTGCAGAGCAAGGAGAAGGCTAAGAAGAAGACTTTTGTGATTTAATGTTCTAATAAAAAGGTATAGTTTTAAAACACTGTTTGAGAATGCGGCCTCAAATGAAGCAGCTTTACTTGTAAAAAAAGGCATCTATACATGTCCTGATTTTGTTTACCACTCTTGATTAAGAAACATATATGCACTCTGGAACATATATGCACAATGGATCTCTGCCTCTGTAAGATCATTACTTAGACAGTAGAGATGAAATATAAGTGAAAAGGAGGTAGCATCAGTTCCATTTCACATCTGGGAAAATGAACACAGAAGCATTAAGTGGAATGTCTTATATTTTACAGACCTCTGATCATGATAGGGGAGTTCAGAATGAATCTCCTGAGTCCCACTTTAATACTCTACGGGAGGGAAAAAAAAAAAAAAAAAAAAGAAGCTCAAAGAAAAAAAAAACTCGAAAACTTTTAAAATTGTATTTTAAAAGCAATTTTCCTTATGCCTGCAGTGCCAATTTTACTGCATTCAAGACAAACTGTTACCACAAAAGCCACCATCTTACAAGAAAAAAGCCAGCATGACTTGTCACAGAAGCACTGTATTCTATCATTATTAATATGGTATTTTAGGCCCATCACCACTACTTAAAGATCACATTAAAGCTGTGATGTTCATTTTTTATTTTTTTTTTTAAGAAAACAGACAAGCCATATTTCCTTGTTTCTTCAAGCCATAGAAAAAGAAGTATTCAAAATTAAATGAAATAAAATACCAGCATCTGGCCCTTGAAAACCTATACAGAAAAGCTAATGTACAATACAAATTCAGATACTAGCAGCCTTGAACAAAGATGACAGTTTTCTCAGAATGACACTTGACTCTTTCTGTGCAAAAAAAAAAAAAAATAATAATAATAAAAAAAAGTTTAGCCAGAACTACAGTAGGAAGAAGAAAGAGGTCAAGGAGAATTCTCTAAAATTTTCCTAGCAGGGAGAAAAGAGCTGAAACTAAATGGAGGTAAACAGAAGGCTGATCTCTATTTCACTATGGTTGCTGTTTTAACTTCTCTGAGAAATACAGAATATAGGACAAAACAATGAAATTGCTTAAACAACTCAAAATTCACTCCAATAATTTTAAGGTTACAATAAAGGCATAACAGAGAACATTATTTGAATGACTTTATTTCAAAATAAAATCAGAGGGGTCTAACACTAATCTGAAATGCTTTGTCACAGTGGGATAGCTGTATCCCATTGAAAATTACCTTGGACAAGTTAATGGGATCTTTGCAAGAAAAATACAGTTTATTGCACTTCTTTGCACCGTCTTTGATTAATAAACTTAATACTCACATTCTTATTACCATAGTGCATTACCTGAGAGAACAAATTCCTATCGTTTTAGTTGTCAATCTTTATGCTCTGTCTTTTTTTTTGTTCCAAAGAGTACTATTCATCTAGCCAAATTCCTCAATGACTCTGGCTCTGCTACTATGAATGCTGGGACATATGCAATAAAGTCAAGACTCAATTTTATTACAATTACCCATCTTTTGTTCATGTAGACAGATATTTGGTAGCTTTCTCTTTAAGCCATCAAACAGGACAAGGACCATTCCAATTGAATGCCGAAGTATTTGTTATAAAAGAAGCCTGATCAGATCTGCTAATTTATTTCAAACTAACAGATTTACAAATCATTGCAAAGAGATTTCAGTTTCTGCTTGTGAATGATGAAAGCCATCCAGAGCTCTCTTCAATCAAGCAGCAAATGAATACTACAATGTATCAACCTTGTCAACTGCTTCCTACCAATCAAGGATTTGAGAACCTGTAGAAAATATATATTAAAAAAATAAAAATAAAAAATCACAGAGGGCGAAAACAATCTACTACTGCGATGACCCACAGCAATACCTAAAGGAAAAAAGAGTGTACCCTGTCAAATCTCTTTCATATCCCCCCTCCTCTCATTTGGTTTGGTTTCTTCTTCACTTGCCAGGAGAAATAATAAGTTTCAACTGAAAGATATACCCTCCCCAGGCATGAAGTTACCAAGCAAAAACAAGGCTTTTCTTCAAGGGTGTATTTGGGGACTAAATGAGTTGTATGGATACAGGTGAAGAAAAAGTAAAGGAAATGCAGACTAGAGTATAAAAAAGATACAGAAAAAAAAAATAAAATCTTTCATACTTCAATCTCAAGTCCTTCTAACAAAAGAAAAGTAACCTTCACTGAAAGTTGTTTGGACTGTTTTTCTCACAAATAACAGATCATCTTACATCATTCCCGTCAGTGACAGCAGGTATTTGGAGACCTGTCCACAGACACCTGCTAGGTAAGTTTCTTCAAAAGGGATTAAAACTTTATTCTTGTGAGGTAACCACAGCCTTCTGCAGGAAGTCAGGATATTGTGGGAGATACTCAGACAGCACCAGATATTCCAACCAACTTCATCAATCTTGATAGATTTACATTCATACTTGCAAGCAATATTTTTTTTCTATTACAAATAGCAAAAATAGAATAATCAGAACAAATAATTACTAATGCCAAATTAAGGATATTAGAGATAGTTAGAGATAAGCAAATTCAAAAGTATTTAATTCTCTCTGACACTCTATCCTTGATCAAAGACCTTAGATACCGAACTTCTCACAGATCTCTAAGATGTAACATTTTTACAGAGGCTTCCCCGCACTCAGGGGTAAGCTAAAGACTCAGGATGCTGTGTGCAATCTCCCTAAAGCAATTATATCTGTCTCCAAACTATCTCTATTTGCTCAGAACCAATGACTTGTGCTACTTTCCCAAACTTTGTAATCTCAGTTGGAGCAACACATGGTACTAATGTATCACCAGACGACCATCACCAATTGACATTCTAAGTATAATCACTGCACAGCATATCATTTTCCTTTCCTGAATTGAGTGAAAAGATGAGCAACCTATTCTCAAAAGAAAGGTAAATTATAGAAGCACCATATCAGAATGACAGAGACAGGAGACCCTCACTTGCATTCAAAGTAGCTCCTAATGGTGCTGGAAAGATTGCAATTTAGAAAAATTACTAAGTTACTTTAATAATTTCATTATGGTTTTGCGTGTCTGTGTGTGTGAATAATAAATGGTCTTCATGGAAACAGAAAATCATTAGCAACTGTTCGACTTTAACTTTGTCGTCAGTCACTAGTGAAATCATTGTGTTAACAGCCTTATTTTCTTCATGAAGACTGCATGTGATATTCATAGACAAGGTAATTTTGCACTCTGACCCCTCACCCAAAAAGGCATGACTGAAATAAAGTTCAAGAACGTAAGAGGCAAGCAATAGCAAAGCTTGAAATCCAGAAAAATTAGAGAGCAAGCTGTGCTACTAAAGCAAATCAGAGCGATAATAAACTCAACAGTATTATTTGAGAAATACAGCTCACTGAAGATCATTTAAGAGTTATGTTCCAAACAGCAACAGCACTATATCTAGTATAAATTACTCAAAAAGTACTTTACTGTAGGTGATCTACTTGTATACGAGCATCCAAAATATTAATTTTATGCAATTACTGTGTATGGACAGAAAACCTCATTATAAATCAAAACTAGTATGCAATCTTTTCCTTTTCAGAAATCACATAGGAAGCCCAAATCAAGAACTATCTCATCAGCCAATTACACATGAACATAGAAAATTGAATTTCTTCACTTATTGTGTGATATGATCCAAAGCTACAGGTATTTAGAATAAGTACATTTCTAACATATTTAAATAGGAATGAGCTATATGTGCTAGATGTGTTGGAATAGGTAGTTAAAAATTGGCACTCAAGACAGCATCTGCTGCTAGGGACTGGGGGGGAGAGGGAAGTAAAAGCAGGACAAATTCAAATTTAAGTCAACTGAAAGACCCTGGATTCAGTAATTCCAGCAAGTACTCCATTCAAAAAAAAAAATAAATAATGTTATCTAAAAAAAAAAAAATCACTTTATTTTAAAACCTTTCTTTCATCCAAAACAGTACTTAAATGTAAAACATTCTGCTAAAGCATTTCTGTGGTTTAGAATGTTATTTTCTTGACCTTTACAAAATAATTTTAAGCTTATCTGAAAGGAAAAAAAAAAAAAAGCATCTTACTTTTCTAAAGTCACCATAAATGAAGAAATATCAGTTCATACAGCTCAACTATAGACCCTACTGTGCAAGTATTTATCAACAAAAAGCAATTTCAAAGTAGCTGCCTTGCAAGTGTTCAGGGATAATAGCTGGCCAATTCATCCATAAAATTAAGCCAACAATTCCACCATAAGTTTCTTGACAGACTTCTCATACCTGGAAACATAAATAAGCATTATATTTCTTTAGTCCAATAATAAAGCCTATATTACACAATGTTTTCTTAATTCATCTGATTATGCAGGATTCCAACAAAACTGTTATTTTAGGTTTGGGCCACCTGTTTTAATGCAGCTAAAAGTCTTCAGAAGAAGTTAACTTTAACACTGTGAAAGTGACTTAATACCTTGATGTCACTACACAAAGTTGATGTGTATACAAAATCAAAATAATTCAACACAATTTGAAGGGCTATACTTTGCAGAATATCATGTGAATACCATTTACTGTGTTTAAACCTTTAATAAAGGGTTTATTGAGCTACTTTCTCAGGACTGCACAACCTAACTCCTACATACCTCGGCTTCTACACAAAAAACCATGGAAAAGTAAAATAAAAAATAAAACAAAACAAAACAAAACAAACAAACAAACAAAAACTTTGGGGGAAGGGAAACTCAGTTTGGGTTTATGATGACAAGTCTTCAAGAGCATTCTTTTATTTATTTTTCAGCTGAAAGCTCAGATTCCTCTGTCAATGAGTCATTTCCTTTACATTTTTGTACTTTATTTTTATTTTTTAAAAGATGGAAGTAGGGGAGACTGTTTTTTTTCACCTCTGTTTTAATGACTCAAACTGAGGGACCCTCTTTCTTTTAATTCAAACACAGAAAAAAAAATATCTCAAAACCAAGCAGTATAGATATTCACATGCACAGAATTTCAAATTAAGTTCTGAGTGGTCTTCTGAGCCTCATAGTCTTGATAAGCCTCGATTGCTGTGGAAGCAAAGTTTTTTTGTTTTTTATTTTTTTTTTCCTCTTGTAAAAACACCCTCTATTATAGCTTTATTGTTCCATTTATTATTGTTCCATTACATCACAGGTCTGCTCAATTCTCTTTTCAGAAGCTTTGTTCAGTCAAAGGGTAGGATTTTCCCACAGGCAAGGAAATTCTCTTCTCTGAGACACACATGTGAGTGAGATGTTTCATCTCAGGAACTATAAAGGAGGCAACTTCAGAAATTGTCCAGTTACCTGGACTATTATCTACCAATATCTGGGATCTTAACACCAAAACGGAGGACAACTAGATTACTGCCGAGTCTGCTGCTCTATACAAGACCTCCATATAAGGTCTCTCATTCCTTTCTTTCCTTGCCACCTCTCCCTGCCTTGCAGCGAATAATTTTTCTGTTTTTGGAGGGATGTTAGGAAAAGGTGTCCAAAAACAGTCTACAAGTTTTATCAAAGGTCTGCACTGAATTTTTTTTGCAAGCCAGGAGCTCTATTGCCCATCTGATAACCTCCATTTTCATTCATAACCTCCATTTCCACTTTCTTCGAATTACTGTTTGACTTGGTGTTTACTTTCATAGAGTGAGAGATGTGCACAAGTGAGTTACAGAAATGAAGGAAGGTGAGGGGCTCCTATGAGAACTTCAAGACAGAAATTAAATGTAGTAAAAATTTTATAGTGGACAAATGAACAGACAGAGATAGTTTAGAGCAGATAGAGGTAATGGAGTTTAGATTTCAGATGTGTTTTGGATTCCACAGAGTTTCTACTAATTTAAAAATAAACGTGTAAAAGAAAAAGTGCATGGTACTGGAATTACAGGTGGCCTCAGAAGGTGAATTTTTGTAATAAATGTATGTGGAGGTAGGAATTGGGAAGTGGAGGTAAAAAAGACTTAGATGGCTGGTGTAAAATTGGCATAGACTTGTTCTAGACATGGAAAGATCAAACAGATTTACTACCAGAAAGAAAATGAAGAAAATGATGAGAAAGAGACCGTGAAGGGAGAGTCTGGATATAAAGGACAGGAATCCAAGAAATGCAAAGAGGCTAAGATCATAATTAGTGAGACACTGACAGCAAGGTGAAAGTTCTTGAGAAACTAGGGAAGGGAAGCCACATGAAAATGAAAGTGATTTTAACTGCAAGGCAGTGATCCAACTGGAAATGGCAAAATAAAAGTGGAAATGAGAGCATTACAGTGAGAAGAATGGCTGTGGGACTTAGAAAAAGATATAAGCCACTGGTCTAGATGGGAAACAATAGGAGACATACTGGGAACTGAAAGAAAATATGGAGGTGATGGTAAGAAGAATGAAGGAAGGCCATCAATGCAAACATGAACAGCCATCCCAGCGAGATTTTCAATACTTCAATACTTTACAGCACCAACAGCAAAAGAGGCCAAGTAGATTGGAAAGTTAAGAAATGAAGAGCTCAACCAGCAGGGTTTAAACAAACAAAAGTAAACACTTTTCCCTCAAAGCACATAATTCAATTCAAAACTTGTTGCCACAGGTTATTGTGAAAGCCAAGATGATAAATGTTTTGAAATAGGACTGGGCATTCATGGAAGATAAATATATCAGAGTCCAAAGGAAAGGTGCAGTGGGACCTTTGGTCCCACACATTGTAGGAGATCTTGTTTGAAATTACATTTCAAAATACTAATGAGGATATAACTCAGTAATTCACTTGCCTTTATTTGCGAAGAAATATCTTGTCTAAGAAAAAAAATATTTGAGAGGATGAAGTCAAGGGAATATGTTATGCCACTTTCTATTCTCCAGACATATCGAGTTTTGGCTCAATCTCTTTATGTATAATTTGCAAGTAAGGACTGCCTACGAACATCCACAGAAGCCTATTCATGTCAATTACAATATTTCTTGGATGGATAATTGATACATGATGTATTATAGCTTAGAGTATTTCTATTAATTGAATACATGGCTTAAAATTAGCAAATCAGGATATTTCACCCAATTACTTCATTTCAAGTAGGTCTCTAAAACTATCAAATGCTGCTCCTTCCAGTAAGAAGTTCTCCTAATGCCATGGACTTCTGTTACCTACTCAATATGATAATTGAACTGTCTTCAGTGGTGACCTCCAGAGATCATTAACTACAGTTACATACATAGTAGCTGTGCCTTCAGTTTCACTGTGATGGACCACATCCTTTCTCAACTCCAGCTAAATCAACGCAGTTATTACCTAAGCTGTGCAAGTACAACCTGCTTTTAGGTTGAGCATCACAAGTTTGAGAGTTAGCTCTGTTTACTGATGATTAATGACTAGTATTTGAACAAAGGTATACAAAAATTCTTAATAAATTGAAAGAGACTGAAAATTGCCTGCAGGACATTACCAAAGGAAGGATGTAATATATCTAGCCAGAATGTGCACTTCTAAAGCACTAAGCTCACCAATTAGAATACGGAAATGACAACAGCTACGGGCATTAAAGCTTGTGCCTTTGTTATTACAAGAGACAAATGTCTGAGCAAACTACATGTCTTGCCTTTGTACTGCTGCCTATAAACTCCGACTTTGTGCCCACCTTCCGGCTTCATGAAGTGTTTTCTTGACATTTATTATTAATAATAGAAGTTAAGAAAAATGAAAGTAGCAGTCATATTGATTCAGCAAAGCAGCATGAGCATATTTAATGGTCGATACCTTTTATCTGATTTAAATACATTCCCTTTCTTTGAAGTCTGATTCCTTTAATTACACTACATATCTAAAAAGATTTTTTATGTTATCAGATGCCAATTATGTTAGACATTGTCATTCATTTGCTTATAGTAGTATTTATTTCCACTGCCATCAACTCACACCTAAACAGCATTACTTCATATTTGTTTACATGGAAAAAAAAAACAACATTATTTTTATGTATAATATTTCGTCAAGGTTGATCCAGCTAAAGGCATGTAACAGTCTTTCTTGGTTTGCATAATTAATACGTATATAAAGTTTCCTTACCCTTAATCTCTAATTATGATAAACTACACCTTTCATTTTTAGGCAAGCTTCTCTCCATGCTAGAGTTGTCTAAATCTCTTCTGAGTAAGGAACATAACTTCAGAAACTGAGGGAATTAGTAGATAGAGTCCCACTGAGAGGGGGATTTTATGGGGGAAAAAGAAAAATAAATAAATAAAAGGAATAGAAAAAAAATAGAAAAAAGGAAAAGCCACATAGAACTTTTGCAACCTTAATGAACAGAAGACAGAAAATCTGTAGAAGTGATGTAAATCTGTATCAAAATACAGATTTAAAACAAACAAACAAACAAACTGTAAAGCAGATTTCCTCTGCAGAGGATACCTTCCATTGATGCCTTCTCAAACAAACTATCCTGGCAAAAGTAAATCAGCCATAGTATCTCTCTAAGCTTGGGGATATGATTATCATTGTTTCTCTCCTACACTTTAACTTCTCTGAGCTCTGGAGTTGCCTGAAAAAAAAAAAAACAACAAAAACAAACAAAAAAAAAAAAACACCTGTTGTTTGAAATCTGTGGAGTTGGACTTCCAGAGGCTTATTCAGCACAATGGCTACTATCACTCAGGGCATTTATGACTAACTCCATATGGATTTGGTAGGTTACTTTTCCTAGACCTTACTTCCCTGACTTGCATCTTCAAAGAATCTCTTGTGAAGGGAGCTTCTCTCATCATGCAGATTCTTCCCTCTCCTCTCCTATTTCTTTGTAGACGTACCACCCCTTAATGTTAAACCTGGCATGTATTAGAAACCAAAGATTCAAGGTAAGAAGGCTCACTTATACTGTACCAAAGTCAGCTTTGACCATCAGCTGTACCAAAAGGAGCAGGTCCAAAAAATTAAGTCAACACATTAGGCACAGGGAGACATTAGGTCAGGAAACCTTGCTGCTTCCAGATATATTTACGAAGATCAAGAGAAAATATATCCTCTATTAAATGGATGAATGCATCTCAGGAAGTGTTAAAAAGTGGTTTTTCTAGCAGAGTGGGAAAGAGAATAATAATAATGAATTGGTTTAGGAGGATTATTTTTCACTGGGGTCATTCAGGAATCCAATGAACAAAAGAAAGGATAAGACTGCCTAAATTGATAAAATAATTGTGTCAGTCTCTACCATGCTTAAAACAAACTTATAAACTCTGAAACACAGTTAGCTGTTAAGCTCTAAACACCATCACATACTCTGTCACACTACTCTCATTGTTACAGAAATCTAGGAAGCACCTGACATTTATCTTCTGTAGTTCTAACACCAGAATTGCAGAAATGCAATTAGGAAAAAGCTGGTACTCATAACAGAAAAAGTCAGCAGTGTTCAAGCTAAACCTGGTAACATACCTAATGTGCTGCCACACGTAACAGAATGCTTTCCTGATAATGAATGACTTTACTGACTGCCATGAAGTTGTTGCAAAATAATCAGATCAACAGGGGCATGCCACTACGTGAAAGACGCATAGGATATTCTGAAATAGTCTTTGATAAGGGTCCACTGCAAAGTCACCACTGATGGAAAATCTACCATTATAAAAGGCCATGTTTCCAAAAATTATCATATAAATAAATTGGGTGCAAAACACAAATGATAGAAATTTCAGTGTTTGGTAAGCAAGGAAGCCATTACTTCATCTAAGGCAGTGCACCTAGTGCATGCAGCCAACAAACAATACAGCACCATCTCTTGGATGTAAAATATATATATTTTTTGGTAGTAATCAATGTAAGTAGATGTTAGGGAGTTTAGTTTTTCTGTTTGTCTTTAATAGAGAAATACTCACACAGCAGTACAGTCTCAATGGTCCACATTCAAAGACTTCCTCCTTACTTGTGTCACTACTGCTACATAAACTAATAGTGAAGTTTAAGAGAAATGAAAAGTAATCTAGAGGGTTTTTTTTGATAAATCACACATCAACAGCACTAAGAAATACCTCATTACTGAAAAACGAAGGTAGCATTTATTAGAAGTTTTCTGCCAAATACCAAGAGTCAGGTTAAGCCTTTAAGTGAAAAATATTTTTGAGAGCTTGCAAACACCAAAAAACATATATTTGTTATGCCTGAAGTAACTCTGAGCAGAATAAAACCTATGTACTTCCCATTTCAGTTTACAGACTATAATTTGTATTAGATTGTTTCACTTAACTTTTGCCATAGCTATAAAAAGTTGATTTTGTGTAAAAACCAGGGGAAAAAAGTACTGTGATGAATTGCAGTGCAGCTTTACCTCTTTATTCAGTTAGGTTAAAATTCAAACTATAGAACTTAATTTTCTAGGAATTATCATAGTTACATCTGTGATAAGACAAACTTTATGTTTTGAGACTGCTAGATCTTATAAAGTTTTCTTAAGGCTAAATGATAGCATTTTATTGTAGTTTCTCCTATACCTGAGTTATATCAAATTATTTCTTGTTTAAATAAAAGCCTGGTATTCTTGGTATTCTTTTAGTGTGACACATACTGTTCACTAATTAATCAAGGAAAATAAATCAATTGAAATTTAATGTGAACCTTCCTATTATCAATTTCATTTGAAGAAGTATCTTGAATTTAGGACAGAACATGTTCTCAAAAGAGGATTGATTATAAAATTAAGCCAGATGCTATGATCAGCTAACTTGTATAAGCTGAATTTCATCAGTAGCAAACTATAAATTATGTGAAGAGAAGTATCTGACAATCTGTCTTTGGTGGTCTATACAAAAAAAGTCAAAAGGCTTCTGTCTGGTACTTCCAAATTTCCCTTCATATAGCCTTTTATAAACACTTTTAGCTGAACAATATGTGCCCGAGGCAAGTATTTATAAAACACTACCTAACATAACACAGAATCACAGAATTGTAGGGGTTGGAAGGGACCTCGAAAGATCATCAGGTCCAACCCCCCTGCCAAAGTAGGTTCCTTAGGGCAGGCTGTCTAGGTAGACCTTGAATATCTCCGGAGAAGGAGACTCCATAACCTCCCTGGGCAGCCTGTTCCAGGGCTCCATCACCCTCACTGTGAAGAAGTTCTTTCACATGTTGGTGTGGAACTTCCTGTGCTCAATTTTGTGGCCATTACCCCGTGTCCTGTCCCCACAAACCACTGAAAAGAGGTTGGCTAAATCCCTCTGTCTCCCACAAATTATAACAAAATATTTTTACAGATATTTACTTAGTAAAAAGTTCACAACCTTAGTGAATATATTTTGCTTAACCTGTATAAAGAGAGGCATGCCAAAAGAAGGAAGTAAACATACTAACAACAACTAGAGAATAGCATCAATAAAAGTGCTCTTATACTTCCACCTTTTTCCCGATGCTCTTTCCTTAATGATCGTAAGCAACCAATTCTATTTTCCTGAAATGCTACATATGTGTAACATGCACCAAAGAACTAAAGGGAATACACTCACCATGTACTATCAGGACATATTCTGTGCTGTTTCGGCCAATGGGATTTTTTGCTTCACATCGGTATGTGCCATTGTCTGTTTTGTTTAGGAAACTGATGCTTAGGACCCTGCCGTTGACAACCATTCTCTCGGGATCTGGTAGTTCTCCACCGTCCTTTGTCCACAATACTGGTTCTGGCCTGTTGGATCCAAAGCAATACATTTAATCATAATTTAATACATTTAATAATATTAAATTTAATATGTAGTATGCATGTGAAATATTATGTATCAGCAACAGTAACTTGTGGATAATACTCTGTTATCACAGAATACATAGTAATCATTTGAATTACTGGATATAACAAGCAACAAGCATCTATTGCAACTTTACCATCTAGTACCAGACATGAATTACTAAAGTGCAGGAACAGGCAGGAAAAAGAAGAGGAACAAATAAGAAAACAGAATGGTATTGGAAAAGGCCAAGGTCTTCCCTAAATAAATACATAAACAAAAGTGCTAATGATATTTCAGGGTACACAGTTTGGCAAGACATTTGGCAAGCTGTGTGAAAACAGCTCTCTGTGTGATGAGCAGCACGGTCTTGTGCACCTGACAGGCAACAGAAATCATGCGAGCAGGCTGAGGTAGATGTAAGTGGTTTGTAAATGGATTCTTAAATTATTTAGGCTATTCACATTCACAAGTGTACTTGCATGTACTGAGTGCTTTTCCTGAACCAGGCATGTCAGTTGCAAAGTAATGCATCTTACACACAATCCAAATTTATTTCTGTTGCTGCACTGTGTCACAGCTCATCCCCTTTTCCACCCTTTCTGCATGCTTCCCTTGAATAATTGTTTATTTTACACACATTATCACAAGCAATATAAGATTTGACTTAAAATCCTGGACTTCCTTTCAGTGAAACCTTTCCTCTTTTACCTGGTGACCTCACGTCACACCAAAGGCAAAGCACTGACAGCGATAACCTGTTAGCCAAGTTAAGGACACAGCAGAGAAGGGAAATGACTGTCTTATAGCTTCCCATACATCTTTCCACTGGCAATTGGTATTTAACTCTTTCCCAAAAATTCTCAAGAAGCTCTCCAGTTCAAAAGATTTGCCTAAGACAGCAGCAAGTATGTATTTCTTGTACACAGTCTTTGCCTGTATATAACAAATTGCACTTTCAAATTCATGTGAGGGAAACCACCAAAAGGCTAAGTCCACGATTAGAAATGAAAAGATGGCTTACTGAATCCTATCTCACAAACAGATGTAGCATCCCAGGTCTTTAGATACTAGTCACTAAAGCAAGATATATACAGCCTGCAGATTCAGTTATGCTTCTTCTATCTGGTAGTTTTGTACATTACAACCCAAATATCGATTCCTTTCTTTTGGCTGCACTACTTAAGTAATTTCAGTCAGTAGCAGTTCTAGATTTACAATTTATTTGGTAGCAGAATGTTACTTTTTTTTTTTTCTTATCAAAGTATGCACTTTTATGACTAAATAATAAAATGAATACGAAGGACTTTTATAAAAATCATCAAATGCCTACTTAGTTTCTAGTCTTACTGAAGAACTACTTAATTTGATTAATTTAAGGTGTCTACAACCTATTAAACATGAGCATTAAGAATAAGAATTAAGTCTGAATACCCAAACAGAGACATTTTGCTAAAATGCAGCCTTACACACAGAATAGGCCTAATACCTGCAACAACATTTTTATTGTATTTTATTTTTTAATTATACAACATATAGAGAAAGCAAAGTTTTCTAAAATGCACTCACTGCTATATGTCTTCTATTACTATTTTTCTTTGGTAAAAAAGCCAGACATTATTTTTCTCTTGAGAAGCACCAGAGTTCTATATAGATTTCAGTAACATTTGGATGATAACTTGTTAAATTATTATTGTGCTTGTTACTGTTGGCTGTTCTCTGACACTGGCTTTAATAACTTAAAAATAAATAATAAATCATACAGAATCATAGAATCATTTAAGTTGGAAAAGATCCTTAAAATCATCAAGCCCAACCATCGCCTAATGTTTCCAAGTCCATCATTAAACCATGTCCCTCAGCACCACATCCACTTCTCTTAAGCACCTCCAGAGATGGGAACTCTACCACTTCTCTGCGAAGCCTATTCAAATGCTTCACAACCCTCTCCATAAAGAGATTCTTCCTGATACCTAATCTAAACGTCCCTTGGCACAAGTTGAGGCCATTGCCTCACGTCCTATGACTGGTCACTTGAGAAAAAAGACTGACACCCTCCTTACTGCAACTGCCTTTCAGGTAGTAACAGAAAGTGGTAAGGTCTCCACTCAGCCTCCTTTTCTCCACTAAATGACCCTAGTTCTCTCAGATGCTCCTTATGCGCCTTGTTTTCTATTCCCTTCATCAGCTTCCTTGCTCTTCTCCGAATGCATTCCAGCAGCTCGACATCCTTCTTGTAGTAAGGGGCTCAAAACTGAACACCATACTTGAGGTACAGCCTCACCAGTGCCCAGTACAAGAGGACAATCTCTTCCCTAGTCAGGGAATATTATAACATTCACATAATTTTAAATCATGGATTAAGAACTATTGGTGTACTGGGCCTTATTTATATTTAACTGTAAATACGTCACAGTATTCTTCCTAAGTGTGCTTTCAAGCACTGATATCTAAATAGACATGTACACACAATACACATACCTCCTTTCTGCTTAACACTAGCAGGAAATCTAGATGTCCACATTGTTGCAGAAAAATTGTCCCACACAATTCACAACATTAAGGTGTGATTTGCTTTGATTTGTTAAAGAGGATGTGTTCAATTTTCTAGCAAACTCCTCATCGTTCCCCGTTTACCACTTTACCGTGAATCCGTAATCCCAGGAGTGGAAACTCTGAAACACTTCTGCTACAATATAAACCATTACCTTCATAAATGGCACGTTAAAGCAACTTCTGTGCAGTGGTAATTTATGAAACGTACATTTTAAATTGAACTTAGATGGCATATCCTAGAGAAAAACCCATAGGATAACAAATAACTAGGAAATGGAGCCTTAGATCTAAATTATTCAAGGAGCTTTGTCACATCTTGGTATACCAACGGCAGTCCTACACAGCACAGTTAGAGAGGCAGGTCTACATCCTCTAGGTGACAAGGTGGCAGCACAGAAACCATCCCTTAATTAACAGATCCTCCCTGTGTGGGCTCAGCAGCAGCAGCAGAGCCATCCCTGGGCAGCTGGCCTGTGGTCAGCACATCGTGGTGGCTGGGCACAGCCCTTGTTCCACCTCACCAGTCTCGGGAGAATGCTGCCTAAAGCAGCAACTGTCACAGCTGCAGAAATATAAATCTTGCTTTCACTGCTGAAAAGCTTTGAGACACTCTGGTCTAAACAATTTATTAGTCAGGCAGAAGTGAGTTAAGAACATGAGACATGCTCAAACACCCAGGCCAGCACGCTGCTGCTGACAGCAACAACTGGAGTGGCTGCTCAGGGAAAGCACACGAGCATGGCCACTGTCCGTAGTCCATCCCCCTGTGTTCCGCCACCAGCCATAATCATCCCATGTGGATGCTGGAGGGCATGTCGCTTGTTCTCTTTAGTGTTTATGCAGTATTTGGATCTGTTGCCCATAAATTTCTCAAATTTTTTTGAATCTGCTTACACTGCCAACCCAGACTTCTGTGGCAATGAATTCAAAAAAGTTCCCTATCTGCTGTGTAAACGCTTACTTTTTTGTACTTTTATCTGTCTTGTACTGATCTCTGAGCCGTTGCAATGAATTATGGTAACAGAGTTTGGTAACAGTCCTGCATATTATAACCTCACTATTAATTATGACAGACCTGTATTTAGTAGAATTTTCTTCTACTATCTCCCCCTTCTTTTCTCTACTTGTTTGAACTTGATACAGTCTGAGATTACTGGCAGGAAAAAACAACAGCACCCCTATATAAGAAAACAGACAGTCTAAATTTAGAAAACATTGGCCACTCCTTGATAAGAGCTTTAGCAAATTAATTGTCAAAAGCCCAAATGCAGTTGGAAGATCAGTGAAGAAACTCCTCTTCTGCGTCACAAGACACACTGAACTGTAAATTTTCTATAAGCTATTTTATTGAAAAGTGTTCATGGATATATATACAGAGGTTCATTATTCACCCAACATTTCAAAAGTGTTTCAGCTCAGCTGGGGGATATTTAGGTTGGATATCCTAAAATATCAGGCAAACGTGTATACTTCTATTAACACATATTTCTCTCTATTGCCTAGTCTCTAATACTGAAGAACTTTACCTTTCGTTCACATATTAACAAATTGCCATGAGGCTATTACTAGGACTGGAACCAACAGGGTATCTCTGCGCCTTGCATTTGTGATTACTTCATGTTGAATCACACTTACCAGTTGACCCCACACTTTCTCAGGCAACCCCGAAAAAAGTATTTCTTGGAGCACAATAGCTATAAAATTGGAATGAGCACAGTGGCAACTAATACAGTTGTATTCTACCTTTGCACATTTCACAGCACAAACAAGCTCACCAACCTGCTCTGTCCTAACAGAAACATGCAGCCTGCTGATAATGAGGCAGTCACCCAAGGACCAAATTTGGGGCAACAGATGTTGTCTATATCCTGGCTTAATCCCTCCCAGGTGGATGTGGGTATGTGGAAATGAGCTGTGCTACCACTGAGCCCCTTCATTGGGCTGGGGGAGGCAGCAGAGCTGAGGTACCAAGACGTTGTTTTCTTCTCCAAAACACAGCTCTGCCTCTGGCCTCACCTATTCTAATTTGCTCTCAGCGTGACACCTTTTAAAACAAAAACAAACAAATTAAGTATGCTGCATTGAAGAAATTCTTTCAAAGACAGCTTAGATATGACAGACAGATCATGCTAGTTTTTTGGCTAGCATGTACAGCTTTTACTAATTTAGTTTTGTGTGCTGATGCCCACAGGAACACCATTGGGATTGCAGTATACTAAAAGAAGCTAGAGATACTACTCATGATTATGGCCAATGACTCTTCTGCCAAGCCCCTAAAATAAGGCTAAATTCTATACCTTCCCTGAAAAACTGCTAATCAGACTTAGACTTTGGTATTATTTATATTTAATCCCAATATGCCCAGAAGCTTTCAGAAACTGACTTGCATAAGTGAATTGTTTTTTGGTATTAATAAATAAATTTGTCAACTGTCTTTATGTTAGCCTTCAGATGTGACACTAAAAGCAACGTAGTTTGGTATTCTTTCCCAGACAAACTGAGATGGAACTGCAATGAGGGAATTAAAACTGTTACCATATTCCAGAGGGATTCAGGTTTCATAATGTGGAACCAAAGTTTTCTTGCAAGCAACTTCACAAAGAATTTATGAATCCAGATAAAGTATTTCTTAATCCTTATGCTAAGAAATCTTTTCTTCTAAACCAAATCAGAGAGAAAGCTAAGGATGAACTGGAATGTGTTGAAAAAAAAATGTTTTAGAAAACATTGATTTAGTTGGAAAAAGGTATTTAGGCACAGACTTGACTTTTAAACAAGTGTTTACATAACACCTACGTCAACAGGATTTAAGTTCACTTTAATGTATTTGATAATCTAGGCCTTTAAAAGTCACACAGCATTATTTTAAAACAAGTTCTTTAATTTTTGACCTCTTTCCCCACCCTTAACCAAAGTCCTACGATGCTTCAGAGCTTGCCATAATTCTCTCTTCTAGTGATACTTTTTTATATATAAACATTAAATTTATCTTAATTTAAATAATACATGCAGCTACTGTATCGGCTCTTCTTTCTGAATACAGTGAACTTAACACAATCCATTTTCACCTGGAAGTTCTTGGCTCTCTGCATTTTTGTTACCCTTTTCTGATTTCTGTATACAGAAAGGTCATGGCAAAAGTGTTCTTCATTAAGACTTTGATCTCAAATGCTCAGAGAACTTAATGGCCTATAATTCTACCACCAGATAACCTTTTCACATCCATAAGATCTCACTCACACAACAGACAAATAAACAAACAAAACAAAACATTCCAGCTGTTTAAATGCTCAGTCTCACTAAGCATATTGTCATTCATTTGGGTACCTAAAGATCCTGTCAAGACTTTGTAGTCAGCGTGAATAAAAATAGGAAAGATATAAGTATTTGTGGAACACTAACAAGAGAAGTAAATTCATTATTTTGAGCATGGCCCACATGAACTTTTAATTCTCCAAGCAGGGGCACACTTATTTTCTCTGAAGTCCATAAAAAACACTTACTAGTGAAAGTGTTCAAATGAGTAATGGAAAAGGCATTGCCACTTTTATCAGAGCATTTTTGTTGAAATGCCGGTTTAACGTTAAAAGCAATCTAAGGAAAGGTTGCTTCATTAATTTGACCTTACTGAGTTTCTCTATCTTAAGAATCTGGATTTTTAGATTTGTCAGTTAATCACCCAGTTGAAAGTTTAAAACCCGAGGGAACTACTTGTTTGTACAAAGTCTCACTCTGATGAGTCATATTGGGATGAGCTGGTTCGGGAGCATTTCATCTATCAAAAACATCAATACTCTCAGTCTCTAGCCTTTCATAAAAGGCTCAGATAAATGTTTTTTATTTTATCAGATAAGAACTCTCCATGATTTTGTATCTTTGCAGAGCTTGAGTAACCTTCATAGGGTATTTAACTCCCCAAAAGAATTAGTCAAAAATGTCCTAAGTATCTTTGATAAAGTTCTCTTTTTATTAGGAAGGAAGCTTTGAACATGTGAATTTCCTATTCACCATAACTATTCAGTCTATGCTTTTTTCTTTCAAGCATCTCAGAAGGCATAACACAGCCTAAGAACATTTATGATGCCTTATACCAGTGTTTTTAAAATGGCTAAGAAATAAATTCCAAATGTATGTTAAAAATGAGGCGGCAATAAAATATAAATTTCTGCTTTCTACATTATAAACATTTGTCAGGAATTCACAGCTATGAAAACAACAGGAACAACAAGAAATGTTAAAGAAAGTTGTGGTGTATTATGCTTTTGGAAAAGTTGCCTAAATTTAAAGAGGTGACAAGAATATTAAATGATGATAGTATTCATCACTTATAGTTAAAAAAAAAAAAAAGAAAAGAAAAAAAAAAAAAAGAAAAAGAGAAAAAAAAAAAGATAGCAGAAAAGGGAAGAAAACAAGCAAACCAAAGCAAACAAAAACCCTTCATCCCTTATCTTCTGTTCTGGTTACAGATAAAACCTTTCTTTTATCCATCACAAATGCAGTGGGGTGACAGGACTTCCTGCCTGTAGCTTTCCTTGGATAAAACAGGCAGTCCTCTCACCTTCAGACTGACTCTTTGGGTTACACTTACTTACCATGGTGATATGATAGACTAAATTTGCAGCTGAAAATCCTTGTCCTGAACAAGGTTGTGACAGCAACTGATTAAAGTGACTCAGGAAAAGTCTTTTCAAAGGTATTTTTTCTGTTGCTTAAAAATACAAAACATAGATTGTGAAGGGAGAAAAAGAGGATGTTTTCAAATTTTCCCCTATCTATACCATAATCTTTCCTTGCAACTATTTTTTTAAAGGTTCATTTCAGGTCAGTTAATATGCACCTTTAGCCATAAGAACCTGACTATTCTCTTTCTGCCATAATTCTCTTTCATGCTATATCTCCCTGTCATCAAGCTGATAACCCATTTACCTTTATCCTTTCATATCTCTGACCTAAGGTTTTCTACCCTTAGTACAGCTGTGTAATGATGCTGCTCTGTGTCTCGATAGCTTTTTCCCAATAGATTATCAAGCCATTATTATGTTAACTATAATGAAAATATTTACCTGTAGTTTCTCCTGTTGCCTTTTATGTATTCCTCACCAATATTTCCTTTATTTTAGTCTTTCTCAAGAAGGCAAGACAATATCTAATAAATACCCTGAAAAGTGTATATATCATACATATGTATATATGGAGCTTCTTACCTAGTTCCATTATTATTCATAATGTTACCACGAAAGTATAAAAACCTGCTATGAATAACATTGGAGAGATTGGTGTTCTCATAGTCATAAGAGAGATCAACAAGAGAAATTATGTGAAATCAGAAGATACCTTATCAGTGAGTTGCAACAGAAATAGCCCTTGTATTCTCCTATTGTAAGCAGCAGGGAGGCAAGAGATGTACAAAAAAGATTTTCTCAAAAAAACCCTCTGTGGGGAAGATGCCATAGGGATGCAGTCCAGAATTTCATGTTAAATAACTCAAAAGCCATTGCCACATGAATGTAGATGTGGGGGAGTCCCTTAAGCTTGTTCATGAAATATCGTCCTCCATAAGGTAAGTTAAACATGGGGGCAAAGACAGGGCATCAAATTAGCATGCTCACTGCTGTGAGTGATCCACTCTCTTTCCATGATTCACATTAGAAGTGAAAAAGTAGTTCAGAGTTATAATTCATTATCAGTAGGCATGGGGTGTGTGTAGGAAAAGCAATGCTTTGTCAGGGTTAGTTTAGTTATGATAGCACTGCTAGTCTGTTCAGCTTTGAAGGAAATGCAAAATCAGAGAGCTCACAAAAGTGCTGTATCGCTGATGGGACAATGTCAGAAAAAGTTTCATGATGCCATTGTGCTATACAGCAAAACTGAGGTAAAATAAGCAGATTTTTCTCAATAGTGGAATGCATAGGAACCCATCACTAAAGTATCTGATAACACAGCTATTTATTTGATTTCTTATGCCCCAGTATTAGAGCATGCAAATAGACAACTAAGAATAAATGCAGTAAGACTTGAAATCAAACTGTGCACAGCTGGTTGCTAACTTCATTCACTGCCCCAAATACCTCTAATTATACTCACACTAAGGCAAACATTTACCTAAAAACGCATTTTCTTAAAAACTGCTCGTTACAAAAAGTTCTTAAGAAAGTACCATAATCATTCAGGTTATACATTCAGGTTTTGCTTTGCCAGTTTCAACAGTGCTGGTCCTAATGGCATTAATTTCTTCTAAGGCTTTTATCTGAACATCTTACCTTCTTTCCCCTTTATTAGCCAGAAGGAATCTCCTTTTTGTCTTAGAGATATTAAACTCACCTAGCAGTGAAATTACCACTGAATACCATAAAAATAACTTGCTAACCTCTTACAAATATCACCAGTCTTTAAAGAATTTAGACAAACATGGTGCCTCTTTTTTTATTCTTTTTTTTTTTTTTTTTATGAGTCCTGAAGGAGACGTCTACTAAAAGTTCCTCATTGTCACAATAAACTATATATATATATTATATATATATATATATTTAAGCAAGACTATCCTCTTTATTTGGGAGAGAAATAGTTGATTTTGTATTTTTCAACCTGACATTTTTTTCCACTCTGCCCCGCTTTCCTTCCTCTTCTATTAGAAGCTACTCAATACGAGGTTAGGCTTGGCTGTCAAATGATCAAGGAAGCCAGGTCTGGCTACAAATCTACTTCCCTTGCAGCCCCCTATTACTTAGGCCTATACCATTAGCAGAAATACTAGGAGATCCTGATCTACTTTTCTGTTGTGACAGACAGCTAAATCTTGTTTTGATAACATTAAGATTGCAGAGACCCTCAGAAAGTCAGCTTGGCTAATTGAAATTAATAGCTTCAAATCCATATATTAGTTTATTTGCTAAAATGCACTTTATAAGGGGGAAAGCTTACCTTTTTCTCTTTTGATTAGCAAAATAAATTAGCAAAATAAATAAATTTACATAAGAAATGAAACATTTTTGCAATGTTCATACTTGACAAATCACATGGATCTCCTGTAGAGTGAATAAATTCAAAATTTATGTCTTTTGGAGGCTTATACGCCGTAACTCTCCAATATTTAAATAGAATTTAACTATGGACTCTTGAACTATTCACAAAAGGTCTTAACTGTGTGCCAGTGTGTAAAGCTAGATCAGGACTGACAGGCATCTGCTGTTGCTTAAGGCTTAGAGTTCATGCTGACTATTCAAATTATTCACCATGTGTTTTTAAATAATCAGGTGATTTTTCTGTATTCTGTTACCTGATATTATTCAGCAATTTTCATTTCTGCAAAAAGTTTTCCTTTGAATATGCCATACTGAGGAACGTTTCTAAAAGTTATCGTACTATAGTATTCCTTATTTTCTGATTCTAGGAATTCTGTGACATTCCAGCTCAGACTATATAGCAAAATATGTAAAACCATTAAAATCCTCACCATCCAAATCGAGTATAAATGCCAAGTGGAGCCCTTTCTGATTGATATGAAAAATAATATTCTGTTCATTGATCAGTGAACAACTCTGTCCTTGTCAGAATCAAAAAGTAATCCAAGAACTACCACAATGACTCAACAGTACTGAAATTAATAAACACCAAGTGTGACTATATATGAAATCTGAAATATTAAGTTTTCACTCATTTCACCTTTTTGTTAGTACTTATCAACAAACCACTTGCAGAATACTGTTTGCTTTTAAAGTCTTAAACCCACAGAATTATATTTAAACTGCAGTTAAGGATCAATATCATCAAGAACAAAAGTCCTCTAGTTTCTGTGTTAGTTGCCTACTTCAGCTACCATTCTTTTTGCAGTAATGCAGGATCTTAATACTTTATTATCACTCCAAAACATAATACATATTTTCTAATAGCAAGTGCTGGACAAAGCAAATCTTTAAAGTATTCCAAATATCCAATCCTCTCAACCTAGCGTAGGTTCAGACATCTGTGTTTCAGGATAAGCTGTACAAAAATATTTTTAACTCTCATGGAAGTATAAAGTGTATTTCAGATTTTGTAGCTGTTTTAAGTATGTTTAATTGCTTACTGATTGCCAGTCTTATTTTGGTACAAAGAAATCTCTGAATCATTTCAGACTTCATTTTGAAGTTTGTGCTTTAAAGCAAGAAATAAATCCAAATAATATTCTTACAAGACACTCCAGTTTTACCACTTGCATATAATAAAAGAACTGAAAAGTATTTCTGAGTGTATTCTTTTGATTAACAATACTGTCTGGTTGAGTCTCATAATAAAACCTTTCTTAATTGTTTTAAAACATTTTGTTGTGATACTAAATATTCCCACAAGTATACCTTTAGCATTCATACACACAGAATCACACACAGAATTTCTAGGTTGGAAGAGACCTCAAGATCATCGAGTCCAACCTCTGACCTATACAAGCCTGGTACTTCTCTATAGCTGTACTTTCTTTTCCAGAATGCTTTTCAAGTTTTTTTTTTTTTTTTTTTTTTTTTTTTTTTTTTTTTGTTTTGGTTTTTTTTTTTTTTTTAGATCTGAACTCCTCAGCTCTTTAGATGATTTGCAAAGTTTCTTACAGTCTTGAAGTGTTTATTGCTGTTACTGTTATACTGTTATTGATATCCAACCAATTTGCTAATTTCTTTAGTGGAACAGCTTCTTCATCGAAGTGCTAGATCTTGTGACTAATTTTCTTTGAGGAATTCAAATCTTTTGTGGGTGGGTTAACCCAAGTAGGTAACTCAGGACCCCAAGGCCACTTTCTCACTCCCCCCATCACTCTCTCTGGGTTGGCAGACAGGAAAAAAAAAATGAAAGAAAGAAAACATGGGGCAAGAGAAAATTTGTTTAGTAAGTGACAGAGAAGTGGAAGAAGAGAGAAAGAAAACAAAATAAGCTGTGTAAAGGCAAAATGAAAGATGGCCACCTTCCCTAAACCCTTCCCTTTTTTGTTGCTGAGCATGACCTTGTTATATGGGATAGAGTATCTCTTTGGTTAATTCGAGTCATCTGCTTGGCTGTGTCCTCCCTCAGCCTCTTGTGCACTGCCCAACTACTCACTGGGGGGATGAACTGAGAAACACAGAAGGCCTTGGCACTGCACAGCTTGCATTCAGACACAGCTAACACACCTGTGTTCTACCAGCATTGTTTTGGTCCCAAACCTAAACCACAGCACTATATGGCCTGTTTGGGTGAGAATTAACTCTGTCCCAGCCACACCCAGTACAACATCTCACTGTTCTTGTTATCTCCTCTCTCTCTCTCTTCCTCTCTTTCTCTTTCCTTCTTTCTCTCTTCTCTATATTTAAATCCATCCACAATTTCCTACACTTACCAGGCCCTGCAAATGTACCTGTGGCTGGAGCTCTTAAATTCAAAATTGCTTTCTTCCTGAACAGTCAGACCGGTACTGTAAAAATAGGTACACTCTACCTTCGATGTGTATATGAAGTATGTACTGCATGCTTACACAATGTTTAGGAGAAAGCTGCCAGTTTGTTTTCCACAGCAGCTTTTATTCATACACTACTGGGACACTGTCAGTAAGCTTTTTAGGCCAGTCTTGGAGACAAATAAAAAGTAAAATACAGATACAAAAAGGTTTTGCAGACCTGTGTTTCTCTTGCACCAGAGCTACACAATCTTACACAAACACAACTGAATGCAGTTAAAAAAAATAAAAAAATATTTTTTTTTTTACGTATACTCTTCAACCTTGACATATTTGAAGATTAAAAACATTGCATGCTTTCTAAGAGACTGTTGATCTTCATCTTTTCACTTGGGCATCCACTTCTGCTAATTCCTTAGTCAGAAAGTGGGAGCTACTCTGTGAGCACTGCAGATTTATTCATCTTAATGTTTGTTTGTTTTTTAATAGAAGAGAACAGTAAGTCATTTTGGCTACATGGTCCATATACTGCCATACCATTACCTTGCCTTCTCTTTTTCAGTTTTGCTCAAATCTCTCCCACATTTGTCATATACTCTACCCACATGCAAAATGGTGTCTGACTCCAAGCCCACTGTTTTTTTTTTTTTTTTTGTTGTTGTTTTGTTTATTTGTTTGTTTGTTTTCTCTCTCCCCTCTGGATCTGACCAGCTTCTCAAACAACAGGGTGGACATTTCTGCTCCTTTCTTAAGTCTTGAGACATTGTAGGTAATTACTCCCATGAAAGGCAAAATTTGTTAAATGATTTTCTACCTTTCAGTAGAAATGGAAACAGAAAAGACAGAAGGGAAAAGGAGCCTGCCAAATTTCCCAGCTTTCAGTGCCAAAATATCACTTGGGAGCAAGCAGAGAACTGAAAAATATAGTCATGCTGATGTATATCATAAACAAAAAGGTAAATCTTTTTTAAATACACCATTAGAAGGTCAGGGAATAAGCACTGAATTCATCTTTTTTTTTTTCAGATTTATTCTGAAAAAGAGATGGATATTTTAATGCATTTTTAGTACCTCAAATCAAAATAAGTAGTATTTTAGAAGCTTTTTTTGTAGTCACCTCCTAACCACACTTTTTTATACGAACATTAAAGTCTGAGGCTTAAAACTTAAGTTCAGAGAAAGCACTATACCCTTTACAGTTTACAAACAGCTTTCATAAAAAGTGCACTTAAAAAAAATTCTGTCTATAGAAAACAATGTCTGCAGTATGTATGCCTATACTGTTCATTTTGTGTTGTCAGTTTATAAATAATTTATATTTCTTTTAAATTTTAACCAGGGAAAAAAAAAAAAAGTCCTCCACAGAAGTCTAATATCTCTTTCAAAAGGATTCCTGAGGCTAAAAAGGCAATAAGAGGTGTAAGCCAGTACAACAGCAGGAAAGAAAAAAAATACATTTAAAATCTCATGTCGTAAATCCTGCCTTACTTTCAGGGGAATGGGGACCTTGCAGAGGTGTGTAGGTACTACTGCCACTGTCAGCTAACTGCCACTAGCTCAAGGACAAAATACCAGGAAATATTTTGCAGGGAATATCTGTGGGTTGGTTTGACTCAACCATAGATTAGATAAGGTGTTTTCCAATTTTATGTAGTAGCAAAGACGCTGCTTTTGTATCAAAAGTCTTGCACTGAAGGCCTGCTACAGACAGATTGCACAACAACAAGCTGTTCAGATGGAAGCACAATATATTATCTGCTATGCAGTCATATAGCAGCTCTCACAAGCAATGGATAAGATATCCCTAACAACATATCAATAATTAAGAGCAGGCGACAGCCTTGCTTCTAAGAGATTGTGCAAGCAGTGAAGGGGGAGAAATCTCTCCTGTCAAGTGCATCTCCCTTATTGCTGCAGGCAGAGAGGAATGCAGGTTCAGCGAAGCTGCAAGCTCCTCTAGAGAATGAAAAGTCAACAGAGACAAAGCTTCAGACTAGTGGCCAGGTAGCCTCACACAGTGAAAAAGCAACATCCATTCAGGGCTACAATAACATTACTTCAGCTGGGGAATGATGAAGAAGAGAAACAGAGATGCCCTGAAAGCTCCTTTAAAATTTCAGAGCTTGAACTACCCTGGCTCAATGCTGAGCATGTCTGTAATATACTCCCTTCCCCAGTTGTGCCTGGTATTGGTGCCATTTATTGATGTGCAAATTAGAAAGTCAAATTTCTTTCCTTTCAGATTTATAATCTAAGACATACACTCAGATAAGAGGGGAAAAAAGAAGAGGGGAAGCTATGCAGAGATAAGTGAATATAAAGAAAAATTGTCACACCTTGTTTAAATGTTTTATTGCTGTTCTTAGGGGCTTTTTCTTTTCTGTCAGAGTACAGCTGAGATGATAAATGGCATGTAAGAACTTCATTCACATGAAAAAAAGTTGATTAAACATAGAAATCTTAAAGGCCTGGTTTAGCTATAATTCTAGTTCTATAGGTTTCTAATTATATAGTCTGTATTCAAACAGCTAAATCTTTGGACTTCTTATACTGCTGTTTACACCTTGTTGATTCCTTCTTAACCTTTAAGAGCTATTGAGAAATTAGTAGATTATTCTTTTTCATCAGCTATAAGTAAATCATGACTATAAGAACAAAGGATAATAGAAACTGCAGTGGATTAAATGGACAATAACCGAAAAAAATGTATTTCAAAGACGTGCAAATGTCAGCAGTATTAAGATAATATGGTGCTCAAGTGGATACCTCAGAATGGCATCTGAAAATTACTGGGATTAACCAGGAACTATGCTCTTAATGCTAATGAAGTACTGCTGAGGATAGGAAAGCAGCAGCAAAGCATAATGACAGGATGAGCACACCTTAGTTGCTATGCATTTCATAGAACACAGGAAAATAACATCCTCTCATCTAGTATGTCTTCAGATCATTTTATAACATTGTGTTCTTCACAAAAGTTTACAAGCATATTTCAATCCCAAGCCAGAGTACCAAGAGCTGAGGAAAATACCAGTTAATCAGAAATAACAAAAATAACTAATTAAATAAATAAATGAGAAATTCACCATGATTTGTGTTAAATACTTTACGTTTTCATATTGTAAGATTAAAAAGAATGTGTATTTTCTAAATCCAGTTTGGCTAAGAGACAAAGACTAGAATAGGTCAAGCCAAAGTGCCACTTTTCATGCAACTCTATAGGTAAAGGTATTGGTGGAGACTGCAAGGAGGAAACAGGAGGTAACTTCTGTCACACAACATTCTCAGTTCCATTTTTTCTTTTTCTTTAATCAACAGTATGTCTCATGGTGATATCCCCACTACCAGTTGAGGATAGAAGTGTATATCAAGATATTGATGAGCAAAGATTATTATGAGCTTTTTTTCTTTTTTCTTTTTTTTTTTTTTTTTCCTTTGAGGAGTCAAGATTTTAGACTGCTCAGATATTTCAGGCTGAGACACTAAGGGACATTCATATGCCTAACTTGCACTGTTTTCAATAAGAGCTGTGTCCCAGTACTTGTAAGAAGCCATGTCACTATTATTACAAGTAAGCTGAGAAATCCCATCTAAGAAACACCAGCTGCATTTCTGGGCTAGGGTCAAATGTTTGCTGGCACAAGAATCAAAGAGGAAAATGAAGAGTGGCTGATTCACTTCCGCTTTTTCCATTCAGTAAACAGTTGAAAATCTGATTCAGAGTTACTTGCTCATCCAAATAGTACTTGTTTAAAATCTTGTGGCTATTGATGTAAGATACAGTCAAGGAGAAGCCTCATTAAACTAAAATTCCTTGATGCATTTGAGATGCAGCAACAGCACCCAGAGAGCTGATAAAAGTACCAGTGCTGCAACTTTAATGGTAAGCAAGAACTATACAAAGTCCTCAGTACCAACCCTCATTAACCAAGCTATGCGCTTCTTGGTTTTCAGTGCATGTAAGAACACTGCTCATCATGAAGTTTGAGAGATGTAGCAGAAGATCTTCTTTTCATTAGACAAGAGACCTTTAATAACTAGCCATAGCAATGACTTTTATGTTGTTTAGTTGAAATATGGATTCTTCTCAATAAGTACCAAATATTTATAACAGTTATTGGAACATCAAAGGAGTGGAAATATGCTGTAATATTTTTGTACATTGGTTACATTTTCTCACTGGTGTCAAAAAGCTCTAGAAAATAGCTGATGTTGAAGCACACTGCATTAGATCACAATAAATAATGAAATGCTTCATGCCTTCAAGAGAATATAATGAAAGCTTAATAACAATACATTGGGATCTTATGATTATTTATATTTCAGGGCTGAGTCCTATACTGTGGTGTGTCAATTTCTTTTACATCTAAAAATAACTTATGAAACTGTAATACAATAAAGGGAAAAAAAGACAAATATTATTTACTTAGAGGAGTTTGTTTTTCTTTTCCCAAATGTATCATTATCTTCAAACAGAGGGGAGTGCTTTAGTTCACACAAACTTCTCTCACACAGAAAATTATCCATTAGTACCTTCATGGTAATAGTTTTAGCACAGTAAAGGAGATATCCCCAAGCTCTCAGTGGGATCCAGCTCTATTAGCATCTAGTGTCAGCAATCCACAACAGTCTACATTCAAAGATTAACAGCACAGAAACAGCTGTACTGGATCAGACTAAAAGTTCAGCTAGCCCAGTGCCTTATCTCCAACACCAGGGACGAGCAGATGTCTAGGGAACAGGCCAAGCAGAGATGCTGCCTCTGCAAGCACAATTCCAACCTACAACTATCTCAGGTGCTTCTGACACCAAGCATAGTGCAAACCTTGAGGATTTTCCCTTTTATACATAAGTTTATAAGCTTTCCGTTGAACTATGATGCATTTTTACCAGCTGTCCTAACTGTTTAACACAAATTCCAAAACTCTGTCACTGTGTGAATGACCTCCTCGCTTTATTATAAAACTGGTTCTTACTAGCTTTGTTTAGCAGTTAATTTTTCTATTTGAAGAGAGAATGAACCAGCAATCCCTATCAAATATATCTGTATCATTTATAATTTTGTAACCCCCTGTAATATTTTCCCCTTGTATCAAGTGGGCCACCACCTGGCATAGAGTTTTTCCTACTGTCAAGACAAGATGTCAGCTCTACAGACTTGCGCATTCTGGGATCTCTCCTGAATCCCTTTTGTCCCGAGTTAGTACAATAGTTTTAAGCGTTAAGTTTCTTGTCACTGTTCTTAATTCACCTATTTCATTCTTGATTCCTTTGAACTCCAGGGTGAAACCGCCTGGTCCTCCTGGCTTGTTTCTGTTCATTTTATCCATTTGTTCCACATCTCCTATTCAGTCCATTTAAGAAAAACTTGCCAATAAGCCCCTCAATAAATAAATAAATAAATAAATAAATAAATAAATACATAAAAGGACCCAGTCTGTAATATACCCGGTTTCTTCCACAGTATTTGATATATCAAATTCATTTGGGTTTCTCTTACACCTTGATTCTTAGATGATCCTACAAATGTACTGGAACATTTTCTCTTGATATATTTCAAGGAAGGTTAAATACTACTTTCAATTACCTTTGCTAGCTATTCTTCAAATGTTCTCTTTCTTCCCTTTTTTTTTTTTTTTTTTTTTTTTTTGGGGGGGGGGGGAGTTAGGATAAGGAACAAGGGAACAATTCAAGGATCTCCTCTTTCAGTTGGAAAACAACTTCAGCTTTTCAAATTATGTCTTCAGCATTTGTATTACTTTCCTTTCTCTTCTGTTTAGCCTCACCAATTCCTCCTTCTCAAGTGATTCTGCTAGGTAATATGTATTGACCCTGTGATTTTATTTTTTATTTTTCCAGCACAGTTCACAGGCTCCCTGGAAAAAAAATAATTATCTTAGCTTCCCCTTTTAGCTTCTTTTTAACAATATTCCTTGTTTTTATATTGCTCTCCTTTTTGATGTTGATTACCATATAATTGTCTACTTCCTATTTTGCCTCTAGATGCAAACTGCAAGTAAATACATTTTAAAGAACTAGCTGAACTTAGACCTGAGATAATGCAGAGCACTCTGTTGAATTACCATTCACTGTGACAAACTGGAGCAATTGGAGCATTCTAGAGACTGCATATATGAAATAAGAAGATAGGCCAGGGATATTTCAAAGCAATAGTAAATAAATAAATAAATAAACAAACAAACAACACGATAATACAATAAAATAGCAATAATAAGTTAAAATATCCACCTTTCACTTACTTTTATTCTATCATTCCCAGTGAAGCCATACTTTCCCTTACCTGGTCAGCTCACCCACCTTTGGAGCGAGCAGTCTGCTGCTAACGTTATAGATGTGGCTGGATGTCCCTCTCATGATGGGACAGGGAGTGGGGACCCATGTTTTGTAATTTCATTTTAAAAGTGATTTAAGCAGTGTTTTAAGCATTAATAAAAAATTGTAACAACAACAAAACATATGTATCTATGGAAACTTGCTGCATGTTTTCAGTAGTTCCATATTATAAAGTTCATTACAGAATCCTTGTGCATATGTATGACTGTGTATATGTATGACTGTGCACCAGCCCTTGGCAAGATTTTAGCTGGCTGCCCCAAACTCACTGAGAAGCTGTACTGGTTGTAGGTGTCAAGGTGCTGGGAGTGGCTGTGGAGGGATGGGCAATGGTGGTCCTGTGCTAGAAACAGCTGGTTCTAGTGGACCCACCACAAGGCATAGCTGAATCCATCAGCCAAGCTCGTGGAGCCTCTGGGAAAATATTGGTAAGAAAGGGCAAAATGCAGCATGACAGAGAGAGGAGTGAGGAAAATAACATGAGAAACAGCCCTGTGAACACCAAGACTGGAGAGGAAGGAGCAGGGGGAGATGCACCAGGAGCCAGAGTAGAGATTCCCCTGCAGGCTGTGAAGAATCACAGAATCATCTAGGTCGGAAGAGTCCTGCAAGATCACCGAGTCCAACCTCTGACCTAACACTAACAAGTCCTCCACTAAACCATATCACTAAGCTCTACATCTAAACGTCTTTTGAAGACCTCTAGCGATGGTGACTCAACCTCTTACCTGGGCAGCCCATCCCAATGCCTAACAAGAAGACTATGATAGAGCAGGTATTTCCCTGCAGCCCATGGAGAGGACAAAGCCAGGGAACATATCCACACTACAGCCCATAGAGGACTCCATGTTGGAGCAGGTGGATGTACTCTGAAGGAACTGTGGAGAGCCTGTGGGGGAGCAGCCTTATCCTGAAGGACTGCAGCCCATAGAAGGGACCCACGCTGAAGTGGGGAAAAGTGTGAGGAAGAAGGAGTGGCAGAGAGGAGCTGTTATAGACCAGCCACAGCCCCCCACTCTGCCTGCACTGCTCAGCAAAAGGGGAGGTAGAGAAGTTTGGAAAGAAGGAGTGAAGTTGAGTGTGGGGAAAAAAATGGGGTGGGGGAGTAGGTGTTTGAGCTTTTGTCTCTGTTTCTCACCATCTCACACTATTTTAACTGGCAATAAATTTAATTACTTTTCCCCAAGTTGAGTCTGTTCTGCTTGTGATGGTAACTGGCAACTGATTTCCATGTCTTTATCTTGACTCATGTCCTGTTGAGCAGGACAAGTGAGTGAGTGGCTGGGTGGGCGTCTGGCAGCTGGCTGAGGTCAACCCACCACATATGGGCATGTTGCAACTCGAGATGAGCCTGGAAGCAGATGCACAGGATAACGTTTTACTGTCCTTTACTAGTTAGTTGCCTTTTTCTTTTTTTTTTTTCTTCTGTTTTCCAATGTATGGCCACTAATCGCTCTCATCTTGTTTGCAATTTTTTGACAAGGAATAACATGTGCTTTCTTCCTTTGTTTAAGACTGTTTTCTCCAACCTCTGTTGCATAACGCACAAAATCAGATATGCATACAGCTGGGCAATGTCTATCATAAAATTTTCTGTTGACATTCCTACCAGCTAAAATGCAGTAGACACAATGCTGTCTCATCTAGATCATTCCCTAACTGGGTTATCCACATTCAGAACCCTGGAGTGGCTACTCAGCCCCTCAGCTGCTTATAGCGGGTTCATAAATGAAGGACAAATCATGCAAACAGCAATAGCAGTTCCTTGGCAATTCTCTTCTCCATGTGGTTCTGCATCTGTCCTGCCTGCAACTTTTGCTCTTCTGTGAAAGACTACAAATCACAGATTCAGTCTTTCCTCAGGTCTTTTACTATAGGTTCTGGAAACAGTGCACAGTGATACTTTAAATACCAAGCCTTGAATCTGGAAATTTCATTGTAACTAGCCAAAAACAGGACTGAGAAACCTCCTAGATTTTATCTGCAATACAGAGAGACTAGGACTATTAAAAAAATAATAATAATTAAAAAAAAAAAATTAACGCTAATAGCAAATATTGTTAATTTTTTCATTCTCTTATCTTCCTTCCATGCCTGTTAGGACCACAATCTCATTTAACTCATCATCTCAATTTGTTCTGGGACTATGTTCTCACACTAAGGAGTTGTGTTAAGGTTACATTTTCACACCTAAAAAGGTTGTTTGGATTTTTTTTTAACCTTTGTTTTCCAGACCTTAGTAGCTAGCTTACTTGGCTTGACTAATGACAAAAAATTCTGTGTGGAGAGATCCATGCACTTTCTCCATCCATACAAACACCATGTGAAATAGGAGACAAGTTTTTGAATGAAAGGATACCAAATGGAAAGAAGAAATTGAAAATATATAGAGATTATATAATCGTAATTTGATTTTAAGTTGTTCTTATGCTCCATAAATGCAAACTTCCATTCCTGTGGAAGGATGGTGTTTTACCCTGTTAGCTTATAGCACACACACTTTCCCAGGGAGCTTTGCTACATTAAACATGGGGGGAAATGCAGATCGCAATGATCTGGTGTTCTCCATGATGCTGAGTGTCCCAGATCACATCTGCTATAGAGGGAATAAACTTTTTGTTTTGTTTTGGCATCACATTTTTTTTTTCATAACAATTAAATTGAATTGCTATTAATTACACAATTAATATGCAAATAATTAAATTGCATAACAATTGCATAACATGGCAAATACTGTATGATTTGCACTGATGAAGTTATACTAACATGTTCTCTTGTGTTTACTGCTGATGGTTGTTTACCTGTAACTGTAGTTAATCACTTATCTACAGAAATTAAATTATCTAAAACACCGAGTATTTCAGCCTCTCCCAAAACTTTTTATTTTCCTTTTCACATTTTACCTTTCAGTCTATCACTGAATTAGAATTACACATGCTATATTTCAACTGTATCTATTATTGTATTCTATGGACTCTTGTTTTAGAATGTGTTTGCACTGTACACAAATCCATCAGCTGCTCTTTGCTAGGCATTCAACTCGGAGCAAGGACAAAATTATTTCAAAAGGCATTCGCATGCAAAATGGATTTAATGAGCACTAAAAAATGCAGCATTTAGTTGTTTTTCACACTGTACTATCTGCAACATTTTATGTGTAAACACTGCAGTAAAGGGATATTTAAAAAAAAAAAGAGGAAAGGCAATTATTGAATCGAGCCTATTATGCAATGTGATCATTTTACAGAACACTAAAGGGGAAGTTCTTAAGCACTGCAGGAGGTTTTATTGTAAAATGTAATTTTTAGACAGGCACTAATGCTCCCACCTGTTTCTTTTTGTGTGACACTTTTTATTACACCAATTTCCCTACTCCCTGCAAAACACTAAAAAAAAAAAAAAAAAAAAAAAGAAAAGGTCCCAGCTGTGAAATGAAGATACATCCCCTCACACTGTCAGGATGTTTAACACAAACTGAAATTTAATCTATTAGGTATGCATGCTGTATCTCAGCAAAAATATTACCTGCTTCTTACTCTGTTATCTATTATATCACAGCATAATTCCACAGTGCAGTTGTAATGTCAATGAAATATTGGTGTAAAAGGTTACAAGCTGAATATTTACATAATCCTTTAAAATAATTGGCTTTTTGTTGCAAAGCCTACCAAACTACTTTTCTGGAATGTTTCACTCAGAAAATTTTTCTTTACTATTCATATGATAGTCTTCATAAGATTTTAGAAAATTTTATGGAAAATGAACACTCATTCAACACAGCATATAACAGATGCCTACTAAATCAAGGCAAGAGATATCATTAGAATGAACTCCTTTAAAATGAAAATAATTTAAAAATTGGCAAACTATCCAAAGAAAGTAATTACAACAAAATGCTGGCCAGTGTTGCCAAGTTTGGTTTCAACAAAGATTTGGACTGGTATCAGTGACTATTAACTAGAATTATTTTAAATATAAATGAGTCATTGAATTTGCATACTCAAAAGGTTCACCACTGTTAGCAGTTATGCGTATTATGAACTACAAAACTTCTTACCTGGTCTATGTCACATGCTAAGTGATTAGTCTATATTGCACATGATATATTTTCTCTGAACCTTCCTCACTAAAAGACCTCTGAAATATACTGTTTAATACCGATAAAGTTTTCTTATATGTATCCTCTGTTGCCTGTGTGGGTGCAGAAACTACATGGTTAACTGTTCAATAACATTTCAGTGCAGTTCTTAGAGAATCTTACAAATTTTGTTCATGATGAGAATTTTCTATGTGATTAACAATAACCATCAGATACAACAATTAAGATTAGCTGACATGGCATCAGATCAAGTTAATAGTAGGCTGTTTATGAGTAATCAATCACCTACTCAAATATAAACAGTTTCTCTTGGAGAAACAGAAGTTCACACTTCTCCAAACAGAAACAAATATGAAAAGAGCCTAAATACAAAGATGAAAAAACACTGTTAACAAAAAAACAAAACAAAACAAAAAAAACTTTTCAAGAAAATTAAACAAAGCATGGGAGAGAAAGAGGACAGAGATACCCGTATTTATAAGAGACAGGCTAATTGTTGATCAGGCCAAATTCAAAGAGAACTTGGAACAGACAGTAATAGAGGTTGCAAGTTTCAGCAGAAAATCCCAAATTTGAAAGGTAAGAATAGGAGAACCTGAGCCAACCTCAGAGCTGTTCCACACTGATAAGGAACACAGGGCGGAGAACCGCAAGAAGGGGTTTTTACCTTTGTTGAAGCACAGATATGATACTTTGTCCTGTATGGTAGCCTTTACTTAAGAATGTATTTATAGAATCTCACTCCAAGCTGTCTGCAACATGTGTCCCTGGAAACTTAACTGTAAACCTACAGTATTCAGAAGGCATAAAACTGAGAAAAAATGTATACTTGAGTTATTGAGAGGTATTAGAGGACTGTGCTAGTTCTAGGATCAAGGCAAAGGAGGATGGGGAGAGTCACAGTTTGTTAAAAGCGCACCAGTTATGACAAAATTCAAAGCCATTCACTTGAGACAAAGATCATTCAAATCTAAACATGCAACAGTGAAAGTCCAGTATCTAGTTATCCTTCTTTCTTTTCACCTACTTTATTGCAGTTGTAGGTGATTCTTTCCAGAGAAACCTGGAAAAAGACTTTTACAATTTGTGATTTCTTATGAACAAATATACATAAAGCTAAGGCAGAAATACTTTGATATCACATTCACTTTTTACTAGAATAGTATTTCATACTGGATATGGACAAATTCATCCAATTTTCCAAATCATTAATATTTATTGATGCTGACTGAGAGTCCAGCTTGGGCTGTGGATTCATTCTGCAAGGTGATTTATAAACAGAGAAACATGCATGCTTTTCCAGATTCATTACAATAATTCATACAGGTGGAGTTGACACTAGCATTCCTTTCTAGGCTGCTAGGTATTCATGACACAGTCCAGATAGTATTCTGCAATGAATAGAATTTATGTAGAAAATGAGGTTCTTACAGAACCTCCATCTCATCTGATAGAGAAGCTGAAAAGGCTATCATGTCAAAGAAGGAAAGAAAGAATTGTACGTGGATAAAAAGCTGGCTGTTAGACTAATGAATCAGAATCTAACCCTGCCATTACAACATAGTTTCAAAGCAATATTGGCAAACTACTTACACCAAAATGTTAACAGCTGAATGTCAAGTGGGTTTCTGTTATTTTCTGTGTCTCTGATTTCAGACTCTTCAGCATAGATTTGTAGATGTACTAAGAACTCAGTGTTACAATTCAAACCAATGATGAGCTATCTTCTGACTGTGATGCTATGTCACATCAAATACTCTTGGGAAAACAGGGACTGTGTTCAACATCAGACATAAAAAAATGATATTTTTTGTTGATTTTCATTGTAGGATTTTTTCTGCTTCAATTCCCATCTGTAAATTGGAGGCAATTGAATACTCTAATTGTCCACAGCTGTGATAAAAATAAACATGTAATAATTTGCTAGGTTCTCAGAAGCTATGGGGAAGAAACACGTGGAAAATTTAGAAACTATGTACAAAATTTAATTACGTGATCTGAGGGCATGCACCAAATAAGACCTGAGTCATATAGGTCATTTGTAACTACCATTCATAACTACTATTCTACTGAAGGAGTAGAGGCTATCTCCAAAGGCTATCTCCTCTCCATAACGTCAAAGTTTTCAGGAAACAAAGTACTGGACATTTCTTATATTATAATGCAAGTCAGGAAATCTGAATGTGTTGCTTCAAGCAGTTTTCCAAATACTTTCCTTAGATTCAGAGATCTTTCCACTTCGAATTAGTTTGAAATGAGGCAACTATTCTGAGGAAGGAGAGATTTTCTACTCTTTTCTTTATATTACATTTTATCCTTGAGTCAATGGCAAAACAATTCATGAAGTAAATGTTTCAATAGATTTCTAGTTACCAGACACTGAAAACTCTGAAGAAATGACTGCATCTGTAGATGAAGGAAGACCAGGGGATGTCATCTGCCTTGACTTGGTAAGATTTTGGTCACAGTCTCCTATGGTATCCTCATACCTAGGCTGGAATGTTACAGCTGACTTGGATGCATATACTACTAATGCGTGAAACACTGTCTGGACGACTGGGCTAAAGAGACACTGCCTTGTGGCTGGTTACAAGGACTTCAGGAGTCTTTCCCAGGTCCTATCCTGTTTAACTGTTTCAAAGATGTAGCTAAGGAGTTGTTGACACCAAACTGAGGCTGTTTTCAGCACAGTTGAGGGGAGGGCCGTCATTCAGAGGGATCTCTGCAGGTTGGACAAAAAAGCCAACAGGTTCCTCACAAGAGGAAATTCAGCAAGGATATTTTCAGAATCTAGCACCTGAGCTGAAAAAAAGCTGGGAGTCCTAGCTGACAGTAGGCTAAACATGAACCAGCATGAGTCCCATGCTCTGCTGTTTTCAGGTGACTGAAAACAGGTCAACTATCTTCACTCTAAGTTTTCTTTTCACCGAGAGCCCTATCAGGTTCTTCTCAAATGAAGTAGCCATTCTCTGGGGTCACTGAGAGAGTGGTGTTGTGTATTTCTCTGTCCTTGTACTTCTTTCCATCAGACTTTGCAAAATGTTTGCCTTACTCATGGGAGTCTTTTTCAAGTTGGTATTAGAAAAACAGATATTTCATTTCATTTCATTTTCTGTAGTGATACCATACACATCATTTACACAAGCCTTAGAGTGTTCTAAGTTCAATGTACATTCACTATTAAAAGTGATCAATTTTTCTGATATTACAATGTTTATTTGACTACACTTTAATTATTCGGTATATAAAAAAAAAGTGTTTACTACCGGTTGTCCTTTTCTCAGTAACTTTTTCATGACCATATTTCATGACCAAATATTATTATTCTGAGGGATATGTATGATTCTTCTCCTGAAACAAAAGTATTTATTATTTATTTCAGCAAGATCAAATATTTACTTTACATTAGTCAGTCAATACATAATGTGATTCCCTTGAGCTACACAGAATGGAAAGACCTCAACTGCACACGGCAGACAGACAACTCCCTCTTTGTTCCCTGTGACCTAATTATTCTATTATATTTTGAGGTCCTTCATGAAATGACTCAAAAAAATAAAAATAAAAAGTATTTCAGGCATGCTTCAGTGAGAGTGATGACTAAGAATATCAAATATTAAACCTCTCTTTCACTATTGGAAAGATCTGAGTTCACTTTTGGAGCAGCGTTGAGTCATTAGACCATCCTGTTCAGATAGAATTGTACATAAAAGCTATAACTTGCAATTAAAAAGCACAGGCTTTTCAAAACCTTTTTGAAAACTTTTTTTTGGTTTATATTTTTACAGCATTTTTTTTTTTTTTAATAAAATATTTTCTTGCAATATGTCTACAGAAACATCTAGACATTGAATATGACTTCAGAAAAAGGAGATCTGTTATTTCTGGAGCTGATTTAAATTTTGTTCTTTGGAAAATGAACATTTTTTCAAATTTTTGCATTTTTTTTTTCAATTTTGAATTTTTTTTCAAAATAAAACTTTCAAATTTGGTCTGCCAGCTGGACATCAAACAGACAACAATCCTCACAAATGCTAGCTAAATTTCACTTCAAATATTACGTTTCCATAGTGAGTTATTTTTATAAGGTCTGTTTAAAAAATAGTCTTTGTGGTAAAGTAACGGTTGTTATTTTCTTTTTTCTTTTCTACCATCACAACATTTTAATTGAGAATGTTGTCTCCTTATACATATAATATTCCCCAAAACAGCCTTCCACAGCTGTCTATAACTGGTGCCCAAACATCAAATCATGAGGTCTAAACCCATGTGTGCAACCTGAAATTTTTAGAGAACACTCAAGTTTTGAAAGTAGATCCTGAAGGGAACAAACTTAGCCAGAGTTGCACACAGAAGCAAGAGACCTTTTCAAAGACACTGTGTAAGGAAGCCACTTCACCACCTTACCATTCCCATTCTGATATTGTTAACAGTAAAGTCATCCACGCCATGTGGGACTGGTGTTATGAAACATGTCACCTCAGAGCCCAAAAAGGCAAACCCAAAGACTAACAGCTCTAGCAGTAACTTCTCTTTCACCTCTGAGGCATCCTGCCTCTGCTTGATGCCTCACCAGCCACAACACGTATTCCAGAGGGAACTGTGCCAGAGCATATAACAATCTGCGACACTTTAGTAATCCACCACACAGCCTGCCTCTGGAAAATCGTTACAAAACAGGCAGGAAACCTGTCCCATTCTTTTTACTGGTATCACCACTCTGCTATAATAGTAATCCAGTACTTACCCAGAAGAACAACTCCTGCCTCCAATGTAATTCCCCTAATACTAATAAGCATAGGACCACTATCAGAATCAGAGCTACCTTCATCCTCACAGTGATAAGCAGAGAGGAAAAACAGCACAGTCACAGACCTTGAAGATCTCCTCTTATACTCTCTCATGTTGCCTCACTGGCTCATTCAGAATGGTTCATTTGCCTTTTTATCTTCCTTTTCTACTCCCTCTTCTACATCCCCACTTCTCTTTCCCCCCTCAGCCCACTCTCAGCACTCCTGTTCCAACAATTCTCTATCTGGTCAAAGACCAGAAATGTGAGGAGAAGCACTTCCACACATAGCAGCTAGAAGCCTCAGAGTCTGGGAGCCTGTCTAAACACATTACGGCAACCTATGCTACGCACATCCAAGTGACTGAGACTTTTTTTTTTATTTTTAAATCTCTGTCAAAGCCATGGCCACCAGCTGGTCAACCCAAAACTTATACCCTGAAGCCTTAGTTCTCCAATTCTTACACATTGTAGACTGTTGTTCCCCACTTCTCTGATAAATCTCTGGATGATTTTGTTTTGAAAGGGGATGCAGAGGGCAGCTGATTTCCTTGAGATGTTAGTGTGAATAAGGCTTCCCTCCCAATCCCTGCTACAAGGCATTAAGTTAGGTAGGGCTTTTCTTTAGAACTGTGTTGTAGCTTTGAAAGGCAGTATGAAGGAATCCATGATGCACATAGCATGAAGGACATAATCATTGCCAGGAAGGGCTTGGCAAAAGGCAAAGATGTGGTGAGTATACTCCAGCTTTAGCCTCATTCTGCCTTTCCCTTTTGTAAAAGAAGTACTCTGCAGCAGCCATCTGTATCATGAATGTCACAACAGCTACAAGCCTGTTTCACTCTTTCTCCATTTTCATCTCTAACATTCTGAAAACTGCTCTGAGATAGAGAGAAGTGTACCTATAGTAAATGTTCGCTTAATGGTATGAGTCACTGCTACTTACAGGAAACAGGAGAGTTGACAGTGGATAGTGGACAGTGGACAGAAATTAACCCATGTTGTGTAAATGGCTATGAAGGACCACAGCTGGCTCTGAGCTCTCCGTGAAGCCTACAGCACATCACTTATCTTCTGACACTGAAGTATTTGGGCTCTGTGGACCTCTCCAATATCTTACCAGAAGTTAATCTTAATGTAGGCTGGGAGAATGACATTACTGTTTCTCGTGCTAAGCAACTGCAAACTGCTCCCAGGAGGATGCCTATTTTTTACTGGCTTTGCTCCGTAAAAGGCTGAAGCAATACAGAATAGCTGATGTAGGCAGTTCTTGTGAAATGGACAATCAGAGGTGCATGTATGGGCACAAATATTTGGGCTCCAAAAGCTACTGTATAGAGGTGCCTTGCCTTGAGAGGTGCTCTCCATGGTGCAGAATTTTATTTGGCTCCCCTTTCACAGCCATATGTAATATTCTAGTTGAATCCATTAAGGCTGCAACTAAGTTTTCTTCTACAATATTTTCTTCTAAATTAATATTAAAAAATAATAAAAAAACTCGGTAAGCATCTCAATTGAAGATGCTTTTTAATTATTGAGTTTCAATTAGTATCTCCTAATGATAATATATAAAAATATCTACAATATTACTGTACTAAATACAGAATATTGTATGTCAAGCTAAAACATACAAATTTCATAGTTCTTTACTGCCTTCAGAAATGAGTCACAAACACTGGTGTCTTGAAGAAAATCTAATATGTGAGAAAATCGCCTCTTTTTAACAATAGTATTATTGTTAAAAAAAAAAAAGTGAAAAAATGTTAGCCCATTTTCAGTAAAGATTATGAAAATGTGGTTATAAGTCATAGATAAAGAGCAAGATGAAGCTAACCAAAAATAAACATAGATATTAAATTTTATATAGATATAGATAACTATATTTAGACATCTATCTTTGGTATCCCAAAATACAGAGGTAGAAATCTGACTAAGTTAGCATCTAACTCCATGTAGTCAGCAGAGAAAAAGTAGCAGAAGCCCATGTGAGTCAGATGCAAATATGTACTGTACAGATGTTTAAAGACAGTTGAGATAGTTTCCACACCCTCAGAAACTGAAAAGCATCATGCCTCTTTGTTCCAGTACTCAGAGGTAAGTGAACATGGAGGACTAGAACACTTAGTTGTTACTATGTACCTGATCTTTACAGCCACACCCTCTTTCCCCTCACCCCCCAATTTCATCCATTTGTCCAATCATCCAGCTATCTGTCTCACAATACTATACATTCCAAAATGAAGAAATCAACAGATAACCTCCAAACTTTCTTAGTATTTAAAGACTCCAAGTGTAAAGGGCCAAACTGGCCCTCCCCTGAAACAAACAACAGGTAATTAAAAGTTTGTAATGGCCGCCTTACTTCTAAGTTTTTACCCCTATTGTGAATGTTAAATCAATAGTGAAAATCAAACTCCTGAAGCTAGGATCCCCGAAGTCAATATGCCAAACAGAGAACTCAGCATGTAGTTGTCACCTGTTAAGTCATGTGGAAAACACCGAGATAGGGAAAACCCTAAGTACTACCTACCAAATTGCAACTCAGGGCAGTCATGGCTGATCTTTTTCCTAAAATTAAACTCTTGCATATCTTCCACTAAATTTGAAAGTAATGGATTCACCGACTCTGTATCCCCTGATACTTAGGGGAATATTCAAAGATAAATTCTTTCTCCTTCAAGTATACACTAAAGACAAAAGGTAGTTGCATATGAATTTTGTGAGATACCTATATAGGTATCTCAGAAACACACGGTAACTCAGAAGCACATAGGTACACTGAAGACCAATTGCATTAAGCACCATATAAGACCTGCTATGAAGGAACCTTAGTGTTCTTGTCTCAGGTAGGGTAGAAGCATGATCTAGATGCTGTGTTTATCAGCTCAGTCAAAATCAAGAGTTACTTTAAAATGATACAGGCATATCATCTATAAAAGAAAGGTACTTAGGGAGTTTAAATGATTTCAAAACAGAAATCTCAGAGTTAAATGCCTGATTCTACCTAAATCTGACTTAAGATACCTATATTAAGCAATTCTATGAAGTCAATAAAATTATACCAATGAGAAAATCTTCCTCAAGTGACGTGATTTTGGGCACATAGTTTGCACCCTTTCCAGAAATAAAACACATTTGCACTATTATTTTTGAGATCATTCTAAAGCTGCAGATCACCATTACCATATTAATCTTTTGAGTAGTAGGTTCATGTTTAAGAAATTTCATTCTTATTAAGCAACACGGTTATTTATATTTCTTCATGGGTAAATGCATAACAGCTCATCAGAGAAGATGCTATTTTAACAAGAGATGTCTATTTAAATAGTAGATTCTATGCAAGAGTTAATCTTTGCAGACCTGCCTTTAAAAATATTGGTGGCAGAGATGTTAAATTCCAAGTAAAACAGTTTTTACTCTTAAAGCAGACTACATCTTTTAAAACTCCAGCAGAAACAAGTAGCCAACTTGCACATGTCATTAAACTTCAAATTCCCTTGTAAGTGACAGCTAAAGAATCCAGAAGGTTCAATATATTTTCTCTGAGGCTACTTGATGTGGGAAGATTTTCATGAGACATTCTCTCTCCTACCATCAGTTCAGTGATGTAAACAGTGACTGATTAAGCCTGTACTCCTTTCAGGTTGATACACCTGACTGAAAATAATAATAATAATAATAAAAAAAATCACAGCTGGAATTCTTCCTGAAAACTAAAATAAATGACAAAGTAAAAGACCAATCTTCTATAGACACTTAATGAAGACAGGCTTCAAGGGGATTTCTATCCCAGAGATTACATTACACCTCAGGACGAGACAAAAACAGCAGATTTTTGCAGCTGAAGATTGCAATCACAGCAGAATAAAGAAAATAACAAAACATATTACTTGTTAAATCACTTACACTGGTTTTCCTTTGGATTCACAAGTCAAAATTATAGATTGTCCTTCTTCGGGCCATGAATTGGAAGAAATGATTTTAACTAAAGGTGTATCTAGGAAGAAAAGAAAATAGACATCTTATTGATATACAGTAAAAAAAAGATGTATTATCTAAGAGTACATTCTTCTCTGCTTACAAAAGACTACACCCTAGATTTAATTTACGCTTGGAGATGCTTTTATTTGAAGCCTTGTGTGATTTTCATTGTCTTCAAGAAGGCAATAAAAATGACCAATGGAACTAAAACTATAAATTTTTTATATCACAAGGAAATACAGATAGAAAGTATGTGTAAGCTCCAAGGAAATAACTTTTTTCTTCTCTATTCAATGCAGATACTCCATAAGAGTATTCCAAAGTCTGATACCTAACAATGAAATAAAAAATATTGAAGATGAATAACAAGTATTCTGTGCAATTGTTTCTTTGCCTATTTATAGGTTGATATGATGGAATGCTGCTATTAAAGGTATGAATGCAATGATATACATTTGAATAAGAACACTTTTATTGTTGCAGAAGCTTGAAATCATAATAAGAAAGCTACGATGGGCTTTCAGTTAAAATACCTTGTTATAGGCATTTTACAGGATATTATTTCTGAAATGCAATAATGCTGCCCCTAAAACAGAACTTTCTTTAGAAAAAAAAAAAAAGTCAAAGAGAATGTTTTAAATATAATTGAAAAACCCTATAGAAAAGCCTGTAATACATCCTAAAAACTTAAAAATATTTTCCTGTATTCTGGAATTAACTTTCTGGTTATGACTTTAAAAAGATATACAATATAAAAATTATGAATTCATGCAGAATGAAGTATTTGCAGGAGATCTTTAATTTTCAGAACATTTTACCAGCCAAGATACACCCTCATAATCAAACTATTTTACATGAATGGAAGGGGCACCATTTACAAGGAGAAACAAGAAAGAAACACCTATACACAGAAAGAAACACCTGTACACAAAATATTTTTCTCCTCAGGAAGAAGAAGAACTGGTCACAGTCATAGTGAGGAAAGGAAAATATGACTCCTTGTTTCTTGCAGTTGCCTAATACAAAACACACATCATCTATAGCATATGAAATGATTTAACCTGCAAACCTGGGGTTACTCAAGTTTTATTTAATCTGATTTGCAATTCCTATTCGCATTAGCAGTGACACCACAGATATCCTGTTATCAAGCAAATGTGAAAGAGCATGACAGTATGACACTACAAAATCAAATGCAAAAAAAAAAAAAAAAAGATATGCTGTTGTACTTTTTTTTTTATTGAGATGCTAATAGTCTTATTAATCACTAAGTTGCATATAAACATCTGAAAATGGTAAAAGCTTTTTCCTACCTTTGATTTTTATTTTTGGCATATCATAATGTATCAGCATGGCACAAGACAAGAAAAGGGAAAGGCTTGGTGTAGATTTGTCATAATGCTACTGAAAGCATTGTCAGCATCATTTAGATTTCAATACAGCTGCTCTAACCTTACACCAGTAGCAAATCTGCTCCACAAGTTCACATTTTTAAGGACCCTGGAAACCATTATGCAGGTGACTAATCCTTTGCAGGTCATGCAGGCATTTGCTTCATTTTTAGCACATACTTAAGGCACTGACCTCAAGTGCCTTAATAAATCAGGCCATCAAGTACTTCTGTGATTTCAGTGGTACTACTGGAGATGAATAAATTACTCTCTTGACTATGCATTGGACCAGAGGAAGAAATTAGTATCAGATAGGAATACGTGAAGAATTTAACAGAGGGAGGGAAACAAGTAATGCGATGAGATCAAGAGGTTTCCAGAGAAATATGAAAAAAGAAACTAAACTTTGATGGAAGTAATCATGATAGCCACAAGTGAAGAGAGAAATGAAAGGCACATCTAGGCAGCATTACTGGCTTAAATATTTAAGAGATGATCAGCATGTTATGTTATACGTTACTGTAAATGACCCTAATAGAAGAGGGGATTTCAGACAATTAAACTTGTATTTGCATGGATCAATGCAGTGCCATTTTCCCCGATGTTCTGTTCTTCATGCACTTCCAAAAATGAGCTTACTAGTAGGATAGGAAAGGTCTAATGCTTCTAACACACAGCAAGATAGTGTAAGAAATATATTCCTTTGTGCTTTTCCCTGTTAATTTACTTTTACATTACCTACTTGTTACTTTAAAACAGGAAACACAACAATTAATCCAATACATAATTTTTAGGGAAGCTTATGATTCACAATTTCTGTATTTTATCATCAGTCCTTTACAGATGATATTCTTTTTTGGGTTCTTAATTTTCAGTGTAGCTGTTTCCATTTTTCTTTTTATGCTGCCCTTGATTTCTCTCCAGAATTAAAGTATACGCTTATAAAGAGAAAACTTAAGACCAAGCCCTCTACTTTCACATCTATACTTAAAATGAGAAAAAAAAAAAAAAGTAAATTGCATAAAAACTAATCTCAAAATGTTATTTTAAAAAAGATAATAAACCCTTGCTGACTGATATATTTCCACCATTCTATTACAAAATACTACCTCCTGCTAGAACTACTTCTTTTAGATATATTTGACAAGTATAAATGTATTCTATCAACACACTGGGCCTTAACCTGTCACACCCAGAAGCATTAATCACAACAACATGAATATCACCTAATATTCAGAAAACACCTCCACCAGTAGAAAACAAAGTTTAAAGAAAGAAAACCAAAACAAACCAACAAAAAACCCTGCAATACTGTAGGGTTTGCAGTATAATATAGTTGGAGTACAAAATAAGTATAATATAGTTGCAGTATAAAATAAGTTGGCTTATTTTCAAATATGCCCATCAGCTTGTTATTTGTAAGCATGTCTAAAAACTCTATTTTTGTACCCAAACAAAACAAATGGAGTAGGTTTTAGGGTTTGGTTTTATTATGGGTCAGAGCTTCTTCTCTAAAGTTAATAAGAGTAGCAATTTACACCTGTTTAAACTTTAATAATTTGCATCTTTTTTTTTTTTTAAGAATTGGCCCAGTAATTTCATTGTAGTAAAATATTGTAGTTGAGTATTTAAAGCAGAATTCTGGGACTAGTGATTAAAACCGCTTTCTTTTCTTGAGCTCTAATGACAGTATGTGGGAGATAAATATTCCAAAAATAGTAGGTACTGGGAAAATCCAACAGTACTTTTTTTTTTTTTTAATAAAAAAAAATGTTTCATATGAGTGTAGCAAGACTTCGCAGTAGAACACACTTGATTCACTCCCCAGTGACTCATTTATTCACAAGCAACAGTGTGAAAGCTGTTTGGCCCTACAGTCTTGAGCTTGAATAATGAGGTACTTATGAGCTGCAATTGATTGTCAGCACCAATGTGAACTGAGACTCAAACATATCGTTAGACACATGGCAAGGTATCTTCTACCCACCATGTGCAAAGAATCTGCCCTTTTACTAGAAATAACAATTAAAGACTGATTACAGATAAAAACAATGGAATGGGTTTTCCAGATATATCCTTTCTCGTTTCAGCAGACTAAAGGCAAAAGTTTTACTGAGTGATTCTATTTCTTTTCTTTCTAGGATCTAGGCACATCTCATTGCACAAGACCTGAGAAGTCATTTCAAAGCTTTGGAAGACTTATCTATCTTTTAATCAGGCAATATCATCTTTATTCAGTCACATACAAAATCAGTGAATACATGTAGAAAACTGATTTCAGTTATTCAGGTAATGAATGTTATCTGATACGTGAACAAATTAAACGCTTCAGCACATGATTTTTGTTTTCCTCTTAGCAATAATTAATGGCAACTTTAATACCTTACAGAACTACTTTTGTGGTTGATTTAATCTCTTTGAAACTATTTCAAAATAAAGGAAATTCTTATCACTCACCAGACCTTTGCAGTTAATCTGATCACCAATACTTTTTTTTTGTTGTTGTTGTTTTTCAAAATGCACTTGATATTTTACATGGTTTGAAGTAAGAAAGAATTAATTATGTGGGTTTATACATGTATATGTGTGCATATATATGTTATACCCCTAAAGAATTAATTAGCTAAAGCCCTTATAAGGTTGCATTCAGTTTTATTTATCTTCATACAAATTATTTCATATAAATTTCTTCAGATAATGTAATCACATAGAAGGCACTGGAAGATTCCTGTATATTATGTTAAAGCATGTGTGCAAGTCCTTGACAGCCACAGAGTAAAAGCAAAAACTGAATGCATAAGAGAAAGGAAATTTGTTTAAGATCATAAAGCAGGTCATCATCTAAATCAGAAAATGAATCATGCATGCTTCTTTTTGGTCCCAAGATCATTAAAAGTAGTGTGGCTTGCTTTTTCTACCTAACTTCAGAAGTCCTTGTTTTCTTTAGTCCTTAGCTAGCTGGACTACCAGAGCTTCTGTGGATACTTTTTGATAGAACTTCCAGTTACTGGGTGAGTAACTAAAATAAAGTATGATCCCTATTCATCTTAAGGTATTAATCAGTAAAAGCTATGTAGGAATAATCAGATTTCAGAAGAAAAATAATTTTCTAAAAAGAGTAATATGGCGATGATATGGTAACATTATTCTATGATATCATACAGTCGCTCCCTAATGTAACAATCTTCAGTTAATGGAACTAAAGTCTTAGAAAATAAGACCACCTCCTTACTTGGTATGGTGTGAGTAATACAAAAATATAAAAATTTTGATAAGACTTTAAGAAATTAATATTGGAAGGTAAATACAGGAGTAGAAATGTTAATTATCTTCTAGTCACTAGAATTAAAACGGTGCTGGAAATGCACCAATTCATGCAAGACATGTGCATCACAGTCTTTTTTTCCAGAGCATCGAAATATATGTTTAATTGTAATATGAACAATACTTGCCACTACAGTTCACTGAACATTTTGTTAAGAGGCAGGTCTCTATACTGTTTAAAGTGTAGCCGTCCTTGCACTTCCAATGAAAGGAGGATTAACAGAAAAGTTCTTATTGGTTCTTCTCTTACTTACAAAGGAATATTATATCAGCTATGCAGATCTAAGTCATAGCTCTCGATTCTCTGTTGAATTACAGATTTTTAAAAAATAAATGCAACAACTTACTATAAAATTTAAGTTCAGTGCCCAAAATACCTTTCAATGTGGCTAAAATTTCAGGAAGCAGAACAGAACAAGAATGTCTCTTTCTCTTTCTTTTTCTTTACAGAGATAGTATTATTACTTCCTGAGGAAGGGTCCTGTTCTTCCACATTTTGTATCTTGGAGGACTGTAAATCCCCAAGTCTTAGGAATCCACTTCTATATGGTCTCACTTACTGGTAACTTGATTTTTACCGGGAATGTTAGTAGTCTTAGTAGTCTACTAAGACTGTAAGAATGTTAGTAGCCTACTAAGACTATTTCTTTAAATGAGCTATTAAGGTACATACAGTAATCTTTGAGAGAGAGAGAAAAAAAAAAAAAAAAAAAAAGTCCCTCATTCTGCTGAGTATTGAAGTATTCACATTAAGTAAGTAAGATACAGCAAAATACTTACTTGATAGTAATATAGTGATTAGAGTATTCAGCCCTTCAGAGTCTGGATAAAAAGTCTGCTATGAGTCAAGGAGCACAATGACATCTCTACCTATCATGAAATAGCAGAATTCCACCAGGTATTCTAAGGTCCTTCTTCTACTCTGGTTTTGAACTAGGATTTCACTTTGAAGTTGAAGATGCCTTTTCCTTACCTATGTCCTAGTTTGGACAAATCATGACTTTCTGACACACCAAAAAGGAAAAGGTATTAACAAATTCTTAATTCATTCTAATTCACAAGTTATATTTCTACAAGTAATTCTATAAGTTCTGTACAATTGTCCCTATTTACATTTAGTACCAACATAACATCGAATATACCATTGATCTAGCTTATGTTAAAAAAAAAAAAAGTTTCTAAAGTTAGATTAGGATGCTCTTAAAAAGAAAACTCTGTAAAACTTTAATATTCCCTACATATTTCCTAGGATGCTTAACTGAAAGTACTGTCAACACTTAGCATCAAATATCTCTGGTACATCCATTCTTACGCTTTAAGTAATAAGATGTTGCTGAAATGTTTTCAAAGACCTTTAAGTTGTTGCCCTGGGAGTATTTTTCTTACTTGTCAAAGATGGCAAAATTTTCAATGTTGAAACAATTTAAAAAATTTTACAAAAATTAAAGAAAATACTAAATACAACCAGAATGACAAAAGCAGATATTAGATATTTTACTAGTACCAGCCTTAAATTAAAAATACCTTTTCCAAACTGGTGATGGAGATATACTCAGCTAGGGCATTTATGTTTGCACATTGTTGTTTCATATGAAGTGTAGCGTACCTTCAAGTTGTTGGGTTTTTAAATGTGTTTATTGCAAGAACTCTGTAATTCCCATGCTAAATGGTATAACAGAAAATGTTGGATGTACAAAACTTCTATGACAATTTCCTGTAATAATTTCCCTTAATGGTTTTGCATGCTATACAGTGATTTTGTAAAATGTTTAGATCTTCTGTTTGTACCTGCCTACCATGCTTTTGTTTTGATGAAAGCAGTCCAATAATAGATATAAGCTATGTGCTGCTCAATTAACAATCAGTACTTGAAGTATTATTGTTCTCAACTTATGGTTTAGGGAATAAAGGTTGGTTCACATCATTCTATGGAAATGGATGAAAGTGTCAAGAAGAAAACACATTTCTCTTGGTTTCCAATGTTGTTCTTAATCAGAGGAGATATATATATATATATATATATATATATTGGTCTTTAGGATATTGAAAGACCTGGCATAGAAAAATTATCACATTTTCTGACAGTAACGTATAAGCTTCAGTATATACAAGGTGCACAGTGAAAGATTAATACCTTGAATTATTTTAGTTTATGACTCCTTGGAGGTTCAAAAAGAAAGATCCATGGGGGAGGTTTTTTCCTCTATTCACGGTACACATCAGTATGATATATGCTGCCTAAATCTCTGTTTCTTAAACAATATGGGGATTTTGTGTTTGTTTTATTTTCACACACTGTTTGAACTTAGAAGAGTGGCCAGTACTAGAAGAGCTGGACCTAATTAAAATGATGGAAAGAAAGGGAGGCACAGAAGTTCAAACATTATTTGCCAATATAAATGCACACCTCCTATACAACATAATACTACAACAAACATTAATAAGCCTCCAAAGCAAGCACCTCCTATCTGATTAGTTTCCATGGAACCAAATTATCAAGTGCCTATTTCAAAAACAGGGGAAATGCATTCCTTTCCCTATTCATGTTCTAAATAATTGAAAACATCCCATTAACATCATTTGACCCTAGGCCTCCACTGGAATACTTTGATTCTTATACGTGTTTTCTTTGAAGGTGATTCTCTCTCTGTAGCTTATGCTCTTATGAAAGTCTCTCCATCTGCACTAAGAATCTGAGTTTATTGTAATGAGGTCTGTGATCCTTCTTGGACTTTTGTCTGTGTGCAAATTCTGTTAGCAGTAATAAGTAAGACACCAGTAAAGAAAGGGAAGAGTAAATCACTTGTTAGAAGTAGACTAGAAGTTAACTAGAAGTTATTTCTTCTACAGATGATTTAAACAGCTTTAAAAGTACTACTAGGCTTTGTTTAACAATGTAATTCTGCAGCGGATCCATTAATATGAAAGATGCCATTGTATCCATTTAGGAAGAGATCTATGCTTGTGTATCAGAGCCACGCTTTCCATTGTGACCAATGAGCTTCCCAAGAATGCCAGTACTTACTTTCATGGACCCTAAGCATCACCAGGAGCATGTCTTAACTACTCTCCAGTTCAGAAAACATTTGTGTAATCTCCAGACAGCTCACATTAAAAAATACAGTGTTCCATAATGGTATAACATCCATGTCATGGTTGCCAGATCATTTGGCAGAGGCACAGGAAGGAGGTTTCTTGACTCCTCCAGAGGAAATTTTGTTGTGATTTATAGGAATAACAGAATCCTCACCTTCTCAGCAAATGAGTTGTGCTTTTATGCCATGTAAAAAAAATCTGCTTTGGCTGGTCCATGAGGCTCACTGCATTCTCCTCCTCTTGCCCTAACCTGCTGCATTATTTTTAACAAGAATCCCAACAGGAATGGATCATAATATTATAGTCCTGTCCAGATGAATAGATAGGTTTTTCTCACCAAGGGCTACTATTTAAAGCTGTCTTCATTGCCAGCAATTGCCGCTGCCCAGAAAAGCTCATGTGTTTTCCTTTGTCAATAAAAGGGATAAAAATGTATTACGCAATCACAGAATCACAGAATTTATAGGTTGGAAGAGACCTCAAGATCATCGAGTCCAACCTCTCACCTAACGCTAACAGTCCCCACTAAACCATATCACTAAGCTCTACATCTAAATGTCTTTTAAAGACCTCCAGGGATCGTGACTCAACCACTTCCCTGGGCAGCCCGTTCCAATGCCTAACAATCCCCTCAGTAAAGAAGTTCTTCCTAACATCTAACCTAAAACTCCCCTGGCGCAACTTAAGCCCATTCCCCCTCATCCTGTCACCAGGCACGTGGGAGAACAGACCAATCCCCACCTCGCTACAGCCTCCTTTAAGGTATCTGTAGAGAGCGATAAGGTCGCCCCTGAGCCTCCTCTTCTCCAGGCTGAACAAGCCCAGCCCCCTCAGCCGCTCCTCATAAGACTTGTTCTCCAGACTCCTCACCAGCTTGGTCACCCTTCTCTGGACTCGCTCGAGCACCTCCATGTCCTTCTTGTAGCGAGGGGCCCAAAACTGAACACAGTACTCGAGGTACTCGATTAGCACTCCACCTTCCTGTTCACTCTCAGGAACAGGATCACTCTCAGACCACTCTAAGTTCTCATATATGAATGTGTGTAGAAGCATATTCTGCAAATATCTATAATGCTCAATTTTACTCAATCATTATTTATGCTCAATCTTTTTGTACACTAACCACCATTTTCTCTTTGTGCCAGATTTCAAATTAGTATGACTGATTAATTACAACACACTTTTCTTCCTACATGTTTAACTAAATTGCTATCTACCTACAGCATATCTTTACCTTGTAGTGTTATTTAATGATTGCAAACCTTCTGAATATTTAAAAACTTCTATAAATTGATTGGACATTTTATCATGGCAGTGAACAACAACAGTTCTAGTGCTATCATTTTAAAAATGTTATAAAAATCTAACAGTGCAATAATAAAAGATTATTGTTACCTGGTAATAAATGACTGCCAGATGATTTTTAAAGTATTTCCTGAGAAACTAATTCATTTGTTTTGTACTTGATTGTGTCTGTTTTTTTGTTTGTTTGTTTGTTTTTTTTAAAAAAAAGTATGTTTGTGAAATATCACAGACCTCTTCATTTTTCATAGTGCTTTTTCTCTATTATTTCCTTGGAAACTTTCCATCATTTCCATGATGTAAAGACAAAATAAGCAGATATCTCTGAAGATGATGAAGATTCTGTAATTCACTGATTGATTAGGACTGGAGCAAGCATAGGATCCTTAAGGTATCCAAGGTATCTTTTTTTTTTTTTTTTTTGTCAGAAACTGTGAGATCATCTGTTTCATATATGGATGGCAATCACAAAACTTTAAAAATTCAGTATTTTTACACAATTTTATTCCCATTTCTAAAACAACTACAACAAACCTAAGAAATCAGACTTAGGAAAAAAAATAAAAAAAGAGAAATTTAAAGAAATTTCCAAGGACAAACCACTCTAGTACATACAAGAATAAACATAAAATTGGCTATCCCAAATGAGATCTGAAGGAAGAGAGAGGAGTACTCTAATCAGCTCTGTGAAAGTGCTCACCATTTTTAATAGCTTTTACACTTAACAGCTGCTTGTATCCTACAGCTGTGAATCAGCATTCTTCCAAATTGGGCTTCTTTTGTAAATGACAAGTAGCATGGCTTCTGCTTGTGCCTTATTGCTTTGTAATAGGCACTCACAAAGCAAATCTGCATTGATAAACTTTTGTAAATTACCCTGGGAAATACAGTATCTTCAATGCTCTCCTTCAGAATATAATGAATTACTCCTTGCTTAAAGAGATGAAAGAAGTATTTTGCATCTGTCTTTATTTTATTAGTAGTATTTGTGGGAAAGATGATCTAGATCAAACATGTCTTGTGTCATGGCAATTGCATTTCATTTCAATAAATCTGTTCAACAACACTACAAAATCAAGCTTTATGATATTTTTTGAAATACTTCGCTTTGATAAAGGTGAATACTTCGTATCATATCTGCATGGATATTCCCATACCTTCTTTTTTTACTTCTTTAAAAGTCACTCTACAGTCAAGCAAGACTAGAACCAGCATATAGTCCCTTTGTTATCTGAGATTCTTTGATGACTATTATGTCATCCTTTATCTCATCTCTTTCAATTTAGTTTAAAACAATGCTTGTTGAAGAAGAAAATAGTAACAGCTTGCACCAGAAGACTGTAAAAACTCTCTCCTAGATGCAAAACAACAAGCCAAATGCCAGTGTGGAGGAAAAAGAAAATGCTTGATCAGTGAAATATTCCCTCTTGACACTTGTAATTCATGAGTGCCTGAACTCAAGTACCAACCTGGCAGGAAACCCTTTAAGTTACTAATTCCGTAAAAATTGATTATCTGGTACTTTGTTAAAAATATTCATAGTACCTATTTCAACATCTCAGCTGTCAGTCATATCATAATCATTCACCACAATTGCTAAAAAAAAAAAAAAAAAAAAAGATTAATATGTGATAGAGCATAATGCATGGCTTGCAGTTTTGTGAAGGTGAAAGAGCAGATGGAGGTACACTACCAAAACTTGTCAGCTCCTCTCCATTCCACTTAAAATTTGTTAAAATCTTATACTTCCTGTTGTCATGTAAAGACAACACTGATCATTCTTACCTGCTTTGTAGTTGGTCTTAAAACTGAGAGAGAAATGTGAGCGTAATGTTGGCTATATTGGGAGACCCTGCTGAGGTAAGTGATAGAAAGAGAGGTACTCTCACCACAGTACTACGCGTGTGCCACTTCATGAAAATAGTACCAGTAGCACTACCTGTGTTATTTCCCCACTGTATGGTTTTGCAGAATAGGGTCACTGGGTTCTTAGTTATCCTTTAAGTCCCATACACACAGGAATGACAAGGCAGAAATTACATTGTCATTGGCAACTCTGTTCTGTTTTCTTCAGTGATCAAGTGAACTTTGGAACTCAAGTGATGAAGCTTAGTTTCACAACTTTTATTTTAATTATTTCTGTGATGCCACTTCTTAAGACCAAGTAATACCCATTTTGCTCACCTCTTCAGACATATACCTTTGTTCTCTTTAAGATCTTTATTATCTTACAAAGATAACTTCCTTCAACTTACTCACATGTATCCATTTTCTCAATTTTTTAATGTCACCTAAGAGAAATAAAGGAAGAAGCTAGAGAAAACAAAACAAAACAAAACCAAAACAAACAAACAACAAAAAACAACAAAAAAAAACCACCAACCTTCTAAAATCCCAAAGTTTCAAGAAATGCCTAAGTCTGAGTCAGTGTATGACCTTTTGATATAACTTTCTCTTCTGTGTCCTCAGTTTCTTTTCCTTACTGCCTTCAGCTTTCTCTCGCATTTGACTTAAATTATCTTCAATATGGTTTGAGAATTGCAGCACATCCAAAGTTGTTGAAGGAACAAATAAGAGCTCTGGATGTTCAGCATCCCCCTTCAAGCCTTTTTCTGACATTTCTATCAGACAGTGGGCACTGTAAAATTTTAATCTATAAAAAATCACTAAGTGTTAGTATCAGGACATGAAAATCTGACTCGTTTCTTATAAATATATATCATGTTTTGAAGAAGGGCAAGCTTCTCTCCTTTGGAAAGTCCTACTAATAGCCTCTATACATGTTTCTTCCAAGCTGTCTCACCTGCTTGCTAGTCATTAATTTTGGAAATAAACTACCCCCACAAACTCTTCAATAGGGAAGGACTTCTTTGACCTTCTGTCACTAGGTTACAGTGAGATGGGTTGTAACATGGGGTTTGAGCTATAAAGATGGTGTAATTTTCAGTCTCCTTCCAAGATGATACCATTTGAAATAATACCTAGTCTAGGCTAGAAAAGAACAAAGAAGATATCTTAAGTATATTTTGAAGGATGCATGGGGCTTAATGGATCTTAGTCATGTACATGAAAAATTCTTTCTGAAATTGAGACCTAATTGGAGCTTCTCAGACACTACATTGTCATCATTCAGCCACTCAGTCTTTATTGTCTTATTAGTGCAATACAACATAGAGCAGTTAAAATAAATGTATTTAAAAACTTGCTTTTATTTTTTTTTTCTGTAAATTCAATCTTCCACTACATATTTCTTACACAGATCATCTAATATACATTACATCCATATAGGCATTAATCCTATGAAATACAATGCAGATAAATTATTTATTTTTTAACTACTTTTCAGTGACTGATCATTGCTTAGATTAGGAGCTTCAAAAACCTGTTAGATGAACTAACAACTAACTTTTTTTTCTTTTTATGATCACCAAAGAATATTCTTCAGTGGCTTGACTGAGTCATTGTGGGCATTTCTACTGATGGCCAGAGAGACAACAGTTGTTAGCCCACCAGTGCTCATTAACTCCAGAATGTCACCACAATGACTCAAGCTACCATCTCCACATACAAAGTACTATGCTGTTCAAATATTTATTTGTAACTGGTTCAGAGGTGACCTTCCTGTGCTCCTCTTCCCGGTGTAGTCATGTTCTCTGTCTTTTCAATCCTTTCCCACAAGTTGTCTCTTTCCTGTGCCTAAAAGATTATTATTCTGAAACAATTATATTTAATGTTTATTTGCTGAACATACTACTTTTATTAAACATTCCCTCCCAAACTTCCTTTGAAATATTCTTGAGCCTCCCTTAAACACTCTACAGTGAAGTGGAATAACCTGCCCATATCATATTTTTAAAATCTCTATGCAGAATATATGAGCAACTCAGTGGATTTCCCTATAAAAGATTTTAGAGAGAAATAAATTATGTGAGATTAGATTTCACTTGTAAACCATATTTGAACATAAGCCTCCAGATGGGAAAGGTCAGGATTGTACATTAACCCTTTGAACTAGATATCCCCTTTGAAAGATGAAAGTTTGGTAGTAAATGGACCCACAAGTTTTTGAATTATTTTGCATTTAAATAATGGATTTCTTATTTTCATCCATCATTAACCTAATTGATCTCATTTAAAAATGTAAATTGTGGCACTGAACTTTCTTGTTCACAGATATTATTCTTTACTGTTTACCATAGCTATCCTTTATGTTTCATTTGTTTCACACATTCGTTAATACAAAAAGCTCAAACAAGATAATTTAGCTTTTTAACATAGTGTTTACATAATTGAGCTAAATAATTAAATAGAATAACTTCTTATTTACATTTCATTCAATATGAAGAACTGTACTTGTAGGGAATGCTACATCTTTCAGTTTGCATTGTTATTATTACTATTTTTAAAACTGTCTTTTACATTACCTAGTATGGAAATATCATTCCTTTAAGGGAGACAGAATGGAAGGTTGGTCACCACAGTACTGAAATACCACTGAGATGCTATATTGTCCATGTTACTGTTCACACTGTGATTTAGGGAAAGCAAACAAACAAACAAAAGCATAACAAACAAAAAAAACTGTTTAGGGTAAACATCAGAAGAATATGCCATCACGGGTGAGTCTTGTGTGGAAACCTGAAGGTGTACAAAGATTGAACTTGTCTCAGAAGAACAGGGAGTCAACTTTAAGACCTCAAAATTTTATCATTCTCAAGAAAAGAGGAATCTAGCAGAATTTCGTAACTGAAAGAGAAAAGAAGGAACATCTCTCCAGGAGAAGAATTGACCTCCAAAGGATAGGAGTATCTTATCATTGTGAGAGACAGTCCTTCTCTGTCAGAAAGATGGATCGGACTCAGGTATGTGTGTAGCTTTCCAATATGAGCTCAGAAGGATTTTAAAAACAAACAAAACAAAACAAAACAAACAAAAACCCGTCATAAATTTATACGGTTCTCAGAGCTGAATCTAAGAACTCTGAAGAAGGAAGTATTAAAGCCAATGAAGGCATTAGGAGTACATCCATTTGTGGACAACTCTGCTGCTTCAATGGGAAATTTCCTCAGCCATGTGCTCAGTCTCCTTGACATATGTTATATTGTACAATAGGATGGGCCATGCCAAAGAACATTCTGCTTTATCTGTGCCATCTTGGTACTCCTGAAAGAAGGCTTAAGCTTGAGATATTGGCTACCTGCTTCAAGTTCCACAGGTCTCTGATGTACCACAGTTCCCAAACACTCAAATTATACCTCAGCCACCACTTGGCTGAAATAGAATGAAGATGGGACATATTCTACCCATTTACAATACAGACCAGATGTAGGTATCCGGGAAAAATGTCCATCTCCCCTCAGAATTTATCATAGCTAAGAGGTGTCCAACTTCATATGCTTTTGTGTGAGCACACAACTGCCTCTTCTGAATTACAAAAAAAACAGCAAGCCCATAGTTGATATGGTCACCCTGAACAGTCACCAAAGATATTTAAAAATGTAACTAATTCATCAGAATTAAACAGTAAGAAGTAAAAAAGCTTTTTTTTTTTTTTTTTTTTTTCCCCTCTTTCAATAGATTGTTCTCATGTGAAACTCTCTTAGGCATTCCCCATAGACAAAGGGTCTAACAGTCATGACCACCGTGTATGACCATTTTCTTGCCCTTTAAAAAGTAATAACTTATTTCATACAGTACTTATGAAATATTTTCATATAGTATTATGAAATAATAGCTCATTTCATATATACTTTATATATTACATATTATAATATATATAAATCATATCTTATATTTTCACATAACACCTTTCTTTCTGAATGCAAAATAGTAGAAATAGCGTTCCAACAACAAGAAAACAAAACAAAACAAAATAAAACAAAACAAAACAAACAAACAAAACAACACCAGCCAAGTAAAAATAACAGTTTCTCTTACTGAGAGAATAACTCTCTTAGTGAGCATCAGGTAATGTACCTCTTTGATAAGATTACTCTGCCTTACACCAGCAAAAATTCTAAACCAATCCTGTTGTCAGAGAAACCTCCATTTATTAATACACCAGAAATCACAGTAATACCCTGTCGTTGAACACACACACAGATGCGCACACACAATTTTCTACATGGCTGCACAAGTACATTGCTGATTTGCTTATCTGTGGCCTCCTGCATTTGAGGTGCTTTGTTTATTTAATGCAAAATCAATAGCTGTATTTCCCGGACAATAGCCAACAATCTCTTGGAATAGCTCCCTAATTTTAAAGCCAAGTTCAGATGTTCATTGCAAAAGAATCTAATAACAACCCACAAATGAAGGAACAGCCTATCACACAAATATCATTAGAATAGCCTATAGAAGCAAGTTAACTATGGCTATAGACTTGTCAGACTGACAATTCACTGCACATCTGTGTCTGCCAATATAGAATTTACTCAAAATTGCTTCTCTAGACACTTCTTTACATAACACATATTTAGCTTATTAGTGCTGTCATTTGGGAGTGTGGTCAGTTTTAGAGCAAAATTTCCCTGTGTCCGTCAGCACAAATCGCATCACAGATGCCATTTTAGAATTACGATGATTAGGTTTGAAGTTCAAATGATTTGATTTCACTTTAAAGTTTCAAAGTAGCCTCTGGGGCAGACTTACACAATTAATTTTTACTGAGGTCTGCTGGGTAATTTACTGTAGTCAGAGGATTTTTACTAAGGTAAGGTAATTACCACTGGGTAATTTTATGGCACTCTGTTCAGTAGGAAGTAACATGTTGGCTGGCTTCTGCTTGGAAAAGACCCAGAGGAAAATGAAGATGCTGCTTCTGAGACAATGAGAAAGGATGAGCAGAAGTCACTCACTTCCCAGATCTGGACCAGAAGTTGTATTTGCCCTCAAAGTGTCTTTTTAGGAGTGCGCATGAGGACTTACAGTATACAATCCTGTAAATATTGCACTGAGAAGCTTTCAAAACTGAAGTGCTGCACCTGTGATTCCTTAATACAGGAATGAAGAACACCTTATTTTAGTTTGAAAGCAGAAGTAAACAATGAAACAAAACATCCCTCTGAGATTTGTATTTACCACTTACAAGAAGCACCTCCTAATAATCAGTGGCAGCTAGGCTGACAAGCAAACTTCTGAGCAAAGCCGCAGGGGATACGAGTCTGTTTTAGGCTTACTGTTGACAGTAAGGGTCAGAGGAAAAATAAACTCAGCAAGCAGTGTCATGCTACCACAAACCTCTGCTGGCCAAGCAGAAAGTAAATTATGGCCGAACCTTTCAGCACAAGAGATACAATTGGGCCATTGGGCTGCCCTGCAGTGCACAGAGCATGACATACAGATGAACAGGCTTAAGCACAAGTGAGACATAACACAAATTACTGATAAATAAAGCTCAATAGATTGGAGAAGCTAATTATGTCACAGTCTGGACTGGGGTAGAGCATGCTCACCCCAATAGCATTGATATTATTTTAATATATTAAGTCTGCAAAATTAATTTGGAAAGACCTGTGAAAACAAGAACTGATCCCAATTTCCTTTAAGATACCTTTCTTTTGGTCAAGCTGTAAGTAATACAGATAATCTCCAGTTCTGGACCAGACTATTAAAAAATAAAAGAGCAGCAGAAAGACTCAGAAAGTATTTCTATTACACATGTATATATGCAAATACACACACAAATATAATAATAAAAAAAAACAACTACCACTACCACCTTTTTTTTCTTAAGTTCACTTCTCAGCTCAATTTAATGTACAGTCATACTACTGGTGAAAGCCGATTTGATCGCTCTATCACACTAAAAAAAAAAACAAACAACAAGATTTGTGGGAGGGAAGTATATTGCATATTGATATAACTGCTGATGGCATTACTGGCTTTAGTATTCTTAAATGTACTTCCTATTAAAGACAAAAGCAGTTAAGCAGTTGTGTGGATTCAAAAGCATCTAGACCTCTGTGGACTCATTATAAATACTTGCTTCATATAGTCTGATTGCCTAAGACAGATTTAATTTTATTCTATCATTCAGTAGATATAAATAAATAAAAAAAAAAAGCCTGTCATTCCAAACATTATGTTGCTTTTTTTTTTTTTTTTTTTTTTTTTTACCTACTGGATACAAACACAATACTTCAGTTCCTACTGTTTTTTAATTTGCTTTTATTTTTTATATATATCTTTTTTGCTTTGCCCACTATCAGGGGGTAGTTGCTTGAAACAAAGCAGATTTTTATTATTATCATTATTATTTACTTTCAAGCATAATTATACAGGGCAGAAAACAACTTAAGTAGGTAGGTAATTTATTATTGCCCTTTTTTTCTAACCTGTCATGATGCACTGGTAAAGGAGCTATCCACAGATAGAATTCCTCAGATTTTAGAAAGGTGTTTAAAAACCAAGCGCAGTTCTAGCGGGTGATACCAAATCAATTTTGTGTCCATTCTTTGGCAAACTAACATCCATCTGTACCATTCTGTTTCACCCATTTAAGATACTTGCTTATCATACTATTTCCAAGATGTCTCCTCATTTGAAGTACACCGGAACATTTGGAACAAATACCCTATGGAGCAATGCCACACTACTTGTTTGTGATTTTAGGCAGCGTGACTTTTGGAACTAGAGGACTTCAAATTAACAAATTCTTATGATGTTTCTCATGTTGTCCTGTTAATTCATCTGTTTTGTCAGCACTATTTTTGAACTGCTGTCAGCTGGTATTGGATCATCTCATACATTGGGTCCTGTGAGCATGACTCTTATTAATACAAGTAGCATATCTCTACCATGTTTGTATCTTATGAATTGATGGGTAAAAATCAGCTTCCAGTGACTGCAGTACCACAGCTGTGAGGGTGAGCAATAGAGGAGGACAAGCAGGAGAATAAAATCAAAGACCTCAGTTCCAGTGCTATGTAAGCCATTCAAAGTCTTTGTGATTGCTCTAGCAAATCACCCTTCTGTACTTTTTCCTTCAAGGCTCTCTGCTGAACCAAATCATCTTTCTCTTTTCCTAAAATTTCTTTTAAAACCTTGTCCCAGGTAAGACTGCTGAGATGTTGACCATGAAGTTGTAAGTGGTAAGGAAAAGGACAATAGACTGTTCTTAGTCTCCTTGTCACCAGTAATAAAATACTGCTTTCTCCATGGTTTTATATGGCATTCCTACCCTCTCTTCTAAACCTAGGCATATTTTGGTACATTTCTCACTTATATTTCCATGTGTAATGATTCTATACTAGTTCTGGAGAGCATTAAATTGGTTAGTGGAAAATTAATGAAGCAACCAGGAAGGATAGAGAATAATTAATTGTGCCTTATGGCTTTTGGTAAGTTGTCATTCTGAGGGGGCAGCATAGCACATAAAGAATATCAGGGATTGTAAACACCCTGTGCAGTTTGTCCTTGTTGAAGAACTTCAGTGAATGTGCAGAAAACAGAGAAGGGTCTTGTTCAAAAAAAGAAGCAACAGGCAAAGGGAAAGATGCTCCCTGCTGGTGTTTAGTAGGATAGCATCTTGCTGCCTAGGGTGCAAAGGGAAAAACAGTGTATATTCCGGAAATTTTGTACATGACTTTTGTATATGACAGAAAGGCTTTTCTGCCTTATGTTACTCACACAAATCAGAAGCTTTCCTTTACCTTGAATCACATTATACTGCAGCCACTGTGACTCAGTTTAAACCACCTATAAACCCCCTGTCTATCTACTGTATCATTATACTGTACCATACTGTTTTCTGTATCTACTGTACCATTCGATTTGGTAGATCTCCTGTAGAGCCAACATCTTGAGCAGGGCACCGGAAGAAGAGCTAGCAATTTGGATGTGATGGCATGCGCCAGATCAGTGGCTGATGGTGATGGCATTTAGAATTCATGGAAATAAAGCTGTTAAGGATTCACGTCTCTAGTACAGATGTCATTGGAACATTTTAGGAGAGGCAGGTGTTTAACAGTCATTTGGTGAAGAAAGGCTTTGATCTCCCTCAGTAAAGTGATGCACAGAATGTATCAGAAAATAGTTATTTTCAGTACACATACTTACGGATACTAATCCACATCTGCATCATTTCAGACTTCTTACAGATGGCATTTTTAGCAATGCTGTCAGCTTCTATGCACGGAGTGTTTTTGCCATCACATTTTACGTATGCTACAAGTCTTAGACACTTACAGAACTATTCCTCTGTTTAGAAATAAGTTATACATGCCAGCAGTCCTTGACATGGTGTCTTGGGAACTACCTGCAGTTACTGGAAACTTGTCTGCCTTATGGACAAGCTTATCTGCTTTATAATACGTTCCTTTGGTTACACCTACCCTAGAAACAGATCTATGAAAGGTCTCTCCCCTTCACTTGTTCTGACAATATTTTGCAAATGTCTCTTTCAGCTAACAAACAAGTACAGGTGTTCTACAGAAGCCCATATAACAGTACACTGAAGAATGGTTGATATAACGCAAACAAATATGAAAATGTCATCTGATGGTGAAAAAGATGTTCTCCTGAGTGTCTCATAATTTATAAGTGAGAAAAGTGACTTGAAGGACAACACGACTTTCTAGTAGTACACACAGATACATAGGCAGACTCATTCAAACTTTGAGCATATCTACATCAGTATCCTATATAGACAAGTCCTAAAAATACATTTTAAAGGGCTCTTCCTCCTAGACTTTTGCCATTCCAGAATTACACAGAGTTTCATTAGCAGGATTCAAAGTTCCTGAAGCAGTCTGGCTGAAAACTTGCTTCTTTTCATACCCTTGTTTCAAGTTTTCAGATATTTTCAAGGGTAGTCATGGACTACTATGATCGATGTTAAAGCCCTCTTTGATATTGCTACAATGATAAACAAAAAAAGACAAATGCATTTCCTCTCTACCATTTTTCAAAGCAAACCAGGAACATAGTTCATGGTATTTTCACTAGTAAACACTCACTAACATCTTTAGAGTTACTCCTGAAATTAAAAAAAAAAAAAAAAGAAAGTGGCATAAAGAAAGATGTTATCAGTACTCACTGTATCAGAGATTTTTATAATTTTCCTACAATAGAAACTCTAAAACAAAACGAAGCTATAAAGGTAAGCATATATAATGTGTATTACTTACAGTGTATTTCTAGAACCTGCATTGCTATCTGAGGTGTAGAGTTTAGGGACTCATGATCTACTCTGCAACTTACAACTGCACCATCATCATTGCGATCTGCAAGGAAGTCCAGTGTACTGCTGACTGTAAATGTTTTACGATTTGCATCTTCTTCTTTTAAATATTTAACATCTGAAAGAGAAAACAAGAAAATGTTTTTGTTTTGAGTATTTTCAGAAAAAAAAACAGTCCAACATCAGACAGTTACACTGTCTATCACACTTGTTGAAAAAACATACCTTTTATATCTATATTGATCCCTTTAAACCACAAGTAATTAGACTGCAGTTATTCCACAATTTTCTTCTATTACCAGAGGAGGAGATAAACATTGAAATCAAAAATTTCAAAACTGGTAACATGATACTGCACTCAGAGGGCAATTTCTATCACCAGTCTCTCATTTGTTTAGGTCCAAATCTGATATAAACTGCCTCTGCAGTTCTTCAGAAAAGTGCAGTCTCCTCCTACCCCTGCTTTCCGTATGTATTTGCAGTGTCACTAAATATTAAATTTTCTATGCCAGTGCTTATAATCTTTCATAGTAATGCAACATATGAATATTACTAAAGCCATGTGAACTAAGGATTGCCTGCATTAATCCTGTGCTTACTTTATTCATTGTTTATTCTGTTTGGCTAGAATTATGCTAATTAATGAATTAAACTAAACCAAAGTATAGATACTAACGTTGATAGAAAAAAATAGAAATAGAGCACCTCTTAGTATTTAATGTGTAAATACATAAATATATATCTTAAATTACATCGAGATTGCATATGTCCTCTGTGTCCTAAAAAAATGAAAAACAAAACGTGAGAGGTTTCAGTTTTATAAATTATACTAAATCCCATTAGAGAAGAAGATGACCTACATAAAATTTCCATGAAAGATCAATTTTAGAAAACAAATCTTAAATGGCTTATGGTTCTTCTAGATTAAAAATACCTCTGAAATCAGAAAGATGGCCTTTTGTCATTGTCTCCAGAAAAATGAAGACACCACATAGTTACACAACTTCTTTTTTTTTGTTTGTTATGTTGTTTTTGTTTGTTTTTCCCTAAGAAATTTCATGCATACAAGCATTTTGTTTCTAAGTTGGTTGCTAAGCTGTAAGAGATTAAATTTCTGCCAAGGTGGCAATTAATATTTAGAGATCAGAAGGTGAGAGAAATTGTACTGGGTCTGACCAAGACTGAAGCAAAATTATTAAAACCAAAAAAAAAAATGTCTTACTAATTTTTGAAGCACACATATGAGATTTTGTTCCAAGAGTTAGGTTTCAAAATGTAATAATAACCACCTACATGTATATACATAGCTTTCTGTTTGTAAGTAATGTACACACACCACTGCTTACTGACTTCAGAGAGAGGACAGACAGCTCCTGAAAACATCAACAGCTTTCATTTCAGTGAGAGGCTGTGGATGCTTAATCCTTCAGAAAAACAAAAACAGTTGATTTCCTAAGTGGATGTTTATAAGAATTTCTCTGGACACCTCTTCTTATTTGGAGGCATTAAACCCTTAATTACTTCTGTAAAAAAGATGGTGCTACTGTTCTATAAACTGTTGACATCCTCATCAACAGAACTACTTAGCTTGTCCACTTTACCAGCTGTATCTTCTTGGATGTTTCTTCATACTAAAATGAAGGTGTGATTGTAACATATGCTAACAATGTAAGCCCATATAAATAGCAGCGGAGATCAAGCAGTGGGCATGTTACTGCATGCTAGCTTTCAAAATACTTACCTAGGACTTTTAAATATTTTTCTTTTTAAATAAACCCTAGTAATAGAGTTTTAAAATAATTTGTAAATATGTCTATTGTAGCCTATTTCACTTGTTTTTTTGCTACTCCTCTCCTTAAAAAAGGCTAAAATATTCCACTACAAAGGAACCTTTTCTGGATATGATTATAACCAAATGGGCTCAGGGATGCCTAGACAGAAAGTAGCTTTAGGGAAGAGGAACTGGTGGTAGTGAGTACAGGTTGAAAATTAGTCAACAGTGTGTCTTTACAGGGTTGAAGGCTAAAAAGAGACTGCTTTGCACTACACATAGCATAGCCAAGAAGGCAAGGGAAATAGTTATTCTTCTTTGTTCAGTACTTGTGTGGCTGCATCTACAGTAAGACACCCAAATTGCGCTTTACAGGTTGAGAAGATGTCAACCAACTGGAGTGGGTTCAGTCAAGAGCCACAGAGATGGTCAGTGGCTGAAGCAGACAATGTATAAGGAGAGGTTGGAGACAGTTGGGTTCATTCAACCTGATGAATAGAAGACAAATTGCTATCTTCAAATACTTAATGCATAGTAAGAGGGAACAAAAATACCAAATCTTCTTGGACATGTACAGCAAAAATTGAGAGGCAGTGAACACAAATTACGCTATAGCAAATTCTGATCATGCTTCATGAAATATCTAGATATAATGAAAATTATCCCCAGTAAAGACTTTCGAATACTTACAGACAGGAATCTGTCTTGCACACTTTTCAAAACCAAATCGGGCAAGACCTTCTGCAACCTGATCTAACTTTTGAACAGAGGTTGGGTCATCTGATCTCTAAAAGCCTACTCTGGGGCCCTTCTATGTCTATCAGATAGGCATACATACAGATACACTCAGATTATCTAACACTGGTTTATAGCTCATAGGTATAGATGTTTGATAATAAAAGGAAGTGTTAGAATGTCCGTCATACATTGTTCATTGTCAGTCATTTATAAGAGTGCATGCTTACAGCATTCATATAGAAACACAGATCTTTTAAAGTGAAAATTCTGCTGTTTTACAAGGCAAATATAGTTTTTGTTTACTTTTAAAATCAACTTCTACTATGAAATGGCCTTGCTATCTAAAAAAACTTGCAGCTTCTGCCTATAGGTTTATGAAGACAAAATGTTCAATGCTTTTGTAGATACTTTGTGTATATTAACATATATAAACTAGTTCAAAATATCTTAATCTGTTGAGGCAAAATGAACTGTTATTATCTTATTTATTTTTGAAACTCAATTTTCCTAGAAAAAGAAAGAAAATACATAAAAATATTCCTGAAACTTAAAAAGAAATATTTTTCATAATATTGTTGATATAGCATGCAATTAATTTTATTGAAAAAATGTATGTTTTATACAAAAAAAAAATGCATACTTAGCTTCTCCCATATTTGTGTTTTTAATAATCTCCTTCTAGAAAGGTAACTAGAATGCTAAACTGCAGATTCTTTTGTTAATTTGGTGCACATGAGAGACAGAATGCGAACATAAAAAGTACAATACTCAGTGCTTCACATTCACTCTCTCTTATTACTAGCACTTACTCTATGAAACAGTATTCTTTTACCACATGATGATTCCTTTTTTGAGTAATAGCAATAGAGCTACAATTTTAGAATGCCTTTTTCCCCTTTGGTGCAACTCTGAACTCAAGGCATCATTTATATTCTTTTGCACCATGTATAATACACTGTAACACAATTGGATTTACTGGTGCTAGACAGACGAACTCCTAACCTTTAATGTCAGCTGCATTAGCATATAATTTCATATCTATTTTCTCAGATTTATCATTTCACCTTTTACAGTGCACAAAGCTAATGTAACTTCTGCTGATGCCACTGCAAACTGGTTAGGTTATTTTATTTCTAACCTTTGTGAAATGGCAATGTGCTCTTCAGAAGACCTAGAAAACTAAACTGAAATGAATGTGCTCAATGCTTTCCTCTTATTTCTGTTTTTTCCTTTTCACCATTTTTTTTCACACATCAACATTGTTCCTTCCCCAGCTCCTCTTTAAAAAGAAACAAACATCCATTTAGGATCTGCTGAGAAGAGAAAATTAGTTAAGGAGCCAAATGGCCACATTGCTGGTTTAGCTTCAAATACACGTCAGTTGAGAGAAAGGCAAAGTTTTTACACCAGATTTAAAATATAATATAGCAAATATAATATAGCAATTTCTTCAAATTTCCCAGTGACTGCTAAGAACGGCTACAACTCCTTACCTGAGCAGGCTCCATAACTCCCCATGGGAAGTACACTTTCCCATCTCCTCCAGACAGTTCTGCCTCACCCAGTCACTTAGGGTAGTATAACATAAAACTGGCAACTGACTAAATCAGACATATGTCATATGACAAAGGTAAAAAGAAATGAAAAGGTAAAATATCTGAGGTGAGTGTTACTGTTGTGACAACAGTAATTCCATAAAACATTTGTCTATGAAACATTTACATTAAGTTTAATATGCTGAGCAGAGTTCAGAGCAACTCAATACATCATTTTTTTACCACTGGAAGATACAAATAAAATGTTGGTTATATGTCCACTACAGTAATTCATAACCAATTCCTTATCTATATACTATCACTAATTCATTTGACAGTTGAATATTAAACTATTAAACTATTTTTACAAATATAAATTAAAAATATAATTTTAAACAATGTATAGTTTTGACAATTGGATCAAATTACATGGGAGTCCTTTCAAATACCTTTAACTTCTTTGTCATTCTTGAACCATCTGATATCAGCTGCTGGCTTACTACCAGATGTCTTGCAAGTTAGCTGCATCCTCTCTCCCTCCATAACTGGTGAAGTAAATCCAGTAATTTGTGGCTTCTCAGGTACACCTAACAAGCAAACAAGCAAAATGTTTCTGATATTTTCAACTGCTAACATAAATATATGACCACTTTAAACTTATTTTTTTCATGTACTCTAAATTCTGAAAATAGAGTAATTAGTTGCCTTTTATCAAAACTGAATGCCAGTGTTTCTTACTGTAAATAAAATACCAACATGACATTTAGTTGATAATAAATATATAAATAAATAAATAACAAGAAAGTATCCATCTTTCTAAGGAAATAAGATCATTTGTATCTTATCTAAATATATTCTCCATACAGGTCTAGTCTGACTTATTACAAGTTTTAAACTGGTCTGCACAGTAAGCAGGATGCTAAAGTACATTGGCAGTACAACTCCAAAAACATGTCAACAAAAAGCTGAATTGATCTAAGTTCAGAACTGATGTTTAGGCATGAATTATGAAGATTTTAATACAAAATCCAGGGAAAAAGGAAGATGAAAATAAACACAGTAGTTATTTTATTTTCAGAAAATATACTAACAAAATAAAAAACCCAGGTATAATCACAAGTCCGTTGGCTATGGAGAATTCTTTAGCTGAATCCAAGTTCTTTGGAAGGGGTCTTAGGATCACAAAATACCATATACATCATATTAATTTGGAAGTGGTTCTTTTTCAATCAATCATAGAAAATTTAAAACAAATTTATGAATAGCATTTAGAAAAAAAAAAAACACATCACTATATGTATAAATCCATTTGACTTTGCAAAAACACAAGAACAACCTACTTTAAAATGATACTGATGAGTACAATTCTAAAATCTCTGAAAATGTCATTGTTGTAACTTGCATCTGAAGCACTTTGATGCATTCATATTAGTGCCTAGATAAAAGGATCAGTCACAGTACCTGATCCTGTGCCCTGTATTTCACAATTTGGCTTGTTTACATCTCTTTTCCAAAATGACAGATTATGTACATAAAAACCAAGCAGCAGTACCTATCACAGAGTACATTTCTGTAATAAATCCACTCCAATCTTTCAAGACACAAAGTGGTGTCTACTATAATACCTTGACACTAAATAAATAAAGAGATTATTAGTACATAAAAAGATAGTTTATCTGATTAAAACAATTAAAAAAGATACATGTCAATGGAAAATATATCATTCTTAGGTGGAAAGACTTCAAAACGTTACTTCAAAACAGAAAATTGCAATTCTAAAATGAAAAAAGACAGGCATCTTGGAAGGAAAGTATCTGATGCTGGGAAAATTTAATTACACCCCCCACCGCAAAAAAAAAAAAAAAAAAAAAAAAAAAAAAAAGGTGAAACTAAACAGACCATGGAAGATCAAGTTACTCTGGTTAATAAAAGAGAGCTATATGTTTGTTCTGCCTTTGCCTTTGTAATGCGTTTTTATGTCTTTTGAGCATTTAAAAGTTTGAACTGGTCTACTCATCTGTTGTTTAGATCATGAGATGCCTCTCTAAAGAAATGAAGATTAACCTCAAGCAGCTGTTATTCCAGAATATTCTGCTATTCTGTTCTGAGTGTATTTTTTGTCCTTAACGACAAACTTGTGAAGATTTTTGTAAAACAGTCTCACAGGGACCGAAAAGGAGATGTATTTCAGATCCTATGCACAAAACCAATTCCCTGGCTGGATTAATGTGAATATTACTGGTACAGAGACCATCTTAAGTTAGTCCTATTAAATTCAGCTGTGTGCCTGTCTATATATAAAATTAAAACAAAAAGAAAAAAAGAGTCAAGTTCAGAGACAGAAAAAGGAAAAAAGAATAAAATCAATCTCTAAAATCATATAACCTCTTAGGTACGCAGGTGTGTTTCAATGAACAATAGCAATTTTGGCTGATTGGGCTACTGACATTCATACAATCATATAAAGCTTCCAGCAGAAACTTTATTTCCTGGGCATGTCTAGATATCTATTGCTTTTCTATGTGTATCTATAACCTTTGGGGAAAACAGCAGAGCATTTAGAGGATAAAGCATAAAAGAAGCAGCAAACCCAGTGAAAATATGCTCTATGTGGCCAAAAAAAAAAAAAAAAAAAAAAAAAAAAAGCAGAGCAAGCTAAGAAAATGCACAACTCAGGAAAAGACTATAAAACTCTAAAGCCTGTTTTAATTTCATGCTTTTTCATTTTCTTCCCTTTGCCCTATAAAGTAGGAGATGAACATATGTGCTTTCTTCACACTTCTGGTGCTTGGAATGTAGAGTTTGAATCCATTTTGAGGGGCACTCATACTGTGGTATTTGTGTGCTCACTAATTCATTATCCTGACCCAGCACAAACAGTAAGATGCATGTTATTTTTCAGCATAGCCATATGAAACTATAAGTTTCAGGGACACAAGATCAGATATTTACATATCTCTTCTGCAAAGCTTTAGAAGAGTTCATTCTTATCATTATTTGTCATAGCCTTAGAAGTTTACCACTTGCGTCTTTAACGTGGATATGCTTGCTTATTTATACTTACCAAGAACGGTAAGAAAAGCCTTGGAGGTTTTGACAGGCATAGTAAATAAAGAGCAGGTGTACTGCCCTTCGTCTGACAGAGACACATCACTGACACTGATACTCAGTTCATGCCATGAAGCTCGAACCAGCTCAATTCTGTTGTCCCTCAGAGCTGAAAAACAGAAATGAATATTATAAGGTATAAAGCAGAACATTAGCAAAGCTTGGTATATTACACAAGAAGCTCTGTAAACTATCCTAGTGAAGTCACACTAAATAATACAGAGATATGAACACAGTTATCTTTATGCATAGTAATTTGTTTTCTTTATGGAACAATGCACAAGAGTTTAGCAAGTTTCTGAATTGTGAACTGACTTACTTGTAATACATATGAACCTAAAAATCTAAGGGACTTAACAGTTACCTTTGGTCTCCCTCTGACAAAAATAACTGATTTCTGCCACCTGGTAGCTTTGTTCAGTGCCTAAAATGATTCCTTTCTAAAAGTATTGTTGCAAGTATTTAAAAACTTGGATTCATATTGAGAATTCTGTCTCATCTACTAACAAACTCTATTTTCTGTTTTATTTGAGGTGGTTGAGTATAGTGGTTTTACTTTTTTATCATGTCTAGAAACCTGATCTTCTATCAGAAAACCATTCCTAACAAAATGCTGTTTGCCTGAAAATACAGCGGGAAGAACAACAGGGAGATTACTTGAATTCAAAATGACACTTCAGCTAAAGCTTTTAATTCTTAACTATTTTAATGCTCGTATTTAGATTAACCCACATTTCCTATTTGCAAACAGTCAAAACATGTCTAAACATTCAATTTCTTTGGAATAAAGCTGTTTCAGGAATCCACATATATTAATTAATTCTTTCTGCAGCACAAGAATACTATTATCAGAAGTAAACGTAATTCTGCTACGTGAACAATACAAAAGCCTCTATAACTCAGGAAGTTCTGCTAGACTCAAATCTTTGACCTGACAGTGTTTGAATCTCCTGTCTATTTTTATAGTAAGTCTCTGATAGTCAAAGTAAAATGGGACTGTTATAATTACCAGGAGACCTATGCTTTGATTTGTGAGAAGAACCAAGATACACAGTCCCTAAGGCTGCTCTCATTCGCCTCTTTCGAAAGTCCCCAAAGGCTCTTAAATTTGTTTCATCTACCATTTATATCTGTCCAATGATAAAAAATGAAGCTTTACTGTGTTTCTTCTGCTACTAAATCTGGATGTTTCTGACCCATTGCAAGACTCCCCAAGTACTGTCAACAAAGGAAGATTTACACCAAAATAAGCTGCTACAGCAGAGATTCAGCAAAAATGTCACTTAAATTGGTTGTCTTCTAAGGCTACTATTCAGGTTTCTTTACAATGACTTCAAGATGAATTTATTGGTTATTTCAGGGTAGGTCAGCTAAAGCTTGACTTACTTTCTGCAGGGTCTGATGACTGAAAGGCGACAGCTTAAGCAGACCTGACACACAAGCATGCCATGCGCTGCTCCAAGGCACATCAAAGTGATTGAGATTGTGTGTAATGGACACATTCCAAACATATCTGAGACATCGTCTGGCCAATCATAGCAGAAGTAAATAATTATTTAATATATAATAAAAAAATGCATGTAATGATGAAAAGCAGGGGCAATATTAAACAAACAGGCAGGCAAAACAAAAGCCACAAAATGAAAAACTATGTATTGCCAATATGCAGATATAACAACCAAGGAAAAGATGCTCAAGAAAACTAGAAATACATAGAAGCAAGCTCCTGTCAACGCAGAATAGCAGACAAAGCTGATGACCGTGGCTTTACTAGCCACAACAGTGAAGCTGTTGCTATCTTTGAGGAAGTAGACAGAGACTCAGAATTCATTTATCAGCATTTCAATTCTTGTCAGATGCAAGCTGAGCAGACATAAAATGGTAGTTCATTTCACATTACTGACCTTTCCAAAAAAAAAATTACTTTCAAAATGACCCAATGCTTCCAAATAGTTTGATTCCCACACCCATCATTTGGAAAACAGAATAGGAAATTAAAAACAAAACAAAAAAATACGTTAGCTTTCCATAATTTGAAAGCTGTGACTTCTGCCTCCCTGAGGCAGAAATTGTGTAAAAAATAATGCAGTATATCATCTTACATAATATTTTATTCTGTTGTGATTTTCAATTGCCATTGCCTCATGATAAAGACTCACTGATAAAATATTTTCCTACAGATGGGGCGATATGCAGAATCTCAGGCACTGAAAAGAAGTGTAATGAATTCCACTAGAGCACAGTCTACAGATGATACCAGTAGCAAACCACTTCTAATCTACTGGTAGAGAAAAAGCAGCAATTGAAATTCAAACCAACTGGATGGATTAAATTCCTACTGTTACCCTCCCTCATTTTTTCCCCTCCACACCTTTTTTAACCTTTGTACAACGTGAAATCATCAGCTCAATCAATTTTCTGGAAAATGGGTAAAAATAACCACTGATTGAGAGCTGAGATCAGACATCCTTTGTTGCAGCCTGGAGTGAATATTTATTGAAAGCATGGAAAAGAAATTTGTAATGGAAATACCAACATGGAGACTTTGCAAAAAAATGCTACAAAAATAGTACCAACATAATACTCCTTTGAAGGATAGCTGTTTGCCATTTTTATAGGTACTAAGTCTAAATGCAATTGATAACCCGTGCCATAAATTTCAAATCTAGACAGACTGGAGAGCAAATAAATAAAATAATAATAATAAATAAAAAGTACCACTGCTGCTTAGACAAGGCTAGCACATACATGGAGATTTTTTAGATTCTTACTTTCAAAGTCCATTCTTCTATCTCCATCTCCATCTATATCTTTATCTATACCTGTTTAGAAAGCCACAAACTGCTCCTGTGAAATTGATAGCTGTGGTGTATGCCAGAATTGGTTTGTTTCCATTTCTGTTCATTACATATAGTTAAAAGGGTGAAGTTGGATCAGAGAAAGGAAGGCTGCCAGACTGTATAGTCCTGGCTCTTGCACTCTGAGTCAGGAGAAACCTTCTGGGAGAGGGTGACTGCTCCCTCAGAGAGTAAATGAGCAAGCTGCAGCATGGGAGAAGGCAGCAGTCTTGGTAGCCAGCCAGCAATCTCCAGGCACACAGACTGAGTGGAGCAGGGGTCTCTTGAGTGGCAAAGTAAACCCTTGCCAAGCCTGGCTGAGCCAAGAAGCCCGTGAAGTCTGAACAGAAGCCAGCTACTGGAAGGCATCAAACTGGAAAGCAAAAGCTTGAAGGAGAAGACACTCCTCAAAGAGCTAGTGTGGAAAGGAAGGTGATTTATTTACAATACACTGTATTCAATACATTTCAGCAGATCTGAGTTCTACCTGTGAAGAGTGAGCTCATCTACTTTATTATTTTTTACTTATAGGATATGAACTTCAAAAGCTTTTTATAAGATTTTTGATTGGTTTTGCTTTGCAGTCAGAATTGCCCCAAACAGGGCAATTTTACCAGTTTCACACAAACTGGAGGTTCTACCACAGTGGTGGAAATAAAGTATCAAAAAGTAAAACATAAAATGCTCTCTCTTATTCAATTAATTGCTGAAAACAAAAAGTAGAACTGCATGAATTTGCAATTTGGTACACACTAACAAACAGACTTCTATATACTGAAATGTACAAGCATTGTTCAATACATACAGCAGTGAATATTTCTAGCTACCCACAGAAGTTAACAGGCTTCTGTTTAAAGCATCTCATACAGCTACAGTATTGCACTCAAGCTGATGGTATTTATTCCTCTACTTTTTAAGAAGGTTATACTAAGCTGCATTTTGTATTCCATGGGTAGCTTCTGAGTACTATTTATTAGTTGTATTGCTGTGGGCAGACAGCCTAGGTGCATACAGAAAAGATAGTTTTGCCCCTGTGGACTCTACATATTCTTTCCTCACTTGCATCATTTCCTAGCCCCACTCCTACCTCTGCCTGCTCTTTCAGAACCTTCCCCAGATGCTCTTCCTTTTTTTCTGTTTCACTTTTTAAGAAGCCCATCAGACCTTTTGGGCTTCTTCTTGGGAATTTTCACCTTCTTTACAGAATCACTACCTTCTCAACAGTATGAATGATCACATTTTTGCATGGTACAGGGATGCCAGAACAGTAAATAAGCAGAATATATATTTGACTTCTGGGAAATAAACATATGTCAAAACAGTAACAAAGAATACTACCACTGGCATCTCCTTCCTGCACTCTTACCTTGCAAGCACTTATAAAAATGCAGCAAGAAAAATAATTGCTTTGTAAGTTCCAATATGCCCTAAGTACAGTATTTCAGTTTTCTGTAATTTCCAAGCAAATATGATGTAGTTAATTTGCAACATATGAAAAAAATATGCACAAAATACTTGTTTCTAAGCAGACACACTTCATTTACCTTACCTGTCATTCTCTCTTTCTATGGAAAAGATTTCCTTTCAGAATGTTTTCTGACTCAGAAACAGGCAACCTTGATAATTTGCATATTTTAGGTTATTAAGAGTAAAAGACAATTAATGTATTTCAGCTACATTCATTAGCAATTGTTGAGGCTGGTGACCATTGGAGTAAAGTTGTCTCCTTGCACAGTCACAGAAAGCTTCACGGAAAGCTATTTTTTTTTTTTCCTATAAAACAATGCAATGACCATATGTAATCATGCAACAAAAACTTTAAATAACAAAGAGAGAAAAGAAATTTAGAAATTTAGAAATTTACACTGTTGTGGAAGAAATATCCACATTTCATACTGGGAGAAAAGGGACAGTTGGACCACTTCAGTAAAGTAGACAGACTGCAGCATCTCTAATCTTATTTCTCTAAAGTGACTACATCTTACCAGTGTTTGGAGTCAAATATTTGAAGAACAGAGAAAAAAACAAACAACAACAACAAAAAAAAACCACAAATCCTCCAGAGTAGTTTGCAGATGTTTTGACAATACTAACTTGACATCTGCTGCCATCCTGGGATTCACTCAACAACATTTTCTTCCTTATGTTAGAGTTATTCTCTCTGTCATGGGAATAATGCAACTGCTAGTTGGAACCAGAAAGATGTCTCATACTCTACAGGTCATGCTAAACTCCCAGAAATTTAATACGTATGAAACCAAAACAATCCTTCTGATTTTTCAGATTCCAACTTTCTGAATGCAGTATATGTCATCAAATATCATCAAATCTGAAACAGATTTCATGGGAATTTGTTTTTGGATATAATTGAGAAGGCCTTTTGCTTTGTTCTTAATGAAATTAATATACCAAAATGCTGTAGAGATTATCTACATCACTTGCCAATAGTTGTGCATACAAATCTGTAAGGGAGCAAATGAAAACAACAAAACAAAACACAAACACAAAACCCACAAACTATTCTTGTTAAATGAGCCACTTGTCTGTGTCTAGTTTTCTCAGCCTTCATACTCCGTTTCAAAACATTTCCCTTATATTTCTTTTGAAAGATCTCTGTACTCATTAGTCTGTTACTGTATTAATAGTTTGCCCATTTCTCAACTGGCACATCAATTCTATTGATGCCTGACCCATCTAGTAGGTACCTAACATGTTATCTGGTCTAATAATTCACAAAATCTCTATTATTCATATGTGGAAAGAGAATCATGTTTCTTCTTCTTCCCAGTCATGCAATTTGATTACCTTCATACAAGAATGGATAGGAAGCTAGGGTGGCACTGTGGATATTTCAAAATCACACATTTTCTATTTCTATTTCTACATGTGGTGAGGCCATTTTTTCCTCTCACTAGAAATTAATTCCATAGTTTTGCTTCTGTCAAACTATCACTCCTGCTCTTATCACTAGCTGGTCATGATTCCAACACAGTCCATAGGTCAGAAAGAAAGATGATCTCTTAATTAGTCTGAAATCCTGATAGACTTCAGTACCAGGTCAGAAACAGTGAAATTGAGTCTACTTTCACAGGTAACATTAAATCTGCAGAGAAAAGAACTTGGTAACACATTAGTAGTTACCATATAGATTATAACATATTTGATTTGCCAATGTATTTATCAGTTGGAATCCTTTAAAGATAACATGATTTCTCAGTAAAATTATAGCAAATAACAAAATCTGAAGGTCACGATACTGTAGATGAAACTTTGGCTAATTGCTTGGGAAACAGTATTCTAGCCAATTTACAGATACATGTTGATTTTATTTCACATTGATAAAGCAATTAGCAACATGGATCAGTTCAAAAAGACATCTTAAGCAGCATCTTTCACATCTGTGTCACACAGATGCTGTGGAAAATTCAACTTCACTGAATTTCCAACCTATTCATGTAATTATAGAATAAATTCAGGTATCATTGAATTTCATAGAATGTGCTTAGTAAGGTTTCTAAATTGGAAGAAAAATGTAACAATCCTTGGAGATTAGTTTTACCTTCATTCCAGTGCATTTCTATTTCTTTTTGAACCCTGCTAAAGCAAATCAAAGGAAGAAACAATGGTGTCAGTAGAAATACACTTCTTCTACCTTTAATCATCTGGTCATCTTCCAGAATCAGTCATAGCAACTCTGCTTCATGCTCTGGCTTGCAATCTAACAAGAAAAGACTAGATCGTTTTCAGCTGAGAAATACTGCAAAGGTATTTGATTAGCTTACTTAGAGAACAATGCTCAACAGCAAGCTGCTTTTGACTTTTTACATTTTTCAGATTTCTTGCCCTTTGGATAATGCATATGCCAAGAAGTAGAGCAAACTCCATTATTAGAGCTGTTGACAGTCTCACTAACAGAGGCATTTTCTCTGTGCTTGCTTAATGCCTTGAAAAGGCTGAAGTGGGGACCCAGAAGCTACCAGTACAACATTATCTATTATTTATCCAAGTCAGCTGCATCTTAAGATCAAGTCTTAGACGCTTATAAGAAGCATCCAAACAGCTAGGTAATTTCTTCAGTGAAACTACTACAATTCTCAGTTACCTGCATTCTGAACAGGATAAAGACAGTTTAAGGTGACTTACAAGGACTTACAATCTTGAGAACATCTGTTAGTTTGGTTTTGCCAGCTGTTGCCACCTGACAATAGAAGGCCTGGATGATTACATGACCTTCATGAATTAAATAAATACCGTAAAACTTTCTTTGCCAGATTTGCTGCACTGAGCTACATTTTATCTCACAATCATTTTCTGTATTCTCTTCAGTTTATCTTTTTCAGGGCATTCAAGAAACATGGCAATACGCTAAAAGAGAACAACTTGCCTTCTAGGGTGTTTACAATGCCTATCTCTGGTATTAAAGAGACACTGTATGTATGGTCTGCTTCTCTGTCCAGAATCATAAGGATAAGTTCTAATATCTTAAGAAGTATGAGGACTCCCTCATTTTCAAACAAGAAATATAAATATCAAATCCTTCCAAAACATACAGGCTTGGAATGATGAAGATATTTTATGATATTGGAAAAACGTTTAACTGTACCTCCAAAAAATAAAACTAAAATCACATTAGTCAGGATGAACTGTTATCTTACAAGATCTGCTCATCTGGTTCCTTCTGCACTGGGGAATTAGAAGAGTTCCTATTATACTAATGCAGCTAGACATGTGCCACAGCACGGTAGCCTTGAAAATCTTTAAAAATCTTACTTCTCAAATATGCAGCTGCAAAAATTAAAATTGCAAAATCATCTGGCAAGGTTACAGGTGGTCACAGTTAAAATAAATGAGATTCAATGGACACAAGTAATTGATAGAAATGATAATCTTATATACCAAGTTGGAGACCTATATTTTGAAAGCAGCAATATAGGAAAGAAGCTCTGAGGATTACAGAGGAAATTATTTAACTGTATGTTCAAATGCAGAACCACTCCAAAAAGATGAATCTTATTCTGGGTTTTACTGATATTGTCAATTATGTTAAAAGGAAAAAATAATGATATGGTAGTCCAGAACTACATATATCACACTGTGCCATATATTGTAAATTACAGATAGGAACAGACTCTCGGTTGGGGAGGTAGTTTCTGAAGGTCTACTGATGGAATAGTACTGCATAAGTAATTCTATACAAATGAAAATAATATAATGGAGAGCTGTAATAACAGTCCACACCTACCCAACAAAATACTAATAGAATCCAGAAAAATAATTTCTTTTTTCTACAGGGGTAATACTGAAAATACAACAGTATATTTCAGACCAAATGACATTATTAAAGTACACTACAACAAAGATACACAGATTTCCAAGTTTGTTCTTTTGTGACGACCAGACCAGGCAATTTCTCATGCTACTGATGTTGATATTAATCATTACGTCAACGCTGTTTAAATGATTGCTGACCATGACAGTGTTAAGGTTGGCTACAATTTGAAAACTGCCTAGCCAAACAGCACAGAGATTTACCAAGACAGTCTACATATTTCAAAGAACATCAGTTACAGTATACCCACTTCCTCCTCTTCAAGAGACAGATCTTTCACAGTCACCGCTGGTGACCTTCATGCACTGCCTTTAGTCAGTTTTGGTTGCAAGGGTGGGGAACTTAGAACAACTTGGCCAAATTTTACACTGTTAGCACAGATGGAAACTTAATTTCTCTGAAAACTTGTCCACATGCAACATGTAATCCATGTGTCTGCAACTGACCATGGCTTAATGAAGCCATTGAACTGAATGACACCTGTATTTCTCTAACCTCATAGACAGTAAATCTAATTTTGCTCATTCATTGCCTACTTTACTGATTCCATCATATTGAAAACGTTTTTAGCGGTACAAGTGAGCAATACGTTGTGGTAGAGCTATATTAATAGTACTGCTTCATATTTCTTGTAAAGTCACAGTCTTATAATTTCTAAAGAGTTTTGTTGCGCGCAAACATATTCAGGAGAATTTGGAGACTTTCTCACTTACTAATGATATAAATGTGAGAACAGCTCTAAGATGCCCCTGTTATCTTTCTGTACTTCTCGATCATTCATGTAGATACATAAATTAACATCATCCTTCTTGAAGCAGATGGCTACACTGACTAGATGTGCAGTAGGAATACTCATTCTTCCTAACTATATTACGAAGTCAAACTACCTAAAATTCTGCTTCAGCCAGTGGAACAAGACAGCTTTCTCCAGACACCAATTAAGAGCAGGTCATTGCCTTGAAAATATTGCAGAGCCTGAGCAAAACAACAAAGAAATCATCAATGACTGATGATTGTATCTGAAATCAATCTAGCAATTGATTTCAGTACCACTGCAAAGTCAAATCCTAATGTCTATGTCAACACTGAAGATTAGTGGTGACTTGCAGATTTCACTATTGAGGGAGCTGAAATATGGAACGAAGTATCAAGAGAGATCTGGGATGAGTCTGGTACAATTCCAGAGAGGACTGCTCTTTGGTGGTTTTAACAGCTTTTATGATAGAGCTCTTTAAAGTTTTAAGATGTCTCTCACATAGCCTTCCAGCAGATATCCTGCCTCTGAACCACAAGTACACAGATGCTTCCTCTTTTGTGGGATTACCTTTAGTTTTCCAGATGCAGGTGTGCTTTGAAGAACATCATCAGTGAGAAATGGTGATGGAAATAGATAACTAAGGGATTGGAACATCTCTGATACATGTAGGAGCTAACAGAGCTGGCAGTGTTTAGCGTGAAAACAAGGCAAAATACAAACTTAATCCAAATTAAAATAAATAAATAAAATAATGCAGAACAACTTTCTAAACCTCTCATTTTCTGAGCAATGTTCTCTAGCTGGGCATACTTGGAGAACAAAGTTGGACTAAGAGACCTCCAGAGGTCCCTTCCAATGTGAAAGATTTTGTGATTCATGATTCTAGACATTTTTTCGTTAAGAATCTGCATATCACAAAATTCATGAATGTGACCAATATAGAACAACAACAATAAAACTTTGGTGGATATTCACAAACATTTTTCTTTAGCTTTTCCTAAGTAATTTTGTCCCTCATGGGGATTTCTGATTAGAGTTCTTCAGAATAAACAGTAAATACAATTTAAAGCTACATAGCTAGAGAGAATGCTATTTACCCTTCACACTAACAATAGATAAATAGTAATACTGGTTTCTATTCTGCACTTTTCTTAACTGGTATAGTTTGAAGACTCACTACGATAGCTCTATAACTAACCTGTCTTCAATTATGTTTGAAGGACAGATTTGCATATCATGATTTTCATATGAAAGAAGTATTGAACATCTAAAAAAAAAAAATCAAGCTGTTCCAACGTTGACTGCTTTTTGTGGTTGCTTTTAATAGACTTTAAATCACTTAAATATTGGAGATGCAGTCTAAGAACAACATCTGTATTTACCTTGTACTATTGAATTGTATATGATGGATCAAGAATGACTTCCAATTCTGCTTCTCAAGTTGCCTTAGACATGGCACAAGCAAAGGAGGTATTTGGCCTTCAGGGTAGGGAATGCAACTATACTGTTTCCTAGACTTATCAGCAAAGTGCTTGTCAAAGGACATTAATTGTACATTTGGATGATTAATATCTTCACAACATCAGATGTAATAAGTAGTGCTGTTGGTACCAAAACATTCATGTATTCAGTGTTGCAGATTGTTACTGCAGCATTGGTTCCTTTTTTAATATCCAATTTTTAATTGTACTGTGTCCTTGATTCCTCTTTCTCTTTCCCCTCCCTTAACTTCAGAGCTGATTTGCTTAACTCCTTTTTACTTAGCATTCAACTACTTTGTCTCCTTCTACAGGCACAAAAGGTGCCTCGATTTTTAAAAGTATTTAGAAAAATGAAGCTTTTGTCCATACACCTGAATCTCCTACCCCATCTTATTCATCTTGTAGACTCAATAGTTCTGGAAAATTTCCAGCAATCAAATCCCCATCCTCTGGTACAAAATAATAGCACTATCATTTTCAATAAATATAGTATTTTTCTTCTGTTTTCCATTTTTACTTGCAAACTCAGACAAGTTTGATGCATTTGTAAGATCTTGCCTTTCTGTAATCAGGCTGTTGTCAAATTCTTCAATAAAAACTTGTTAAAACAAATTCTTTATTTAATTTATTTTCCCAATAACAGCATTTGACTTACTCCACATACTTTTATTTTCCAATTGATAATATTTTTCCTGCCTCAGTCATCCCACCCTTTCCTCATTCTTTATTCCTCTTATTTTTCTTCTTCCTTCTTATCCTTTGAAATCTTTCCTGACTACATACATATGTAGGTGTCAACTACCCTCGGAATAAACTTTGAATCCATTTGATCCTCTGTCTACTCTCTCTTACTCCTCTCCCCATCAATCTTTAATTCATAAGAACACCTGTTTGCATCTCTCTTTGTAACACGTTTCCCATTTCCTATAGTAAATAATTTTGTTTCCTCTGTGTGACATAATTTATCTATGAGAAAGAGGCCACTGAAAGAAATTAGAAAATAAGAATGGGCTAAATGAATTAAGTGTGAAATGTATATCAGGAATATTGATTTAATTGACAGGAATATTGATTTATTGACTCTTTAAAAGGAAAGAACACATAAAACTAATTAACACTTACATTTTCTACCATAAATTCTAAAGCACACTTCACTTTTTCGTTAACAGAAATGTACAAATTAGCAATTGCTAATGTAAATTACTTTACATTTATGAGCCTCACGGGCTGTATTAGGAAGACCATCACCAGCAGGTGGAGGAAGATGACCCTTCCTCATCTCTCAGCACGGGTGAGACTACACCTGAAGTACCATGTTCAATCCTGCCCAGAGAGGTCATAGAATCTCTGTCCTTGGAGATATTCAATACCCAACTGGATACAGTCTGAAGGAGCCTGGTTTGGCTGCCCTTCCTTGAGCAGGGAAAGTGGATCTCCAGAGGTCCCTTCCAACCTTAGCTGTTTGGTGATTTTCTGATTCATGCTGATTTTACCTGTGTCATAATATCATAGAAAAATAAAAGAAAAAAAATAGTTTCCAAGCTTTCTTCTTTTTGGCTTTTAAATTTTCTTATAATTAGCAACTGATGTCCAGAACAGTGGTCTGCTGAACTGTACTGAATACAGTTGTTCAAGGACTACCAGTCCATAGAGATAATTATTATATGGTGTTGTCAAAATCTTGACAAATTAAAGTGAGCTCCTCTGGAAACAAATGCTATTACAAGTACACCTTCCCATTAACATGTATTTTCCCAGAACACCTAGGAACTGAAAAATCTTTGATTACATCAATGAAAATGTTTCTAGTTAGAACAACAGAAAGGGAGGAGTTGGAGAGAATGGAGCCTACCAGAAGTTCCTGGAAAGTATGGATGCAAGAGCAACTGTATGCTCCTGAGTCATGTTCTGTGTGGTTGTGATCTGTTCTCATCTGCTTTTGTTAACAGTAGGATATTACAAGATTGAGCCTCCCCAAGAAAACTTTCACATCAACCCTGAATTACAGCATCCTATTCAGAAATAAGTGATAAATTTTTGGGACCTCGGGCAACTTGGATCTTCAGAGTTATGGAAAAGCCCAACAAATTACCTCTGAAGATTAATTTCCTCACTGAGAAAGCCTGTTATTTTTGGACAGATGCTTAAAATGTTTCTGCCTCTGACCAGCGATCCCTTTGTGTTTGTGATTGAGCTAGAGCCAAATAAATATATTTAAGAAAATCCCAAGTGAACAAATATGAGCTCTATAATCCAGTTATTAAAGATGTAGTCATGAAGTACCTACAAATGCTAACTTTCTCTTCACGCTTTTGAACCCTCTACGCCTGATAGAAAAGAATCGTACTGAATTACTTTATTTCCAAAATATTCATTCCAAGAAAGAGAAGATTGGATCATAAAGCACTTATTAACCCCCATATAAAAATCTGAATTAAAAACAAACAAACAAAAAGCCACAATAATTTTGTAGAAAAATGCATAGAGACAGTACATTTTTTTAGTGTTTGCTGAATTTGAACCTTTCATTGTAGATTTATTTTTTAAGCTGAATCCTGGAAACAATGACAGAAAAATAATCTCCTAGGAAGGAAGGAAGGAAGGAAGGAAGGAAGAAAGGAAGGAGCCATCAACACAGTTCTCTCACAGAAAACTATAATCCAATCCTATCATATAAGAATACAGATTTTACTTTACAGTCAGGCAGAAGAGGGTAATCAGAATTTATGGATGAATAACTCAGTGATACGGTAAAGTTCTGTAGGAGACCATAGGGAAGATCCTATTATAAAATTTAGATTATGAACTTTACACCAATAATTAGCGTAGTCTGCAACCAGGTGGATCTCCAGGGGAAGAAGAAACAATGAAATTCTCATAAGAAAATCTGTCTTCCTAATTCTACTTACAGACAAGAAATGTTAAGTGGCTATAAACCAAGGAGGGGTAAAAAGTTTTTGTCTCTCTGATGTGCACTTCAGAGGATGAAGTTCCTTGGAGACTGCTAATATTCAGAGAAAAAGGAGGAGGGAGGAAGACTGTGTACTTCAGCGTGTCTGTCTAGATCCAAGACAGACAGCTACAGAAGAGCCTAGATGAAACATTACTGACTGAGACAGACAAAGTAGGACAAGAATGATGATTACGCTGCTCTGCAATGTGAACTGATGTAGCCAAAGTAAAGGCCTAAATTATTCTATGAATGTAGTCGCTGATCATCCATTTTAAAATTAAAGATATATTGTTCCCCGTGAAAATGAAATCAAGGACTCTACTTCGATTTTCCCCATTAGGAACAAAATCAGATAACATAAATCAAGTGTCATCTTGTAAGGTGATCGTTGCTGGAATAAATTTGGCAGCTAAGTCAGACATGTCAAAAGTGCCAAAACAATACCAGGGAAGTTCACTGGCACTCTGCACTATTTGGTCTTTGATATTTCTGTCAATTTACTAAGGAACAGTGCTTAGCTCTAGTTGTGGGTGAACTTACCACATCAAATTATAGTGAACATCGTAAACATGAATCCTTGTGCCTAAGGAAAACATTTGGGTGCTGCTGAAACCCTTCAATTATGCAAAGACAGATACCTAGCTGAGTTGCTGAGTTAAAGTCTTTCAGGACCTATAGATACATAAGGGCAACTGCCTGAATTCTCCTGTGTCATTTAACTGCCTGGTTGCTGGGATACTGTCTACATCAGGGCAATTCACAAACAAGGTCCCCCATCTATTTTACTCTTGAGCCCAATCCACTAGGAATAGTTATTTACTAGATTTCCTCTATTACAAGAAGTGCAGGCAAACTGTCATTCCCCCAAACCTGCGTATTCACTGTCACCCCCAAACTTCTGGTTAGAGAGTCCTCCCAGTCCTCCCCAGAAGTAGGAGACACCACAATTTCCAACTCAGTTGATTAGCTACATAACCCAGCTACTGGATGTTTGGGCATTTGCAAAAAAAAAAAAAAAAAAAAAAAAAAGTCTCCTTTGAAGGCATCCTATTTTGTATGCATACACCTTATGGACATATAAATACACCTTAATTGAAGCAAAGACAACTGAACAATAATCTTGCCTCTCCAGTAGGTCATAAAGTAAACATTTTTTTCTTTCTTTTGCTACCAACTGTGAATATTTGCAGTGGAATAGCTTCAGTAAGTGAATATGTGAAAAAAGCACAACCTTCTCTGAGAAGGTTGGTAGACCAAAGGCTCATATTATAGACTGTGGCAGTTAAAAAATGTCTCTCCCTTACCCACCCCTCAGTGTTGACTGCTCTAACTGCCTGATTACTGGCTATATGAATAAGCAATTTCTTCGCTGTTCTTCCATTTGTGTCTGTTTTGGTATGAGGAAGTTCTGACTTGGCTGAAATGCCATCTTTTAGAGAGAAGACGTGAAGAATCCCAATAAATAATAAATACCTCCCTTTAGCCTAAAGTTGTTCTTCCAGGCTCTACGCCCTTGCATTAGGATTTCCTAATAGTTTACCTATCTGCTGCTTCAGCTTGCTGTCTTTGGAGAACCTGACTCTAATTTGTTTTGCAGTTTCCAGATATTTCTTAGGCAGCTTTAAAGGCTAATTTGAGGCAAGCATTTCATATAAGTTCCTGTGTCTTTGTGGAGCCAGCCTGTTGCTTCCAAAGTGAGTAAAAACCACAGTTTTCATTAAGCGATGATATGCCACTAAACAAAAGTCAAGTTTTGTCTCTTCAACATTCCATCACATCTACTAGACTCTTTTCAGAAGCCAAACACTAGGTAAAATGCTCTTTTATTTTATCATATAATAAATTATATATTTAAAGCTAGGTACCATGTACTAATTATCAGTGCACAGTGCCAAAATCTACACAGCTTCTAGAAAAGAGGTGCACATAGTGAATCTACTTAAACAAAGCTTTTTTTTTTTTTTTTTTAAAAAAAAAATCTTTCATTGTTCTTGTTACTTGCAATATTGATGCAACTTATGTTTGAATGTATGAGGTATGAAAAGTTCTACATAGCCTGGAACTGGCCAAGTGAGAAGGACACTTAGTTTTGTAATTTCTGTTTTGGTGTACAGGCAAAAAGGGTGACATTTCCATGGTTGAAATTAAAGACATCTCTCAGTCTGAAAAATGGATTCTGGTAACATCAACAATATACAATCTATACTGGGTATGTGTATCAACTTAGGAGAAAAAATGAGGAAAACAATCGTTAAGACAAGCAGCAGACTAAACTAAACCTGACAGACTTGAGTGATGACATAATACCCTCTTACTCTGTGATGGTGACACAAAAATGCCAAAGGACACAAAGCTGTCAGTCTTGTTGTTTATCTTCTATCTAAGACTAATAAAAGGAGGTTGGTGATTGACAGAGCAGACATGGGCACAGACCTAGACATACGGTTTGCACTCTGTTTGAAAAATGTATTGATGGTTTTAGGGGTGGCTTATTTGTTATTGCTTTTTCTGCATTACCTTTGTGGTCTTTCTCAAACTTTTGATATAACTTTCTTAAAGCTATCATTGCTTTTAAAAATTCATGATTAGTAGTTATAATTTCTGATACTGCATTGTTCTGGTAATTTATTAACAGTATCAACTTCTGGACAAGTGTCAGAAAAACAAAATAAACAACAACAAAAAAGTTTTGCATAATCCCTTAGATATTATCACAGTGAATAATGCAATATTATGAAACATTTTTACTGCTAGCTCTCTTAGGAAACAAGGCCTAAATGCACCTTGCTGTATCTACTAAAAATGGAAAATGGCACAGGTCTACACAGAGCATAATACTAAAGCAGCATCATTTAATTCTAGCACATTAATCTTAGAAATCTACAAAGAAAGAGAACAAGGAACAGTCCGTAGTGAGGAAGTGGTGAAAACAAGTAACTTACTTGGTTATTGCCCAGGTTACTCTGTAGGAATAAGTTTGTAGAAAACAACCTCAAATGAACCAAGTATTTTTGAGAATTCTACAGAGCAATTCAATGGTTAAGTCTGTGTTATTAAACACATGGGAGACAGTATTTTCAAAATCTACCCCTAAACAAACGTGTGTGTGCAAGTGTGCATTTAACACCAGGAAAATCTCAAATTATTCTGCTTTTTTACTCAAAACCTCATACAATTGAAGAAGGTAACCTAAAGAGTCACAATGTCTTTCTCTGGAGAGGCTGCAAAGTCCTATGCTAGCAAAGTATATCTTTGAAACTTCCAGGAGATACCTTCTTCTGAAAGTTACCTTTGCTTCTGAAAGCACATACACACAATAAATAATAAGGGCATTATATCCTTGATTTACTCTTCCTCTCACACAGAAACTAACATGGAGGTGCCCCTGCACATGGCAGGGGGAGGGGGGGTGGGGGTGAAACTAGATGATCTTTAATGTCCCTTCCAACCCAAACCATTCCATGATTATATGATTCTATGATCAATAGGCACAATACAAAGGAGAAAAATGTGTTTCCCACTGAGAATGCTCTGCTTTCCTGCAAAGCACTGAATGTACTGTTGAGAAAAACATGATCTGCTTCTGCTTTGGATCCTGATTTGTTGCTTGATCTTGTCTGGAGATACTTCAGTTCACTGAGCCCATGATTTCTAACCACACATAGTGGCAATGACTTCTCCTTCAGTCTAACACTTGCTGTGAAGTAGTATTACGGGAAAGGCAAAATACCTGAGAAAGATGGAAATTCAGTCTCATTCCAGAGGGGACTGGAAAACATTCCATTATGGACACAGAAATATTTATTAGCTGACTTTTTGCAGCTCTTTTCTTGTCTCAGTTGCAGAGCCCTGGGACAGCAGCAACATGAACAGGAAGGAAGTATTTAGCTAGAACAGCTGACTGAACAGGCTTTTCACTACTCTGTTACATCTCGTCACTGTATGTCCACGTGTTTACTACCGTGGCACCTAAGATAGAAGTCTCCGTTCTGAACTCCTTGCTGACTACAACGCAGTGCAATCTCCCCTCCCCTGTTGCAGTGATATTGACAGATGACAAATACACTTTTCAAGTTTCAACAAGCCATTTCCCTTTAAGGTTGAACTTTGGCGGTAACACTGGCCAGTGCAGGCACAATTCATAATGAGACAGACAATCAGAAAAAAACGCTCTTTTTCTTGTCTTACAACTGCATTATAATACAGCTATATATACAATAATAGTAATGTGCTGGTGTGCATGTTGTACAGGAATGATATTCCAGCTGTTGAAGTTCCCTTTGGCATCACGTCTTAGTATCTGAATCCCCCAAAAGCTCAGAAATGTCCATCCTATCATGTCTTATTACTTGAGTAATATAAAAAAGCTGTCTAGCCAGTGAACTTAGCAGCAGTTATCACTTCTTCCTTTCCTGTGCCCTCCATTTCACTCACGTGTTTCCAGTGATAACAGAGTAATTTATTATCATTTCAGTAGCAGGAATCTGCCAGTGTTTCAGCCATCTTGTCTTCCTTGGGGCAGGATAAGAGTAATATATGTGAATTAAATATGAGTGGGATAGACGTGGGTTTTCTATTTACTGAAGTGTGCATTAGCTGAACAGCTGCTCCTAATGCAGCATCGCTGTTAACCTTCTTAAAGTGATCAGTACCTTTTACCTAGAAATTTTATATAGAAATCGTTGCATGTTCATACAAAAATCTGCTCTTTTTTGTCTGATTTTTTTTTTCCTCAGAAAACAGTGACTTCTTTCTAGTGTTAACAGTGTAATAAAAATCATCTGATAACACAGTATCATTTCAGTCTGATATATTTAAACCAGTAATATGACACATTTACTGTCACTTAAATATACAGTCATTGCTCCTCTCTCCATGCTGCACTCCATACTGAAAATCAGCAACAATTACATGGAAGTATTTAAACAAATTTATGGCTTCAAGGGCAGCCTAAAAGTACTATAAGATGTCCTAAAAGCACTATGTTCTTAACACCCTAATGTCAGCCTCCTATCAAAGTAGCTATATTCTGACTATAAAAGAACATGATCTTGACTGAAGTAACAATGAAGGAAAGCACTCAGAACTCCTCAGATGTAATTCCTGCTCTAAAACACTCCTAGCTGCAAACAGATTATCAGATGACACTGGACCAGTTAAATTTCTACCTTAAAATTTTAAGTGCTTTGCCAAAGTAATATGCTCACAACTTTAAGATAGTAAATGTAAATTATACACTTACAGTCACATGCTACAGACAAAAAAAAAAAAAACAAAAAAAAACAACAAACAAACAAAAAAAACAAACAACACTGGTTCTGGCAAGAGAATAGTTCTTAACTGGACAAAAAAATCTTAGAGAAAAATAAGATATGAGCAAGAGGTCTAGCAGGCAGGAATCACAGATGCACACCACAGAATTCATATAAACCTCTTTTTTTTTTTTTTTTTTTTTCCCCTCTTGGATAATACAGGTAAAGTTTTCACCTTCTATTTCAGAAAAGCAGATGATAGTTAGCAATAGCAAAGAGTTACTGAGTTCACTAATAACAGAATTATTAATATTATTAATTATTAATTATTAAGATAACAGAATTATTAATAAAATCTTACATTTTAAATCAAATAAATTAGCAAGAACAATCTCTAAGTAGACAGAATAATAGCACCAGATTCATCTCAGAGTTCTACATTTTATTTTTTTCACAGGTCAAAATAGAAAGATGGAAGACAAAATACAATTTAGCATTAAGGATTTGCAAATCTATTATTTTTCTAACAAAAACTGGGATTTGTTTCCACAGCCCGGTGTCCCTCGGGGCAACATCCAGATTCAATGGTTGGTGCCACAGACTTGCATAGTGCTGTTAAACCTGACCAACCCATCTCTACTTGGTGGAACAGCTATCTTCTGCTTCCTACCCTTAGCAGCAACATCTCATATACTCATAGTCCCAGAGAACAGTTGTTGAACAGTTTGGGCAGGTTTGGTATGTGAAATCCCCCAAAATAATGAGATGGTGATGACCTTGAAGGAACATCACATGAGAAGAAGTTTGTCACTTTGTTATCTGGCCAAACCACATACCATCTCAAGAACCCATATGGATACACACAGAGGACACCCACTGCAAGTGCAGGATCTCACTGAACATAGCTGAATGTCACAGTGGGAAGCTGAACTAAAAAGAAAGCTAGGTTAAGCTCTATCCAGAAATTAAGTAGAAACAGAATATAAAGCACAATGAAAATGCACTTCTATATGCAAATGTATTTCTTGGTAGTAATTATTTGAACTAACGATCTTTTCTCTCAAAGTAAAGTGCCACAAAGTGTGCGTTGTAATAAGGAATAGCAGAATAGTTATCCCAAAAGGTGATTCTGCATTGGATAATGTGGACCATAAGAGGACTATAAGACCTAGCATTCATCTAATGGCATAGTGCAGAGCTATCTGAAACCTGTACAACTGCATTAGCTGGGTGCAGAACCAGCAATGTAAGAACAATAATGTGGCTATGCTACTCCGGGGTCCTATGCTGGTATTTCTGCACAGTAGTTTGCTTGGCTGCTTGTCTCAGTCACTGTTAGAGATGCAGATATTTTTCAATACTTCTTGCTAACTTTTTGTTGGTGTTCAGTGATCTAAAAGCAGCATTTTTCCCTAACATAGCCATGCTGAAATTGTCTGTGGGAACTTACCAAGTTTTTTCTATCAACTGAGAAGAATCTGATTTTCCTAGCACATTGATTGTTAAAACAAAACAAAAACAAAAGAGACAAAATGGAGATTTTTTTCATTCTTTTAGTTTATAAGGTGTAACTTGTTAAGGGCAACTTTTACCTTGCATATTATACTATCCTGTTACGAAGTTGGATAATAACGATTTGTCCATCAGAAATAGTAAGAGGGCATCAGAATTCACAGTAATGACTTACAGAACCATTGATAGGTTAGTATTTGATCAGTATGTAGTGTTCACCTACTGAGATATTTACTCTATATTTAAGCAGTTATCCTGTGCTCATTACGTCTGCAAGTCATACTGGGAGTTGAATTCTTTGAGTAAGTTCTTTTTATTGAGAGAATAAAAAGTGGCTCTTAACTTTATAAGCAGAAATATAAAATAGAAATTTTCTTTTTTTCATTGCAAGATGATGCTTTAGTGAAATCAGACTACCAGAGTCAATCCACCATAAAAGATTGTTTGGCCCACAGAATATATATCACAGATAAACTTAATTTCTTTTCAAAGGGGAAAGAAAACAGTTCTGTGAAATAACAAGACAGGTCTCATACTGACCTGACATGAGCAGACAGAGCTGATTGCTGCAATACTGTAGCTCAGACATGGTTGTTTTACAAAAATTCTACCAGACATAGGCACGTTACCTAATGTAACAATTCCAGAATTAGCACTGTTACAACAGGTGACTTTTTACTTCACATTATTAGGTCTGGTGAAAGAGTAGGATTAGTAAGAGCCCTTTAAAACCAACATTTGAGATTTACAGTGAAACTCTTTCTCAGTCAAGACAGCATCTGTCACTATTATTCACACTGAGAACTGTCTTAATCGGCTGGAAGCCCCACTGCAATCAATTACTAGGCAATTCCAGACTGTGATAGCCTTCAGTCCAAGAGAGCCACAATTTGACTCAGAGGGATGCCTTCATTCAGGAGAATATGGTACTTCAGAAAACTTCTGTTTTCAAGGACTAGTAGCCAATCCCTTTTCCTTTCAGAACCATGACAGGTAGCTTTGTGTATGATTTTCCCTTTCTTAACCTAGCTTACAGAGAAGCAGAGATGGGGCAAGTAGACATTTACTTAGACGTGATGGTTATGGGAGCCTATGTAGATCTTCATGTGGCTGCCAAGATTATGTCCTCCTTTCTTAAGCCAAAAGGAAGTAGTAAACTTACTGAGAATACTGCATCATTTCTACTATGGTTAGGATAAGGGCACCATAATAACGAGTTGTAATTAGATTAACTGATGAACAAAGAGAATTGTAAGATTTATCTAGTTTATATCTGAGAAAGAGACCTGTGCAATGCAAATTTGCAGGTCTGCTGTAGCAGACAGTAAACACTTCGGAGAGAAAACCAATAGTACACATAACATTATCTTTCCAACTGTAAGGCATGGTAGACTTGAAATCTCTCAGATTGTTTGTAAATACATTAAAAACAAAACAAAACAAAAATGCTCAAATATTTGTAGGTGTATTCAACAACTTGTTTTTTTGAAGTTATTGTCATGACTTTCACAGTTCACATAAATTATTGGTGTACCACTGATTTAAAAAAAAAAAAACAAACAACAACAACAAAACAAACAAAAACTTTCCAAAACACATCTCAGAGGTATACTAGGCTATAATATTTTCATTGAATAGGAAGTCAGTGACATAAAATCCTTCATCAATAAACTTAGTGCAGTCCTGTTCTACTCCAGTCCAATTTATGTTGCTCAAAATCTTTCAAGTTACTTTCTTCTTGAATAATGAAGCTCTTTCTCCTATTACTCTTTTCTTTCTGTAGCTTGCACACCATTTCGGGTTTGATAAATCAAGCCCTAAAAAATTTATGATTATTTCTGTTGTTGCAAGACTCCCTTTCACATACTGTTTTCTTGTCTTATGTTTTCATTCTCTTTGCATTTCGTACGTCACTGTACTTCATAAATGCACTTTGTTTTACAGAGTTTTACTAGTCTGGTTTTTATGCTGTCTTTTTTGTATTCAAGTTTTTATTCCTTTGTTTTCCCCTTTGTCTTCTTTCACATCTGTGTATTGTTATGGTATGCTGAAGTACACAGTAAGAGTGAAGCTACCAGGCATTCTAAGAAGTGTGTCTGAATGTAAGGGGGAATGAATAGACAGTAAATCTGGGTTCAGATTTTTTTTATTTTTTTTCTTTCTGTAGTAACAAGGTAATTATTCAATTGTGCTTCCAACATCTCATTATAACCAGAAGTGAATATTGTTCCATTAGCCTTTTCTTTGTACTAACCATTGCAAGATCTGTAAACTTTTTCCTGCTTTCCTACGCAATGATGGCCATGGCTTACATTCCCTCCTAAATAAACTGCAGACTGCTGTTTGAGCACACCAGGGTGATAGACACTTTACAAGAAAAGATATCATGAAGAGAACTAAACAGTAAATTACTCCACAAGATTCTTAAGCTACTTGCATTAAATATTAAAAATATTTGAAGAACGTATAACCTGTCATCTCTCAGCTCTCCTGCCTCTTTGTCTTCATACTTTCACATGCTTTTTCCCCCCTTTATTACTTATTTTGAAAATACAAATTAATGGAAATAGTCTTTAACACATGCTCAACCAGATGGAATTTAAACTGCATGCTTTCAGATGTTAATCAGGTTTCTTCTTACATGCTATAGGAAGGTTATGGAGTACTGCAATCATTGTCACACTGCCTACATGAGATGTGGACAGAGTGATGCCACAATAAGGGAAGACAGTCAGTTTCCTGCTCCCTGTGGAAGTATGCAACTGGTAGACCTTTGTTAATGATGATTTTTCTCTTTAAAGAGATATAGCTAATATTACTTATAAATAAATAAATAAATAAATAAATAAATAAATAAACAAACAAAATTTGTTCCCTAAAACCACCTCATTTTCAGTATTTACAAAAGCCAAGAATTAGCTATTTGGCAACAAGAATGGGGGTAAATCATTGCGTGGCAGGTGTTTTAATGAATGCTTTCTCCCTCCTGTCCTTTTCCTCCCCTCCCTTTCCTCTCCAAATACACTTCAGTTCTAGGCTGCCCATTAAATAATTTATGTACATGGATCAGACCTCATGTAGACATGAAAAGAAAACTGAGTGACAAGTAATTCAGTTATGTCTATACATAAATATGAAGTTGCAGCTGAAGTAGCACATTCTTTATTCTGTTTTTCAATAACAAATAATACCATCTCAGAGGTACAATTCCACAATTCATATTTAAGCTAGCAAATCATGAAGAAAAAAAAAATAAATATATTAATCACTTTAGAGAAACAGTTGATTTTATTTTTTTGACTACAGGTTCCCAGCTATTATTTTACTGACGATAATTATTTTATTACTGTTATGGCTCCATAGTTCCCATCAGAATTCAGAATAACTGTGGGAGGCAAAATCCCAGTTCTCTCTTGTATTTAACATTTTTTCTTTCTTTTTTTTTTTTTTTTTTTAAGTTACTCTCAAGATGTTATGAGAATCGACAAGTTTCTTATTTCTGATGATACTTATTCTAGTAATCTAATTAGTTCTTCCTGTTCTGTGATTGTTATGCAATTATATTATGTCATGAAAACAGCATGTTCTGTCAATTTGTTCTTTTTGTTTCTTCATGGAGTTTAAGTATATTAGAAAAAAGACAAAAAGCATTCTCTATAACAAAGTCATAAATAACCCCCTGCAACCTTTTAACTTTTTTTTTTTTTTAATAAAACTCTTATTAACAAATGACACCTTCAATTTACCGGAACATATTGAGCATATGAAAATAAAATCTTGCATCATAACACGCTATCTTTGAAATGTTTTGGGCCAATCACATCGGATTTGTCTTATTGACTCAATCAGGCATAATTTAATCAGAAATAAATTAGACTTCCTCTATTAGAGTAAAAATAAACACTTGTTTCATATTCACTCCCTTAAAATATTTGCTTGTCTCCACAATCATGTAAGAATTGATGGGCTCAGCAGGCCTTCTGGTAAAGTGATGAATTTTCAGCTGATTCTTCAGTCTGTTTCCCTAAGTCCACAATATACAAGGCATTATGTGTGATAATGGATGTCTTTTTTGATTGATGACAGTGAGATTGTATGAAATGACCAACTGATAACGTCTCTCTCACTGTAATCTGACAGACAGACAGATAGATGCTAGTTCTTTGTTTCAGCTAACCATTGTTGAAAAGAGAACTGTTTTCTTGGAAGAACTATATATTTAGCATATGCAAGAATAAAAGTTTTCCTAAAAGCAAAGTGAATCTGACAACAGAACAGTCTCTGTACAAAAAATAAAAATAAAAATAAAAATAATAATATAAAAAAAAAAAATATTTTGTAAATAACTTTCAAAATTACACTGAATAAAATGCTAGGAAACTATATCCAAAAAAAAAAAAGAATCTTGAACCAGAAATGAGGTGATCTTCAAAGAAGCAAGAGATTCATTATCTTTTATCTGAATACCAAACAGTTAAATTTGTGCGAACAAAGTATTTAGTCTTACCAAACCTCACAAGAGTGTCTCGTAATGGCATCAAAATCTTTTTGCTTTTGTATACCCTCAACTTAGGCTGCAGTTGGCCTAAGATCATCAAAGAAAATTACTTGGTATAATACACTTTTTCTTGTGCCTATGGTTCTTTAAAATAAGACATCACAAGACAAATTGTATAATTTATGCAAAAAGATGGGGTCAAGAATCAATAGTCATTCTCACAGATGAATTGTGTAGTCGCCTCAAGTCATGTCATACAGACAGACAGACTGTGGTGACAGAAATCCGCATCAGACTCCCGGATGGTCTATTATATGCACCTATTACACAATGCAAGAATGAGGGATGTGATTAAAGAAAACACTGGAACTACAGAACAGTGAATGATCTGCTGTCCTCTAAAATCCTTTTGTGAAAAAACAGCCTTGATTCGTTCTATGTCAGCAAAAACTGTCAAATGAATGACACACTTGGGCATCAAGCATTCATGCTCCACATTGCCAAATGAAAGAAGATGAAAAAGTCCATCTCAACACATTCAACCCTTTCCCTAATGGTTTCTATAATGATAAGTATTATGCATCAAGCAGATGGGAGAAGTGAAATAGAGGTGACATTTGATGCATATGTTAGCATCTCTTCATTCTCTTGTATGAAGTGCTCCACAACGTGGGAAGAGAAACAATGAATTCTTTTCGCATTCCCTAAATCTATTTTTTATGGGGAAAAAATGCCTTTGGTACAATTACTGTAAGAGAGCAGCTTAATTGCTAGGGAAGACCATGACAGTCGGGATGAAGAAGCTCACAGTCACTTTCCTAGCTCCTATATAACCCCCTTAGCAAGTAAATTGGATGTTTGGCCCATACCTCCAGACCTTTCCGAAAGAATGGGGGAATTCAAGGTCCAGGGATGTGTAACACACCACTGATACAAATCTTCAGAAAATTTGAAACTGCTGCCTCCCACAAGCTGTATAACTACACTATTGTACTGCATCGAGAGGTACAAACTCTGGACATGTGACTCCTATTAATTTATGAATACCTTTGCTCAAGTTGTTGTTATTAACATCAGTGACAATGACAAAAATCTACTCACTCAGCACAGTGGCATTTTACATGAAGAGCATTCAGTAAAACTTTAACATCTTGCTTAGTTTTACTTCTGACGCCAAATACCTTACCTGTTCTTTGGATTAGGACCTGAATGCAGAGCTCCTATCTTTGTAGCTCCAGAAAGGTAGACTGAGGAGGCAGAACACTTAAAGGAGCACGGAGATGTCATCAGGATTGCACCTTCTAGTAGAATAGAGGGAGCTAAAAGGATTTCTCAGTCTTGAAGGTTGCAGTCCAAGAGATTGTGAAGAAACAATATGAAAGGATGGGGCTTTTTTACATACTATTCTGCAGTATAGACTTCACAATATTTACTCATTGATACCGGTTATGCTAAAATTATGCTTCAAAGGTATGATACATACATGTTAAAAGGAGGTTAAGGAGGAACCGGCATCATACTGAATAAATTTGCACTTGATTTACTTTGGAAATCCTAACCCGGATTGCTACAACAAATACTGCTAAAACAAAAATACAAAAAAAAAAAAAAAAAAAAAAAAAAACTACAACAAAACCGCTCTTAACTGTTTGTTTGCTATTCTCCATATTATGCTAATCTCCAGATGAGAGACAGAATGCAGTTTTGAGCCACACAGATCTCAAGTTTATAGGATGTAGACAGTTGATGCAGTGTATCTTTAGACATAGGGTTGGGATAAGCAGAGATGCTTGAGCTGGAAACTGCTCCATGTACAACAAACAAAAAGGAAAGGGATACTGCTTTCCATGACCAGTTTATAATTCTGCATTGTCCTTGCCTTTGACCAAAATAGCACTTTCAGAAAGTGTCGCAACTCTTAATGGCAGAGGAAGAGATGCCATATGAGCTGGCATTTTCATTTTGGCAACACCAGTTAACTTCACACTCCTGTTAATCATCATTGTGGGGACTTTTAAAGAAGTATACAAATGAGTTAAAATATTTTTAGAGCTATCTTCAAAAAGGAGGAAGGGCAGCTCTTTTTGCACTTCAAATTAATATTAGACTGTTTGTGTATTTACGAAGACAGAATACCTGAATTTGTATAGTCCCACCAGAATTTTGTTTTGTAGAACTGTAACTTTATCTCGTCTTTAAATAAACAAATGTTGGAAGCTAGCTTAAGTTCAGTACAGATGATAAATGAGGGTGCAGAGTACTCAATTAAGAAGGATAAATTGAAAATATTCCTATTTTCTCTTTATTTATAAGCAAGCATTTCTGTCAAAACAATGGCTGCTACTATCATAAAGTTATAACGAGTCACACTAGTTTAATTGACTGATAACATAAAAGTCATTGAAATCATTAAAAAAGAATTAAGTCGTTGTTCCTGAGTGCATCCAGGACCAACATTTTCAACTGATGTACATTAGTACCATTCATACCATAGAAAGAATAAAACTTCGGAGAAGCCTATGAAATAGCCTTCATTCTTAATCTAAGTGAACTGGGAAGCAGGCATTTTGACAGCTAGTTAACAGTAGAGTGTAAGGTCCAAGCCAGCTATGTTGGTCTTTTTAGGTTGTACTGGGTCTGGCTGGAATGTTAACTTTCCCTGCAGCAGCCCATACAGTGCCGTACTCTGCACTTGTAGCTGAAACAGCAGTGTTATCACACCAGTGTTGTGTCTACTGCTGAGCAGCACTGGCACAGCATCAGGCCTCTCTCTAACCCTCCTAGGGGGTGGGCAAAAAGTGCGAAGAGAAACATCACTAGGGCAGCTGAACTAAACCAATCAAAGGGATATTCCATACCATGTGATGTCACACTCAGCAATAAAAGGTGGAAACAGGAAGAAGAGGGGAGGGGTGGGCTCGCGTTGTGAAAACGTCGGTCCTCCTCCCGAATACCAGCTACGTGTGTTGAGGCCCTGCTTCAGGGACATGGTCAATCATTGCTTATTTGTGGGAAGTAGAGAGTAATTTATTTCCTCTGCACTTCCACATAGCCTTCATTTTATTTGTTTTCCTCCTTTTTTTTTTATTTTTTTTTATTTTCCCTTTCCCCCTCCCTTTTCCCCTTTCCCTTTTTATTTCCCTTTAATTAAATTGTTTAGTTCATAATAATCTTCATTTAATTATTATTATTCTTTCCTTTTAATTAAATTATCCTTATCTCAACCCATGAGTTGTTCTTTGCCTTACTTCTCCCCCTCCTCATCTAAAAAGAGGGGGAGTGAGAGAGCAGTTGTGGGGTTTCGCTGCCCAGCACAGTAAAACCACCACACAGGTACATCATACAAACATTTTCTCATACCGATGACAACTTGTTATCACTGCAAGAACATGAAGATATGTGCATAAGTTTGAAATATTAAAGTTCTAAATAATAATAATAATAATAATAATAATAAAAATGCAACAACAACAAAAACAAACAAACCACAACTAAACACATCCTAGCCAAAGACGATAACTGAGTCACAAAAACCTTTACAGCTCCAGGTCTTCTGTCATTACTAACATAATTTCTCTACTTTTAGTACTTTAAATCCTGAAAGTGACAACAGTCATCACATTTATGATGAAAGAATACAATAAAAGCGGAACAAACTATAAACAACATTCAGTAAAGCTGAGCAATAGTAGAATTATAGCAAGCAATTCAAATTTGAGCAATAAACTTTTCAAATATCCTCACTGAGTTATGTTACATTCTTGTATAGACTTTAGTAAGCTTTAGTGACAAATCATAAGGAAATGTATATCATAAGAAAATAAAATGGTCCATATAATTATGAAGCTTTTATTCACTTGAAATAATAATGAATCACAGAATTTCTAGGTTGGAAGAGGCCTCAAGATCATTGAGTCCAACCTCTGACCTAACACTAACAGTCCCCACTAAACCATATCCCTAAGCTCTACATCTAAATGTCTTTTAAAGACCTCCAGGGATGGTGGCTCAACCACTTCCCTGGGCAGCCTGTTCCAATGTCTAACAACCCTTTCGGTAAAGAAGTTCTTCCTAACATCCAACCTAAAACTCCCCTGGCGCAACTTTAGCCCATTCCCCCTCGTCCTGTCACCAGGCACGTGGGAGAACAGACCAACCCCCACCTCGCTACAGCCTCCTTTAAGGTACCTGTAGAAAGCGATAAGGTCGCCCCTGAGCCTCCTCTTCTCCAGGCTGAACAAGCCCAGCTCCTTCAGCCGCTCCTCGTAGGACTTGTTCTCCAGACTCCTCACCAGTTTCGTCGCCCTTCTCTGAACTTGCTCAAGCACCTCCATGTCCTTCTTGTAGTGAGGGGCCCAAAACTGAACACAGTACTCGAGGTGTGGCCTCACAAGAGCCGAGTACAGGGGGACGATCACCTCCCTAGCTCTGCTGGCCACACTGTTTCTGATACAAGCCAGGATGCTGTTGGCCTTCTTGGCCACCTGAGCACACTGCTGGCTCATATTCAGCTGTCAACCATCACTCCCAGGTCCTTCTCTGCCTGGCAGCTCTCCAACCACTCATCTCCCAGCCTGTAGCTCTGCTTGGGGTTATTGCGCCCCAGGTGCAGGACCCGGCACTTGGCCTTATTGAACTTCATACAGTTGACCTCAGCCCATTGGTGCAGCCTATCCAGATCCTCCTGCAGAGCTTTCCTACCCTCGAGCAGATCGACACACGCACCTAACTTGGTGTCATCTGCAAACTTACTGAGGGTGCACTTAATGCCCTCATCCAGATCATTGATGAAGATATTAAAGAGGACCGGCCCCAGCACTGAGCCCTGGGGGATGCCACTAGTGACTGGCCTCCAACTGGACTTGACTCCATTTACCACGACCCTTTGGGCTCGGCTATCCAGCCAGTTTCTAACCCAACGAAGCGTGCGCCAGTCCAAGCCAAGAGCAGCCAGTTTCTTGAGGAGAATGCTGTGGGAGACGGTGTCAAAAGCCTTGTTGAAGTCAAAGTAGACCACATCCACAGCCTTTCCCTTGTCCACCCAGAGCATCACTTTGTCATAGAAGGAGATCAGGTTCGTCAAGCAGGACCTGCCTTTCATAAACCCATGCTGACTGGGCCTGATTGCCTGCTTGCCCTGCAAGTGCCGCGTGATGACTCTCAAGATGATCTGCTCCATGAGCTTCCCTGGCACTGAGGTCAAACTGACAGGCCTGTAGTTTCCTAGGTCTGCCCTCTGGCCCTTCTTGTAGATGGGAGTCATGTTTGCTAGCTGCCAGTCAGCTGGGACCTCCCTCGATAGCCAAGACTGCTGATAAATGATAGTAAGTGTCTTGGCCAGCTCCTCTGCCAGTTCTCTCAGTACCCTCGGGTGGATCCCATCTGGCCTCATCGACTTGCACACATCCAAGTGCCGTACCAGGTCACCAACCAGTTCTTCGTGGATACTGAGGGCCACATCCTGCTCCCCATCCCCTTCTACCAGCTCAGGGTACTGGGTATCCAGAGAACAAACAGTATTGCCGCTAAAGACTGAGGCAAAGAAGGCATTAAGCACCTCCATGTTTTCCTCATCTCTTATAACTAAGTTTCCCCCCGCATCCAGTAAAGGATGGAGATTCTCCTTGGTCCTCCTTTTTGTGTTGATGTATTTATAAAACATTTTTTGTTATCTTTAATGGCATGCTAAAATATTATCCTGGTTATATAGAATTATAGAATGGCTTGGGTTGGAAGGGACTTTAAAACCACCCAGTTCCAACCCCCTGCAGGGGGGGACAAGTCCCACTAGACCAGGTTGCCCAAAGGCCCATCCAACGTGGCCTCGAACACTTCCAGGGATGGGGCATCCACAGCTTTCCTGTGCAACCTGTTCCAGTGCCTCATGAACCTCACAGAAAAAAAAATTCTTCCTTGTATCTAATTTAAATCTAACCTCTTCTAGTTTAAAACCATTACCCCTGGTCCTATCACTACACTCCTTGATAAAGACTCATTGGAATATTACAGCAATGACTTGTTCACTAGAAAAGAAAAGCCATATTATCTCTAAACAGTTGGTACAAAATGTGAATGAGTGTTCTACAAGGGAAAAGGGATAAGAGGCAATAATGAAGCTTCTTTTGATACCTTTTTTATTAAAAAAAAATAAAAAATAAAACAAAAAAGAATAAGCTCAGATGGAAAAATGAATAAAGTATATTTTGTTCTTACTTGAGCTGACAATAGAATGAAATTCAGAATTCAAGAGCTGTAATTGAAAATAAGACTGGATTTTGAAAGCCAGGTTCTCAGCAATAAGTATAAAAAAGTAGTTCTATTGAGTTTGATGGATACAGCTTCATTTGCAACTATCTGATGAACCTATCCAAACAATCACTTTAAAATTAGAAGTTAACTGTGAAATTTCGAAGTACCTACAGGGTCATTTGGAGCTGCTTCTTTTCTGTAAGACGTCATTTAAAACGTCATTTTATGTTGTTGTAAAATTCATATGACATTGTAAAATGCATAGAAGTATTTTAATTATATAAATTATTAAAATGAATACATTATAAAAAAGAATAAATAGCATAGACTTGTGAAATTTGAAATGATTAAAATATATCATCTAGTTTGACCTGCATGGTTCGCTTAGTAACTGGTGTTATCAGTTAGGCAGAAACTGTAAATATAAGGTAATAAGGGCTTTCACATTAAGATAACTGTTTTTCCACAGCAGAAAAGGAAAAGATTGAGAAGAACCACCTTATGAGTTGAGGAAAATACTGGAACTCAGTCTGACAGTGTGATGAAAAACTTATTCAATCATTTAAATTCTAAATTCCAAACAACTTCCAAATTTGAGAGAATTTACCATCCACCAGTCTTTCACAGGGGCAATTACAAGATCATATGTGATATTCTTTCTTTTATATGAAGGGTTGGTAAAATGAAAATTAGTAGTAAGAATATCAGTTAAAAAAAAAAAAAATCCCGAATGTTACTACCATGTACCAGAGTACCCTGCAAATTTGACAATAATCTAGATACTTAAAATGTAGTCCAAGGCATAAATCTACATGAAGTTTTCATTGTCACATATTTAAAGGTAATCAACTGTTGCTGTCCATCAGCATAAGAATATCGTAAATATTAATTTAAAAGATAGGCAATCTTCTCTAAACTATTTAGGAAAAACAAAACAGAACAAAACAAACAAACAAAAAAACTTTCTCCAGAGATGAACACTTCTAAAGGCAGAAATTCTGGTTACTTGCAGCTTTTATTCATAGAATTTAATAAGGTCACAATCCATGCATGGCAGCAGCTGGTAGGACATATCTCTTTCTAACAGTTTCTGTTTTAATTATCACTATTACCAGAGATGGTATTTTAATTGTGGCAGCACATAACATACAATGAGGGAAAAGAAAACCAAATACTGAAAAGGACCCACAGATGAGAATGAAAGGGGGGGGGGGGGGGGGGGAGTTTAACAGAACTTTAATAAACTTTATTTTGGTAGCAGAAAATATTGAGCATTAACTATTTTATGCATACTGCATTTCAGCCCAGCCAACCAGCCCATATTACTCTCTAAGCCATGACCACAATCTTCTTTAAGACTTCACTTGTTTGAAATAACAGTAGCTGAAACAATTACTTTAGGTCCTGCTGACACTTTCAAGGAGGACCAAATATTGGAAGTGTTGAAAAAGAGAACTTTTTAAAACCAAACTGAAACAAAAACCCTGCTCTTCTTCATTAATCTTTCAGTGACAACCGACATACTTTTCAATGACAGATGTTGCTATTGTCGTTCATGCTGATCCTTCAAACTTAACTACCAGGGGGTACCAGTTACTGGTACGCCATCCAAAAGTCTTATTCAAAGTCCTCAAAATTCAAACCTGTAAAATTTCTTAGCAGATGAAAAAGGGAATTTGTAAACATCAGAAAACAAAACAGACAAGACATTTTTGAGTTTCCTGAGCTGTCATCTTCTGTGCCCTAATTTGCTACAGATCTCTCAAATGAAACCCATAAATAGCAGTGGAATTATCAGGTATTTGCATCAGCGCAGCATCCTGACCTCTTGGAAGAGAGGAGATCTTGGAGATTTAATCAGTTCCTGACCATGGACATAGCTACATTAAGCTATATCAAGCTCATCCATGAAACAGAAACACTACAGATTATGAAAAGCATTTACCTATTTCCTCTATATTCTGCATCCCTGAGCACAGAGCTAGCATATACTGATTGAGAGGAGAGATACCACCAGAGGTTTTTCAAATTATTATTATTATTTTTTTCTTGTAACAAGGAGCAGCACTGTAACACTGATGTCTGGTGAAAGTCTAAAACTACAAGTAATCAAAGACTGCAGCCCTGAGAATCTAAACTGAAAAAACTGGCCTGAGGCTGGCAATTGCTGCTACCAGTTTTGGCTGAATGAGCTTATCATTTGACCCTAAAGCACCTGACCAACCAAAACATATCAAAGAATGGATGACAACAACTATTTCAGCAGTATTTGCAGAGACAAGAACACATCAAGAGTCAATAGTGAAAGTAATAAAAAAGGTTAAACTTTCCATTACAAATAAAAACCAAGAAAACCTCTCTGATCCTCTTTGTAGAAGAAACGTGTGTAATGCCAAAGCTTAGAGGCATATAAACTCTACACATTATCACTGGTCAAAGTAAAAAGGATGTCTATAACTCCCAGAAAAAGTTTTCAGGAAAATAAGCTCGCCTTTGTTTTTGTAAATACCTTTGCCACTGAATTTACAGTTTGAGTATTTCTTATATCATGTTATGACCCATCACAAAAGCACATAGGAACTAGAAAGTCAACAACAAAAGAGCTCTTTCAAAAGCTCATTTGAAATGATTTAATAAGCCTTACTCAGTCTCCTCCTACCTTTTATCATTAACTAATGATGAACTGTTGGAACTGAGTGCTTAGAGCAAAGCTAGTTTCACATGAAAGCTTTTAAACCTAATGTTGACAAAAGGACAATTTTAGAATGAGAAGTAATAAAGTTATGAATGAGAAGTACCATAAAGCTATAGAACTTTAGATTACAGTTTTGTATTTCAGGGATCACAACTTTATGCGTTTGTGAAGAATATTACCTTATTTAATTTTATCAGTACAGTGTTGTAACTGTAATGTATAATAAGGAAACAAAAAGATGTCTCCACACTATATTTTAAAGCAATGCTTAGATAGCTGTGTCTTTGTGTATCACACACTACAGTTCTATGCCACTTGTCAGAAAAAAATAGCAGTCTGATTCCTTCTAGGTCTAGCATATTGCTGAATTCTGCATTATTAATTAATCAACAACAGTGGGTGAAAGATTTGTCAAATATGGTTATCTATGTCCAAGCTTATCCACCTACTTCTGCTTCTACTGGAAAAGGAAGCACAATTGCACGGATTCTGAAGGGAATGGTCATCTAACATCAATTGTCGTGCTATGCTTCAGGTTCTACCTATCTTCTTTTTCATTCTTGTACTAATTACCAAGGACCATGGCATATATCTGCACCACAATCTGAAAGCAGCCCTGAACTTCCATGGCAATCTGGATTTATTTAACCTTCACCATAATTGACTCCACACACAAAACTTTGGATGAATCACGAAGAATGTTCCATACAGATATGGGGCTATAATAAGGTAGGCAAGCAGGCTTTAGGCTTGCATTAGATCTTAGAGATAGTTCCAGGTCATCATGGCCAACATCGATAATAACAGAGGACACTGTAACTGCATCACAAACTGGATGTACCCTAGTGATGGATAGTTAATAGATGGAACACACTGGATATTTCCAGTTTGTACTCCACCTTGTTTGTTCTCCACCACGCTGATTTGACATAAGTTGAAAGTTAAGACAACTACTTGTACTCTTGAACCAATTGTTCCTAAAACCCTAAATATATTTGTCCAAAGCAGAACACTAGATTAAAGAACTTTGTATCTGTATGTACCTACATTTCAAGGAATACAAACAAAATACTTCCGTGCCCAATTCCTTTCCATTTGTTATCCTGTTAGTCTTTGGAGAAAAAGGAAAAAAAAAATAATAACCTCCAACTATAAAATATATACCGTGGACATTCAAATAATCAAGTTTTCTTGCACATCACCTGCAAATTTATTTTCACTTTGGGAAAAAAAAAAAAAAAAAGAAAAAAAAGTCAAGTTTACTGTACATTTGTAAAAGGGAACATTGGTCCTATATGTATATGAAGAAGAAAACATCTCTGATGTAGAAGTAACTGTGACTTTTAACATACAGTGCAAACTCAAAAGAAGCAATGCAATTAATAATTTTATTAAACCGCCAAATTAAAATTGCTACAAATTACTTACTCAATTTCATTAACAAAAGAGAATTTGTGCAACATGCAGGCAAAATATCCTCTGTGAAAAAGACAGCATGCTGTTTCTGGTCATGGGCCCAATGAGGCCATTTAACAAGGAATTGAAAAAAGTGAAAAGTGAAAAGAGTGAAAAGTGCTGTCACTGAGGCTGGAAATCTTACTGATGGAAAGTGCAATACAGAAAACATCGTTAAGCAATGGCACCAGCATACATTAAGAGCCGGGAATCTGGAATTAAAATGCTAAACAGGAACAAAACACAAAGTACATCATACTTAAGTGTCTTTCAGCATTTTTTTTTCCTGTTATTTACAGATTTACTTTTTTTTCTCTCTCTCTCTTTTTTTTTTTTTTTTTTTTTTTTTTTTTTTTTTTTTTTTTACGGATAGTAGTCAGCTAACTCTGGAAGAGCCTACACTGCTATCAAGCACCATGGAGGTCACTCCCGCACTCCTGATTACCTCCACACTTGATTCATAGGAGCATTGCTAGACATATACTGAAATCTACTGTGAACAAACCATTCATTTCTAAAACAGACGTCTACTACAAAATGCTCTTGAACTCTGGAAGCTACAAGAAGATTACAAAATGTTATGGTAATAGTATGAGTTCCAGAACAGCAGTTCTACACTTTAAATATTGGGAATTTGGAAACAGTAGGCATTGTTCAGAAGATATCAGCTATATAAAACATCGGCAATAATTTTATACGTGGTGTTACTAAGGAAAAAGACTAAGATGAACATGAGTAAGTTCACAATAACAACAAAAATATTACTTGTAAATTCACATATGTGGAATGGAGAATGCATCTTTTTTTACTCCAGCTACAGAAACTCTGAAAGAATCTTGATATGGAAGCAAACCAGAATTATTAAATTGGCTATAGGTTATCCAGTTGTTAATTGTTACAGTTACATGTTACTGTTGAATAAAATAAAATGGACTCAAAGCCAGCTTCCAGGAAAATAACAATTATTACTTGCTCTTGCTGTTATACAAATACCTAAAACAACATCTTTAATTTAGGACCATTGCACACTTAAAAGGGGAGAAGATCCTGCCCTCAAAGGTGTAACAAGTACATAAGGCAAAGCAAGGGTAGGAGAGAGAAAAACATAAGAGCCTCCAAATCATAAGCAGCATACAGAAGCTGAGAAAGGTTGATCGTCATATTTTGAAAAGTGTTTCTTTACCAAAATGACACCCACAAATGAACACTGTCTCCCTAGATATCCAGGATGTCTAAACCCCAACTCCTGAAAACATATGCTGAAAATACATAAAGATAATAAAATACATAAATTACTCTTAACTATGGAATTAAAAATGTAGATTCAGGTTATTTTACCTAACCCAATACCTTAACCATAAAATTCTTTTTTTTTTTTTTTTTTATGTCAGTTTCCCCCCAAGCCAGTTTCTACCCACACAGTATCTTACTGAGTCATTCCACTACTAGAACCTAAAGTACTAGAAAGACAATGTAGACAGTGTCTTTTCCCTGTCCTTCTATACTGTTCTTCTAGATGTTCTTCTGAACTCCTTCAGGGCATCTTTCTTAATTCCTTAGTTCTTTCCCCAGATACAGCTTCTTCCTCCCTCTCCACCTTCTTCTACAGAGAGAAGCAGTGCATTGAGATTTCTTTGAAGGAACACTTTGATGTACTGTGAGGAGCTTTCTGACACTCATTATTCAAAATCTTGAGTACTATAGAAATCTTCAGTGAAAGCAAAAAACAGTGAAGAGAGTAACAAGGAGTACAGAGATTTCCAGATAATGCCAGATGTGAGATAAAAATGATATCTCTCCACCAGACAATGGGTTAAATGGAGCTTGGAAAGAACCAAACTTATAAATAGTGAGTAAGGAAAACAAGGAACACCAAAGGCCTAATGTAAGTCTATGTAAGTGAACTTAAAGTACTTAAAACCAGACCAGCAAAGTGGAAACTGTTGATTCTCATGAAGAGTCCCCATAAAAAATGGCCTTCCCCAAAGCATCTGCTTATACTTATGGTGTGGGTCTATGATTTTCACAAACCAGCTAAACAGTTCACTTCCACACTACCCTGTCAAGAAGACAGACTTTTGTTGATGACACACTGCTTTTTTTCCAAGTAGTTTAGAAGCAATGTTGCATTTAAGGTTTGCAACATGCCCTTGTTTAGACTAGAAGAATTAAGATCCTAATGTACTGTCAAAAAGCAGTGTAAATCAAGCCATTATGCAAAGCCTATTGCTGATCTTTCTATCATGTACCGCATTCACTAGTGTACCCTGGTGAGACAGGAACAGTCTCACAGTTCTAAATAGAGACAGGTTCAATGATCAGAGGTTCTAACATCTCCTTTAATCATCAACATCAGAATCTTTGATTCAGAGGTATATTCAGGGGAAGGAGCTGTGGGGGAGTTTCTTTAAAAAGAGCAAGCAAAACTGAGTAAGCAAAGCACAAAACTAATTAAACTTGATGCAACAAAAAAACTAAAGCATTTTTGATGCAAATTATTAAGGAGAAAAAGCTGTGAAATTAACAGCAATCAAAAACTAATTAAAGTTGATGCAATAGGAGCAGCTAAAGAATGCCTGATAACATTTATTGAACCGAAGAAACATGGCTGTCAAGTCAAAAGAAATCAACCAAACTCTGTTTTTGAATAGTAACGCAAAGATAATTATTCTCCAAGTGACACTTACAGAATAAGATTCAAGTCATTACCTCAAAAGACAAAAGGACTGACATGCTGTGTTAAACTGCCTGTGGAAAAAAAAAAGGTCTTAATACAGAAACTTTATAAGTAATTCCTAGGTCTTGCATATAAACAAATATGAGTCATCAATCAAACACAATGCACTATTATTGTTGTATCAGTTACTTCTATAAACTAGTATTTGACATTTAGGAGAATACCTTGTCTAACAGGGTACTTAGAAGCCAAGGACTCCTGGTGTTTTCATCCTAGCTCTCAAGCTCATTGTCTCAGTGCCTCGGGCAAGTAATTAACATCTAGGAGTGCATTTGTTTTAGGATTATGATGCAAAACTCAATTCCTGATGTCAAGCATCATTTAAGATACAGCCAGTTGCCAGAATTTCTTTTAGTTTAGAAGATTTTGGTAGTAAATAGTGAAGTAGGCCTGTCTGTAATTGAGCCTTATTATGTAAAGAACATGTATTTTCCCTCTGTAGTTGTAGAGCATTTATACCAGAGTCTCAGCTTTACAAAAAAATAATTGAAATAAAAAGTCATTAGCAAAGCATATAATGAAATGAACATATAGATGTTTTTTTATCAAAAGATTAAAATACTTGAAAAGTTTACGGTTTAATTAAAAATCCGTGTCCTCTGTGAACATATAAAAGTAACTACTTAAGTAAAACTTTACACAAATCTCAGCTATAAACTCCAATAATACAAACTCCACTTGATCCCACCTCCATGTTGCTGACAAAGATGTTAAACAGACCCAGTCCCAATACTGAACACTGAGGAACACCATTCATCACTGATCTCCACCTGGACATTGAGCCATTGACCACAACTCTTTGAGTATCATAGAATTATAGAAACACAAGGTTGGAAAAGACCTACAAGATCACCTAATCCAACTGTCTTCCTATCACCAATACTACCCAATAAGCTATTAAATACCACCACATAGCACCTCATCCATGCACTTATTGAACACCGCCAGGGACAGAGACCTCACCAAATCCCTGGACAGGTTGTTCCAGTGCCTTACCACTTTTTGAGAGAAAAAGTTTTTCCTGATGTCTAATATAAATCTCCCCAGGCACAACTTGTGACCATTTCCTCAAGTCTTATAATCAGTTATCTGGGAGAAAACATTGACCACTTCCTCATCACAGCATCCCTTCAGGAAGTTGTAGAGTGTAATGAAGTCTCCCCCGAGCCTCCTCTTCTCCAGACTAAACAATGCCAGTTTCCTCAGCCGTTTTTCATAAAACTTGCGCTCAAGACCCCTCACCAGTTTTGTTGCTTTTCTCTGGACACATCGGGGCTCCAGGACCTCGATGTCTTTCTTGTGAGGGGCCCAGAACTGAACACAGTACACAAGGTGCAGCCTCACCGATGCTGAGTGCAGGGGAATGATCGCCTCCCTGCTCCTGCTGGCTACACTATTCCTGACAAAGGCCAGGATGCTATTGGCCTTCTTGGCACACTGCCAGCTCATGTTCAACTGAGCATCAGTCAACACTCCCAGGTCCTTTTCCTCTTCAGAGTCTTCTAGCCAGTCTGCCCCAAGCCTATAATGTTGCATGGGGTTATTGTGGCCAAAGTGCAGGACCCAGCACTTGGCCTTGTTGAACCTCATCCCATTAGCCTCATACCAGCAATCCAGCCTATCCAGATCCCTCTGAAGAACCACCCTACCCTCAGATAGATCAAGACCACCTTCCAACTTGGTATCATCTTCAAACTTACTGAGAGTACACTTAATCCCCTCACGTAGGTCATTAATAAAGATATTAAACAAGATAGGCCCCAGTACCAACCCCTAGGGGACACCACTTGTAACAGGACACCAAGTGGACTTAACTCCATTAACCACTACCCACTGGGCACAGCTCTCAAGCCAGTTCTTTACCCAGAGAAGAGTACACCTGTCCAGGCCACACGCAGACAGTTACCACAAGAGAATACTGTAGGAGACTGTGTCACAGGCTTTGCTGAAGTCTAGGCAGACTACATAAGTAGCCTTTCCCTCATCTACCATACAGTCAATTCCTTTCCTACCAAGTCTTCCATCTATCAAATCCATGTCTCTCCAATTTGGAGACAAGGATACCATGTGGGATGGTGTCAAATGCTTTGTACATGACACCAGTTACTCTTCCCCTATCCACCAGCACTGTATCCCATCGTAGAAGGCCATCAGATCTGTCAGGCACGATCTGCCCTTGGCGAAGACATATTGGCTATCACCAGCCACCTCCTTACCTTCCAAGTGCCTTAGCATAGTTTCTAGGAGGATCTTCCCCACAATCTTGCTGCACATAGAGGTGAAACTGTCTGGTCTGTAGTGCCCTTTTTCCCGTTTTGAAAAGGAGGGTTATGTTTTCACTCTTGCAGCCAGTGGGAACTGTCATGATTTCTCAAATATTTGACAAAGAACCAAATTTCCTTGACAGAATTTCTCCTTAGCATCTTGCAACTCCTGTAGGAACTGAATAAAAGCCCCAGACTGCTTAATCTTATCCAAAGTACACCATTAGCTTGGAATCATGGTTTAAAACCAATTCAAAGAACTCTTACTAGTTCATATCCAACATTATTATTAATCCACTAAATCATCAATGGAAGTCTTCTATTCACATACTGAACAAATAAGTCTATTTTATAAAATATGATACCATAGCTAAATGTACCACAGTTCCTAAGCAAACTATCAGATTTGTTTTGTTCTTTAATCTCACAACTTTAATCTCCTCAACTGAGAAATAAAGTTTCCAGCATTTTTAAATCCTTTTAAGTCCCACTTCAGAACACTTCCTGTTCTAAGAAAAAAAAAAAAAAACACATTGTATTTGGTGTTCTGGACATGAAAAACGAACACTGAAGCCCATCATTCAATTACAAAGAGCTGCAATCTGGTATTACTGATATTCTTGGTTTTACTTCTAGGGAAGATTTCCATGTCACATTACTTCACTTTTTCATAAGCTTAGCATGCTTCTAAGCATTAAAAAGATAGTCTGTTTAATGTTGTTGATTCCCTTTCTTATTGTATTTTTACCCCCATGTAACTTTTAGCAGTGAAAAAGATCCTCATTACTTGCACAACCTTTCAGATTTATTTATTTATTTTTTTTTAATTTATTTTAAACAAAAATGCTCACCCTTACTTGGTCAAACTTCCCAGTTTGATTGCAAAGATTATTTACATCATTCATCTAGACATTAAAGAGGTCATTTTTACCTAGCCTGATCAGAATTTGCTTAAAACTGCTAAATGATTTTCTTCTTTCTCATTTTGTCTTTATGTTGAGTCAAGATTTTAAGTCCCATTTATCTTGGGAATAAACACTGGCTTGCAGTGGGCAATTGTGTTCACTTCAACAGAAGGTCAGTAAAGATCCATCTGAACTCCAATAAAGCATTTTCATCCTTGCATGTTACAGACTTCTGTAACCTTATGTAGAACTTTTATTACTCCTAAAATCATGGGGCCAAGTTAAGTTCTTACATTAGCAAGTTAACGTTAGTGAAGTGAACAGAGCTGTATCGGTTTATTCCAAGTCACATATTTGCTTGTTATGGACAAGAAAAAAAAAGTCCATAAATGTTTTTTAAGTCCTAGCCGTTCATGATTTTTCAGTTAGTTATTCAGCTAACAGCTAATGAAACCTGAACTCTCACAGTTATACTGCTTATACCACACTAACTAATTTTATCTTCTTCCCGGTTCTGCACTATGTATGAGCTGACTAACTCTCATTCTTTTATCTCAACTGCCTAGTCAGTCTCTACCCTTTTGAATGGAGAAATGAATTCTACCCAATTTTTCTGTAGTAGCAGCAAATTTAAATAATTATTTTCCTACTCCAAATAACCAAGAATATATTTATATTTGAGACTCACACTTCCTGTCAAATACATGGAAACCAGATTCAAATATTAGTGAAGAATGTAGGTTAACCGATGCTGCAATCTTACAAATTACTTTTGACTGGGAACACTCGCTACAACTGATTTTGCTTCCAACGTTTCAGATTAAATACACACACTCACAAAGTGCAAAGACAACTGTAATAAACACACCGAAAGCACATACACCTTGTAGGAGCACAAATTGAAAATAACTGTTCATCTCAAACTACTGCAGAAGAGAAAAAGTTTGGAGATTCACAGATAGTATTGTTGTCAGTACCATATAAATTAAATCAATTCAATTTTTATTAGCTTCTATTCCAGGCCTATTTAATCTTTACAAATAGGTCTCCTTCATGTCATCCATTTAGTGAGATGCAAAGGCCTTTTTATCATACAGTTAAGTGGTGGTAACGGGGGAATGGCTGGATGACATACTGCTCTCAAGCATGGATAGTAATTTCCACATTTAAAAATAAAAAAAAAATAAATCCTTATCATTATCACCTTTATTACATCTTGAAGGACAATTCTGATCTGCTGTGCCTTAATCAGCTTGACAGTAAAAAGATATGTTTATTGTTTGTTAAAAAAAAAATAGAAGAAGAAATAGGAGTTCATTGCAGTATATGAATGCCTAAGTATCTTTCTTGAAAACTGTTATAAAGCACACAAAATGAACAAGTACATTTTTGTATCACTGCCATTTGCTCTTTTCCTTTGCTACTCTCTCTCATGGTTGAGAAAATAAAAGCATAGATGTAGGCTATTTGACCGTCCTAGGGGAAAGGAGAAGATTCTGTCACAACTTGAAAAGATCATCTATATTAATAGGGGTATGATTTCTTCTCAGCAATTTTTTATTTTATTTTATTTTTTTTTTTTACTGACTCATGTGAAAAACATTTTTTCAGGAAGCTGCAAAACACTGATAGATTGTATAGGAACCCCTTAACTTACTTCATTACAAATTGACAACATCATTGCCAGCATATTTTGTTAAACACAGATGAACTGCCTCTTAAATTCTTCAGCAGCAAGGCTGACATTTTTTGGACAGCAAATCCTCTCATTTTTGAAAAAGAAATGATACACACTTTAGACCACATCGATCTGGAGAATGAGTTCAAGCTCATTCAGGTTTAAGAAAACTGGGAAATAGCAAAAGCTGACCTGAGTTGTATTAGCTTTTCTGAATTCTTCTGTGGGCTCTCAAAAGGAGTGGTTCAACCATAATATAATAGGCAAGAGTTTACAACTGTCATTGGGAGCCACAGCATTGTGCGCTGATGTGATACTGCATCATTTTGTGGTGATGAAGCCCAGCTTGAGTAACAGAAAAAGAACAGAAGGAAAAATGTTGGAATGAACAATTCTTACATCACTTTAATTGGAATACATAGATGGATGGAGAATGGAGGTTAGGTGTAGAAGAGTTCAGAAAAAGAACAACACATGAAAACAATGATATACCTTATTTGCCTTCCCTCCTATTTTATAGCTTAGATATAACCAAGGTCCTAGCTTTTAATGAGATAAGAAAGAAATAGTTAAAGGAACTTTTATGTTGTAACATTCCCTGTCCTTGTTGTCGCTTTCATTCTGAAAATAAGCAGAAAAAAGTTTCAGATGCCCCAGTGAAAAAGCAGTAGTCATCTTCTCTGCTTCTTTTTCTACTAGGAAATTAATCCCACCAGAAACTGACACAAAACGAATATGAAATTATTTCACTATACTATTTTCAAACCTCTTCACAACACAAAGCAATGCTATTTAGCAACTCATAACCTTATAATGTTATCCCTTTACTAACTACATGCATTCACAGATATGCCCTAGACCTCAATGAATCTGTGATGGAGCATGGAACTGAGCTCACAATTCTTGAGCTCTAGAGCTCTGCAAGTACTGTCTGTTGCTCTGATAGTAAGGTAACACTTGCTGATGTGTGGAATCATCATGGGAAGAGCAGTGCTAAGAAATGGATTGTTCTGATGGCATTTTACTCCGTGGTGCTACTGTTCATGCCTCACTCCTACTTCTTGAGGGACTGAAATTTACAGTTGTAGGCCAGCTGCATATAAAACTCTCACATACAAATGTGATTCTTGAAGCAGACTTACACTGCTCAAATATACCACACCTGTCATGGGTGTGTACTCTCCGTGTAAGGGGACAAAAACAAAATCTAAATTAAATTTTGTTTTCAGTTTGAAGCCAGGCAATACAGTCAAAAATACCAATGATGTTCTGTAAGCAATCTGAGCATATGGGCTGATGTCTTCTATGTCAACAATATTATTCATTGAAAAATAAACTAATTAATTGACATAATAAACTCTCATTTTCTATTTGTTATTTTAAATGCAAAATTAAATGCACTGATAGGATGAATATGAGACTTTTTCATTTAAAAAAAAGTTTCCATTTCGTATACAAAAAAGTTAACTGAAATAAATACTTTACTTAAAAGAAACAATAGTTTTTTTTTTTTTTAAACAAACAAACAAACAAAAAAAACCAGGCAATTTATATATTAAAAACAAAAAAAAGGCCAATACTCTATTTTGAAAAGAAAATTTTCAAAGCGGTGATATTTACTTCGCAACTGCAAGTCCAGACTTCACTTCAGTTAGGTTCAGAAGTAGGTTAGCTTTAAAAAGAAATGAAGATTTTCTTATTAATGCACAACAGCTTCAGCAGATCATAAATGCATAGCTATGTTTGAAAGACAAACAAAATCAAGATTTTCTGATGACTAAGGATACCTTTTACAGAAGGTGAGGCTACAGAAATCTGGTACTTTTTACAAATACTTCCCATTCTTCACTGTGAAAGATGTTGACTTTTCACAGGCTTCTACAGATGTTAATTCAGATGTGTTTCCTCCACGAGCTGAAGGACCAGGCATGCTTGAAACCCATATATTTGTTCACAACATGATTTGTACTACAACTGGTAAAAAACAAATTTATCTGCAAAACACATAGGGAAGATCCTTGGCAGACATGAGTAACTAGAATACATGAAGTTTCTTAAATGCTTTACTAACTAACTACTGCACAGAGGTTGACACAGGTATCATAATAAGGAAGACCACAGATTGTGCTTGGCTTCTTAACTCAGAAGAACAGCAAGTTGAGGAATTTCAAAGCTCCTACTTGCCTTGACTCTTAGGTCATTCCTCCAGTTGAGTGCAAGTACAATTTCAGTTATGAAACGACATTGTCACAAGAGGAAAAAAGGAATAAAACCTCCCTTCTGTGACTCCCATAGGCCCCACCCTAACAGAAGCCAGAAGTTCATCTGCACAAAAAAAAACCAACCATGTGAAATGCAAAAACTAACCAGGCTGCATCAAGGCACTGTGCACTTCAAAAACCAAAATACTAAGCAATTTTTGATATATATATATATTTATTATTATTAATATGAGGAAACCAAAGCCTTCAACTACTCTGAAGAAATACCCATTCACAACCCTGGCTTATTTTCATAGGGAGAAAATTCTATGAGTCAGTTGCTAAGAAAGCTCTGAGCACTGCACATACAAGTTCTACTTTTTAAATTGACATTTCTACTTTTACAGGGGATCTGAACTGTCAGTAGAGTTCCCCAGGTAGACCAGAGGATTGTAGAGAAGAGTTATTCTGTAGCAGTCTAAGCGTTGTGGCGTAAGTGCTTTGATGGAATTAGCAGTAGTGATTTAGGAAATAGCCTCATATTCTATTGCCATCACTGAAAATTACCACTCCCACAGCAGAACCAGAATAAAAGAAGAGAATCAGAAGGAAACCAACTGCAAATTTAACTGTAGGGCAAGCGAGTATGTTCCCTTCTGCTGCTGATTTCACATTGCCTTTAACGAACATCTGGCAGTGGGACAGGGCATAGAACTACAGACAGTAGCATTTACAGCATTATTACTAGACTTGCCAAGAGCTCTGCTGTCATGGTCCTTACACTGTCTTCATCCCTCATCCAGTTTTCTCACAAGGTGCAACAAAAATAAACATTCTTAAAAAAATAAAAATAAGAATAAACAAAAATATATCTTATCAAGTACATCAGTGGAATATACTGTGCATCTGTACAGCATCAAAGTAGAGACTACATAAAATTTTGCTAGGTACTTGGGCAATAAAGGTCTTTAAAGATAGTGTTTGGCATGGGTTAATCACCTCTTTCACTAGAGAAAGGAATACATACTGAGAACATCTTTCTGCCATCTGATTAAGCAATGAGCCAATACAACTGTAAATCTTCCAGAAATTCCCCATGGTTCAACTCTACAGAGGCAATTCTTTACTTCTCAGACCCTATCCCTCATTTTCAGATGATCATTGCACTAATTGTATACAAAAAGTTTATGTCATGCTGATAAAAGAAATGAAATGTGACTGTCATGTGATTCTCCTTAGCAACCTTTACCAGCTAAGAGACTGAACTATTCTTATATATATTTTAATAAAATTAAATGTATTCAATTATTTATTAAGATTGTTCACCATTTCATTGTTCAAACAGCAAGCAAAACTAAAACTATTTGATTCTTTTACACACAATGCAAGCCTTAATTTTCTACTGTTTGAGTATCTTGTACAGTGTATTTTAGCTGTAACTGAGGCAAACAGGATTTAAGGGCACTACCCTTTCCCCTCAGTCACACGCTATGAATTGCTTTGCAACTCACTGGAGTTTTTCTTCATTTGAGTAAGGTAGGTTTTACATCTTGTCTGCACTTATTCATACTATTTACAAGCATTAGAAATACTAGTTCTATATAGTACTTCCCCATATTACACATAGTTTCATACAAGTCCAATCAAGTTTGACATATTTATTTATCAGGTTTCAATTCAGGCAGGTTTTTTCCTCTATGTTAGTAAGCAGCACAACCATGGTAAGAAAATAGAAATGATGGGATTTGCACTGAGACACATAATAATAACATTCAAGATAGGAAAAATACAGATGGCACACACTTTATTTTTAGACTGCAAAATAGACCAAAAAAGTCTGAAAGATACCAGAAGGGAGAATATGCCCTGCATGAAGTAAAATAAAGACATACAGATGTGCTAGGACTGTACCTTGTGATGCATATTTTTTAAACCAAGCTTTTGTTCACTGACGTAAACTGAATCACCACCAGATAATCTGTATGGGAAGAATGATCTGGTAAGATGGCATTATATATATATATATATATATATATATATATGTATATGTATATGTATATGTATATGTATATGTATATTTTCTGTAAATGTTATTTCAGATAACCAGAAATTCTATTTAAGATGTTTTTGCTTCCTTTTAATACACATTTAAACTGTCAATGTAGTTACATGGTGTTATTCTCTTAGGTTGCCACAGGATAATAAAGGTACAGATAGAAATAAAACAATAATAGCCTGTGACAGGATACATTTAAAATGGTTGATCAGACTGATCAATGGGCCTTTGCTTCAAAAGCTAAATTGAGGTGCAAGGAAGGGAAAGATAACTTTTGATCTTCACACTTTGCTCATCTCTCTCCAAACTGGAAGGCATTTGGGATGCAGCCACAGTCCTAATACAGCTGCAACATACAAAAAAAAAAAAAAAAAAAAAAAAAAACAACTCTTTTTCTTCTCAGGCTCCATAATGTAAATGCACATCTGCCCTTTTCTTCCAAAAAATACTTCTGTTAGAGTCTATACACTTAACTCATATCTTATTCATTTTAAATTTCAAAAACTTTATTTTTCTATATTTTTAAACAGCATTCTGAATGCTTAGTAATATCTGACACATAATATTTATATAGATAACAATCAATATCAGTCAGTTATTGTAGATTAGCTGTTACAGGTGGCTTTTTTCTAAAAAAAAAAAAACCACCTTATCTTGAGCGCTGCACTATTAGTTTGCTTCTTCTTTTTTTTTTTTTTTTTTTTTTTTTTTTTATCATTCTTTCTTCATTTAAACAATTGCCTTTTGTTTTTTTGTGTTTCCTCAAGCTTCTTTTACCCAGAGTACATACCTCTGAAGGTAATCTCATTCAGGTTGATTCTGTTCTTGTTTCTGTTCAATTTAAAGTTATTTTCTTAGGCTCACAGCAGCACATCACACAGTCTCTCTGAGTTATTGAGCCCCTATATCAGCACCTCATCAGCAATTACTTTTCTGCACACACATCCTTAAAGATCTGGGACATGATGACTTGTTACACTTCACGTGCTGAAGCAATCATGAAGGGAAGTTCCTTAAAGAACTTTCTGCCAGAAAGGGAGTGGAGAGGTGAGCACTTGTCATATTGAGCTACACTTTGTAGATCTTCACTTCTACCACAAAAACTGAATATACATTTATTTTTAGGTTCAGACACAAGGAAAGTGTACATTTACTGCTCTTGTTTACGTATTTGTATACATGCAAATCCTTAGCTTGCATGACCTTAATTGTGTGATCCTCCTATAAAACAATCATAGAATCAGAGTAGTTTGGGTTGGAAGGGATCTGAATTACCATCTAGTTCAAATGAGCAGACAACTTACACTAGACCAGGCTGCCCAAAGCATGATCCAAACTGGTCTTGAATCATTTGGATTTTGGATTGGCTTCACAGCATCTAGGGTTAGATGTGGTAGATGTGGTAAAGGTTATCTTTAATTTGTGAATGGAATGTCAATGTCCACTCTTAATGGAAATTTAAATAAGGCATTCTCTTTTTGGTGATATAATGGGGTTGATAAAAACTTATTTTTTTTTTTTTTTCTTTTTTCTTTTCTCCAAACAGCTCTTCATCATAAACAAAATCATGATTTCTCATTTCATTCCTTCCTACCAAATGGTATCTCACAAGGGCTTATTTTTTTTTTAATAGTAATTATTTAAAAGAAGAACAGTTTTATACTTCAGTCTTTAAATTGTTCAGACTATTAATATGTTGTAAACAGAGTGGCTTAAAGTAAACCTCTAGTAGCTTCTTCTCCATTTTTAAGTTAAAGAAAAGCAAATCCATGCTACCAGTGAAAAAATACCCAAGCTGTCTCACTTACTAAGTCTGAAAATAGAAAAGAAGAAAAACATGCTGCAGAGACTTTCACACTCTTTGAATGCCAGTTAGCTCTAAACCAGAAAGAAGTTACCTACCTTAGCCTACCTAAGCACTACTAACACAATATTGCAGGGTCTTACCACCATGGATCGCAGGTAGCTTGGTAACTTGCCTATCACATACAATCTGGCAAGCCCAGAGACTTCATCTATTTAGAGAAGCTGTTATTTCAGAATGCAGAGGGCTCAAGGACATAGGTTCAATTACATTATCAAACCAGCTTCTGGGACTGGTTTGTAATCCCGGTGTAACAGGTTTTAACTCAGTTGTAACTAAGCCAGATTGCAAATTTTGTATAATGCTGATTGAAGACGCTTTTCTTATGCCTTTACTTTTTCCCTAGCTAGCAGTTACTGACCTTCAGTCATATCCTTTGGAGTTGTTTACTTTTTTCCAGCCAGTTGGGTAATTCACTAAAAATATGTTGTTGAATCACTCTTCTAGACTACATTTCTCTTGAACTGCTGTGTTTTTATTCTTTCAGCAGTTGCTGACTGATAGTTAATCTCTATATTAACCCTTCTAAAAGCAGCTGGAATGGCACTCACTGTACCACCTGCTGATAATCTGTGGTTGCTGTGACTATATTACATTCAATTTTAGTTTCTGTTTCAAAGTCTTTGGATTGATTGTTTCCAGTATCACTAGTCAATGTGTTGGGGAATCTTAAATTTTAAATGTGTTAAGCTACATGCATGTTTATAAGCTACAGAGTGGTGACTAAAATATTCATTTCAGCTGTCCTCATTTGTCTGGACAAACCTTGTGGAATCTGGACAGACTTACCAGCAACATCTTAGCTAGCTAAATGTCTCTTAACAGTCTGGGACTGTGCCATGCAGACCCTTTTGTTTTCAGGGGTTTCTGTTTTATCCTCATAAGAGTTTTGTCATACAGATGCAAAGTTAAGAACACACTCATGTTTTGGATTTTTTTCTTATTTTTATATGGAACATATCACTTCTTCCTATGCTGTACATATCTGAATGTTCTATAATTGTCCATCACTTCTAATTTTATTTATTTTTATACTTTTATTCTGAAGCAGTGTTTACTTCTTCATAATGTGACATGCCATTTCTAAATACTCATGCTTCAACTTTTTCTGCTGCTGCTGCTTTTTCCATATGAGAAGCGTCATTTTTGTCAGGCCTACAAGTATCAGCTATTCTTTGCAAAGTCAGTTCTTTCTTTTCTCTGAAGTTTTCTTGGATCTAACCATCACTTAAACAACAAAAATTCAGGTTTTGGTCTGTTTGATAGTACTCTCATCCCTATGACTCTAATGTACTGAACATGTTGCAATATAACAATCAGCACACTTACTGTCACCTAGTTTCTTAAAACAAAACAAAAAATCCCTCTGCTTTCCCTAAGGAATGCTGTTCACTGTGCTCTCGATTAGAAAAAAAAAAATATGTCTTTTTCTGCCTACTTTCATGTTCTTTAAGATGTACAATGTTGAGCTCTACTGCTCCTGGATCCACTGCCTATCATCATGAGTATATTCTCCCACATGCCCTTCTCTGCACTGAAATTGTTCTTCACTATCATTTCCTCTAAGAGTTGTCTGAAAGAAAACAACAGGTTCAGAATATATTGTAATAGGTCCATTTTATTCTGAGACCCCAGGAAGTTTTGATCATTCACGCAAATAACTAGTGCAGAGAGGTCAGGTATGAGAAATTTCTCTTTACACTTTTTTTTTTTTTACTGCCTCCCTTCCCACCCTGCCTCAAAAAAAAAAAAGTCATTTCTCACTCCTTAGAAGATTCTTCACCATTTAAAACAAAAATAGCCACCAGACCGAGTATCATGAAGTTTCATAAGAGATTAATCTTAGCAGCGTCATCACAACTACTGCTTTACTTCAGCATATTCCAATGCATTGCATCAGCTTCATTCTCCGTTTAGCTTGAGTGCTGGCAAACTTAATTTCTGCACGTACCCACACTTCAGCACAATATAATGCAAACTCCTACACTTTCCAACCATCTCTACAATACGCTCATTTACTCCCTTAATACTGCTAAGAAATGAAAAAATAAATGCTGTAAGTGGGAGCAGTTCTACTAATTTATTGCTATGAAATAATATTCTAATGCATTGTAATACATTTTTAAATGTAATTTTCATATTCATAAAGAAAATAACTGTCAAGATATTTTAGCAGACTCCTGCTCTCTTTTATCATGTTATCTTTCTTAAGATGCATGAAAAAAAAAAGCATTCTGACTTTCAAAAGTGGCTGTTTTTTGATACCTTGGTTTTCGAGAATCAAATGAGACACTTCTTGATCTCAAAAGCTCTAAAGAGATTCTTTCCCCCCCTTCCACTACCAAGAAACTACTACTCAAAATCATTTAAGCGTTCTGCCTAAGCATGGCTCAGAGGTAAAGCTCACTTAGTCTAGTTGGGATGGAGATGATTTTCTTCACAGCAGCCTGCACGGTGCTCCATTTTAGGTTAGTGACCACAGCAGTGTTGGTAACACACCGGTGCTCTGGCTGATGCTGAGCAGTGCTTGCCCAGTCCTGAGGCTGCCTCTGCTTCTCACTCTGCCCTCACCCAGAAGCAGGCTGGGGGTGGCCAAGAGACTGGGAGGGGAAGCAGCCAGGGCAGCTGAGCTGCACTGACCAGGGAAATGCTCCATATTTATACTACCACCCCCAGTGATAAAATAGGGATGTTTTTGCAAGGCAGGCATTGTTCAGACAGTGTGTGGTCATTGGTCTGCTGGTAGGAGGGAGGGAGTGATTGCCTCTACATCATTTGTCTGTTTCTTTCTTTTTCCTTCACTTATAAAATGTTCTTTACCTTGACCCATTAATTTTTCTCAATTTTGCCTTTCCAATTCTTCCCCCACCCAACTGCAGTGGACAGAGAAAGCATAAGAACACATTAGCAAGAACTAATATTGCAACTGAAAGATTTCACGCAGGTTAATTTACCTCTACATGTCATACCATGGTCCTCAATACAGGATAAGAACTGGCCAGACACTTACTAATAATAGTTGCATGGTGTAGCTATGAAATCAACAGATCTGACCAACACACAAAAAAATTAAACTCAACTACAGATCTTGGAAGAACTATTCTAAAAGACCATCATGGAAAAGCCCTGTGGAAAGCTCTTCCTTCTCTGAACCAGACTTCTGTCTCCTACAATTTTTACTTTAAATCCTGAAAACCTGTTAAATGTTGTAAGGCATTTACATTGTTATTCAGCTCAGAAAAAAAACAAAAAATCCATTCCCTCTGCAACCCTTACACCTAGCTATAAAGTCATGCTTTGATATTTGACTATATAGTTAGGTTTTTTTTGTTTGTTTGTTTTGTTTTCTCTGTTATGGCTTATTTCTTAGTGTTTATTTGTTTATATACATATATTGATTGATTTCCATTCCTTGCCATAGGTTTACTCCAAGGTATTATCTCACTGAGTGGGTCTATTAAACTGTGAATCTCTAATTTCTATGTGTACCTTAAGATGGAATTCAGCTTGGTCATCATCTGCTGTCTGATGTTATCTGCACTCAATTATGTAACAGGAAACAAAGCATATGAAGGTGAAGACTTAAGTCCATTCATCATTGCTACTTGATTTCACATTACTCAACTGCTAACACTCTCAGTCCTCCCAACAATACAGCCTGCCTCCCTGTCTGCATATCTCATCTGAAGCATATATTTCCTACTTTCCTCTCTGTTGCGAAAAGAAACACTATTTTCTTTACATCTTTAACTTTGCTTTTTTGTCTAGCCTACCCCTTCTCTTGAGGACTATTTGTATACACGTATACCTACATCACCTAGTAAAATTCAGTTACTTACTAGAATTGTCAAATGTCATTCAGGAAAAAAAAGTTCAAGATTTCCCCTCCCATCAGAAGCATTATCAAATGATTCTTGTAACTTGCAAGTACCTCAGCTTGTTTATGTAGATCAGAATCTGAGGCTAACTCATCCTAGAGTGGTGTAAATTTGTGTTACACCTAAATTTAACACACAGAATTTGACTTCTACAAAACAAGTCAATGGGTAAATACAGATAATTAAAAAGGAGTAGTATGCCTCCAACATGAGAGAGACAAGACCTTAATGCCAGAAAATGCCAGCCTTCTGCACAGCACTTTTATCACCATTCGGTTTTGACAGTGCCATGGTAAAAATTAAAGTCCTCTGCACCTCCTAAACTGACACATGTGCCCTGCAGTTAAAATCCTGCACCTTGTGCATTGTGAATTTCGGAGACTCTCTAGAAATGTCTTCATATTGAGAGAGAAAAGAGGCAAGGATCTGTCTTCATGGAGTTGATACTAGAGAAAGGCATGACAAAAGGAATGATGTTTTGATCAGAGACATGTCCTGTCTCTAAACTTACACACAAGTTCTAAAGTGACAATGCCAGCCCCAAGAGGGAACAACTGCTGAACCTTATGAGCAGCTGCTATACCCAAATGTGTCTCCACAAGTTCATCCATGGCACCACGCCTATCAGGGAAGCTCTGGGGAGCTCCACAAGTACAGTGCCCTCTCATAATCCTTGTCTAGAACACCAGTGTCATTGAAAGCCTTCAAAATGATAGGGAGTTATATAAATGTCAAGTATTCTTACATGTAACATAACCAAAGGTCATCTAAAGGAACATATTCTGCTGCTGAGGGATGAATAATCCTGAGGTTGGAATATGCTTTCTAATGTTTTAGTAAGACATGAAATTGCTACTATTTAATGAAAGCATCTATGATTAGCATCAGGCACATATCAAAATGTGTCATGTGGGTCTGAGGCAAACTTATCATGATCAATGTCAACACGGCACTTGTTTTACTATCAACAGACTTGCAAACTCCCCGTTAAGGTAAAGAGCAGGTATATCACAGTATCATTTGTCTGACTGAGTAAAACTGTTAGGTATACACCAGGAACCATTTCTCATTGCTTTTATAGTCTGATTGCACACTTTTATATTGATGAGATTAAACAACTTTGGCACCAACAGCCATCGTTCAGTTGTACATCTGCTTTACAACTCAATAACCTGTTCCATATGTAGCTTTATTCCCTACCAAAAGGGAATATGAAAACTGCTCCGGCAAGACTTTTAAGTCTTCCCTTTACCAGCCATCTCTATATTTCCATGCTACAACCTTTTTGTTATACATCTCCATTTATATCTTTGTCTGTGTTTATTGCTCACTCTAAATCCTTAAGAAGTACCACAAGAGAAGCTAAAATAAAATAACTTGTATTAATTTAATATCATATCTGCTAGTTCTACATTGTTGCACACTGTGCTTCTTCCAAAGGCAGGTATATAATTATAGGTACTTCGGTGCATAAAGTGGTACGGAGGTTTCTATGGTAATTATTCATTTTAATTGAAAATTGTGTAGGGAAAAAATTGATTCATGTGTAGCATGCAATTTGCATTTGTTTCTAAAGAATCTGAACTTGCTCAGGGTGAGCTGTGAATTCATATTTTCCAGGAAGACAAATCTTAAAAATTCTGTCCATAGGTGGGAAACTGAGGGGGGTTGTGGTAAGACTCCTGACCCTTTTAAAAATTAAGACCACTTATCTACTTACGTGACTTGATTATCAATTTATACTTTTTTTTTTTAATGTCAAGATTTTGTGTTTTAAATGAAAGTGAAATTAAAGTAAAAATAACATGGATACACCATGTCCTTGAAATTACCAGTTAGAGAAAGCAGAAAAAAGAACTACAAGAAAGAACAACAAAGAGATGGTATGCAGAAGGAGAGAGGTCATCACTAAGACCAAATCCACAAGATCAAACATTTGTATTTCAGCTTCTGTGTGTTAAAACAATGATGAAGACAAAGATAGTTTCAGCTTTAATACATGTTGGAGTGTAAAAATAAGACTTAGAGGGAAGCTACTGTTTTACCTCATTTAGCTAATAAAAAGTTATAATGTATTTTCCTATGGCAGGCATGATATTCATGTGCTCTTTCAGGACTTCCACATTACTTCTTAGCCAAAAGAACGTATTTAATAAAGACAGAATCTGTGAAACTGAAGGAGCCCACACAATCCTCTCTGCTAATGAGTGTCCACTCATTTTCTTGTATTCCAGTACCCTGTTTAACCAAGCAAAAGGTCACATTTAATTTTATTTATTTATTTATTTATTTATCTAAGGCTATCTGTAATACAACCTAATAATCACCATGAGAAGTAAAAAGTATATGAAAAGAAGAAGAAAAAGAATATGACTTAACTTCAAAGTCAATCATAGCACCACGGTTCAGAAGAACATAAAATGACATGAATATTCTTTTTACAGTATACGTAATACATTTTGAATAAAATGGAGCCTAAAAAAAAACCCTTGTTGAAAGGCATGGGACTTGGAAGCAGACCTTCCCTCTCTCTGACCAAATAAATTAATCCTTGCTGGCATACAGTAAGTTTTATTTTGGTCAGAAAACGTCTTTGCAAGACAGGGAAACCAATTTGCTTGAGAAAGAAGTAATCATGAAGGAGTCCCACCAAGAACAATCTAGTGGTAGAGAGCTTTTCACTGCATGGACAGTTTGCTCTATTTTTGGTACCTGTTCTGCCATATACGGACAGCTGTAATCACCCTTTTCTACTGCTGCAGTTAGGACCTTCTTTTGATGTTTTCTGGACTTCCTTCTTCGCACAAGACTCTCATAATTATTAAAATACAGAGCAAAAGAAAAAAAAATCCTGATTTTTTAATGCTTCCAGACATAAAAGAATTCTACTGTCATTTCTATGTGTGTCATTTTTATAAGTACATCTAGAGAAAATAACTTATTGAAAGGATGTCAAATTAAATGCATATGATTCTGATTTTGTTCAGAATGTGGTGATACCCACAGTTACTCATCTCTAATGGATAGGTGGAGCTACTCTGAGGTTCTGTTTCTATACAGAACTTAACCCGACACCATTGGGTTAACAGTTTTCGTGAATTTTCAGTTTGAGAAACATAGCTATTAAATAGCAATTTTCATAGTGCTAAAGGAGGAAGTAAGATCTCAAGATTAGTTTTGGCTAACCCTAGGAGACAGGTTTGAAAAGACCCCTGGCTGAGGTACTGCTCTCAATAAATTAAAAGTAATGACTGGATCTAGCAGAAAGCTGCTTTTTATAGCCAAATTGTATGGCTGGCTGATCCAAGTAGGTAAGCAAAAAAGTATAAGGAAGCCTTTACAGTTCCATTTGCCATCATTTACTGACAAAAGTATCAAGATCGGACCCAAAACTGTTTCTCTTCGTTTTGGCTCAATGAAGCAATCACCGTGTAAAGGAAATCTCTTTCTTATACATAAAGAATACATACATATCGACATAGGAAAAACAAACAAACAAACAACACACGAAACTGCCAATGAAAGTTCTAACTTTATTTTCAAAAATAGCAGAACATTTTCCTTGTGGGACTTGGCTCACTCCCTTTGGTATACTCAGGCCTGGAAATGTCACACAGAAAGAATGTAAAGCTTTGTCAATGGAAGAAAGACTAAATACCTCTGATTGAAGGACCTAAACTTTTACTTGATCATGTCAGACATTTTCCTGTCTAATACAGTAATCCCTCTACAAATGAATAACTTGAAGCCTCAAGTATTCCTCAAAGTCTTGGGACAAGCTAGAAGTTCAAGAAAGAGTGTGGTCCTTTAAATTTACATGCTTCAGCTCCTCATGCTTTCTGTGGGGAATATCAAGTACTTACTATGCTGCTTGCCATTCAAATTCTGCTGCTTTATTTCATTATATTAAAAAACAAACAAACATCAATTATTCTTTGTAAAAGAGAGATTTAGCTGAAGTATACAGAGTATTAAATTCACATCAAAAGGCCTACACAGTTCAAAATAATCTATTTGTAGTCCTTGCATCCTTTTCAACATCCTTTAAAACATCGCATAAAAAAACATAGATTTTACAAGTATTGATGTGGTCTATCAACAGACAAGTTCTCTCAGCTTTTAGTTTTGCAGACATTATTTACCAATCACTAATGATTACAGACAAAATAAAGGTGTCCATATATGTAAAGGTTATAGGACTAGACTTACGGCACAAAAGTTTGCACCTTATAAGCCACTCATCTTGGTCTACATTCAAAAGGTACTTGTGATTTCAAAGAAATTGCAAATCAAATGATTATGCGCTACAGGAAATTAGATAAAAGAGAAAGGAACCACTTCAACTCTATAAAGAGATTCTATTCAGCTATTATACTAATAGCAAAAAAAAAAAAAAAACCACACATATTTTGATTGCAGCTTCTGCAGGTTTAACATGACACATTTTAGACTTTCATTCAAGTGCATAGATCCACAAAGTATTATAAGTCCTGCAAGGTGTTGTAAAGTGTTGCAATCATTCAGCAAAGTGGACAGCACTTCTTTAATTTTAAGCAGAAGAGAAAATGCACTTTTAAAAATATGTCCCAGAATATGTATCATCTTTCAGAATAAATTCAAGCAGTAGAAGTAAATTTAAAATGTTGTTAAACTTTTTTTATTACTGAAATCAACACCAAAACTTTGCATTTTTGAAGCCAAATGATGATTTTATTCCTTGTAATTTCAGTTTTAATTCCTTTATGGTATCTAATGCTGCCTTTAGGTTAACATTCTATTATATAAAACATGCTTCTTCATTTCAGGTGAGGATGAAAATCTTGAAAATATATGGTACTGCAGTGATAATACCCTTCTTTTTGTATAGTATTGGCACTGCCCTGTGTTTTTTTTTCTAAATTAACCAGGATTTAAAAAAAATGTGCATTATATATTTGGAAAAATCAGGGCACTAAAAACAAAAATTAATTTTGATTATTTGTTACAGTAAAAATTTCCACCACAGCAACTGTGTACTGCACTAACAATCAAACAAGCTCCAGTACAGCTGAAGTGAGTGATTTCATATATACACGTACACAAACAGACAAAGTAATAAAATCAAGGTACAGGGTTTATGGACTATGTCTTCCCATGTCATCCATAAACACTCTTCCAAGATATTTTGCAACAATGTTTTCTAAATCAGCTTGCACTAAGAATTTCATATATAATTATTTTCCCTTAATAATAACTTGCAATTTTACACAAAAGGGATAACTTTAGTGAAACACACCCACCCATGAAAAAACAGATTATTTAACATTATATCGTAATTATGGCTTGAAACTTATATTCCTAGCAAACAATTATACATTAAAATATTAAATGGAAATTGTTTCAAACAATTATTTCTTGGAAAGAATGCTGTAGAACCATGAGTTCAGGAAATTTACCTTTCTTGTCATCAAAGTACAGCGTCTGTTGAGCTGGATTTGACCACTGGAGGGAGGTGTTATCATTTTGATCGACCCTGCAGGTCAAATTTGCTGTTCCCCCTTCAACAACCGTGACATTCTGTGTAAGTGGAAATTGCCCTTGGCTACCTGAGGAGGGATGGGAGGGGAGGGAAGGAGAAGGGAAGAGAAAGAGAGAGAGAGAAGGAGAAGAAAAAAAAAAAGGATTAAATAAAGAACCGAATTTATTGCAGCAACTTTCCACACGTGACAGTCAGAATTCAACATGAACTATTTCAATCAAATATAGTACAATAAATTGGAAAAAAAAAAAAAAAAAAAAGATTAGCAATCTCTTCTCTGTAGCAGAGAAACAGACAAATTAAGAAATAATGATATTACTTGTATTTATTTTTTTTCTGTGCATAATACAAATTACCTTCAAAGGAATACTCTGCAATCTTTGTTTTCTCAGAAATACATAGAAACCCAGATGTCCATGATATGGCTCACACAGTACAGACATATAAAGATGTCTCAGTAGAGACAATATATTTCAAAGGTTCTAGAAAGCATCACTGAAAAATCTACATACACTTTTTAAACATGGGGGACAGGGCAGCCTGGACTCCATGTTTTGTTTTATGCTTTTTGAAGAACAGTCAGGATGACATTTTTTCTGTCAAGTTTGGAATGTCATTGTAGAACAAACGTAGTGTGATTCTAATACAAGATACATCCTCTGCTGAGGGAATATAACCTGATTGCATATGAAAATAGAAGAGATGGCATAGTAGCTCTCTTTCGCATCTGTGAGTCTATCCCAGAGCATTATGAATCACATTAAGTGCTTGCTGAAAAGTCACTGGGAAGATTTCCAAATACCTCTACACAACACAGGGACACTATCATCCAGGTTCTTGAATCACAAGCGTTTTCAATGGCATAGTTAGACTGAAGTTTTGCTTTGTGTATTGTGAAAATAGCACACCTTGTCTAACAGTAGAACACATTCCAACAAGAATATCACAAGGGAGCAGAGTGAAAACATGGGATTTTTTTTTTTTTCTTTTTTAACATGGGTGGGGAAAGAAAAGGTCCTCAACAACAAGCAAGAAACATCATTATCTGGAAATATACTTAATTTATTCAAGGATACAACGCAAAACACAACACAATGGACTAAATGTGATTCTTTCTTCTCCTTTTATACAGGTCCTATTAACACAAGAAGTGCTCAAGGTTAGGTAGAGCTGCTAGCATAAGAAGTATTATGCCAAGATTCACACTCAAGTGGGATGCGTCAGGATTGAAAAATCTCTCTACAGTCCTACAGGAGCAAACAGACATAAGTACTTTGAGGAAACTATCTTTTCAATAACCACTAATAACACCAAAAGGAAATCACAAATCTGCCATAAAACCCTAACAGAAACATCCTGTTTCACTGGCTCTCACCAGAGTTGTTCCCAGCTACGTGGGAGCAGAGGCATGGCATTCTGTGTAGAAGGTACAACATAAAAAAGTTAAAAGATAAAGGTTATCACCTAGTATACAGGTTTTCAGATTACCAGAGTAAGGAATTACTAAATAAGGTATTAGTAACTAAACTTCTATTTGACCTGTTGTTATTGCCAAAAAAATTAATTCTAGCCAGGTTTCGATAGTTATCCATTTCCCTATGTAAAATAATTTTGATGGACTTAGGCCTGGTACATGAGTATCTACATCACAGAAACAATTGGCTTTTAGGTAACCTGATACTCTCCATAAGCACCCTATTTAAAACAAAACAAAACAAAAACAATATTCTACTGCCTAAGCATTTATAATCTGAACAAAATCTTAAATTCTCACCAGTGCTAAGGAAAGGTCATCTCAATAGAGAAACAGAAGATTCTTTGGTAATTTCAAAGAAGAACACTTCCATGTCTTAGTTTAATAAATAAATAAATAAATAAATAAATAAATATATATAATAATAACAAAAAAGATTTCCTTCAAAATGCCAAATCTGAATAACTGGTACTCAAAAATAAAATCTAGATTGTATCTTTTTTTTGTATAAATATCAACTTCCTGTAGATAACTAAAGATAGATAGCTATCTACAGATAGTTATTTAGATATCTAAATCTACTATGTACTAATGTTTACTATAGGATGGTATTTACTATTAACTAGATAACAAATATAGTAAATAAAAACTATGGAATACTGAAAATACTGTGGTGAATTTAAATGCTGCAAATAATAAATGCCAAAATACTTGTGACATCCTCTGCATCTGACACTTCATTAATCAAACCCTGCTTCTTGAAAACCACACATTGAGAAATGCTTGAGGAGTAAAAAAATCATAAACAAGGTTGGGAAAAAAATAAAACAGAAAAGATTTGTCATTTTCTTCCATTTCTCCTCTTTCAACTCCAATATGTCAAAGAACCTCAAGATATTGCATAAATTGCTTATTGCTTAAATTAGAATTTTAAAAATCCAGAAAAAATGCACACAGCCTGTTATTACTTCCACTAAATTACAGGCATTTTACCAAAGAAATAACCTTCTAAAATATGTGCTGTGGATAAGAGGCTATGGGGGCTAAGATATTTTTTGCATATAAGAAGCATTAGACTAAGCCTAGTGCCAGAGAATAGAGCAGTGAAATCTGTGATTTACATTAAACTATCTTCCATTCCTATTCTCCAATTAAAAAAAAAAAAAAAAAAAAAAAAAAAAGACTATTGTAACAATGTAACAATTTAGGGCCTTATTAACATGATATAGGAAATCTTTCAGAACAGTGTTTAGTAGATAAACTATGCTGATCAACCTCTTAAATGGAAACGGTGGGTACCTAGGTCTGAAAGAGGTCAGGAAAACTTTCTTCTTACTTCTTAATATTGAGTGCTGATATTTTGGAAGTGAGAATTAGTCTAACATATAGAAGTCATGCCAAAGCATTTCTACTATCCCTTATCAATACAAAAGCTACATGGATCTGGAGAAGATGCACATGGCTCCATAGGAAGCCTGCAGTGGAAAAAAAGATGCAGAGAAAATGAGCCACGAGATTTAGAAATTAGCCCAAGTGGAAGAAACGAAATCTGTATGGAACAGGGAAAATAGAAAAGGCAAGAGCAAAAGAATGGATATTGCACACCTCTTATTAAGACCAAAATTATTAGTAAGTGATGGGAAAAGTAAGACAAAAAAACTTTTATGAGATGACTTTTTTGCTTGTATCATCACTTCACTTGGGTTACTGAAGTAGGACCTTTGGGGCTGGAGAAAAAGTTTATAAAAGCCTATAAGCAGGTACATAAACATTCTAGAAAGCATCAGCATTGGGCCATTTAACACAACATTAAAAGTGTCAGAGAAGTGCTTTTATGCCACTGAGGCTCTGGTCCTGGGGGGACTATTAATAGTTTGTTGGAGAGGCCTTATTTCTGTTAAATAGGTAAGTAGCACATGGCCACGAAGCACATAAGAGAAGCTGCCAGTCTGTGCAAGTTACTCAGTGTGATGCAAAAACGAAACAAAAAGCACAGCCCCCTGCCATCAGTGAAGTAGACAAAGTATTCTCAGCTAGCTCTAGGCATCACCGTTCGGCTGCAGGGACAGCAAGCTTCCACAGCAGCACACCAACCCATGGCTGGAGGCCACAAATTAGAATCAGAACATCATACCCCAAGGGACTTTCTTTGGAAATCACCATCTTGCACAGGATAACTTGTTACCACTGCAAAAAAAAAGCACTCATAACTCCCAGCATTGAGTATGCTGGTTCTGATCCACACAAACCACCTCATTAAATCAAGAATGCTTGGTGATGAGCATTCAAGAATAAGGCAGGCCTTGCCAGATTGAGGGTAGCGTATTCAGATTCAACAGGACTGATGTGTTAAAAGAAACATGGCTTTCACCATCATTTCAAGACCTTGAAATTACCGCTGTGGTTCTCCAGTACAGATGCTTCTTAATTTCATCATTAAACTTTCTTAACTTCTCCCCTAAGTCTGAGAGCAGAGGTTGAACAAGTCCTTTAGAAAAAACATTCCACCTTTAAGAAGTCTAGCACTGGAAATCTCAGGGGCACTGTTGGTAACATATTTCAGTAAGTAACAGTCATTACAGTTTAAATGAGAAAACAGTATTTTTCCCCTAGTCTGAATTTGTCTCGCTGCAGCACCTAGCATCCGCGGACTCTTGTTACATCTTCTTCCCTGCTCTGAAGAGACTTCTATTATCAAATTTCTCTTTCTTTCATCGGTACTTAGAGACTGTGATCATATCATCTATTAACCTACTCTTTGATAAGCTAAATAAATTGAGCTCCTAAGTCTTGCTGTAGAAATCACATTTTTCTAATCCTTTAATTAGTCTGTGGCTCTTCTCTGTGCCCTCTTCATTTTTTCATCTTTTTTTTCTGAAGTGTGGATCCGAGACCTGGAGACCTCAGTGTGGCATTCACAGAAGCAACAAATACAAAGATGACACCACTTCTGTACCAGCAATTCATGGACTTGTTTGTGTACCTACACAAGTCCCCTTGGCCCCAGTGTCAGCTCAGGGCCCATGTTTGACTGCCTTTCTCCCTCAACGCTTTTTTTTTTTTTTTTTTTCCTCAGACACTGCTCCCCATTGTGTTTATACCACCTCCTTCCATAGTTCTTAGATGTACATCCTTGTGCTTCACCACACTGAAACGTGCATCTCTGAGCCCAGTGACCTGCGCTCTTCATTATTTCATATATCCACAGTTGTTGTGGCATTGGCAAACTTTGCTGGAAACGGTTTTGTTTCTCAGGGTGTTTCTAAAAAACAGACCTGAAAACTTTCTTTGTAGTACAGTACCAGCTGCTTTTCCCTGTGAGGCAAATGCGCAGAAATGTGACCATTCAATGGAGAGTTCCTATTTACTCTTACATTTTCATAATATATTTCCAAATAGTTCTAGTCTACTTCATGCTTACAAGGTTGGTTTTGAATGAGTTTTGGTTAGTAATCAACATGTCATGCTATTTCAAGTCAAACGTCTTATGGCAGTCAAAACATTTTAAAGATTATTACGGTTACTTTTTTCCAGACATAACTGTAATTTAGGAAATCATGTAAGTATTAAATTTGTCTAATATTGATAAATATATTCAAAAGCATATTGAAAATAATTCATTTTTTATTGAAGCTGTGTTTTAAGACAGAATGTGATAGTTTCTGTTAAGGTGGAAAATATAGCTGCAAACTAATGTTCATGTTTCTTTTAATGCTGGTGAGGGCACTGAGACAAATCCCATGAAACTAACTGAAATCTGAGATTTCAAAAGCTGATTTACATTCCTAAACCTACCATTGACATGACCTCAGGCAACCCATCTTAACTATGCTTTGCCATCCAATCTACATAAAAACAAATATTGATGCTTATTCAACTTGCAAAAAAGTTTTCAATTAAAAAGGGAACAAAAGTGTTGTTGTTTTTTTTTTTTTAATATGTGTATTTCCACTTTGTCATCTGATTTCATCTCATGCGATTGCTAATATAGGAAAGACAAATCTACTTAGAGAGAACTTTTTTTTTGTTGTTTTGTTTTTAAGAAATTAACTTAACAATCAATGCTTCCATTTATATGCACAGATGAAAATTTGTAGTACTTTGTTCCATATACTGTTGAAATCTCATATAACTTCTGTTTTGTGCTTACATGCTGCTGAATAAAACTTCTATGATCATCTTTATTCTATGAATGATTTGAGATCATTTCAACTCCCCCCATCAAAACATAACTCCTTTCTATGGGGAGAAGCCCCTGTGAAATATGAAAGACAATGTTAAAAACAAATATCTTTATTTCTGGATTAATTAAATAATTAAGAATATTTAATGTGCAAATTCTGGGCAGGGCCAAGAAGAAGTAAAAAAAAAAAAAAAAAAAAAAAAGATAGAATGGATTCCCAAGAATATTAAGATAAATTCCAAATATCAGGTATGAATCCAAATCTCTTGAACTTTCAGATTGGACTTACTAATGTCACAAATATAAATTCTTGCATTATGTTTACTTTACCTTGTTGAAAAACAAAAGAGATGATAACAGTAAGAAAACCATATTCATATTAATAGTAAAAAATACTGAACTAAAATATTCTGTACTCCAGCAAAACCCCTGCATGTTCATACATGCTAAAAGAAAGGAATAAAGAACGCAGCATATGACTTAATAATAATTAATTACATGGTAAATTTCAATCTCCAGTGGAAAACCTCTAAGCACTTCCCACACTACTCATCAGTGCATTAAACACTTCCCAGATACATCGACTTTCAGTCCGCATTGTGCTAGCTGAACAAACCACGATTTTTCACTTACCTCTTGCTAGATGGCCCCTCCATTCCCAAAACAACCCAGCAGCCCTTCTCTTCCTTGAACACACAGTTGGGATGCTCTGCTCCACCCCAGGAATCAGCACCACATTACGTAATGGCAACAGTCATTCCTTACTTCAGGTTAAAGGTATGGAAAATATATTGGTACTTGGAACTTGTAATAGAGGCAAGGACTGAGACTTTGCAAGATGCACACTAAAAAGAACTTGTAATCGTATGGGATTACATGATGACATGGGCACACCAGGCTGGCAAAGGCCAGGGGTCTCTTGCAAGTAGGCATCCATGGGTACTCCAGGGTTTTGCTGTTTGCCAGGTTTTAGCAGATGTAGAAAAAAGCATGAGGCTGATCAGTGCCAGGAATACGAGAGTTATCCCCACTTAGCTGAAGAAATGGAAGGTGTAAACTGGGGTAAGATAAGATGGAGCAGGGTAGGCTTGAGTGAACACCATCTTTCATGCAAATTTTATTTTGGGCCAATCAGAAATCCCTCTTCAAATGCTCCATACCGCATATAAACATCTAGAAAATACAGAACATGTAAATTATACATACTTTCCTGAACACAGCTTTTCAGATAAGTTCAGTGCATTTTAGTTTTTGCTTTATCATTAACTAAGCTGACTGAAGTAATGGTATTACTACAAAAGAGACACGTAGATATCGCTGTCACCATGCTGTATTCCAGTCTCTCTTCTCATAATTGGAAGCTTTGTTAGCAAAATTACTGTGCCTAGATGGAGCTGTAGTTAAGTATATTCTACCACAGGTTGCTTTTGCAGTGCTGTGTGGAGGACCAATACTGCTTTCTAGTAGAACTGACAGGTTAGTATCTCATTAGCCACAAGCTGTTTCCAGTCAAGAAAGGTTTTTTTTTTTTTTTTTTTTTTCCTATCCCAAAATCATGGCTGAACTGCTTTTACAGATTTTAAAACTGATTTTATCTCAGTATGTGACAAGACCATGGGTGGCAGAATAATTACCATTATTTGGTCCAGTTTGGAAACATTTGTCTTATGAGTTCATCTCACGCTTATTTGTTTATTTTTTTTTTTCTTTGTACTTTTTGCAATTAAAATGAAAGCTCTTTAATGAGTTCAACACTTCAGTTTGATAGTTAGGTTATATACTCTAATCAATTTACCAGGCTAATTACAAAAGCGATTTGGTGGCTATAAACACTGAGAAAACAGATTTCTGTCTTTAATCCTTTAATTCTGTTTCTGCAGAGATCTGTTTTTGTAAGAAACAATTATGTTATAAATTATGAGTTTCACAGTATCAGTAGAGTATGCTTTGCCTACTCCTTTCGCTATTTGTCAGAAGGTCCTAAAAAGAAATGTATGTGGAAAGAGAGGAGGGAGAGGACAAGAGGTGACAGCAGTGAGTTAGCAACCTTCTGGCCCACTGACTTCAGCTCCTCCTGCGAACCTAGCTGCCCATCGGCTCAGTGAGGCAAATCAAGTTTGTCATCACTTGTGAGGGGAAAAATAAAGCTTGTAGTTCTCTTCATTTTCAGCCAGGCAGACTATAGCAGAAATTAAGTAAGGAAAACATTTATCTTTGTCTTTGACTAGGTCAAATGGCTTTTCCTAATTTGTTGTCTTAAGTAGTGTTAATTTAGTCCCACGTCTGGATTGCTTGTTTATTTTAGAGTTGATCTCCAGAAAGAGTGTCCTGTAAATTGTTTGCTCACTGAAAAATGGTGTTTAAAAAAAGAAACAAAACAAGGAGGAGGAAAAAAGTGTGCGCTCTGGTAACTATGACATGCTCCAGTAACAAAACCACTTGCAGAGAAAATTAGAGTTAATGAGAACACTGCAGAAACTTACTACGCAATGAGAGGTTTAGGGAAGAGAAAAGAAACAATTCAGGAAAAAAAAAAAAAAAAAGTTACCCCCAAACTGTGCATTCGAGGTTGTTCAGCTTTCTCAGATGTTTAAGCAATTACTAAAATATTCCAGAGGACAAGAGCACACTGGGATAGCCACTGATTTCAGACTATAGAAGTTATGTTACACAGCGATAAACAAAGAAGAAGCCTTTGTTACTTCTTGCACTCCCGATGTTTCAGGTATGTTTCTACAACAGCAGCTAACTCGAGATATAATTGATTCAGTTTCCATTACAGTGAAACAGATTGCAGATATAAATGTGAGAAAATTACATATTTAAGTACAATTATTCCATAAAGATAAACAGGAAAAAGTAAGAGAGAGAGACAGTGATACAAAAAGCATATACACAGACAGTGCTGTTTCCTAGGAACCTTGCATAAAAATCTAGTATTTTTAACTCTCCTCAGATTATTGCCATGGCACTCTTTGCTTATGGAGAAGAATAACTAGTGTTTTTTGTTTTTGAAAAGGGAAAAAGGCATTTCCCTCCACCACTCTAAATTACTGATGGAAGTTACAAACACCAAAATAATTGAAGTGAACTTCATCTTCCCATGACTGTGACAGCACACTACTGAGACTTCCGCTTCTTATAAGTGCAAATGTGGCTTAAAGCTTCATGTTGTTTTCTGCTTTGAAGAGCTATGCACAACTCTTTGTGCCTCTGCAAACTGTAAAGCCCTTCTTCACTAAAAGTAGGTAGGTACCCAGTTCTAACAGAAAGAATAAGGAACTAGGTACTTCATTTCTTTGAGGATCTGGGCCATGGTGTCTTCACACTTCAGTTCTGAACATGTAAAATGAGAATAATGGTACTTTCTTACTTCACATCAATGTTCCATGAAGAAAATGTACAAACAAAAATTATGCAGAACCCAGATAATAGGGTGATGGAAGGAACACAGGTAGCCACGATGGTGACAAATATACCTACACATTCAACCCTACCAAAGATACCAATTCAGAACATACCGTGTACTTTCCTCTCCCCAAGGCCAGGAATTTCATCATATTGACTAGTACTTCTCACAGTTAACACACCAAAACAGTACAGAAGTCTGTCTAGGACCTTTGTTGGTATCAAACATTATTGACTTCACATCCATTATTCACACAGTCACTCAGACTTGGTACCCAAATACCTCCTGTTACGATTATAACTCATCTGTTCAATCTTCTCCTCTGAGTAAGAAATTGAATGAAGTTCTGGACACAACATTTTAAAAGAAAATTAATGAGCTGTAAAGATGTGACCTGTCATACTTGTAAGGACTGACCAACAACCACTCTGTACAGGGTTCTTGGGGTGTCTTCCTCTCACACAGCACAGTCAGACAGCACAGTCAAGGACTTGGCCTTTGCATGAATGCATTCCACTGCCTACAGGCAGGTTCAGCACACAGGTACGACTTTTACTGACAGAACTGGAGCCAGGGCTCAGTGTTTTTCAGAAACAGCAGAATATTTAAGGGGCTTTACGGACAAAGTGAAATCCATATTTAGAAGTGTAAAGCATGCCAGCATAAGCAAAGTAAGATCATAAGCTAATTATGCCATTTCTGCAATGACTAATGGAACTAACATATATTAGAAATTTAACATAAAATATATTTTCAATAGGAATATATATGAAATTCAAGCAATATTAGCCCAACTCAAAAAAGCTGCTTCTGCAGAGAATGGAGGAAAGCTTCTACCTCATTCAGTTTAGGCTTCCCTCCCTCACCCTCCAAAAGAAAATTAAAAAATCCTGCAGGTAAAAAAGTGGCCAAGCAGTCTGTACAACTCATCTTTGTTATGTTGTAATTTCATATTTCAGTTTCATATTTTCAGCCTCAAGAGTGGTTAATACAACCAGTTCTCAAGAGTGCTAGCTCAGTACCGTGATTTGGAGTCCTCTACTATTCTGCAACATAGCATCTGGAGACAGCACTCTGCCTAAATGCTGCTTTCTGTCTTCTAATGAATTGATTCCCAATAATACGTAACTAAAAGGATAAATCTCTTTGCTTTGGATACTCTTGCATTGTGGAAAGTCTCTGCAGAAGAAAAGCCAGGCAAAGGGAGTAAGTGGGAATTTAAAGCAAAAAGGTCCAACTTGGGTAACGTGGCTATTTTTTATTACACAAGGTGGTAAAGGCAACACAAAGCTAAAGGTGGTAAAATAAAAGATTCTTATTTTGAAATGCCCTTGTCACAATGTTGCTCAAAGAACGAGCTCTGAGGGGAGGGGGAGGGAGGAAGCAACCAATCCAATTTTATAGTGACTGGTTACATTTTTTCTGGCCAGCAATGGCACATATGCAGTGATATAATTAATAGGTTTGCATAAACTGGGAATGTTTATTTATGTGTTTTTATGAAATAGAATGTTCAGGTAACACCTGTCTTTTGGGTATTACCTTACCAGAATGATAGAGCACTTTATTCTGCACTGTGGCAGTGACTTGATTGATAGCCAAGTGGCAGAACTGTTGTGAACAGCCTCCATTTTTGGCACACAGAAGCCTCAAACCACTGTAAAGAACCTCACACCGCCTCCACATACTGGAGGCAGCTGACAGTGGTCTTGGGAAAAAAGAAAAAAAAAAAAACAGAGAAAAAAAAAACACTATATGTGGGAGGAAAACAATCTGAATAGTTTACCCAAAAGACTACAGAAGAAGGATAACTTAACATTGCTGATTTTTCTAAGGTGACTGTAACAGAACCAGGGCTGCCCACACCCAGCATCCCATCAGTGAGCAGGCAATTCTAAAGAGCATAAGCCAAAAAAGTTTTCTGACACCAACATTATTCTGATAAGCAACAGGACAATAGGAAAACTATCTGAGCCTAAACATCATGGAAAAACATATACTAATAATGAAAAACAAAAAAAAAGTAAAACATGCAGTTACACGTACTATCTGACTTTACATTGGAAGTTCTTTAGATATCATATCAAACAACAGCTACGCAAATGTTTTGTAAATATAAAATACTGTACATTAAAACATCCTGCCAATGTAATTTGAATCCAATGTGTTAATGAACGATCCATTAGAGAGTAAAACTTATAAAACTTCTTATAAACTTATGAACTTCAGAATTTACAGAAGTTCTAAGACTGGCTGCAATGAAATGCAGTGTAAAGCACAGCATTTTCACACATTTTCCATCCAGTCTCCACGTGGTAACTCATTTCAAGCCACAGATGTTTGTCACTTTCTTTGAATGACTCCTTAGTTGACCCTCTTGAAGCCCTCTGCACTTCCACAATTGCAAAACAAAGGAAAACAAATCAAAATGAATACAGCTGTGCTGATGCACCCCAGCCTGGCACAGTACAGTTCCAGTTTTGGGAAATAGTCACAAGGCCTGAACAAGCATTTGGTATGAGATATTTTCTTCTTAGTTCTTCAAAATTCCCCAAAATTGCAGATAAGCATCCAAAGGCTTATATGGTTAAAAAAGGAAAAGAAACCAGGAATTACTTAAAATGAGAGAAATGTGGGTCTATAAATATATTTTCATAGTCTAACAACAAGCCTTTCCATATCTAGAAAGGAAATACTTGAAAAAAAGTGTCCTGAAGCAATGTACAAGGTTTGTGGCAATACACTGACCATCCCTTTTTCAAGCACATGGAATCCAGAAGCAATTTCACAGGTAAGGGTGTGAGAAATAATTTAATTACAGAGCATGGTTCTACATAAATTATAAATGGGTTATCTGATCTTTCTCAATGAAGAAATTACCAGGAGGAGGAAAATGACACACAACTTCTGAGAATGTCCAAAAAAAATATTATTATAGTCTCAAAAAAAACCTTTCTCTATCCAGAATGCCATTTGAAAGGCTGATAATCAAGACCAGCAGCTGTCTAACTCTCCCCTTGCAACAAAAGTAGGCAAACAGTTAAGAAAAGAGAAAACTACAGCCATAGCCAGATATGCTCACAAGAACAAGACAAAATCACTAACTTAATCCTAGATTGAGATTATCAACCCAGAACAGCATTCTGAAAAACAGCTATTTGGATGCTCCAGGATTAGTGTGAAGATTCAACCTATTTAGGATACTGCAGGTGGTGGAGATTCCCCATCACGACCCTTACCTCCACCCCTTTATTTTGTGTATTTTTATAGGAAGGGAACTTTCTGTACAAAGCTTCAATATGAAGCACATGTCGAATAACAGCCAATGCAGTGAAGTAGCAAATGAATCGTTGGCATAGGCTTGTTAAATCAGATCTACGGGTTTTCTGTTTAATCCTATATGTTTCATCTTTTCTGTGAATTGAGAATTTATGTAAGTTATTACGTGTTAATAGCTGCCGCTGCCTGGTCAAACTGTCGACTGGACATTTACAACAGTTGTCAGATTATAGAGGCTGAACTCACATTATTCAAGCTTCCTTACACCTTGGAGTGCCTAACATCATCTCAGGTGAGTGTCTGTCCACAAGCAGCTTGTATTAACCTTTCATTCAAGTCAGATATTCAGCTGATCTGCTTGCAGAACCCATACTGACCTCACAGATACTTCAGTAGCCTAATCATAGCTTCTCCCACAGCTCTACCCTGTTAAAATCTTGGCTTGAAATACTCTGGGGATACATTAAAGCTTCTAACCTTAATACTGGGTGAAGATATTTTTGTTGGATAAAGTAATGTTTAAGGAAAGCTGAAATTACTAGGAATTCAGAAATAATTTAGGACATTGCTTTGGCTAAAAGAAAGGTGGAGATAGATTAACACATCAGAAATAACAAATTGTACCGAAGTGTAAAAAGCATTTTTCTTCAGAAAAGTGAAAACACTTTAAATTTTCTAAATTAAACATTCCAGTGAAAGAGAATTACACAACAATAACAACAACAACAAAAAAAAAACAACAAAACAACAAATCCAAGCAACCAAAACAAAATGAAACAAAACAAAACAACAAACAAACAAATACACAAAACAAACAAACAAAAAAAACAACACTGAAATCAGGAGGTCTGATTAAACTTTTTCCTTATTTTGCCATGACCCCTTTAATCATTTCCTTGTTCCCATCTATGAAACATTTAAAATCTACTTGAAAAAAAAAGGTCATCAAGTATTGAGGCACCAAAACAGAAAAAGAAGTATTCTTGCATCACCCCAGAAATAGTTTTCCTTCTCTCTCCATGTTTAAAATAGACCCGGGAGTTTGAAGTCCAACATTCAAGTAGTCCATCCAGCAAGGACGTTTTTGTCCAGGTGCCCATCTACTTTCTGTAGCTGTTTCAGATCAGTCTTTCCACCTGAGCAGAACATAGTCAAGGTTTAAAAACCCATTACTTTCAGATTTGTCTTACCACCTCCTGAAATTTCATCCAGGAGATGCTGAAAGACAGCAGAAGATGCAGGTATACAAGTCAGCTTCAAATAGCACTGTACTTTGAATGTGCTTGTAACCTCAGAGAGGATTCAAGAATCCCTGAATACAAAGATACAGATTCCCCAAAACATAACAGGACTGACTTGCTCAGCCTTATTATGTGTCCCTGAAAAAGCTCACTTAACACTTCATACCCTCTGTGTGGAAACAGCAGCTGGAATTTTTCACCATATAAAACAGCCAAGAAAAGTGCAAAGAGTTCTAGGTTTGCCTTACTACATGTCCACACAGTAATTTTTATTCTTGTTAAAATATAGAAGCAACACATATCAGAGGTGTTAGCAGATATATACACAAAGAAACAGGAGCGGGGGAACAAAGAAGAACAGTGATAGAGACATCAATAAAAACAACTTTTTTCCCTGTGAACTTAGCTCTTTTCTACTTTAGACTGTACATTTGAATTACAATTGAACAGTGTATTTAAAACAAACTTGCTGTTTTTTTTTTTTTAAATCTGAACAAAAGTACTGATCGTTGCATTAGTACATCAAATAAATCCTTGCTACCCTGACTTCAATTTTCACTGATCCATTCAGTTTGCTTCAGATTACACATAATCCTCAAATACAAATATAGAAAAAGCAAAAGTAGAAAAATCAGAGCTTGATCAGAGATGCTAAATACAATGTTATACTTACCTGTTGTCATCACCAGAACTCTGGTAATAGCACATCTCAGTAAAATATTCTAGTACAGGTTTTGACACCAGCTTAGATACTTAAGTTGTGTTAACGTAACACAATGTGGATAAATAAAACTTTCAAAGAGAATTCCTTTAATAACATGCATATTTTCTATAAAATGTATTGGGGTGGGGAATAAAAGGCAGTACTATCTTAAAAGCAAGGAAGTATGGTGCAAAGGAACCACATGGTTTTGATCTGAACAGGCGCTCCCTTAATGACTTTTTGTTGATCAATACATACAAGCATCTCAGCCAACCTGGAACATTCCTTGCAAAAGCAGCTCTGCTTCTCACAGAAAAAAAAAGCCTGAATGATTAATACAAGGTTTTCCTCTTGCAATTCCCTGTACGTTCAGGGAGTTTTCATTACTAGTGATTTCACCCATTACATCAATATTTACCTTCTTACCTGTTTGACTCTCTTTGTAGCAGAGACTAGATGACTGAAATACAGCTCCGCTAAAGCCAATGAAACAATAGTTTCAAAATTTGGTACTTCGTTTACTTTCCTCTTTCAGTTATAATATAGCACCAAATATTCCATCTTGAGAGTTCCTGTTGTATACAGTTCTAGTAACCCTTTTGAGGTTGGCACCAAACTGTGAACTACAAAATTACCTAGGACTACATTTGCAGGTGCTGGAAACCAGGCTAGGTCACTTGAATTAAGTAGATGAAAGGCAATTTACACCTAGTGTATACGGACATATATATTCCTTTGTCCTCCACGCTTGTTGCTTCAACACTTGCTCTTTTCTATGTTCTATAGTAGCCACAGTGAGTGGCTGATTCCCTTCCAACACCACTGTTTGTGTTTCAGAAAGATGGAAAAGGCTTCTTGTAGTGCAAGCTGCTGAGTGAAGGGAATCTTTTCTCAAGTGACTGAGGCTTTCTTTTGTCAAATTTCATCTGGGAACCCAGGGGACTTGCTTCTAGTAGAAGATACTGGAAGGTTAGGATTGCATCCTGCTACTCTTTCCTGTACCTGGTCCCTAACAAGCCTTGTATGCTGATCAGTTGTAGATGTGACTAATTCTGCACAATTTAGATATCATTTTATACAAAACTACACAAGACTTTGGTGTACTTTGATATAAATCACTTACTCTACTGAATTTCTTATTTCTTCCCTATGGTCTATGAAATATCTATTGATATGGCAGCACTGATCTGCAGCAATTCTCCCCACTGACTTTAGCCAGCAAGCTGCTCATGAATCTAGCAGATGTTTCAGTTGTCTAGGCCAATGGAAACCTTATGGACCCTTTTTTCTTCATCTCCTCCCAGGAGCAAATGTTAGTACAGCAGATATCTGGATGTGTGCCATGTAACAACAGAGAAAGGAAAAAACTGCTGTGGCTTTGCTAAGCATGGTGCTGTATACTGATGGTAATTTTTTTTTCCCTGGTATTCTCTAAGAGGGTTATTTACAGATGCCACACTCCTTATATATAGCCAAATGCTAAATCTGATTTGTTTATTTATAAGATACACCTTGACTTCCCCTGTTGTGTTATCGAGTCTCAGCTTATTAAATGGATTTAAGAAAAATATGTTCTTGTGTTATGCATTTCTTTCTGCCAATACAAATTTAGAAGCGCCACATGGCACTGCAAGCTGCATTCAGCATTGTGCCCCTTATAGATTGTAAAGGCTATCTCAAGGAAATTGGTAAGGGGATTTAGGTATAGAAAGACTGTCACTTTTTTAATTTAAAATAGATTAATTACAAGGATATGTCTGAATTCTCTAGCTGCCTTCAAAAATAGCTACATGGAAAATCTTTTATTTGCTATTATCACTTGACCTTGCTTTCACAGTAGATGGAAGGCAGCCTCTTATTCAAAGTCTCTAAAGTTTTTATTCCAGAATCTGTTTCTTTTTCATCGTGACCTTTGGATCCCTTTTATTTGTGAGAACTTAACATCGGGTCTCTGATTTCCAGTATTCTTTGAATAAAAAGCTTTAACCTGGGTATCATGTTTGTCTGAAGTTCTCGTCCTTAGTGTTCTTAAAGGTAATGAGTTGGCTTAACAAAAGGAATCAGCAGAAAAAAACAAAAACAAAATCAAACAAACAAACATGTATTTTTAGATACAGGCATTTGTTAACACTGTGCACAAGCCGTTAAATTCTGACTCCTCAAAAAGCACAAGAAGGGACAGGACTGGTGTACTTGCATGAAGCCAATGGCAGAGCAATGAACTCAGAACTGACTTCTGAATCTCTAGACCAGTTAAATATTACTGTTAGTTTCAATGCCACCTGGAAATAAATCACAGTCTTTTCTTTTTTTTTTTTTTTTTAAATTCATCAAAATGGTCTATGTTATGTCACTAGGCCACTAAAAGGATAACTTTATTTATCAACAATTGTCAACCATATTTCTCAGGAAATAATTCCAGTTAGTTACTTTACTAAGCACCTTTAGTTACTAATGCAAATTTCCTGTCTTCCATAAATGCTTTGGTAAGTCTTGTTTCACAAACAAGTTCTTAAACTCTAAATTTCATTCCAGATCCATAAGCTGATTTTTCTGCTTTTTTAATGCAGTTCGTTTGCCAGCTCCATAAACACAGAGATATTTTGACTGTTAAGTTCTACTTAAAAAAATATTAATTTTTATTAAAAAACCTGCAAACCCAACGAGCTAAAATAGCTGTCTTATTGTTTTAATATAGAAAAGTTTTAGTGAATTTTATAACACATGAAACACAAGGAGTCTCTGCAATAACTTTTTTTTTTTTTAAAAATCCACTGAAATGCAAGAAATCAGCAAGTATATTGATATGTACATTAAAGTAATTTTCTAGATCACTGAATCCCTGTCAGTAATGGTTGACTAGATTTCCTACTTGCCTGTAAGAATCTTTCAGTTGAAGTCTTTTATTTTATAATTTACTGAATCATTCTAAAGGTTATTTGGTACCTAACAAAATGTTGACTTGACTTCCAGAGATTCTTCTGGAAAAGAGTGTGCAACACTCATTCTGCACATTGCTGAGAAAACGTTCACTTGCGTCTAATTTGCAGGATACCCAGCAGTTCCGGTAGCGGTCACATCTGCATTACCTTACTTAGTGCATTTACATAGTATATTTATATAAAAATGACTTTTTCAGAGTTAAATCAAAGCATTGTTTCTCATGACCAAAAGCGCTAGTGTACATGTATTTGAAGGCCAGCAAGGAAAATGCTGTTGGAGTGACCCTATATCAGGATAAAAGTGCAGTGTAGACAGAGGTTTGCTTGCTGAATGACATGCACCTCTGAACTAAACTTCGATCTAGCTAGCGTGTGTGTTAGTAGCTAAGATGACATGTCCACACAATTATAACCTGAATCAGTGCCATATACACCTACGCCTATATGAAAATGAAACCCAAGTTCACTACATGATACTGCAACGAGTCAGGAAGAAGAAAAATGATTCAGCAAGTAAGGATAAGCAGTCTCCTCTTTGAGGGTGCAAGCAGCAGCAATATTCATGAAAGGAGCATATGGGGCAACCACAGGTACGCCATTCCCTTAATCACCCTAAAGAATGAAACATTTGAAAAACTAACAAAAATGCTGCTATGCAAAAGGAGATTTTTTCTATTGCATATATTATTGTAGAGCTGTCAATTTAGCAGCCTGGCAATTTGTGAGCTGCCATGCAACATTTACGTGACTCTTCTTGCAGTTGGTTCTTAAACTACACTAAAATTTCATTTTTGAAAATTACTCATGTACAGGCTTGCCCATACTCTGTAAGAAAAATAAAATAATAAACATCTTCCATTTGCTGTAGGAGTTTATTACATGGAAAAGGAGGGTACTTGATATAATTCAAGAAACTGACTTACCAGCTTCAATATAGAGATTTTTTTCTTTTAATCTCAGCAGTTACCACAACTAGCCTAAACAGACACATGCTCAAATGAGAGAAATATAAATGTCAAAGACCACATTTGCACAGCAGGGAAGGGCAGGAGAGGGGAGGAGGAGACACAGACAAACATCTGTTGCACAGATTGAAACAACTCAACTCTTTCTGGAAAGCAGAGAATTTTTCAGAGGTGAAGAAATGACAAAGCAATACACTGTGTGTGTTTCAAGGTGGCAGAATATAAGTTAAATACAAGTTTTTGATCTTCTGATATTCAAAGTTAGTTTTTTAAAACGTATACAACAAACTCTTGGGCTTACGACTTCACAATTAGTGTAAGCATTTCATCGCATTTAAATCGCATTGTGTTCCATATCTGAATAATGTCTATTCTTTCTAGTTAGTCTTTGGCGATTTTTGTTTTTAACTTACAACAGCAGAAAATGTAACATGAGTATTTCTAGATCTTGTTGCCTGCTTATATCCCAGTCTTCTACCTTTTTGCACAAAGAGCGTCCTTGGCATTCAAACATTTAGCACCTAGAATCCCTGCCTGAAAAACGCATTGATGAGGTGAAGCTAAGAGGAGAACTATTTTTCCTTGAAGAGTTTGTTTTGGGTATCAAGACTACTGTATTCTCATGACCATGCATTTGTTTGTACACACTACCAAAGCAGATAAGCAAGCACATAGAACACATTTTATTAAGATTGCCACTACACATTTTACACCTGCAGGTATCTATGTGTATGCTGCACAGACAGAACCCTTTGACTGCAGCCATTATGGAGTAGCTAGTTTTGATGTGAAGTAGTTATGCTTGGCACGTAAAGACTTGGAAATTGTTTCATTTGGGACAGGAGGCAGATGACAGAGTGGGGATTTTCTGTGATGAAGTCCTACCAATTTGAAAAGAGTGCACAAAGTTCTATTTCCCCGAGCACAGCACACATGAAACAACAGAAAAGGTGACTTTGCCCATGGTTCAAATCTTTTCTCTGTCACTTCTCTGCCTCAAAGTATCTGTCACACTTAGATTTTTTTTTTTTTTTCTTTTCTCCAGTCTGTACTCTAGTTCTTTCAGTCCAGAAAGACACCTGGCAGTAGCTAACTGCTGAAGTACCAAGTCTTACAAAATCTCATTAATGGTTTTTTTTTTTTTTTGGTCCATTTCTGACTGAGAGCAAGCACAACCATCTCCACACTGTACTCTGATTTGCAGTATAACCTTCGGTTTTAATTATCTTCCTGATCTTCTTCCAGAAAACCACAAACACAAAATCATTTCAACTAAATGTCATGAGTAAACTAAATTCCATTGCCACTGTGTATCTTCCATGTCTTTCCTCTGGGACAGGCAGCTGTGGGGTAGAGACAGTGTCCTTTTAGACACTGTTATATTGCTTTTTCTAAACTATCTTACGTTCAATAGTTACATATCTCCATTTCAAGAAGATACAGCAAAATCCATAACAATATCTTTCTAAACCCTTAGGGAAAAACTAGCTTTTCTATAGGCTTGTGCCTTTTGATATTATAAGGGCTGTTTTATTCACTTTTGGATATTGTTCCTTCTGCTCAACTAGCAATCAGAAGAACAGTGAGAATGATAGTAACACAGAAATCTTTAGCATTACACACTGTATAGTAAGCCTCAGTGAATTCTCCTGAGCACCACAGAATTACAGTTTATTACAAGCACGTATAAATCTTTCCTATTGAATTTGCTGGACTTTCCATTCTTCAGTTCTCTCAGAACATCTACTGCTGAAAATAGATTTATCACCAACATAATGCCAATACAAGTCAGACAAAAGACAGCAGAAATCTAGCTCACTAAAATAAACCACTGCTAAAATAAACAAATTAATTAAAAAATAGAATAAAAGAGGATTCAATCCTCTCATTTAATTTGATCCATAATTAAATCATACCTAAATTAGATATTCTTCCACTTGTAATTTATACGTTCTGATATCAAAAAGCAGTTGCCCTAAAGCCTTTTACCAAATACGCCTCTGATACGTGACAGACTTAGATCATCACGTTATGAGTCTACCTTAGTAGGTAGACTCATATTATTGGCAGCAGTCTCTAGAAGATCTCTGCTTCTTTTCTTTAGATGCTCATTTCCCCTGCCAAGTTCTGGTTACTGTGCCCTGTGCAATGCTTCAACAGTTAGGCCGGCCTGACCTTGAACTGAATCTATGAATTGATCCAATTTAAATTGTCCTAAGCTGTCTGGCAACCATTCAGCAGAATCAGTAGGTGAACTGAGGTGGTGGACAAAGACAAGATGTAAGGACCGGGAATAACTTTTTTTACATCAACTTGTAGCAAAGAAAACTGACACTAAATCACATTCCTATGATTTCCTGTGTGCAAGAGAAACTTATACGCAGATAACACAGAGTAAATATGCACTGAAGAGTGGTGCAATATGATTGTAGAAGATGACTGAAAACTCAACCGGAGAGTTCTCTTACTTACCATTACACTACACTTATAGAAAAAAATAATAAAAAAAAAAATTACAATAACAGTCCACTAAGGAAGTTTATATCTTTAAAAGACCAATGATAATTGGTTGATTTTCACTAAAATGAAATTCTGCCTTGTATTTTGAGCAGAATAAAACAAGGCAACAGTTATGATGTCCAAACAAGCCACTGTTACAGTGTCTGTTCCGCTAAAATAATCTGACATTATTTACACTGCTTCTTGGCAATTATTTTGAAAGATTAAATTTGTTGTAGGTAGTGCATCTCATTCCCTTTGCATGGAAACTTTCCTTTCTGGGACTATATTCAGGTCCTCAGATCGTGTCCTCTGTAACAGTTTTTAATGGCCTTAATTCATGGCAACAGGGAAAAATAAGTAAAAGTGAGAACAGACCATGCTTATGATTTTAGCAAGAACCAGTTATACACAGCTGCTGGAGACCTCCACTGGCCAATAAAGACAACTTGTTTTTATTTGTGTAATCTTTAAAGTAGGCAGAACAGCTCCATCCAAATATTAGTTTAAGACAAATTAACCTACTCTAAAGAAGCACAAAAGTAATAACAATTAATAAAATCAGTTGTGATTCTGATGTGGGATTTGCATAAATATTTCCAATTTTTCATGTTATGCCATATGGAAAAAATCATCCAGAGATTCCAAGAGCTGAAGCTTCAGTGAAAAACAACACCAAAGAACAAGAGACTTGTCACAGGATAACAAGAGATAGTCACTTCGCTTACTTCTTCATATAGAGATGAAAATGTGAAGGAAAATTGTTTCACCACTGCTGCATTCTGACTCATTTGTTCCAAAAGCCACATCAAATCCCTTAAGCTGCTGCTATGACAGCAGCAGAAGCACAAAAGCTCTGTTCTGGTCTATGTTTGAGAACTGATGCAGTGATACAGAAAACTCATTCCATGTTGACTGCAACAACTACTGCTGTTACAGACACAGTTGCTCCAGGCCTCATATACAGAAGGACAACATCCCAGCTAAGAATGAAAAAGAATCAACAAAACCAGCAGCCCCCTCTGCCCCAGAGCAGTACCACATTTGTTTGCATACGGCAAGCTCTGTTCCAGAAGTATGGAGCAAGCCGTAGGGCAGAGGCAGCACTTAGGGAAAACCCTGCATGCCCGCGCTGTGCTGCTGCTCTGCTCACACACAGCAGACGCGGGGCTCCTGCACAGCGTCCAGCACATTGCCAAAGTCTGTGCACGCCTCCTGTGCAGGGAGAGAAGGTCTGCCTGGGGCTATCCTAGAGAGAGATGGGGTTTGCAGCTGCCTCCTGGCTGCAAACCAGGATGTGTGGCCTGGACTTAAAAAAGGTTGAGCTGCTGAGCTGCACTGTATTAAGTGAAACTTCGCGGGGAGACCTAGGGGGACATCTTTCCTGCTACACTGAATGCAAAAGGCAAATTTGGACAGTATGAATAAATGTTGATATACTTACTATTGCAAAAGATGGATTTAATCAAATTTTTGCTCCCAAATTACAGAAATCATAGATATCTAATGAGAGAGATGACAACGTCTCAAGAGCTATGGTAAAAACAGTTATATTGAGAAAACCCTTCACCTCTCCTCACTGCTTCAGGCAATGTTTACTAGCTCCACTAGCCAATAAATTTATCCAGGGGAGTAAATTTGTTGTTGTTGCTATTCTCCCTTATATGCTTTCAGATGATGCAATAGTACTAAAAGTATTAAAAAAAGAAAAGGGATAAAAAATTGAAGTTAAATTTTTCTGTCTCTTATACAGCTGCCCAGTGTGGTTGTGCTATTCCTAATGAAAAAGGAAAGCCATGTCTGTCCTCCAAGCAAGAACAGAAAGAGCTTTGATGGAACATCCACAGATAAATGACCACAGAAGATAGGTCATAGATGACAAAAGAGAATTCTACCTACTTCTCCATCTTCTATTTATGGTATATGTGTAGGCTTTAATTACTATTAAAAAACATCCAGGGGAAATTTATATAGATTTGTCTTAAACATGAAGACTATGTTTGCCTCCAAAAAAAGTACATTACATAGATAGACATATAATAAAAAATAAACAACAACAAAAAAGTTGGAACATTTAGAACACTCAAACAACAAAATGTAGGAGAGACCAACAATACAAAATATCTTGCAGAAAACACTGAATAAGCTGAATCTGATGCAGTGAGTCAGAAAGCTGGTATAGAGAAGAGCATCTGAGTTGGACTGTAGAGAACATTTAAATATCTGCTTTGGGTAGACTACCTGCAGATGACTGAAACACAAGAAAGCCAGAGACAAAAGATTATGACAAGATGTCTGAGAAGCAGCAAGCAATTTTAAATGGGTTTTTAATATGCCTAACTTGACACGTGTGTTAGACCTATTTCCAAAAGATGGATCTTACTATTTACTGAATACCGAAAACTATGAGTCAATTCTAAAATTTGTTATGTAATAGCTTAGGCATGGACAAGGCTTTTAAAAACAAAGAATGACAACAGGTTGAGGTGTAGCAGTAACTGGAAATGAAAACAAAACAAAACAAAGGAAACATTTCAAAGAAAATTGCATGAACAGGGAGAAAGGTGAAAGAACAAATTCCATCAGAAAGTGCTAATATGTCAGCAATGAAATGTTTCACAGAAGTGTATCGACTCTGATGATGATATTCTGCTTAGAAGAAAACAATTTTACAGTATTTGAAACACTAGAGATGAACATTTTGAATTTGCATTTAGAAGTGCATTTATACTGTTATTTTAAAATACTGCTTCTTACATTTGATGTTTAAATTCATATGCATAAGGTATGTTAAGCAAAATAAATACAAGGTATGAAAGAACACATCTAAGTTTTAGCAAACTAAAATGTTTTATTTCTTATTTTTGTTGCTTGTCTATTTTTTTTTTTGTTTTTACTTTGACGCCTTACTGAATTTTAAAGATGTAATTGTTTTTGTCTTATTTGGATTATTTTAACATGGAACTTTCCCACAAAATGAAACCTGCACATTTCAATGTATTCTGATATATCCATTTATATTTATACATGATCTCCAGTTGCATCTCAACATTAAAAGAGGGAATCACAGAACACAAGGTCTATTTATATTTTTCTCCTGCAGGTCTCAAGAAAACAAACAAACAAACAAAAATTCTTTAAGTAGAAATATAGAATAGACTAAACTAAGGTTTCTAAACCAATTTTCATTCTACTTCAAGTTGGGTGTGGAGGGAATTGGCTGATAAAAAGTCTTACACACAAAATCCATTACAGGAAGGCTCATTTCCCCAAAAGTGGGTCAGAATCAATTTCAACCTTGTTAACGGGATGTAAAAATGAAGACTGTTGAAACAAGCAATACAGGAAAGAGATTTTAAAGTCTTTGTTTTGTGTCCAACCTTTAAGTTTTGCAAACAATTTTTAAGGGATCAAAGCTAGCCTATTATGAAGCATAAAACTACCTCTGCTGTAAAACCATAAATTATGTATGGAGCAGGCATATTTACTAGTGCTGCTAGTAATGCAGAACATCTCTGAATGAGCACTGACTGCTGAATGCCTCATGTTCTTTTATGATGAATTATGCAAAAAGCTACAATACCACAACTATGCTAGGGTGCTAGGGTACCTGTACACAAGTGTTGTGATTGTGCGTCATTCAATAAGTAGGAGACAAAAATATTACCTTTTTTCTTTCACAAATCATTGGACATATGAATGAAGAATAATTGCTACCGATGCAAAAATTGATATAGTGAGAAATGTCAGATAAAATTCTTGTCTTTCCTACCTCCCCTTTTTCCCCTTTCCTTTTTTTCCTAAACAAAAACAAAAACCTTCTTCCTTTTTTGTTGACACAGCTGGAATTTTGAAGTACTGATTGAGAGTGATGCACTAAATTCCATGAACAGAAACAGCACTTGAGCACATAACCAGCATGTCAATTCAAGTATTTCCTCCATCATGAACAGTTAATTTTCAGAAAAGCTTTTTCTTCTCCCAAAACAAGGAGATTTTAGAACAGGTTCATTTTTATTCAAGACTCAGGAGAATTTAAAGTACTAGTGAAGTGTGGGGAATGCCTATATGGTCCAGTGAGGCAAAACACATCGCCTCTTCCCCTGGGCTCCTCCGAGGTGCTGATATCCAGAAGCCAGCTGTTACACTTCTATCAATATGCCCAGATGCTTTGACGCATGGCTATTCCATGGCTGTGCTACTTTTGATTCAAGACTTAAGTTGGTATTTCTTTCTGGTAGCCTCACTGAACTCCACAACTTGGTGTGTGCTAGGGTTTTTATTACGCAGAATAAAAACCAATGCAGAAGAACACTACTGCAGCTTTTCCCACTCAAACCTGAAGCACACAAGAAGACAGCGGGCTGCTGTGAAGGAGCAGGTGAAGGGCAAAGAAGCAGGCACTGGGCTTGTTCCAAAAGACTGGGAATTAAAGACTATCTGAACTCCCCCACTCAGTCATTGTAAGCCTGCTTGTTTACCTAATACGTGTGTAGATAGGCCACAAAAGACCACGAGCAGTTTACCAATTCCTAAAGCAAAATTATAAAAGTCTGTAGGCAGGCGAGCTAAAAACTTCATTTAAAAATATAGCGAAACATACTTCACAGGCAAGTTGTCTTCAAATAGTATGACAGGGACATATGCAGTGCTACTAAAAAGTGTAATCTTTCCCCCAAAATACTTAACCTGGTTCTGACTCCAACTCCAAAATATTTTTTGTTAGCTCTTGTGCTACTTGCAGAATCCAAAGTTTATTTATTAGGACTTACACAAATAAAAATATATAATTTTCTTTACCTCTCTTTTCTTAGTGAAGACAGTGGTTGAGCACACTTTTTTTTTTTTTTTTTTCTCAAACTTCTCATTTAAAGCAGGTAGTTTAATTTTCAGATCTTCAGGGAAAAATATCCATCTTGGGCTGCAACTTTATCTGTTTCATTTCAGCAGGGAGGATTCTTTTTTTCCTCTTTAAAAAAAAAAAGTTAAAAACCTCATCTTGAAGTCTTTGAAGATGAAATACATTTTCCCTATGCTCCTAACTTAAGCAAAGGCCTAGAGATTTAACAGGAAACTAGGTTATTAAAGTCCCTGATACATTCTTTGACATAGCTAAATGACATCTCTTCTGGAATCTGTATGTCATTTTTGCCCTTTATTCTTAGAAAAAATAGATGTTAATCCCCACTAGAAAGCACTGTGATCATTACCTTTTGATAGAAAATTGAAATCAATGGGAAATAAAATAAGTTTGAGGTGCTGCTTCTCTACAGCTTCTGTTTCAGATCAATTTTCTAGGCATCCTGAATTGCCCAAACCTCTCTCAGCAGGACTGTCTCTTCTTCAGACCAAGAATGAATATCGAGGTGTGCAAGGCCGTACCTGTGCATTTTGAAGGCCAGCTTACAAAGTTCAATACTGGGGGGAGGAGGGGCAGAGGGGGAAGGCAGCTTCCTTTCACACTGGTTTAGAGAAAAAGCAAACCTAGCATTTTAGTGAACTTTCATGCTACAATCTTACTTCACGTTGCAATGCATTCAACAGCAATACAAAGAATAATGAAAACATTACCATATTGTAGATAAGTGAATAGCACTGGGTGAAACACAAAGCTCAACGGGTTTTAAGATTAAATGGCTTATTCCAATCATAAGTGACACCGGTTGTGTTTCACCGGCATCCTCCTGACACCAACCCAGATCTCTCACTCCTACTGCACAGTGTTCTTCTTTTAAGAATCCCCACCTCCTCCCCTACCCCCCCGCCATTTTAGGCATGTCTTTGTATTTTACAGATTGACTGGCATTCTGTGTTCCTCTATTATGCTCCCCCAGGATACACAATTTATGTCAAATAGAAGCTCACATCACACACTCAAGGGAATGAGGCAGAGAGAAATAGGGAAACAATGTGTTGTAAGATAATTTGCCATGAACAGCCCAGCAAGTGCCATTACAGAGACCTTTATAGCTGTGAGGCCTTGGTACTTGAATGACAGAAGTGACAGAACACTGAAAATGAAAGAGTTAGGGCCTGGTGGGAGGATGGGGTAAAAGCCTACCAGGAGAAAGTCTGAAATTCAAATTGCTACAGAAGTTGGAAACACTTTTAGGCGGATCTGAGCAACAGAAGCATGGCTCAGTTTAATAGATAAGTAAAATCGGTGTTAGCATATTTCATTCGAAATCCTCTGCTGCTTTACTCCCTCCCCCCATCTCCCTTCACCCAGGCCCACAGTATGTCAGACTCTCCTGCTGTATTGCACTCCTTTCTGTAACAGCTTTCAATCCTCAAACCAAGTGCGGAGAACAGAAACACTGGCACTGGGCTTTGACCAGAACACAGGGTAGGCACTCAAACAACTTTTTTTTTTTTTTTTTCCTTCCCAGTAGTACTGACTAGAGAGCACAGAATAAACCAACAAGGTTCACACAGTCAAAAATGCTTGTATGCTGTGTAACTAGAATCCTGCAAATGAAAATGCAGGAAAGTCCTTAAAATGACTTCTCTTCTAAGTTCTCTCTTATTTTGATCTTTTCAATGCTCCAGTGCTGAGGTGCTAACCTTCTTCCACACCCACACCTCCACATCACCCCTGGAAGCTAAAGGAATGAATCCAGCAGCCTCTCAAACATGCTTTAACATTAGCCCAGCAGATGCAAAGATCATGCTGGAATTTCAATTACCCATGTCAAGCCTGGTAGTGAGGAAGTGTTCAAGTGCTCTGCTTTGCTAAAAACAAAACCTCTTGCCAGCTTTGATTGCAGCAAGCTCAGCTCTTTTCTCACCTTTCAAGGACCCGTGAAATAAGATTCAAGAGAAAAGCACTCCAAAGCAGCATGAAGCTCTTTGGTCAAGGAGATGTGGGGCTTCAGTACTCCCTTAGCCAAGCAGTTAGAGGGTTTCAGCTGGCTAAGCTTGTGAGCAGCCTCCCATTATTAGATTTGGGGGGTTTCAAACCCTGGAACTTTAACAGGGTAGAAAGGCTTGTGACATCTGTATTTAGGGCTTTTATTTTCCACTCTGGAGATGAAATACTGATCTGTCCCCCCAGAATAATGGTGTTCATGCTATCAATGTGTAGAATATCTTTTAATACTTTGTACCTGATTTGAGTTTATTAATACAGGGAAAGAAGTGATATAAGGATGAATGTAGGGCCTCACATTGCTTGGCAAACTTAGCTGTGTTGCAAATATTTTTTTGCAATACAAACCCCTAATTTTTTCTTCATTTTACCTTCAATTCTGATTGCAATATAGTGCTCATCAACTGGAAAAGAGAAAGGTATTTGGGGTTTTAACTCTATCATCCATTAGACATAACCCCCTGTGACCCAGTCTGTGTTGCATTCCACATTATTTTATCTCAGGGTCTTCTTAAATATCTTTAAATGAAAGTGTAAAATTTAAAAATAATCTGTCTTCAGATCTAGTGACTGACTGGACATTTATCTTCACATGCTAAGTTAAAAAAAAAAAAAAAAAAAAAAGCCAGCATGCAGGACATCTATCATGTTTTCAAAGTGCTCCAAAACAGTCTGATTCTCATTCACCCTTCTCCTTAATACCTTCCGCATTACATTAATGCCCATGTGTATTAAAAGAAAGTAACTAGTTACTTGTTTAACAAATAGTTATAAAACCTTCTCAGATCAGGTGACAGGCTGAAATCTGACTTTCCCCCTTCATTTTTATGTTCTTTTCAGATACCTGTACTTTCCTGAAATTTTACTTATGGTATTTTCCATCTAGAAGTATGGACTCGTAGTGAAAACATTCTTCGAGATAATCTGAAAGCTTCTCCCTATATAGTTACAATGATTTTTTTTAAATCACTTGTATTTTCCTAATCTTTTTTTTTTTTTTTTTTTTTTCCCATCATCTATGCTTTTGGACCACTGAAACAAAAGATAAAAAATAAGATTCAAGCACACAAAAAATATCTCAACAGAGAATAAATATTTTTAAATATTTAAGGATACACAGTCTATAGAAAGGGTAAATTTGACTGTTCTCAAGATAGGAGATTAAATAGAGATAGGGGAGGGAGGGAGAGAAAAAAATGAGAGGATCCAGAGGTTGAGGTGAGGATTTGCATGTCCCACAGAAAGCAGGGGATACAGGGAAAGAATGTGAGAAACGAAAGAAGGAACCATCAAACCAGTGAAATTGTGTGACATTAAAATGAAAACTGGTTACATGGCTAGCCATTAAATTGGACAAGAAGCCTCCAACTGTGATAAGAAGTACTGGGATAAAACCAGGGGATGAAACAAAGGAAAAAAAAAAAAAAAAGGCATTTCCTTAAATTCATTTGGCATAAAAGGGAGACCAACAAAGAATATAAAATGAAAAAAAAAAAAAAAAAAAAAAGAAAAGCACAGTTTAGAAGAATGTTTTAAGTGCTTAATTCAAGTGCCAATTTCTCAGGAAAAGCATACCGTGCTTATCTTACAACCAGGACATAAACCTGCCTACTAGATGACAGTGATTGCAATTGTCACTAACAATACCAATTTTGACAAGAAACTGCAATAAAACATAATTTTATGAGACACAAGTGTTTGTTGCAATAAATAGATGCTGCAACCTTGGGCTAACAAGAGAAAATGTTTGAGGTCATTGGAGGGAGGAAAGGACTTTGATGGATTCTACTACTGCTGTCTGATCAGGTACTGAAATACACACAAAATGATGAGCTGATTTTCTTTTTTTCTTTAGTGAGCTGGGGGGGAGAGGAGCGTGTTAGTGGTAGAGAAGAGAAACTGAACACCTTAACCTAACTTCAGAATAAACTCTCATTGCATGGCCATTTGGAAAGAACATCTTCTGATCACAAGGCTTTTTTCTACCAAATAACTTCAGATAATCTCGTGTGAATTTGGATGCCACTCCTAAGGCACTCAAACTACTTTTTGAAGCTCAGTTAGTAACCCAACAGTAAGTCACTAAGCTAAGTACTATGAGGCATTTCAAAATCATTCTGCATTATCCCTTCATTGGCCTGATTTAAAAACAAACAAACCAACTAGTCTTGTCTTATATGTCATCCCTCACCCCCTTTTTTTATTTTTGCTGAAGATGTGTTCACAAACAATTTCTGGAACACTGGAAACAAGAAAGCCAAAGGCAGAAGTACTAGTACTGAAGTTGGCTCAGAATCAAGGGAACCATTTACTTCTTATAGACACAGTACTATAATTAAGATCATTCAGACACTTACATTGAATTTACCCTCAACTTTAAATACACAGGTTAACTCACTGACTTCAGGAGAATTACAGGCTTAACTTTAAGCACATTAGTAAATGTTTACAGGATCGGTTTGCAAATATATAATCCGTGCAAACCTGATGCTTCACTTCTCTATACCAGAGAGCTGGTAAACCTCCTTCAGATTAAATTCTCTGCATAGTTTGGACAACAACTGCATTGCATTACAGAAGGAATTAGAGGTTTGCTCTTGCTGAAAAAGTTTAAAGCTAAGAATGGGAAGGTATACATACCACTGGCAAAAACAATGACAAACATATAAAGTGCAGTCTGTCATAATTAAAACTAAACTCCTCTCTTTTCATATGAAACTTAGGTTTATGTTGCTGTAGCGTAATAATGCTTTTACCAGAGATAAACAACTTTTCCAATTTGTAACACTTTCCACTGAGTAATAGCAAATTATTGGAGAAGTTATTAAATCTCTCCCTGTAGTATTGAAAAATGAGGAAAAAGATACAGCTTTCCTAAATTTACCAAATATATTTTCACGCCAGAGTCAACATTTCCCGTAAAAAAGTTACTTTTCAAAACTTTGTCTAATAACCTCACACCTTTCTGCACACCTCTTCATGAAACCTCAAGTCTTCCAAAAGGCCAAACCTTAAATCTCTGCCTCCTTCATCAGTGCCCTAACAAGTGTCTTATAGCACTGATGCCTCTTCTTTCCACCATCCTACTGCCAGCCAACTTACTCATCCCTTAAGCTTTTATTTATATAATCTGTCATGTTATACACTGGCCTATAACAATTTTCTAACTCTACCCTTTTCATGCATTACTGGTACACAAACAGCACCCAACTCCGTAATCCAGATTTGCCTTGAAAACCATAGCCTCTGCACCTACAACATGTTGTACATCTCTGTGCCTTGCCTTCTGATTTATGCAGCTTCCTGGAAGAGCTCAGAGAAAGGACCTTTTGGAGATCTTTGCTGCCCATGTGGAACACTAGGTGTGATCTGCTGGCTTTAGGACGCTGAGGCAGAAGAAAGGCTGTCATGCTGTGCTGGAGACGGGATACAAGAACATCTGGCTAGAAGGTGTTTGCCTAGCTCCACTATGGTGTGTTTCCTTCCCAACGCATCACTCAGTTCTCTGCTCCCTGCTTCAGCTACCTGGCTTTGCCTCTCATTGGCATTGGATAAAGTGAGAGAAGGCACAAGGGCATAGAGGTAACTTAATATCATTTGGGGTGTTAGAAGTCACCTATGGCTCAAACTGCTGTTTGGACAGTCACTTGACCACAAAACAATTTTCCCTTCAGGAATCCACAGAAATATGGGATGTACACAACTCTACTAATAAATAAACAACATGGTATTAATATTATTAACACATTAACATGACTACTATATCAAAAGATTTGGAGACATTACAGATATTAAAGACTTGGAGCATGATCGTTTTTGAAAAGATTAATCTTCTGTTTAATTCTTATATCACCTGAAAGATTAAATCCTATTCACAAGGAAAGGAAAACACTGGCTATTCATGAATGCATATGCTTACAGAAAAACAATTCAGCATGCCAATACCAATACATATTTTCGCCAACAAAATAGCTTTTAATATCTGAAGAAGCACATAAAAAAAAAATATGAACTTTATGCTCTCGTTTCTATGAGGACAGCATTCTTGCATTACTTTATAAGGAACTAGTGATGTGTCGCTACATAATCAGACTGTTTTCTTATTTTTTCCATGCTTAATCTTTGAGCACTTCCAAATTTAAACATTGTTAATAGAAATTAACACATCGTTAAATATAACAAACATGATGATAAAGAAAAAAGGGAAAAAAATGAAAGAAAAAAGAAGACCAGCAAAGATTGAGAAATCTGGGTCATTATTCTCCCTGTACTTCATAAAGAAAATACAGTGGAAAATAAAGGAATATAACAAAGACAACCAACAGCAGTAAATTGCTCCAGGAATAAAACTGAAAAGAAAAAAAAAAAGAATAAAATTGGAATGCTTTCACTGGAAACACAACTCTTTCTCAAAGGAGAGCCTGCCTCAAAACAGTTTTCTATTATTTAGGCTGAACTGCTCAACAGGATGCTTTTCAAACTAAGAAATGAAGAAAGACGATTGTGAGAATTTGTGTAATCTCCAAACGCTGGTTTAGCACTTAGAAGGAGGGCAGTAAGCACATAAGGACACCACAGTAAATTCATATTTGTCACTGCAGCAGTCTACACAGAAGAGGAAAACAATCATAAAGCTGAATATGAAGAGCATTTGCATACACAAGACATGCTAATGAAAAGATGTGCCCAATCCAATTAGGGAACCAATAAAAAACAAGCAAAATATTTGCATATTAATGCAAGGGATTTGGACAGCAAAATACAGGAGCTTTAGACAATGCCTTCTGTTACAGGAGTAAGAGAAGCTAGATGAAATAGTGGTAATGATTAAAATACGGCAAGTTTTTCATGACACGTAATAAAGGTGAGGTTACGTGGGTCCTATTAGCAACTATCTGGGAAAAAAGAACGGCAAAGACTTCAGTTTGGGTCAAATGGTTTTTGAAGAAGCTGGGATTTTGGAAGGTTGAATTATTCTAGATGCTTAGAACTAGATTTGTTTGTGTAGTGAATAGATCTTTCTGGCAATGCTATATATTTTATATATATATACATGTATATATATCAGCCTGACTGCAGAAACACTGTAGTGAGACGCTTCTCAGAAAGAACATGGTGCTAACAATGGCAGGACCTCTTAGTAACAGGATACTCAGGAGATGCCCTAAAAACCAATAGCGGTGTTGATCAGGATGTTCCTAAAGCAAGGCTCTTTATTCCCAGATTCACCCTGTGAATCAACACAAAAAGAAGGAAAGAAACAAAGAAAAATAAACACTGATAAGTCTAGTAAGAAACTGCACATTTAACATCTCTTATGATGTGAGATATAAGCTTTTTTATTATTAAAATTTAAAAAAGTAGCAAATTATAGGTAAACATTTTTATCAGAAGGGGAAATAAAAAAAAAAAAAGAGAGAGACCTTGCGTTCTAGCTTGGAACCACACACAAGACATTTCAACAGTTTCTGAACTCTATTCTGCTCCAAGCATAGGAAAAGCTCAAAGACAGCACAAGCAGGAGTAACCCTGTGTCAAGACAAGAATACATTCTGGTATCACCTCAGAGAGAGATGGAGACAAAAGCTAGCTGAAGCAGCCAATATACACGTGTGTGGACACGTGTGTATGGATAAATATATATGTATATATATGCGTGTTATATAACGCACCTCAATACTATGTTATGTTTTATCTTTTTACAACTTAATTCCAGAACCTTAAAAACCTATTTTTAAGTGAATATACCCTTTTACCAAGAAGCTTGTACTCTGAAAAATGATCTGAAAAGCAAGACATTAATCCTTCCTGGTCATTGGAGCACTGGAACAAGTGCTGATCTTCCCATTACACTACTCCAAGCTGTTGACAGGGTAACAAGCTGTGCCTTCACAGGAGCAGTGAGCCTTGTTGTGTGTGATATTGCACATATTCAAACCACTCCCTTGCTTTCAATGGGAAATTCTGGAACAAGAAGCATGCCTGAGCCCCAAGGGAAATTATTATAAGTTAAAATAATGCTATGGATGCCTTGATTAAAACAAACAAAAACAAAACAAAAACCAGACAAATATATGATTGTCATTATTGTAAAGGTCACCCCCGATGCACTGATGAACTAGAGAGTGTGTGACCAACAAGCATACAGGTAACAAATTCTGGAACAGGATTTTCAATGCATGTAGCAGGATGGACTATAAAGGTCGAAGACACTCACAGAATTATGTGCAAAAATGTACAAAGACCAGCAGATGTCTAAAATAGTCCTTTAGAGATACATAGCTTGACCAAATGCAGTAGTGTTGGACACATAGCACAGGAATTTCTATATATACCTAGCATACCAATAATGTAACAAGCCAACTACAAAGTGAATGAAAAATAGCCAACTGCAAATTATTTTGAGAAGGACACATGAAAACATCAATCAGGAAATTATTACGTATGAATTACAGCTTTAGTTCATATATTAGATATAATTTGTATTTTTTTTAATCCCTCTGATTGCTATTCTGCCTATGCTTTTTTTTTTGTTTTTGTTTTGTTTTTTAGTCACCTCTAAACAGCATCACACTTGCTAAGCATCAAGTATCCTGACCAAAGCCCCCTACCTAATAAACCCACCATCAAGTCATCTTGTACATATTGGCAAGGGTGAGAGAATTTGTTCCCTGGAAAGAGTGAAAGAAGTGATCAGAGACTCTGGTACAGTCAACTGAGGCCAACAAATTAATATGAAGTTAGCCTTGACTGATGTATGTTTATTAATCTGACTGCTGGCAAATAGTAGATGCTTAGGAGCTTAATCTTTTCTTAAATCTATTAGAACAAGATCCACATATACCCAGTATGTAAACGAGGCAGAAAATGGCAGCCCAGGAAATGTAGGGAAACACAAAGAATTTGCTTATGGGAGATGATGCCAGGCTAGAGCTGGAAGGAAGATGAAGTTTGCAGGAAGTCATTAATGCTTGTGGTTTTGTTGTGTTGTGTGTGTGTGTATTTTCTTTTTCCCCTCCAAGGACTCCTCAACACCATTTCATTTTTATACCACTATTAATACTATTAACAGACATGACAGCATGAATGAGTCAATGAGAAAATCTTCAAAAGGTGTCATTTGTATAGACTGGACTTGATGATCACAAAGATCTCTTATAGCTGTCTACATTCCTGAATACCATGCAGAGTTTTCATGCAGCCAAAGGACTAGAATATCATACCTCAAAAAGTCACTCATAAATTCATGTATTTTGGAAAACATGTGAAATGCTGCAGTTAAGATTGACAAGTTTACAGCGGAAATCTCTGATATGACATCTTATTTTAAGGAATTGTCATGGGAAATAATGATTTGCTCTTCACAGAAATACTAGAAGTAGAATATTTTTTTTAAAGGCAAAGTTATTAAAACAGTTGTCAATAATTTACACAAATGACTAAATATGTTTTGAAAGATTCAGATCAAGTCAAGATGGTAGCTGAATGTTGCAGAATGAATAATAGCAGAAGATTATGAAGCTGCATCCTATAATACTGGGAGAAAATGAATCATTCCAAAAGGAGGGAGAAAAAGGCAGGAAATAAAAACAGGGAAACATGCCGCACTAGTTGGCATGGTTGGTGGATACAGCCATAGAGCACATTATCTTGCAAACACTGAGATCAGCAAGAGCGGAAGCTGTTTGAATGCAAACGGAAGGGAAATGTTGGCAGAGCACATTTTGCATGTGTTTCCCTCATTTTGGATCTTGCTTTCTACTATGCTGGTGTACCAGAAACCAGAACTTGTAACCTCTCAACAGTGCTACAAGGCCGATTTTTTTTTCTCCCGAGCTTCCAGAGAGAGACTAAGCCAAAGATCAGAGGAATTTTATTATGCCTGCTCTGGAGAAGCATTTATTTTATTAGTCTGCCTCCCGGGGAACATTTATTGTTGGAGTGGGATGGGCAGTCCATTACGGTAATCATTACAAAAATTAAATTCTGTAGGAGAAGCCTAAGCATGGGAGGAAAGCCTATTCATCCTATTCATTTCTGTACATAACATTATCTGAAAAGAATGCTGAATTATTAGCTCATTAGTTTTATACACTTGTAAATTCCTAAAATGTAAATGGACATCAATGCAGGGATTGATATTCTGCCTTCATTTGAAGCTGCTATTTGGGAAGCATTAGCCGACATACTTTACATTTCCAGACATCAGTGACAAATACAATAATTACTATTCCTCAAAACAAATGAAAACAAATAGTTTTGAATGAAAACTAAGCAAAGGCACAAAGTGATTGCAGATGACAGACAACCAGAAGCTGGAGAGAGGTCAGTAAAGTATCATGGAGGAAAAAGGCAAGACTCCGTTGTGTTAGCAGCTACTTACAGCAGCTACTAGTCATCATACGAAAAGCAGAAATTACTATCTTGTGAAACCTATGGTTATGCAGAATTGTTGCTAACGCGAACTATAATAAATTCTTTAAGTACTTCTGATGCACCACACACAGAACTTATCATGTATGCATATGGAAATAATAATTACTAGAAAAACCATATAAAGAGAAGAGCTGCCCCTCTCATGAAAAAGGATTGCAGTATTCTTACCGAAAGTTAACAAATGAAAAGCAAGCCCGTGGGAGACGGATTGGATGTATCATATCATTCACAGGCACTGATATAAATCAGGAGTTTACAGTCTTACCTGTGTTTACATAATATAACACAACACAGTTACAGAAGAAAAAGTCAGAATTTGGCAAACTGACAGCTGTGAGACACACTGGGACCTGTAAAGTCTGGGTGATCTTCTCTCTACTGGAGACTGCTGCCAGCACCCACAGGACGTGCAGCTATCCTGAAATATTCCCTTGCTCTCCTTCAAATTCCCTGCCTTTCCAACAGCTTTTGCATTTATTTATTTATTGTTTGTGTATACCTTAATTCTCATGCTTAATTCCTTATGAAGTCCTTCTGTTGTGTTACATCATTCTAATGATTTTTATAAACTGGATAACAGAACTAGGAGGTTGTTAGATTGGAATTATGTCTTTTAGTTTGTTAGTAGCTCTTTAGGGAGCCCAGGAACAGCATGTTGATATAACAGATGAGAGACCCAATATTTACAGTGTTTCTTTGCTATCACTAAATCTTCTATCAGTTTCAGAGAGATTGTCCTTGTGTTTGCCATGTGTTTGCCTTTTTTCTTTTTTTTTTTTTTTGTTTTGTTTTTCTTCTTTTTATTATTAAATTTAAAATATTTAGCTTCCAGACCTGAATTCATAGAATCTGGCTCCTAAAAAGGAAGATTTTCTCCTCCCTTGGGTACCGCTACTAGCATACTTTTGGCTATAGCAATCTGTGAACAACAGGAGCATGCCTGTTCATCTGCTCGGCTTTCTGGGAGCTGAGTTTCCAAAACATAGATGACTTAGGTTCATACTTAAATTTGTTGTTAAGGTAAGGTAATACAATGCTGTCAGTTACTTTTGTAAAAGTTTAAATTTATTTCATCGACTTCAAGGAAAACAAGTTGGGTATTCGGCAATCAGATAAGCAGTGAACGAAGATGTTAATTCTGGATCAACAACACAAGGTGCATGGTAAGCAAACACTGCATATTTCCAATGATCTATGGGAACTCGTGGACAATAGATCCATATCAATAATCCCATGGCTGTTTCTGACAAGACCAAATTTTTTAGGTAGTTGTGTATGAACAGCATAGAAATCCCTATGCAATAATCTACTCAAGAGTTTTCCACTACTTTTTCCCTATATGCAGCCCATAATCTAGTTAAACAGTGGGGAAAATCCTGAAGTTCCCAGCCCTTGACAGAACGGCAGAGCAATGCAGACTGTAACACTACCTTAGAAAAATTTACAGAGATCCTCTATAAAAGAAAAAGGACACACACAGAAATTTTACTTTCCTTTCATCTGTTTCTATGCCTAGTATTAATATGCCTGAACCACCATAGCAAGTTCATTTTAATACACAGCATCAAATGATAGCAATAATAGGAAATCCTCAACCAATTAAACACTATGTTTCAATGACCAACATCTATTAAAGGAAAACAAATTCACTGAAGACCTGATCTCATCCAAAGATTTAAGAAGCAGATCTTGAGAAAGGAGCTAAGTCTTGGAAGTGCATTTGAGAGAAAGAAAACAAACAAAAACCACCCCAAAACTAAACAAATCCAAACCCTTTCCTTTTCATTTAAAAGCAACCCCTGCACTGCCTTTAGTTAAAAAGAAAGCATATTGGAACAAAGTCAAGTCTGGATGAAAAGTCTGTGCTTTTAAAAAGCATCTAGAACTATCAACAGAGAAATAAAAATCAGTGATCAGAGGGACGTATATGCACCAATTCTCCAGCATTTAGGTATTATTATTGAATCCCTATTTTCTATCAGGGATAATCTCTTGACAGAAGTGCAAGAAACCTAGATATTTAGGATAAAGGCAAGTCCACAACCTGCTTCAGAGCAGCAGCGCCATCCAACCACCAAGCATTAGAAAATCATGGTCACTAACCTCGCTGCATGTAACAATATACTGAACAGACCTAGGGTACTCACTGCATCCATCCTTTTAATTGTGCCTAAATGTATATTCAAGACTCTGAAGCAAAGTGTTTTATCTGGCTGGAATCTGAAAAGTAACTTAATCGTGCCAGCACACAGCAAAATGCAACTGCATCTCAGGTATTTACAATAACTGTATATCCGAAATGCAACATGCCCATGAAAATTCTTTTGAGATAGCCATAAGGGCTCAATGGTCAATATCATGGCTACATTTACAACAGCAGATGCATTTAGATGGCAAATAAATCATCTAAATTTTCTGCAGAGCTCTACTCAAGTATGGCAAGCTCTTCTAACAATCTTCTCTTGATAGTCTAGTCCCAAATACTTAACAACCAAACAAGGACATTTAAATTGAAAAAAAACAATTGGAATTTGTATTAACCATTGTGGAGGGAAGAATCACTTATTTGAAAGCTGAGGAATAATAAATGACAAAATGCTTTAGTCCATGATAACTGGGTCCACCTCAAAAGGAAACATCCTCCCTATAGTCACTCTCCCATAATTGTGTTGCGTTCCACAAGAATGGAAACAGATATTATCTTACTCTATTCCAAACTCTTCTACAATGGGTATTAAACTATTTAGCCAAGAAATGACTGACATACTGGCTCATGGAAGGTGTCTCTCAAATGAATAGGGCATGTCAACAGCAACAGCCTGCCCCTATCAATCTCTTTTCACTAGGCTTTGTACTTCCCTTTGCTATTTCTGTGTTGCCAGAGCTGCTTTATTCCATTGTGACCTGCGATTTTCATAAGCACGCTACATTGCCAAAAGAGCTGCTTTGTTTACATATATTTTGCAAAATATATTGAAATAAAATGTATGAGAGGGAGTAAAGAGGACATACAGGATTGTGTCATTGCTCTTTCCAGTGCTGCTAATGTAGTCCATAAGTCTGAGAAAGGAAAAGGCGATTCATATTTTAGTGGTTTCCTTAGCAAGTAGAGACCTTGAATGGCAGAAGAATTCTGGCTGGAACTACAATGGACTTTGTACTTAGCATTTGGACTGTGTGTACACAATATTATGTGGAAATCTCAGCTGTCTTAATATTGGAAAGATCTTACAGATGCTAGGGCCAAGTATTTCCCAGATATAATTGGAAAGGGTAAAGATCAGTCAGCAACTTTGTTAAGAGCTATTATCATCATGATGATTCCAGCTTTCTTCCTCTGAGGCTCAGCTAGAGATTTAAAAAACAACAAACAAACAAAAAAACCTATTTTCTATTTTGTGAATCTTCTAAAAACCCTCAGAACTCAAATATTTGCTCTCTCCTACAAATCTCTTTTGACAAATAGCATATGATAGCATATGCAATGCACTGAAATAGATATTTATGATTTTTGAGATTCTAATGTTTTATATTACCTGATGGTATATTGAAACTGTGAAATAACCTATTACCTTGATCTGATGTGAAATTTTTCATTTAAGAGAATTAAAAAATACATATATATACATATTCAGAATCTAACCATAAGATTGAAAATTTCATATTCTTTTCACTGAAATAGAACAAGAACTGGGGAAATGAAGCAACACTAAGGAAACAAAAACAACCACCTACCTTAATTTTCTCTCTCAGATACTTGCTCACTTGCTCTTGTGTAAATATTGAGAGCAAAGTGAGAAAGAAGGAGCAGTATGTTTCATGCAGGCCTAGAGAGCCCTTCTGCACTCTTAAGGGCACTTTCAAATATATATATTTTATGCACTCTCATCACTGACAAGCATCTAATTTTGTTCTTCATCACTACTGCCCTCCCCACCAGAACTGCTGAATATGAGAAAACTCTGGCCTTAAGTGCTGTGAGAAATCACAAAGGAATACTGTGGCAGACCTTGAAATGAAATCCAGACCTTTGAAACTTACAGGTTTAGCCACTGGACATGATTTAATCAGTACAGAAAAGCACTGGACCTCAGAGGTTATGTACTGGAAGCAGTGACTAAACTACCAGGTAGGGAATACAGAAGAGTCAGTAAAGAAATGGTTATTAAGGCTTCATTAGTCTTGTTGGTCTCCCCCCATACGTACAATCATTTACAAATATCAGAAGAGATTTCATTATTTTAACATATGAAAACTCTACCTTTAGAAAGTGAAACTATCTTCTGAATAAAAACACCAGGAGAAGATTTTAGAAAGGGAAAGCTCTTATTTCAATAGCCTTAGAAAATCTGAAAATTTTCAGTAAGCTTCAGATCATGCTATGCTACTATGACAGCCTTGGCAAGTTTTTTGTAATGACCTTGTATCAGAGGTGGAATCTGACACGTTTTCATTTCTACATGTCTCAATGGTGTAAGCTTGTAATCATAAATAAATGTTCTTTCCAACTACCATGAGTTATGGAGTTTCCCTACGCTCTATATTGGATTCATGCTTTCAACATCCATACACTTCTACCAGTTTGTATTTTTTGACATAATGGTGCAATGTGTCATGCAGATGATACCCAAATTTATCCATCCCTCAATAAAAAAAAATCTGCTACAACAGAGCTACTGCCTGACTGATGTTAATAACTGAATAGCTTAGAATTTTATTAAGATAATTCAAATAAGACAAATAGTAGTATTTGGGTCTCCTTTATGCACATATATTTCATCCTGTTCCTAACATGGACAGCTGTTGTGTTACTTGCTTGATTTCAGGATAATTTTACCTCTAATAAGAAATACGTTTGACCAATTATATGTACTTAAGTAAGAATCTAAACTGTACCTATTCCATACATGGAATTACGGTCAACAAAAAATGAGACAAACCAGGATAAATTAAGTCAAAACAACAAGATGAATTAAACCTATTATTTACCAAGAAAGCAAATATTAATATAGAGCAATGCAATAAATCTTATCATACTCTGTAAGAAAATCAAAGAGATGGTTGGGCAGAATTTGACCATTGATGCAGACCTTGAGAAATAAATTGATTCCTAAGTAAAAGATCATGTAAATCCATTTAGGTGCTACAAGAGTGTATTTGTCCAACATTCTTGCCACAGTCCCTCTTGATTTAAACTTCAAATAAGCTGATGCCAATTTCATTGGCATAATGAGAACAAACAAAATAAATCAAGAGAATAAAGTCTAGAGTCTTTACCTCTTAGATAAGATACATTTAGACACAGTATCAACTGCTATGATGATTTATCTTAGAAATTGAGATGTACTCTTTAAGTAACACTGTTGAAGCTAAATTTAATTTTGTTTCTGACTTGTCTCCTATTTTAAAAGCAAAGAAGAAACAACATACCTCTGCATTTGTAGAAGAGCTGACAAAGAATATGTGCTCTTCTATGGAACTCAAAACTGAGGAGAATTTCTTTAGGACACAGATGCAATACAAATCAAGAAAAAGATGCATCTGAAAAAATCCCTTGGATATGCAACAGGCTATGGAAAATAGTACTGTTAATACCAGACTGTTGAGGAAAGTAAAATAGGGTGAAAGGCATTTACAATACTTAAAAGGGTAGCATTAAGACAAAAGAAAACTTTGGAGGTATCAATAGGACATACACTAGAACCCACTCAAGTACAGCTTTTACAACAATTTTGAAGAGAGAATATAGCATTATGTATATATAGGTATATACATATATGTATACCGAGAGTAGGTAGTACTTTGTTATGAGAAGCAGTGGGACTATTATATGAACGTGACTTCTCCAGGAGAAAACCAAAAACGTAACTACATACACAGCTACCATGAGGGAAAAGAGGATAGCAGAAATAGCTGATAATTCACTGTGGTTTTATAGATTGGATAGTACAAATCTTGCAATGCGAAGGCAGTTACACCTTCCTTTCTGCAAACAGTCTTCCTGGGGCTTGAAACTCTTCTTAGAAATTTGCTATTTCTAAACTGAGGGTCTCAGGATTCTGAGAAACAGGAAAGAAAATCTTATTTCTCAAGAGACAGACAACAGCGATCTTTCTAGATGACTTGCTTATCCTCCTGCAACAAGTGGTTGGCTTCACTCATCCATGCCACTCCCAATATTAAAAAAAAAAAAAAAAAAAAAAAAAGAACCATCACAAATAATTCCTATTTAAATTTGGAAGGGTTATAAAATCAAATATCTAGCTGCATAAGGTTAGTGGGGCAGCTATAGAGATAGCATTATAATAGCAGCTGATTCTGAGTCTATGACGCTGAGAAGCAAAAATGTGGAGCACAGAATCCCATTCCTCAACTAATTACATTTGAATGAAGACATTTGGCCTCTCTCTTTCACCTGGACTGAAAACTGACACATCATTAGCAGCTCTGATAGGGCCAGCCAGCCTTCAAAACAGTGCTAACTGTTGCCAGAAGATAGCTGCAACAACTCTGTCACCAAAATGTCAAAAATGCAGCTTCTTAAGAGGTCAAGAAGTCTTCAATATTGTTGCTTTGATAGAGGAAAGTCTCATTTACAGAATTCATGTTGAACAAATCTGATCAGGTGCACTAAGGAACAGACCTTAAAGAATTCATGCACTGAATTAGTCTGAGATTCTTCAGGAGATTTTGTACCCTGCTTCATCAAATTCAGTGCTATGCATGGTCCGCTTCCTACTTAATTACCCCTTACTCTTTCAAACCCTTCTGAATGAGACTTTTTCAACATGTCACAAGAAAAGTTCAGTGTATCCTGTCCACAACAGAGATGTCCTGTGGCAGCATCTGTCCAAATCAAGTCTTTCTTCCATGCAAAATTAAAGTACTTAACCTTCTGAAGCCCAACACAAACATTCATGCAGGATCTTTTAGGTAATAGAAATCATGAGAAGGAAATAAGAAAACTATGATAAAATAAAGATAGTCCAAATTTCCTAACCTGAAGACATAGAAATCTTTGAGATACCTCAATTTGACTGGTAGGCTCTAAGCAACCAGATCTAAACGGGCCTTACTTACACGGTCACTTGGACCAGATGACCTGCAGGCCAGATGACCTTCCAACCTAAACTGATTCTGTGCCACAAAGTAAAGGTGACTTAGAGAGTTCAACAGCTGTCTTACAGCACTTAAAAAAAAAGTCTTCAAGAAGTCTCAGAAAACAGAGAGAACACTGAATAAAATGTTTGAGAACAAGGGCTCTGATGTTCTGCTTACAGACAATGCTAAAAGGGACAACAATAAAAAAAAAATAAAAATGGAGACCAGCAGAAGTTCACTCATGCAAACAAAATTTCAAGACAAGTGTTTGTGTACTATCATCTCCTAAAGTGCTCCAGAGCCCTCAGATTTCAGGGTGGGGATGAGTGCAAACTTTGCCTTGGTGAAAATCGCAGCACAAATTCCAGACTTTGGAAAGGAAGGATGAAGACCCATAAACAGGATCATAGACATAAAAGTACTGGATTTCAGGGAGATAAATGCCAGAAGAGAAACTCCTACTGCAGTGAAGCATTGCCTCAGTTCTGAGTTGCCATTTCCAATGCTGTATTAGATAACTGCCTGCCAGTGAAGTGTTCCACTTCAAAGGGGGCAGGAACAGATCCTTTTTTACTGCTTAGCCAGAGCAAGATGAAAAAGCACTAAGTGGTCAGCTACTTCATGTCTTCCAATGCAGGAGACTGAGAGGTGTGTCCTATGTTTTGGGGTAAAAGATATGACTGTTGCAGGACTGAGTTCTTCTTGAATATTGTGTACCTTCGCTACAGGGCTGTTGAGGAACAAAGAAAAAGCTGAGAACTTCCTGAAGGCACTGAGCAATTGAATTAAGAGAACTCTGAAGATAACACACAGCTACTGTTTACAAGAATTACTCTTATTACAGCGTCAAACCCATTTTCTACATATAGTTTCAGTTGCTTATTCAATATGCATGCGCATTTCTGAAATAAGGGTGTGTTAATCTCCATGGATGAGTGGGGTCCATGAGTACTTCTGACTCATTTTTTTTTAATTCCTGTGCCTCCAAGCCAGTTTGTTTGAATGGCACTATATGGGTACATGAGGTAATTGCTGAATAGTTATAAGATTTTGCTTATTTGTGCTGAAAGTTTGCTTCTAAAGACATTTTTAGTTTGTTTTTCTGTTCATTTTTCTCATTCATTATCAATGTCTTAAAACTCCTGACCAGTGTTACAGTGTCACAGAAGAGTATGTGAGAGTTTTAGAAAAGAGTAAAGACAACTTCATGCCATGCATAGACAAATATATCAATTCTATTTTATCCTCTCCCCTTGCTCATGACATCCAAAGCATGCAAAGTTTGAGGAAAAAAAAACAACCAAACAAAAAAAACACAAAACAAAAAAACAAACGTGATTTTACTGAGAGCCATGCAAAGGTTTAAAAAAAGAGAGCTCTATTTTAATTGCTATTTTATGCATTTTATGTTTATGCATTACTCTAATGCATAAACACCACTAGACATAGATGTTTTCTTTCATTATTATCGTTCCATGTTTTCAAGCTAGGAAATGAACATATCTGGACTTAATGAACACTGTAGACATGTGAGTTCATAAATTCTGAACTACAGTATTCAAACATAAATATTTCCCTTAAAATCTGATGTTTGATTATCAAGAAGCTCATCTTTATCTACCAGAAAAGTTAGATACATTTCTGTAAATCTATCTTTTTAGGATTTGCTCTGAAAATATATGTTTATAGATACATATGTATGTATGCATATATAGACATGTACATATATGCTTACATGCATATACACACTGAAATACCTCTTCAGGTTATATTTACTATGTCACTGCTTTGTTGAAATTCAGGAAATGTTTTTTCCACAATTGACCTTACATGATTAATTCTGAATGGTTTATTTCTTTGTCACACTGATTTGTGACAATTACCTTGGGAGCTTGAAGTCATAAATATTGATAAAGATTATAGTATGCTTCTATATATATTGGTATGTCATCAGAAACAGTGATGATCATTTTATACTAGTGTGAAAAGATGGGGCTGTTTTGGAGAAACTTATGTTCATTTATGTTGTCTGTTCAGATATTTATGACCATGTCTAGAGATAAAAATTATAAATTACATTTACATATTTATGAGCAATTGTATGTAATATCCATATTTCTATTAAAATACCATCAGTTTCCCTATCTTACTATAATGCAAGTCAGAACTAAAATGCACTTGGCTTTATCTTTTTCCTAAAAATCCCCTACATTTACGCGACCAGCCAAATGTAGTATGAATAGACAGTGATAACTGATAAACAGTGGTAATAGTATGCACTTAGTTATACAATTTAAAAGACTTATCTATTATACCATAAGATATAAAAATATCTTTCTCAGTTTTGAGACGCAGAAAAGAAAAAGTGAGATAATATGTGGGCTGCAGAACCATGCAATGCAAATTGAAGAGTGCAAGCAGAAACTCACCTCTAACTTTGTTCTTTGTAGCAGCCACTGGAAGCAAGGAAAAGATTGCACAAGAAGAAGAGAACAAAGATAGATTAGATAGAAGTTTGAGTAAGTAAGAATACACAGAAGCTTTATCGCTATTGATTCAAAACTAACAAACGCTGTTTCTAAGATTATTTAACCTATTTGAGACAGTACAGTTCTATGAGATAGTTCAGATCTATGATTCTCTCAGAAGACCTGTACTGATACATTTAGAAAATATATTACAAGACACACTCAAGAAGCATGGCAATGAGTGGAGAAAAATCATGTACCATTAATCACAAATAGGTGAGAACATACGTACATAGATTTGTGAATTCTAAAACATACAGCACAATTCACCTTGCTAAAAGCTCATTCTGAAGCACCTACACCATACATCAGTCCTTTGTTCCTATTTCTTGAAACGTAAATCTCCTGTGAAGCTGATTAAAAAAAACATCAGTTAAACTGCAGCTACTCCAATTATTCACATGCCATATCACTGTTTTTTCTTCATTGATGCGCATATCTTCAGATTGTTCTTGCACCCTGAGCAAACATCCACTCATTAATGAATATGCAAATCTAAGGGAGAAAACAATATTTTAGCAGTGATCAACGTTCCAACTCAGAGAAAATAGGGCAGACAAAACAGCTTTTCTTGTGTCCCCTGAAGCAACACGGCTACTAACAGCAAAGATACAACATGGTCATAACAACAAAGATAGGAACTTAAAATGTTCTACTATCATTATTCTTGTCTCTAAAATCAAAAGAATATTTTTCTGTTTTCTGAGGCTCACGACTAACGTTGCTGATACACAAGCAGAACCCAAACTGAAAACAGATTCACTGTTAGCTATAAATTATACAAAAAGATACTATATATAAGTCTTTAAATTCTCATGTACACTCTGAAAATGAATTCATTCAAGAGTACTTTCATGAAAAAGGTAGTTTTTTTTTTTTAAGGTAGTTAAAAAAAAAAACTACCTTTTTCATGAAAGTACTCTTGAATGAATTCATTTAAAAAAAAAAAAAAGAAAGAAAAAAAAGGAATAATAATCCTAATTCCTCTTCTCCAGTTCTTCTTGTAAAATGTGACTATGGGCAATTCCAAGGCAGATAGACTTGTGATCAGAACACAGAGCAAAAGGAGAAAGACCACTCTCTTTCTGCTCTCTTTGCTCATTTTGTTCACCCCTGTAGGTCTTATGCATTCTTTTTTTTTTTTTTTTTCCTTCTTTCTTCCACTTCCAACTTTTTTCACCACTTTTCACCGATCAGTTCTTACTAAGATAAGTAAGGAGAGCATGGCAGTGAAGGCCAAGTTACCATAAATGTAGAAATTTTTGAAAAAATAAACCAAAACAAAACCTTTATGAATGCATCCAAAAATGTCAGTTCTCTAGATTCCTAATTTTCTTCATTGAGCCCGCTCTCTACTTCCAGAAGAACTATTCTGCATTATCATTGTTATGCTGGCCATGAAAACAAAATAAAAGAAATCCTGTCTTTTCTGAAATCAACAGTACTGCATGGAACAGCTCCACTTTGGGGAGGTACAACAAATGTAGACATGTCTGCAGAGCTATAGTCTTACAGTTAACTTTCCATAAGACTATTTAACAAGACATACCTAAAAAAAAAAAAAAAAAATCTTACATGCACTAAAAATCACTTGAATAATAAACAAAATTAATGGTGCTATTCTAATTTTATAGTAAGTGAGCAGTTTCTCCCTCATGCAAGTATAAGTTGATAATAAATGCATAGAGTTCATCAATCTGCTCATTTTCTTATCCTTCCCCTTCTTTTGCAGTCCTGACAATAATATCCACATGAAGGCATTATTACTTCAAGCCAGAATCATGATTTAAGCCTAACAAAGGTCTGGAGGAAACCCCCTCTAGGTAATTTAAAACCAACAGGTAACTTTATACTTATATCTAATTATTCAAAAAATACAAAGATACATAAAATATATAAATTAAAATTATGTATGTATTTTAATCATTTAGAATAAATATACATATATACACATACATAATGGTCATACACAAATTATATAGATATATGTACATATATACATGCATATTAAAAGAATCCAACAATTTTATGATTAGATAGCTTTATTTTGAAGCAGGAGAACTAGATAGAGAATTATTACCTACCACGTATCAGTAAATAAAGAAAAGATGTAAATGAGGTTGCTCATTATAATTGGAAGTAAGTCAGGTTACTAAGCTTGTTAGACCAATTATAACTTGCTGCATATTCACTAATAGAGGACTGGATGACAGTAACCTTCTTAAAAATGTCATGTTCGATACTTGTAAGTTTTTCCATTGACAGCATGGTCCAATTACAAGTCAATTCGTAAAGTTCAAACTGCACAACAGCCAAATTAGCTAAAAATTGTCTTTCAAAATATAGTTCTGCCTACTGGAGGGAGATAGTTGGAGCTGTTTCCATCACTAGCATTTTTATTTATTTATTTTATTTTTTTATATATATATTTCTAGCATAAGGGAAAGTTCCTGTTACTTATTGTCGTTGATGCTGGTTCTTCTTTTTCCAAAGGTGAAATATTTCTTCTCTCTTCCCTCTTTATTTTTCTTGTCACTATGCACAAAGAGATGCTATATGCAAACTATATGTTTGGAAATATTTATCCATCTTTTCACCTTATTAATACAAGAAAGGTCATAGGAGAAGACAAGCAGAGATAAATGTTTTTAATGAGCATCACTAACACTGAAAATTAGTAGAGGGATGATGATGTCTCAGTTAGAGCACCAGATCTGGGGTAGTTCAGCTTTTCATGTCACTGAAGTCAGTGATAAGAGACCTATGGGTTTCAAGAAATAACTTTACTGTTGTAATATCTACATTCACTTTCAGACTATCCTCAGCAAGTCAGTTATTTCTCTGCATTTCACACAATCACTTATAAAACGGGGATGAAATATTCTTTGTTTCCACTTTGACTTTCCTGCTTGATGACTAAACAAGCTTTTCAGGGTAGCGAGCATCCTTCTTCTTGAAGTAGGATACTTCAGGATACTAATTTAATTTTAAAACTCTGTAATACAATTAAAATGGATCAGGGGTGGCCAGTAATTATTTACAGGTACAATATAACCTGAAAACTGGAATTTATGTTATTTGGATGGCATTTGCTTTATATGGCTAAACTAGCAAGGTAATCAGGAAACAGACAAAGAAGAAAGAAAACTACTTGAAATATTTCCCCAAGTACAGGGATTCCTTTAAAAACCTGAACACATTTCTAAGGGCATTTTTCTTTAAACTACTCTGCCTTACTTTTCTCAGGAAATTGATTCTGGATAGGGAAGTATACCATAGAAAATGTGAACAAACACTTTCATTAGAATTTATGGAAGTTTTTAAGGACTGGAGAAGACAACCAGACCAAGAGGAAAGACAGTCCATATTCTCAAAAGCCAGGCTGAAAGTCATGACAGATCTACTAGATTTCTAGGTAATATCAAGAAAAAAAATAAATATACTGTATTAAACTTTGGTTTTATCAAGATTAAAGGACATTTTGTTTTTGGAATTAAGTCTATTCTGGTCACGGTATATGCAAAACAAAAGGGTTGTGGCTACTAGGGAAAGGTCTAGGAGTGAGAGAATCAGAGAACAACAAGAGTTCAAGGTCAGAGGTCTCTGAAGATTTCACTCAGAGATCAGGAAAGGGGATGAAAATTGTACCAAGTCCTGAACCATGACAGTTAATTTTCACATAAATAAGATTTTAGGGCATCTTTAAACAGAAAAGCATTTCTGCTGTAACTGTACTCCTGAAACAAAGTTTTTAAAAATCATTGCCTGTATGTAAAAAGCTGGGTTCTATTCTCAAACACCGTAATATAACCCTGCTCTCAAATATCAATAACAGTGTGTTTTATTTTTCTGTGATATATCTTTCTGACTCTTTGCTTCTGTACGCCAACAATTGTTAAATTACATTCTTTGATAAATGGTGGTTACAAGTTGTTCAATATTTTTTCCACTGTCAGCTGTCTCTATGCTGTTCAATTTTGTGGACATTTTTAGACAGATTTGATATAGCATTTATTTTATTTTTCTCTTATATGTGATTTATTATTTGATTTGGGATTTTGTCTTTAGAAAAAAAAGACATCCTTCCAATTACTTCAATAGCTCAATAAAAATAAAAAAGGGAAAAATATTTCTCCCAGATGTCCAGTCTATCTAACCTTTTATTTCAGAAAAATTAGAAGAAAAAGAAAAATATTTGAGGCCAGTGCCCTGTTCTTATTTTATGTATCTATTATATGTATTAAGAAATCAGCTAGAGGAAAAATTAGTATAATATCTAAATGTTATAATGTCTAAGTAGCTCTTTGCAAGAAAAGAAACACGATTAAAGTCCTAGTCATAAAGCACATTGCATTGATTTTGTCCTGAATACAGCAACCTACAGTTCCAACAAATCTGGATGTTCTCTCACCTTCAATAAAAATTAAGACATCAGCAGGCTATGGAACAGACATTTATTCACCTGTACTTCTACATCTACCCCAGTCTTAAAGTCTTTTGCAATGATGAAATACTAAAAATAACAAAAAAAAAAAAAAAGTATGAAAAAAAAAGAAGCACATTCCCAATTTCCAAAAGAAAAGGACTAATTTTTACACTACTTAGTTTAGAATTGTCCTTCAACTTTATGATGATAATGACAACAATGGCATTTTTTTTCCCTTTGGATAAGCTGATAGATTAATCAGTGGTCATTTAGGTCACCTAAATGTCAGCTCTGCTTCTTTAACTGGAAAAGCTCCTCTGTGTGACAGAAGGCTTAATGGGATCATTTTCTCAAGAGAATAATGCAAAAGGCTGTCACAAACTGAGTAAGAGACCTGTTCAAAGCAAAGATACTGGTATGTGCTGTAATGCAGCATGGTTTAGAGCTAAATTTCTTCTAATTTTCTGATCTCACATTTGATAGCCTTTATTGATACTACACGTGCATTTTATAGTGAATGTTCTTTTTTATACTTAAGTTCTGCACACTCTGCTCACAGAGATTTCAAAAACTTCAGTGTTACTTGCAGATATAATCAGAATACATATAATCCTATATTCATCTCTATGTATACAACCATTAAAGATCTATGCAGCCATGTACATGTAATTACATGCAATTTAAACATGTGACCTTGTGACCTTCTATTATTTATTCAGTCTTTGCATCATGTCAATAACACAAGTTCCAAAGATAACATCAGGTAATTTCCCTCAGAAAAAGGTATATTTAATGTATTAAATTCATTAATGGATCTCACAAAAATAAAAACCATTCTTGTTCTGAAAATTTAATAAGTTTTTCTTGTGGTTTAAGAGAAAACCTATATAAACATAATATATAAACCCATGTAAAAATATATTATGTATATAGATTATATAAACCTATATACAAATATATTTACACATGTAATATGATGTGTACATATATACATCATATTGTATATGTGTATATGTATATGCATTACACATCAATATAGTGATTTGTAATTGTTTTTCCTGTTAGAATATAAAACATGTTCTAGAAGATAGAGTTGAAATAGGGACAAACCCACAAATTTAGAAGGGTTATGAATATCAACTACTACAATCCCTGCATTTGAAGAAGCATGAATTGTGTTTGGACTGCTCCTAGCAGACTGCCTAACATGCTGTTAACATCTCTGGTGACAGAGACTCCAAGAGCTCGCCAAGTACTCTGTTACAGTGCACAGCTTACTCAGTGGCAACTTGTTTTCCTACCATACAAATTAATCTTCATAGTCCAAACCAATTCCTTAACCTTTTTCATAACTTCCTTAAGTATAAACAGCAATGGAACATGCATTTCTTTAATATAATGTTTTGTATGTATGAAGACTTGTTATTTCTCTTCTATGACTGAAGAATCAGGTTCTTCCACTTTCTTATTATATGGTTTCCAGCTTCCTCTTAATTCTCTTTGTTGTCTGCCCCCTCATATTTTCAGCAATTTACCTACACTGATCCAAAATCAGTTAAGGTATCAAGCTGGTAGCACTAGTGCAAGGTACAATAATTACTTGTGAGGCCTTCCACCTACCTCTTTGGCTGTGCACTCCAAAGCAGCACTGAATTCCAACAGAACAGCAGCACGCTGTGTTCAAGACCACAATGACCCCTTAGTACTCCTCTCAGTGTTGTTCTACACTCACTTATTCACAGTTTCATATATTTATTTCATCCTTTCTGAATATGGGAGCTCACATTAAGTTTTAACCTGTAGGCAAGCTAGACATAAAAAAACTTCATAAGCTATCGTGCAGACCCTAATGACAAAACACTACTGCATATCACTGCATCTAGCAAACCTACAAGCATGACACTGAGCAATCTCTGGCAATAACATTTAATTCTTCTGTTATTAAATGAATAGCAGAAAATCAAAACAGAGCAGCTGCCAGGAGTGTATTATTCACTGTGCTCTGTGAGAAACAGCAATATTTTGAGAAGTTGCTTTTAAGGCATACTTCTCTGTATAGAACATGGCAAACCTAGAAACTAGATAAAATTATATTTTATGTGGTGAAACTTTGAAAACAAAAGTGAAAAATGAGCAGATATTCCAGCATTTTGGTTCTCCACTCACCCTACCACTCTAAAATTCAATGCCAAATAATGAGCAAGTATTTTCTGCTGTTCAGAATATTTCCTTTCCAGCCCAATAGAAAATAGATTGGTAAAATAGTAATTACTGAACCTAGATAATGAGAAGCAATTCATAAACTGAAACAGGAAAGCTAGAAGGACTGCAAGCATCTTTCAAACTTGCTAATATGATGCTAAATGCTTTAAATATTTTAAAACTGAGACTAGATTATCACATGCAATGGCTTTTATTATGTGATACTAATCACAAAATATTGAAGAACACGCAGCTCCATTTTCTTTCTGAAAAGGAGACTATAAATATAGTAATTTTGTTCTCAATACTCATTAAAACTGGCATGATGGAGATTAGCAGAAGCATTGTATAATATAGACATCACTAGAGTTCAGGATTCCAGCTGTAGCTGACTCATATTAGCAGTCAAAAACACATAACACAGCACATTACTTGTATAGTGAAACTTGAAGATGATAATCATGCCCTAAAGGCATCTAGATAACATGATTTGCCTGTCCCCAAATGCTAACTTTATGCATATTGTAACACAACTGGACATATAACTTCTACTAGCATTGCAAGTTGCAAGGAAGCAATTTCACCATGAGTTAAGTTACTATAAAACATTACACAAATTTCACTTCCAAATAAATAACACAGGTTTTAAACAAGAGTAAACACAAGTTTTAGATTTTGTTTCATCAAGGTAACAGAATCTTTTAAGAAGTAACTACAAAAACAACCCTGGAGTGCTAGTATGAACCACTCACAAACAGAAGGTTGTGAGCGTGGTTCTGTCAGGCAGACATAGAAGTGCTTAGTTTTGTCCTCAGATAATTTTACAGGTATTTCAAAACTTAAACCAAGTATTTGAAAAACCTTAATATTCATTCAGCACCTTAGGTGACCTATCACAATTCTCCAAATGCTCAGCTTCTGTGTTTATGTCAGGTCTCCAGAAAGAGCAGAAAGTCATGGTCCTACATGGATACACTTTGCAAACTGCTTAGGAACAAATGGGCTGCTGTAAAGAACTGGGCACAAGCTGCTGCTTCCTTCCCCCACTTGCTGCTTCCTTCTCCCACCTGCAGATCAATGCATGCCAAACATCTCAAACTGCTGTCTCCATTTTGCTCAATCCAAGAGCACTCTGTGACATTTGTGTTTTATGGTTCTGAGAGTTTTTTTGTTCGTTTGTTTTCGAAGTATATTCTATCCTACATTATTAGGAAGAAGATATTTTCTGAGCGTACTTGCTTATATCCATTATTTTCCAGTCACAGCCTACAGCTAACCCACAAAGCTTAGAGATTTGTCGTGTTTGAAAATAAGCCTTTCCATAACCAGCATGGAATCGGAAACTTATAACCATGAGCAAGAAGCTAAATAGACTGACAAACAGCCAAGGCTCTCCTTATACCACCTGGACGTACAACTAATTTACCAGTTCACCTACTGCAAACCCTCAGGAGGTGGAAAATGGCTTTCATTGCACACGGTTACTTTCCTTATATTGGGCTTTCCCCCCCCCCCCCCAAGACTCACAGCCCATGGGATCACTGCATAAAAAGCATTACATCACATCCATAATAGATCATCTGTATGAAATGCTTTCTTAATAAGGTTAAAGTATGTATTAAAGATATTTCATATCTATATATTAGATATTATGTAGTTTCCATATATTATTTTATACATTAACCATGTCCAATTATATGAACATATACCCAATACACATTGGTTTACTATATATATATATATATATATATACTCTATCCAAGGATATATAAAGCAATATATAGCAAGACTATACAAGCTATAAGCCTCCCTATTTTCTTCAAGGTTTTCTTTCTTTTTCCAAGCTTGGGACTACAATTTGATATATGATACACATGTGATATATAAAATAAAAAAGTGTATTTATACACATACATTACTAAATGTAAAGTATAATACATATTGGTACACCTGAACAGCAATGAATTAAATCAATTTAGAGTAATATGCATAGTGAAGTGAAAAATGACAGATGAGAGTGCTTTCATAGCATACGTTTGAGAAGCTTCTGAAAAGAATTGTTTTGGGAAATTAAAAAAAAAAAACAACAACAAACACACACAAAGTAACTACAGGAAATGATGCAATTCTTGGACCAACCCTCTTAATTATGACTTCTGTAGTAAAATATTCTTATTACTTCCATGATGAAAAAACAGTTACAGAAGACATGATCTGTGAACCATGCATGTTTAACTGAACTATAAAACAAAAACATGTTGAGTCTTTACACTATTTTGATTCATAAAATTAGTTTTATAACATCCTGAAGAAAAAAAAAAAGACTCAAGGTATATTTCAGTAACACAAACTGAAACCTTTCTGTAAAAACAAGTAAACTCTAAACTAGCTGAGAAGGTGTACAAACAGGTTACTATTGGATATTTCTAACTTATTCCTTGGCACCTCTGCCAACATTCTAGACAAAATTGTTACAGAAATACAATGAGCTAAATGAGCCCTTACAGATGAATAATGCACATATGTGGTGTTTAGCTTCAGTCATTGCGGGAAATCAGGGAAACATTTTGAAATGTCACACATTTGTAGCAAAACCAAAGAATTCAGAGACAAAGGAAGTAAAAGGAGTTTGGCGTTGCTATTTTGGTTTTGCTGTCGGAGCACAGCCAAAAGAGATTTGTAGTTTAGTGAATGAGCAGCAGGAAAACCTCCAGCTGTGAACATGTGCTCTGTGATATTCACCCAGGTCCCTAGCAGCTAGCCCGGTAGCTCACCAAATTACACCAACATGCTGGGGAATTGTCCGCCTCTCAGAGCATGCCAGCAGAGACAGTAAAGACACAGGCAGCTCCATTCTTTTTCTAGGAAACTGAAGAAATCTTTGAAGAATAAGTCAATTTCTGAGTTCATACATGCAACTCATTTCATATTCAGCACACCTCTTCCAGTTTAGGAGAAGTCTCACATGCAGTCAGTCACAGCATAAATAGAAACTGGCATCACAACTATGACTACTCCTCCTTAAAAACCTCATAAACCTTCTCTTCAAAGAGGTTTATGAATAATGTGAACTAAATAATTCATGGCACTGCAGATGCCAGTCCAAATAGCCCCTTCCTTTTTAAGGTTTCAGTTTGTAGATGTGTGATCAAAAGCCTTCATCAGTCATGATAGTGGCATTTGTACTCACTCCAAACAAACCACATTTGCATCTGAATGTTTTTCATTGAAATGAGAGATATAATATGCAAGCCAAGTCCCAACTAAAAGGCGTTTTACGCTATTTAAATTCAGTCAAATTAAAGGCTGAATGCAACCTAAAAGGTCTACTCTCAGAACAGTAATTTGACACATCATAAATAAGAACCAGTTTTTGTACCTCGACACTTGTCTGAAAATTTGCACAGCATCTTAGCAGTGCTGCCTCTTCAGGAATTGGAAGTCCTGAATATAAAGTAATGATGTACACAGAAACTTAACGCACTGCCACCTGTTCAAAGACTTTCCCTGTACACGTTTACATGAAATCAAATCAGTAAGACTTATTGCTGTATGAAGGCAACATCAATTCTGAAGAACATAAAAGCCAAGACCTTCCTACAACACTATTAAGAAAATTGATACTTGCCTAATGTATCACATTTTCACCCTGTTTTATCAACCACATTTACTAGTACAGTGAAGATCATTCTTGGTCACATCCATTGCTCAGCTATAATGCTACATTTAAAAGTACCACAGGTATACTCAAGAAATGAGGACCTGAAGAAACCAGAGCATAAATAGCTCAGTCATTGCATGTGGAATGGAAGTCATGGGAATTTCACCTTATATTTCAGGACATGTTGGCAAGAGAAAAAGCACTAGGACCAGATAAAAGTTCTTGTTCTTGCCAAAGGAAATAAATACAAATCTCATAAACTGAGGTTAATACTCATTTTAAAAAGGCTGTTAAGAGCATAAAATGGCCTTCTACTATGAACCTTGGTGGGGATAAGCAAGATAATTCTTTTTAATTGCCAGGGGGATTTTACTGTAAAACCACCAGTTTTCTCTCTTTTTTTATTTTCTAAATAAGAAAGTCTTCTGATTGCATTTTGCAGTTAAACAGCCTAGTAAAAGATAAAGAGAAGGAAATTATTACATGTTATTCCATTTTGAATCAAGTCTCACTCAAATTTTTAATTTGAAGTATACTTTAAAAAAAAAAAAGTTTATGTTGCAGAAATCAAAACCCTATGACTTAGTTATCTAAAGTGCATTGCATAAGTTGAGGTTTTTGTTTTACAACCCTTAAATTTAACTATGTGATTAATGTTTGCACCATATACAAGATACACTACCACAATCCCAATGTCATTTATTATCATTTATATTCAATCTATTCAAATATTTAGAGAAAGACTGATTTTAAAGGATCACCAATTTTGACATGGAAACACATTTATGTAAACAAAAACAAAACCAAAAAGAACAAAATTATAATAATAAGATGAATGTACTCTAGAAATCAAGGCAATTCCAAAGCATGAAGGTACAGACTTCACAGGAAAACAACAGGGAATGACTTGTGGCAGACTAGCACAACGCAGCACCAACACTGCGAATGCTAATGAATAAAGCTAAGGAATAATGCTGGAGCATCATATATTGGAAGATGACACTGATGAGGGCAGATGCAGAAAAACGATTATCAACTTCAGACCCCTAGAGCAGCATGAATGAAATCACATCCTTGTGTTCTGGGAAATAAAACAGGCAACTTGGATAGAAATAAAGACAGCCTTTAATTATCTAAAAGTAAATTGGGAGCAACCCATGATAATTCAGAAGTGGCGTTATTATAGAACACAATGCAGAGTTAATTCAGAAATCAGTTTGTTCAAAAACATCAACAGCTGGGTTTAATAATAGACACAATGAATCAGAAATGAAAAAAAGCTTGAGACAGAAGATTATTAAACAATTCCAATCATACTATTAGATTTAAACTTAAACAGTGGCAAAGAAACTATATGTTAAAATTATTTAAATAAAGGAAAACAATAATTTAGTTATCATAAAATTATCTAAATAAAGGAAAACAGTTATTTGGATTGATGAGCTGCATGAGTGTCAAAAAAAAATATCTACAGTATTATTTTGTTTAAATGTGTTGTAGAGATATCTGGTAACCCTATTAACAGAGCAAAAGCTAACTTTTCCCATTCCTTTCTTATTTTTAAAATAAGAACTAGAACATGGCCTTGACACAAGACCAAAATATCACTTGAATGAAGAAGTGGTATTATGTTTAAAAATAAAATATTTTAATTATACCATGCTACATTCTGGTATTTCTATTCATATTCAGTAAAGTCTCCTCCTGAAAGTTCTCTCAGCAGTTTTATAATTTCTACAGCATAAGATGCTTAAATTCCGTTACATCTGGGAAAGCATGGGAAGACCATAATCAGACTATCAGATGATTAGAGTAAAGATAGTGAAGATAGTACTGGCAAAGCAAAAGTAATAGCTGTCTGCAAATTTAGTTGGAATGACTGAATATTTTATTCACAGAATTATGAAGTTAAACTTGGTACAATGTATAGTCTAATTTTAAATATAAAAAGTAAATATATAAAGGAAATAATGTAAAAATAATGTAATGGAGAAAAAAAAAATCTCCATTGAGAAAATGAGGATTTTATTTTATTTATTCCCTTCCATTAAGGAAGGGAGAAGAATAAAGCTGTGTTCTTTGGGCAAATCTCAACAACTTTGTATCCTTGAAGATAACCAGCTAACCAGTAATCTTTCCAGTTATAGCTACAATTTCAGAAATGTTTTCCTATACACATAGTACAGCTTTCAACCACCATCTTGGCTGAACTGGTAAGTGATGTTCTGTAAAATGGCAAATAGTAACAAGGTGAATGACAAACATCAGACTTAACATGTGCATCAGCTCTGCTTAACAGAGAAGATTAACAAAAACTATAGAAATCCTAAATTGGGTCTGATGATATTGCTCTCAGGCCAGTAAGTATATCAAGTAGCACCCTGACACACTGGTTGCTAGCAGCTCAAAAACAAGCACTTCTCAGAAAACAAGCTAAGTGTAAAGAGACTATTTTCAGGCTTCTCTATAATATGGCCTCCTCAATCCTACTTTTCCACAATGGCCACGTGTTAGGTCCAGATCAGATAAGGTGAACAATTCACCAATTTCACTCATTATTTTTGTCCTTTTAGCCATCCAATGGAGTCATCAGGAAATAAGGTGCTTTCTCCAAATGCTTCCAGAACAAGATCTCCCACTGGCTATTATCACTTCTACAGCCAAAGTGATGTTCAGGGCACATGAAAGGCTTGGGTTCTCCCCTCACCTCATTATGATGGCTGCTTTATGCTGCACCTGCTCTGTCAAAGAAAACCTGCTCTTGGTTCTGCAGTAAGCACAGCACAAGGCAATTGCAAACCTCTCTTAAGGAACTAGGTAACTGGTTAAAACATCAGCCAGAAGGTTAACAGCAAAGTGTTCTTTCATATATGATGATTTTTAATGCTGATTTCCAGTAAGAGGGAAAAAAAAAAAAAAAAAGCTATATAATTAAAGGAATGAAGCAAAAAGATGGTTCACCGCAGTTTCTGAAATCATACTGTACATTACACACAAACATTAATGCAAGATAACTTCATATTTTTCCCACCTTCCTTCTCTTTCTTTCACTCACAAGGGAAGCATGCATTCAGATGGAGGGACTAGAATGGTATTTTCTTTGGTTAGCCATTATTTTGTTAAGTTACTATTTCTAACAATACTTGCAAGAAGAAAACCGGAACAACTTCTAAACTCAGCACTTTGTTTACCAAGAAATAACAAGCACCAACCTCTGTATGCTGCATATTGTTTAAAAGTATCATTTCAAATTAGATTCTCTTCAATGAATGAAAAGAAAAAGAATGCTGGTAAAAACCTGCCACTCAAGGTAAAATGCAGGTATCAGCTCTGTATGAAGCTGTTGACCAGAAAGGAAACAAACAAATGTCTGGGCTCTGCAGGATAGGAAAATATTTTGGCCTGTGCAGCATAAACGTTATTTTGCATATAAAAAAAATATTTAAAGTTAAAGGTGTATATGAAAGAAACAACTCAGGCTGGCTGAGAGAAAAAAAAAAAAAACTAAACACCCATTGAATATGACAGGATATTTCTATTGACTTAAGTAGGCTGTGAATCCAGCAACAATTATATTATATTATGTTACTGAAAAAATAATAGTGATTTATGAAAAATAAATGGAAAACAGAAAACAGCTTTGGAATGATATGAATAATCTGCTATCAACCTTGGCTACAAGAAATTGCATTTTTCAGCATCCTGTAATGTAGCAATTATCAGTAGTCACATGTACCATTTATTATTATTATATACTTATCAGCTAAGATGGATGATTATGAGACAATGCAAATTATTGATAAAAGGCATTATTCAAACATTTTATCAGAGATGGTATTCACAACAAAGAAAAACAATTTCTTTGAAGACTTGCTAACCAGCCAAAGTGACAACTTACATAACAAGATCCAGGTATCAATATACAACCACTACCATCACAGCAAACAGATACCTCATGAAGCTTATCCAACAAGAAAAGTATATATAATGTATCATAAAAAGCAGTGCAAGCAGCAATAAGATGGCCTGGCTCTCTAACAGTTATTATGCATGGCTGATAGATTGGTCATGTCAGTATGTTGAGAACCACTCAAATGGAATTCCTCATCTTTCAGGAAGGTGGCTCTAAATGTCACGATTTTACTCCCTAAACTGCCATAAGACTTTTCACACTTTCACCCTAAAATTCAGAGATGTATTGAGTAACAACATGGAGTTTTATCAGGGAATTATGTTTCTAAAAGCTATGTAGCTCATTCAAGTATGAAACTTTGTTATTCTATATTTTTAGAAGTAAACCATTCTCCACTGTGGAATATAGGGACTTTTATATGCATACCATTACATGTAAAACCAATAGATGAAGTTGCTCTTCAAACTTAAAACCAGGCTGAGAGCACAGGCATCAGAAGTCCATGGGAAAAAAAAAAAAAAATATATATATATATATATATATATATATATATATATATATATATATATATATATATATATATAAAATAATCCCAGGTTATTTAAAAACATGAAATTCAGAGCACCGGAGAAGATATTAAGGACACAATATAATAGTAATGAAGATAATTAAATATCAGAAGATAATCATCTTGACATTTTTCAACACTAAGTCTTTTTTATACTTGAACTATAAAATTTTAGATGGACATACAGATTTATTCAGGCCATAATCACATTTTGAATTAAGTGACCCTAAATCTAGATTGAATGCAACTGCCCTCCGTCTACCCCCAGCCACTCACTCTTGTGTCAGGATTTTTTTAAGTGAAGAGTCAGGTGAAGGAACTGATGCATCTGAAACCCATTTTTTCCACACTGGGTTTTGGATTCAGTTCTCTCTCTCGATTGACTTCCCTCCTACATTCCTTGACTGCATATAACTGTTTTATACTTCAATCTCTCTCAGAAAAAAAAAAAAAAAAAAAAAAAAAAAAGGAAAAAAGCCACGCTTCCCTTCATTTTAATCTAAAAATATTATATAACATGCATTACAGTTCTTATCATAGACAGTCTCATAAATAGAAATGAAAACTAACTTGAGAGAGAAAAAAATAACAAAATAGCACAATTTGAATCTTTCAGCATTTACAAACGAGATATTTAAGACGAAGTTAATTAAGTCAGTGAAATGGCTGAATATGACTCAAGTTTAACTTAAATGTGTTAGCTTTAGAAGAAAATACTTTTGATGGATCATAAATACATGTATATCATTTATAGAGCTACATTAGGTAGTCTATAAGAATGATAAGACTTATAGGATCGAGAAAGCACACTCCTATATATCATCAACAAATTAATGAATTACTTGGGAAAAAAAAGTACAGTAAAATAGTGAAGGAAATATTGAAAACTACTACATTTATATTGAACTTTATTCCCAGAGAGTGAACAATCTGGCTCTATGAAATGTTACTGAACTTTCAACTGCAAAAGGAGCAATTTTTTCAAGGTAGCATTTAATTAATTTACAGAGTAACTGCTGTGAAAGTTCATTGAGACAAATATTAAAGCTGCTTTTTAAAAGGGTTGGATAATTTTCTGATGATAAACAATTCTGGCAGTTTTGTAAGCAAATACAATGATATAGGAGTAATTAAATCTCATGCTTCAGGGTATAAGTAGAATCCCTCATGCCCCATGTACAACATGGACTATTATTAATAACATTTTCTTCATACCACAAATATAAACTTGTAGGTGAATTTGGATATCTGACCCTCCTCTTAATTTGTTTGCCACTGCCAAGGGCAGCTTATTAGACTACAGACATACATGGTTTGATACCACCTGACAGTGCCAGGCCTGTGTTTCCACATGAAGTGCAACAATGCCATCAGAAAATTAAGTCTACCAGAAACTACCAAATGACCTTCACATACTCTAATTTCAAAAGACCGTGCTCATCATCGTCCTTGTAATAATGGCAAGCCATAAACTGAGTAGAAATGAAGATGACAAATTGACCAATACAAAGAAACACCTTTCTCTGTGCCCAAACACTTCAACAAGCTGGAACTTCAGAAAACATGAATAAAAGCCAAGGATGCAGCAAATAAATAAATAAAGCAAAAAGGGAGTAAAACTAGAAGGAAGTGTACATATGTGGATGAACACTACAACAAAAGCAAAATTTGACTGTCATTCCAAATCTAGCAGAAAACCCGTGGCTCTAGACAACACATTTCACAGTATTTCCTAGTAAGTTTACAATAAAGAGAAGCCCACAAAAGTTAAGTTTATCAGTATGTACTTAGTTATAAACAACTGAAGGAGATCTTTGGCAATTTATGAAAGAAAAAAAGATGTCAAATAGATTTACACCCTGATCACTTTTTAGCATACATGTATATTGTTATATATGTACACTAAAATGTAGAATAGCAAAACTTACTAATACCTTTTTGGCAGAAGCAGTATCGTGTAACTGAAATCATTGGGCCTATAAATATACCTTCTCCAAAAGAGCAAACACTACAACTAAAGGACGTGGTAAGTAAAATAAGCCAATCCATTAGGTATAGTACAGGATCATGTCATATTTCCTGATTAAACCTTCTCATATTTTGCAATACAGTAACTCAGAGGCCAGCCCACAAAGAACTGTAGCAGTGGATCTACACCTGAAGTCATGCTAGCTGGGCTACCGATTTCTCCAGCATGCCATTAGGCAGGCATACATCACTAAGAAATCAAAGCTGATAAGTACATGGATGGTCTCCATTTCCACTGAGGTGTTACTGGAATTAGTCACTGAGGGTGCCAAGCACAGACATCCTGCCCCTGCCACTGCTTTCTCTGCCAAGGGCTGTCAAGAGAAGCTGAGGCACACTGGCCCTTGCCACTGCTTATTTTCATAGCACGCCATGCACTGCCTCAACCCTGGCCTTACCCTGCTCTCACAAATGGGTGAGGGCAGCTATGCTGACAATGACCTGGTGGCAGACAGAGCCCTTAGAAGGAGGATCTGGGTAAACACAGTTCAAGTTATATGTAATATTCTCACATGCCCTCAGGCTTTCAGGAGTTGCCATCTGCAGCCGCACAGGATAATATGCCTTTGTGAGTTACTTTGTCCATGCTTTCTGTACTCAATTAATTGAAATTATGTCTATATTCAGAATTCACACAGTACAGCTTCTTGTGACAATTTTCTACTCAGCCACATAAACAAGACAGAAGTAGAAACCTAAGCTGTTAAGTAGAGAGCTTTTCTGAAAGAATTCCCTGTATTTTTTATTCCCTGAAATAAAAGTCATTATCTGCAATGCAAAAACCACCACCACCATCACTACCACAACAATTAAACACGACAAACCAAACCAAGAAAAACTCTTGTTGTTAGCAGCCTTGTTATTAATACTAGCCTTAGTTGAAATAGGTTAACAATCATCTTATCATCCATTTGGGTATGAGAGAGATCTTCAGCATTACTAACAGGGGCATGATATAGGTGGCACAGTTTCCAAAAGCAATCAGATCCAGAGCATTATTTCCTTCATTTACCTGACTCTGCAATTCATAAGCTCAGCCAAAGCATTTCTGTACAAACAGTATCCCTCCAACAAGGTCTTCAGAAGGCTCCTAAGAGTAACCTAATGTTATCAAATATGTTTTGAGCAATGGTTTAGACCAGATGACCTCCACACGTCCTTCCCAACCTAAACCATTTTATGACACTAATTAAGTTCCTCTTCTAATCCAAGAGGATTGGGAGGTAGAGGTAAAAATCTTTTATTAAATCAGTCGGTATGTATGGAAAAAACAAGTTTACAGTAAAATAGAGACTAGGAAATAATAGTGGATTAGCAAAGTGGGGGTAGCTCAGAGTTTCCACTCTCGCTGTTTCAAAGTCTCAGAGGCTGTAAAATAAATTACAAGCGTTCAGTCAGTACAGTGGGTAGCTTATCCAAGCTGCTCTGTGGCACATCAGAAAACACTGGCATCCATCCATCTTCACCTGAGCTTTATAACCCTTGTTAAAATCTGAGTATTATTTCTCTTTTGCACTGTGTGCCGGCATCAAGCCTGGCATCATAACATGCAGGGCTAGGAAGCTGCTTACCAGCTTTATAACAACCTTCACAGACGTGCTATGATGGAATCCTTTAAGGGTCAGTCAGCCCAGGCAATCATCTCCTCAGAGATGTCACTGTGATGGTCTGACCTTGCAGCAGACAGCTGGGAGGTCTGTTTTTTTTTTTTTTTTTTTTTTTTTTCTGTGAGGGTAGTCAAACACTACAACAGGCTGCCAGGGAGGTTGAGGGAACTCTGCTTTTGGAAATGCACAAAACTTGTTCAATCAAGGCCACAGTAACCTGATCTAACTTCAGACCTGTAATTGTTTTGTTCAGGGGGTTGACCACATGACCTCCAAAGCTCTCTTCTAGCCCAAGTAATTCCATCATTAGTTCCATCAAGAATGAACAATGTTTCACAAGGCAATCTCATCTTGACGTCTGCACTCAAACTTCGTCTCTGTCTTGAGTACTTTATAAGAAATACGTTGGATGCAGGAAAAGACTAAAAGGACTTGAATACATAGAAAAAAAAGTTTTATTTCACATAACATTACATTCTTTCTAATACTTACTGATTGCCCCAATTCTTGAATAATTCAAAGGAAAAAAGTTACAACTACCCCTGAATTAATTCCCTCAATAAGATCTTAAATTGCAAATTGAGTTGAATTGGCATAGAACTTCAAGTGGGGCTGGGTACAAAAAGGATCAACTCTTTCTTTTCCTGATTATAAATTAATAGGTTTTATAAGAACAAAAGCTTTCGTCATACATTACAAACAGCTTACTAGACAGATGATATACAGTGGGAGACTCTTTGTGGTTCTGATAATAGATTAGAGAGGCAGGAGTAGTATTAGTTCCATAACAGTTGCAAATACATTCTTTATAGTTGTAATTTTAAAATGTCACATAAGTTTCACATGGTACTGTAAAACTGGCTTATGTTAAGGGTGATTTCCAGGCACAAGCAAACACTAATACATACCTAAACCAAGGGTTTGGCAACCTTCAAAACCCAAGAAACTAGAACAGTCTTGCACTATCTTCACAACAATATTTTTCCTCAAAACATCAAAGTATAAAGCAGTGTTAATAAACCAGTTTGGATGCTTTTAATTCATGACTATGTTCTTGTAACAGAATGTTATTCTTGCAATGCAAGAAAGATGCACATAGCTAACAGTCGTGATTAGCCAGGGAAGTTCTATAGCATACAGAGGCATGAAACAGTAACAATCTGTGAGGTAGAAATCTGAGAAATTTGGTGACTAAGATATCACCAAAGTGAAGTTTAGCTAGCTCCTCCTGCTGTAAAGGCAAAAAAATAGATATCTAATTATTACCACTGTACTGCCTGCTGTTTCAAATGCTTGCTTAATCCAGCCACATAATCTCCAGCATGCACTAAAACCAGACTTCTCATTCCAAATCAAGAAGAGCAGTGAAAGTCCGTAACACAACCTTGCTTAACATTCATGGAAGCACAGTAGAATGATTTGGGTTGGAAGGGACACCTTCCACTAGATCAGGTTACCCAAAGCCTCAGCCAACCCAAATTTGAACATTTCCAGGGATGGGGCATCCGCAGCTTCTCTGGCAACCTGTTCCAGTGTCACACCACCCTCAGTTTGCTATTTAACAACAATTTTCCAGGATTTTATTCTCCTCATAGCCCAATGCTTCTGTAATACATATAAAACAGACCACTCAATTATTCTTGTGATTATACGTGCCTTACTTCAGCAATGTTCCTGACTTCCAAAGGTAACATACTTGATTTCTATGACACTTACAAGGTGTATGGTGCTGAAACTCTTATAAATTTTCTCCCCACTGGTTCACTTCTGTCTACAAATATACCCTTTCTCCATAGCGTTAATTCATGTTCTCTCTAATACATTACACTCCAGTTCCTGACCTTCCGGGCTACAAACTGCATATTGCTTCATGTCACATGTTAGATTACAGATGCTGAGACTGTGTTTTTCTTTCCATGTAATTACAATGGGGAAAAAAAAAAAGTTGCAGTTTTCAAGGAATTTATGAGAGCAAGTACAACAGGATCAATATTTTATATCTGAGGTTATTAAATTTCTACTAAAAATCCTATTCATCAGGAAGATCTACACATGTATTCTTCCCCTTCCCATTTTTAATCTCTTAAGACATGCGTGTGACTATATGAGTAAGTCAGAAAATCAAAGAAAAACATCGCTGCAAATGGTTATGGGTGCCAGTTTAACACTGGTATTTATTAAGTACCTCAAACACACTGGAACTTGACAGAAAAGTCCCCTGCCCCTAGAAATCAATGCAAGATGAATCTGCTTAGACTTTTCTTCACAAGCTGGGGAACTGCACTGTTGGGCATAGAGACAGCAGGTCAGGCTTGCAGCTCTGCTGTGCCAAGGGAGCACTGCAGTGTGCATTAAAGAGCCTGGCTGACAGGCAGAGAGCAATCTTACTCATCTTCACAGTTCTGCTTCATACTTCTTGCACCTCTTATGCAACCCCATGTAGTGCAAATCTTGCTGGTATGGAATGACGTGGTGGGTTTCTGCCCTTTTAGAGCAGCAGTAAGGAAAAAACAGGGGGAGGGGAGCATCATGCACTTATAGAACTCAACCACAGTCACCTCACTGAGATGTCTGACTTCAAAAATAGCGTCTTAAATAACCACTGGAAAAGCAGAGGGACCCCATGGTCTTTTGCTTAGGCTTGTCTCTGACTTGTCCTTTGGAGGCGCCTACTCTCCTTCTGTCCATTTATTATGGAATCTCTTCAAAGTGGTGCTTAGGGATAAATGATAAAGATATTTACTGGCACACACTTTTGGTGTTGAATTAAAGTTGTGGGGTTTTTGTTTGTTTGTTTGTTTCTGTTTGTTTGTTGTTTTTTTTTTTTTTTATTTATTTTTTAGATCCTGAATATCATTTGGTAACAGTTTATTGAAAAGAAGAACATGAAAATTCAAAAGAAAATGTTGCTTGGTATCAGTAATAGTCCCAAATAACAAAATACATATGCATGCAAGCAGTTAGTTAAACCAGGATGCAACTTTTTCATTATTTTACATCAGAAGTGAAGGGCTACAATGTACATCTGAATTTGGGTCATCATTCACCTAAGGAGGGGGGTGGGGGGGAAGAAGATGGCAAGAGTCTCACTGCTAGAGGACTCCAAGGGCTAACAATGTGGAGCACTACACAAACAGAGGAACACACACATCTTGTCTTGAGAAGCACTGAACTGCCAGGCAAGAGAATAAAGGCAACAAGGAAACTGCCTACTCTCTTAGGATGTGTTGTATGACTTTGTTAGTAAAGAGCAAGATTCATTCTTGGTATTTCTGAGAAAAAGCATAACAGCAGAGGAAAGCTAAAACAAATTAGACAGTGGCTATTCTGGTAAAATAGGAAGAGAAAAGACTCAGTAGTATTCAACAGTACTAAAATAAAAGATAAAAAAAATAAAAATTAAGCTAATATCCACAAAATCCTTGAGCCAGGTTAGAGCAAACAACACCTGGAATCTCCTTTTATGCTGATGTAGGTATCCTTCCTACCTAAAATTATGAAAAGTGGAAAACAGGGATCAGAATAATACAAAGTAACACTCTATATCATTTTTACTCAACTTCCTGACAATCAGCCTCTTTGACTCTCATCAGAGGAATTGAGGGAAATATCAAAGCTTGAAGATACCCATCATCCATTCACATATGACCTTTCCTGTGTTATTGTGGAGGTTAGGATATACTATATTGTATTAATCTACAGAACATGGGTCATGATATTCACAAAACTTCTGAGAAATTGTGTAAAGATAATGAATACAGGTATAAGTATTGGTGGATTTAGTATTTTCTAAAATGTTTTTCACCTGACCAGTGTGTTACATAGCTAGCAAATCACCTCTTTGGGAGAGGAAAGTGGAGAGGCAGGTACAGTCCTCCTCCGGGAAACAACTGCGTCAGCGTCTCTGAGGCATGACTATCAGCTGGAAAAGATAGTCAGGAAGAATACTCTCTTTTTCTGATAGTTTAAAAATATTCTTGCTTAAGAAATGCATAAGTGCTTTCTTTCAACCAGTTGCATTTAGATTTCAAATTTTTACTTAATGTGCAGCTCATTTCAAGACCTTTACATAACAGAATTTAAAAAAAAAAAACACAACAGCATTACAAATAAAACCTTTCAGTTGCTCAAAAACATAGTTTTTTGGCAAAGTGGGAATGCTTTGCATCCTATGAGAGTTGCTTTTCTACTGTGATTTTTTGTTTTAACGTAGAGCAAAACCTGTGTTCAGAAATGTTATAAGCAAGGGGAGACAGGTAGGGTATTGTTCCAGTTCAACTAAAACTAGTGGCATTTTTCCGAGATAAACCTTCACAGTTGTTTTGCCATGCTAAATACATTCACTTCACTTAGAAACTTTAAGGAATATCCATACAATGACTATAAACCATGGAACACACTGATGTATTATGGAGTCAAAATCAGTAGTGTTGACAAGGGAGCAATGTTAGCTTACAGATGGCACTGAAACTTGTGCACAGTGGCTCTGACACAGCCTCCCGTCAGGTCAAGGGGAGCAAGTAACATCTCCTTGCAAAGATCTACATGGAAGCTCCCTTGGCCAAGGCAGAAGTCCAAAGTACCAAGTATGAAGAACTGTTAAATATCAGCAGCCCTCCATTTTGCTGGCCTTATTTTAACTGCTCAGCTAGCCCTGAGATAAATAATAATAATAATAATAAAAAAATAATAAAAAAAAATAAATACATGAATTAACATCAACAATTTTGTCAAATATCACATAATAGAAAAAAAAACTAATTCTGCAACTACAACATTCAACGTTGATTTTAAATTTAAATATTTAACTTGTTATAATCCCCCCAAATATATATTAAAAAAAAAAAAATGGTTTGTCATTTTCTTTCAGCTGCTTTGTAAGCTTTGTAACTTACAATAACTTACAATTTATTATTGTATGCTTACTCCTTTTTAGACCTCTAAGTGTATTATTTAATTTTTCTGCTGGCCTGTGGATTACAAATCTGTTGTCAGCTTGTCTACCCACATCCATCAGATATGCACAGGGAATAAAGCAGTAATAAAACAGGAGACAAAAGGTTATTCCTTTACCTGAAAAAATCAGATTTACTGAAAGTAGCATCTGGCTATACCACTTATAGTAGTAGTAGGTTGGAGAATGCTTTCTACCTATACATATTAAATGTTGCAGAGAGAGACAGACGTTGCATTACAGGTAACTCTCACTGTATGATCTTTGCAAGAAGTTGCTGTACATTTAGAAACATAACTTGCAGATACTGCTATTTTAATCACCCCTCAAGAAAAAACAAATATGTATGTATAGGAAATGAAGCCTAGGAAGTATAAGAAAAAAAATCAACTTAAATACTCCACTCTTTGGTTTAAGAGCATGCCCTTCAGTAACTGCTTTGTCATACGTTCAGGATGGAGACACCTTTATAAAGAAGAGCAGATAACACAAATACCTCCACATGAACCTCCAGTGACTAAAACTTGAATATATTCAATGACTAGCACTATAACTTCACAGATGGAAGTGTCTCTCACTTCACCTGTAGCACTTAGTTGGCAAGGTTAAATCAAAAACTCACCTAGAAGTGCTTCAGTGACATTCAGCTTTATGTTTTTCTCTTAGTCTCCTTCCAGATTAATCAACATTCATAATGCAGAGATTCTGACACTTGCAGGAACACAACATATTATAGCAACATTGACCATGATTAATACACCTTCATGTGTACTACCTATTAATGCAAGTTGTTTATTAAATGGTATACCTTTATAAAAAACATGATTTCATGTATGAATTGTTCTAAGTTATTCCCATATGCATTAGTAATCATTTATGATATTATGAAGAATTGTTTAATATCTGCACTTGGCTAATCTCATTTTTATAAGTTAATCACTGCCAGCCACAAAAGAGAACATGCTGAATCTGTTAACTATTTTGTTAACTAACTTGCAAACTAAATTAAATAAAACCAACAAAAAGATAATAGTTAACAACAAGAGAACATAAAAACAAAGCAGAGGAACATAGTACGTATTCATCTACATTCTTGTTGAAAACCATCTACAAAACAACTGAAAGGTGCAAGTCAATGACATAAATTCAGAGCCACTCACAAAGGTGCTAATGTGAGCTATCCAGAGAAAAACACATCATGAAACTACAAATTCCAAACCTTTGGAGTGTGAGAATGAAAAGCAATTCTTACTTCCTTGAATCTCTATGATCTAACATACATCTTCACCACTCTTAAGGGAGAAAAGGTGTATTTCTATTTCAATAAATAAGGCTGAAGTGATTATCCTCAGAATAACTGTATTAACTATAATTACTAAACCATCCTTTCAGCTGAAAACAGTACCAAAAACTTTGCATAAAAGAAAAAAAGAGGGAATTAATGGAGTAGCTGCCACCGCAATAAGTACCAAATGCTATCATTTCATTATTTATCCTTTTCTCAAAGAGCACAGAATTCCAACTTCAAGAGAAAAATATAGAAATATGTTATAAAAGATACACAGTATGAAGAAGCAATGTGAGGAAAGAAAAAAAAAAAACATAATATAAGAAACATTAACCTCAAAATAGGAACAGGAACATCAACTAAGCACAATGCAGTTAGTCAGAGGTTGCTTCTCAGTCTCCATCTGCCTGTGGGCTACGGCTTTCAAGGACAATGGCATGGAGGCATTCCAGAGTTGAAGTGAGTGCATGTCCCTCTCCTATTTGACAGGCAAGAGCCTGCCGCAAGAGCCTGTGCAGCTTCAGCTAGGAGCTTCAGAGATGGTACCTTAAACAGCACTGACGATGCCTCATCCTGCGAGCTGAGCCATGAGACAGACAGGTATGAACAGAGAGCAACAGCTGCCATGCAAAATCTGACTGATATCTTCGCAAAACAATTTCCAGTCTGTGCTGAGAAAGCGCTGGCAGAAGGAGCTCAACAACCATGAGCTCAGAAAGGAGAAACTGCTGAAAGCAGCCTGTGCCTGAGGTATCAGACTCAACAGCTGCTGTAAGAGTCAGCAGCTCCTCCTCAAAGCAGAGCCATTTGCTGCTGTTATCAGCAAGGCATGGGACCCACTTGTCTCACTGTGCCCCAAAAGCAAACCAAAATCCTAGATGAGAACAAGGAATCAGAGACAGCTTGAGGCCAGTGAGGTGTCACCCAAGTTAAAACATGTTAGATGCCATTGTCATTTATGTGTTTGGACACTACATAGAATGCAAGACTCAAAGGACTTGGGGCTCAGTCCTTAGCAGAGTAAGTCCTTGAAAATAGACAAAAAATGTTTAAGGCTTATACTCCATGCAAAACAATAAATCCATCAAGCAAAATTTTCTTTGCTGAAACTGTCATAATGTATCATGTCATACAGATGATCTGACAATTCACATTTGTATAGAAGATGTAAACAGTTTAGCCTCTTTGTTATGAACATTTCAAAGATGAGTTTGAAGTTCATTTTTTCCCCCTCTTTCTAGATAACAGTAGCACCAGTCCTTAGTGAAGAGGATAGTGTGGCTATTCACAAATTCCAGAGGTGTGTGTTGGGACAAATGGGCTAAGAGTTTGATTGAAACAACATGTTAGATATCGTGACTCTCACATTAAGTCTTCTTAGATTTGCTCATGAATGCTAAGATGTGGCGCTCATGACAACGTACCATGTTCACATTATTCCACTCTGCCTATATCTTCAAGCTAGCTCAGGTCTACTGAAATAGATACATGGGGCTTTTCCACCAACAAGGTAGCTGTGGAAATCTGACTGATTCCCCCATGCAGTATGGGGGAAACCTCTGTTGCCCAGATTTAAGCAGCTGCCCAGATTCTTCCACAAAGTTTTGACCCTATTTCAATATCTTCTAAAAGCGACATAAAACAATTCTTTAAACATTTATTTCATTCCTTTAGTTCCTTCATCCAAAATGATTTTCAGTGTATGAAATATGATGAATAGTTGCTCTGCACCACTGAAAATAGGACACAAGGAATTTAGACAGGAAATTTTATGGGTCTTATAAAAGGCAGGGTATTAATCAATATAATGACGACATTTATTCAAACAAATGACCATAATACAAGGCAAATGTATTAGCTACCCTAACAAGACAAAGGATACCACTGAATAACCAAAGATATGCTTTGTTCTTAAATATGATTGCAGAATCAGCCGTTACCGAAGTTAAAGGAAAACAAGAAAATTTTCTGGATTCTGGTATTATGAACAGCTTTTGCAGCCCGTGTCTAAAGAATGGATGTTGTGGTGTGATCCCAACCAGCACCTGAGCCTCCATCCAGTCGTTCACTTACTCTCCCCCAAGCAGGGTAAAGGAGAGAAAGTGAAAAGCAAAAGCAGAAAAAAAAAAAAAAAAAAAAAGGTTAGATAAAGAATATTTAATAAGTGGGAAAAAATAATAATAATAATAAAAACAAATGATGCAGAGGCAATGACTCATCCCCTCCCACCAGCAGACCAATGACCACACACTCTCTGAGTAATGCCTGCCTTGCAAAACCTACCCTGTTTTATTGCTGGGGGTGGCAGTATAATGTATAGAGCATCTCCCTGGTCAGTGCAGCTCAGCTGTCCTGGCTATGTTCCCTCCAGCCTCTTGGCCACCCCCAACCTGCTCCCAGGGTGAGGGCAGAGTCAGAAGCAGAGGCAGCCTCAGCACTGAGCAAACACTGATCAGCATCAGCCAGAGCACTGGTGCATTACCAACACTGCTGTGGTCACCAACCTAAAATGGAGCACCACCCAGGCTGCTGTGAAGAAAGTCATCTTCATCCCAACCAGATCAAGTACAATGGGCTAAGGACAATGTCAATATTCAAACTGTAAACTGCTTTCATGAAAAAAGTGAAATGAACTATGAATATATAAAATAGATGAAATATCAGAGCCTTAACAGCTAGAAGACAACAGAGTGAAACTTCTCTAATAATAAAGTGACAGCAAGTAAATTAACAGCTTGGAAAGAGAGCTAATTGGGCAAAACTTACCAAGGGAACAGCCTATGGCATGAGGATCTCTCTTTTATAGTTGAGAAAATAAGCAACCGCTCACAGTTGCATCCCAATAATTCTGCCACAGTGTGTGTTTTCTGTAATGTTTACTACCATGAAGTTAGAGTGGGGATGGCAACAGATTTTATTCATCAGTGGAAATGAGGTGAAAGATAAGGGCGCATAAACTTTTAAAGAAATAATTCAATAACTTGTTTACTTGGCTCATACATTGCAAAGAGAAGGACATGACAACGTAAAAGAAATTTACGTTACAAGTAATTTACTTGTTCACAAGTTGGTCATTATTGTAGAAATACCATACTAGTAAGAAATCTGAGATGGTGATGACATAAACACATAATATTTCTCTTCACATCTGAAGTTCTAATATGACTTCCCTGAAGACAGGGATTGAAGGTAAAGTGAAAGATCACTTAGCCATCTTTCAACACCACTGCACTGTGCTAAGTAGAAAGCCCTCTGATCAATGAAAAGAGGCAACAACAGCTTGCTGCATGAAGACTGTTTGGCTCAGAATATGAACTATATTGTTCAGTTTGCCACTTTCTGACACAGGGAAACCAGAGAGAATGCCTCTTTCTACTTGCAACACCTTCTACAAAAAATTATCTCTCCCTAAAGGAGGGTGTCTCCATTCAGCTGTATAGAATCAGTTCTAATCTTAATAAATTCTTATCTTAATCTCATGCTTACTTTTATATTTCAGATGTTCAACAATCTTGCTTCTGGTTACAGCTCCTTACATCACTATTCCCAGTATCTTCTGCCTAACAGGTTCTGCTACTCTCATCTACGTTTCCTTTGAGGCTATCTATTTGTGCATACACCAGTACTTCTACCACTGTGCGCCACTTCGCTATATATCCCTTTACATTTTTCATTAAAACAAACGTCTGTGAGACCTACCAAAGAAATACATAACATCTCCTTTCAGCAGCTGATACTTCTTCATTTTCCTGGTCACCAAAAAAAATTGTTTTTATTCATTCTTCTAGTACCACCTCAGAAAAAGAAAACTGACTTTTTTCCACCTGTAGTCCTAGTACACCAACAGCAGCAATAAACCAGCAGTTGCAACAGCCTGCATACAATTTCACTGCGTATAAAATATACTACAGGCTCAGGGTAATCAAAGGGTAATATTAAATGGCTTCTGGCACAGGATCTTTGATAATCCTCTTTATGCAGAGTAATTGATATATTTTTTTTCCCCCTGAAGGAGACCCTAGATTCAAAAGGGGAATTCAATAATACTATAAAGTATTTGGCAACTATTTGCTCTGGATAACTACAGGATTTAGCTATAATTGTAACATTACAGCATGCTATGAACTGTCTGAATTTTTCCTCAGTAAACTGGCTACTGACATAACAGTTCAAAACACTACACAGGCCCCCCCCCCCCCCGCCATTGCAACACATTCCTGAGAATACCATCATCATTGAAATCAGTTGGCAGGCAACAAGTAATTTTTTTTTTTTTTTTTTTTTTTTTTTTAGTATTTCTACGGGGTAAATGTTACAAGTTTTTGTTAAGAAAGCATAGCTAGCCACTGATATTCTCAGAATCATAGTCAAGGAAATTCAAACTCTAATTTGCACTGTCACTGTCATCTATGTTAGACACCAGGAAACTCAATTACATTTGATGAGATAAAATCCCTCTCCACCAATGACCCAATTTGATGGATCTTTCTTTTCATAGTGCATGCTATACCAGACTTCTGCTAACAGCTGTGAGAACTCTAGATCCAAAAACATCAGGTAGATTTGTTAGAGTACCTACAAAAAAGTTTGCTCTACTCTCTGACGCCAAAATTAAAAGGCATTGGATTTTTTTCAGTAAGCCTGCCATTCCTGCTTTGGTTTCTAAAACAACCTTTTCCAAAACAAAACAAAACAAAAAAAAACCCCACACTTAGAATATACACTGTTGTCTGTCATCTAGGCCCCAGAGTACTGCGTCCAGGTCTGGAGCCTCCAGCACAAGAAAAATGTGGGCCTGTTAGAGAGAGTCCAAAGGAGGGCTACAAAGATGATGAGAGGGCTGGAGCACCTCTCCTACAAAGATAGGCTGAGAGAGCTGAGGCTGTTCAGCCTGAAGAACAGAAGGTTCTGGGGAGACCTCATTGTGGCCTTTCAGTACATAAAGGGGACTTACAAAAAAGATAGAGAAGGACACTTTATTCGGGTAGATAATGATAGGACAAGGGGGAATGGTCTTAAACTAAAAGAGGATAGATTTAGAATGGATATTAGGAGGAAAGTGTTCACTGTAAGTGTAGTGAGGCACTGGAACAGGTTCCCAACAGAAGCTGTGGATGCCCTATTCCTGGAGGTGTTCAAGGCCAGGGTAGATGGGGCCTTGGCCAACCTGATGTAGTGGGTGGCATCCCTGCCCATGGCAGGGGGGTTGGAGTTAGATGATCTTTAAGGTCCCTTCCAATACAAACTATTCTATGATTCTATGATCCACATACAAAAAAAAAAAAAAGTGTTTATAAATAAACTTTAAAAACCTAGATGAGGTATTAATTTGCTGTTTTCTCCTGAAAACTTTCTTCTTATCATTTTATGCTCCTAACAAGTAGTATGTGTATGTATGTGTGTGTGTGTGTATATATATATATACACACAAACACACATATATACACATAACACACACACACACACGTACGTTTGCTCTCTGATAGCCAGCATATTCTGTCCTGGCC